>NC_137695.1:50701290-51370290 GCF_964034855.1 Anser brachyrhynchus | reverse complement strand
AAGGAGAGAAAAAAAAAAAATACAACAACAGCTGTCTCTGAACAACGTGCTGCTTGTTTGTTTGTCTGTACTAGGTTCAGGCTAGCAAATGGGCCACCGTAACAGGCCGGTGAGCTTCAGCTCAGTAGCCAGAAGCTTGAGACGTTGCAGCTCACGTGCAACACATCCTGTATTTCTTCGTACGTCCGCGTGTCTGTCCTTCTGCATGCAGAGCAAAAGGTGGAGGAACGCCTGCACGGAACTGCCACTTACTGAATCTTGCTTTCTTTGAATAAGTCAGATGACAGAAATCGCAGCTTTCTGCAATTTGTTTATGTCTTCGGCTTTCCATGGAAGTGGGACATATTTCTCCAGAACAGAAATTTGCATATCATTAATGCATAGCTTACTGGTAACGTACAGAACTACTGTAGTTGGACCTACTTCGTGTTCTTAGCATGATGCTGTCCAGATTTTGAAATGAAGGAAAACTCTGGTTAATATTTCCATTTGCACTTTGTTTTTCCAATTTCCTTAACATTTTAAATTAGGAATGTCATAAACTTGGTATGAGGCTAAAAGCTTGTTACAAAATAAGAAAGGAGGGTATTTGTAAAAGGAAAAATATTTAATCTATCTTCTTCATGGCCATTTTCTAAAACCTAAGGTAAACGTGGTGAAACTGAGTGAATTTCTATTAAGCAGCCTCCTCTGCTTTCGTATCACGTACTGAACAGACAATTGATGGCATATTTCCAGCTGGCAGAGCTGTCGAAAGGTAGCATGCAACTTCAACTCCATTCCCCCCCCCCCTTTTCAACATATGATTGTGCAAGTCTAAGTAAATTCATTGGAGAGTAAATATTCATTCAGTATGTAAAATAAAGAATAAATCTGCAAGTTGGATTCAGCGAGTAAACAGATTATCGCACTACAGGGTTTTCTTCAATACAGCGGGTGCTTTAGGCACACAGATTTTTCAAAGCTGATGTGATGATCAACTTGGTATCAACTGTTACTTGCAGTCCTATAAGTCTCCTTTTTCCTTGCTTTTTAGGCTTTTTAGGGGGAGGAGGAGAGAGGCAGGAGAAGGGGTTAGCACAGCAAGTGCCACGAGCCATCCTAATGCATGCGTGGAAAAACAGTCCATCTCGATTTGCTGTCTTTTTCATAAGCAGAGATGAAGTTGACTGCATTTTGGTGGTTATATTTTTTCCACATAAGACACTTTGTTTGGGACTAATAAGGGTGTTCTGCGTTTGCTACTGGTTACGTCTTGATCGTGTTTTTCCAAGCATTAGCTGCTTGTCTGAGCATTAGCAGCTTCTCGTGGCATTCCTCTTGTAAAATAGTGGGAGGTGATAATCTGACCCAAATAAACAAGTGACAAACTCTTCTTGCCTTCGCGTCAAATGGGTGGATAAAAATCCTGCCTCTCCCATCCAGCACCACAGTGCTGCTCGTGCGGTGGGCTTGCATGCCCATGGCGAGGACCGCTGCCAGTCCTGCTGCGAGCGAGGAGGCGGCGTGCCCTGGCAGATGCAAAATTCATGGTTTGGACCAAAATAAGAGTGCAGGCGTCCCCGTGTTGCTGCTGCCCTTGGCTGTCGCCCTGCCCTGGGGCATCGCAGCACAAGGGGGATGCTCCGGGGGGCTAGGGCCGGCTGCAGGAGCACAGCGGGTGTGAGGTCCGCAGGCAGCACCCGCTTCCCAGCTTTTGAGCAGGGACTTGCTACGGGATTCCAGTTGCGGCTGGTTTTTACAGTTCAAGAAGGAAAAACTCTTGGCGTAGGCCGTACTGACCGTAGGATGCTTCCAGATCAAGGTGCGTTCCTTGTCATGCCAACCCCAAACAAGCCGTGTGACTGCCTCTGGTTTAGTTTAGTCACATACCAGAGACAAAAATCGTTGAATTGCTCTTCCCTGACATGTACTACTGGAGTGGAGCTGGTGTAAATTTAGTCAGTTCACTTTGTTGAATATCGAGAGCAGTGTGATATGTAAATAAAGCTTTATCAGACTAGATAGATTTAAAATTCCACAGTTGGTGAGGAAGCGTTAGCAGTGTAATATAATACAAATATTTACACAGTAACTTCTAAGTCTTCAATAAGTGCTTAATATTTGAAATATGTGTTGTGAAAACATTGACTGATTAAGCCGTACCATTGCCGCTACATCTGTATGCAGCAACGTGCGATCGCTGGGACGCGGGAGCCGCCGGGAGGAGCAGGTCACCCAGCGATGCGAGGCATTTCAGCGAGTCACACCTTTTTTTCCCCCCCCCTTTAAATTAGGATGCGGCATGATGTGCTCTCCCAGGCGTACTTGGCTCCAGCCCTCCTTGCTGTTGGAGCTGCCAGTGGCTGTTGCATTGCTGCAACGTGACCGCGCGTGGTTTGGTGTACACTCGAAGTGTGAAGATCGATCTGAGCACCCTGTAGGTGGGGTGGGCACGGTCTCTCCTACAGATCACAGACGTGATTACAGTCAGCCTTCAAAGCTGTCACCTTCCCGTGGCATTGTTCAACATCGCGCTACAGATGATTCAGCCAGTTCCTGGAATGTTTTGGCATAAACCTGTTATTGGTAAGCTCTGCTCTGCCTAGACCCCGAAGACAATTTCGTTTTGCTAAACCGTGCTTTTCCACAGAAGAGCCAGCAGACTGCTTTCATCCAGCCCGCAGTATCTTCCCTAGAGAGGGGTGAAATGATGTGGCTGTTTCTGCAGGAAACCCGGCCCAAATAACCAAATGCTGCCTCTCTTCCTATCGCAGGCTAATGCAAAGAGCCAGTACCCGATGCTAACGAAGGGACACCTCCCCACACAATCCGTTAGTACCTTCTGCTTCTTCCCTCTCTCAGGGTCAGCCTGGGCAAGGCTGGAGGCAGATGCTGCTGCATGGGGTGGAGGGGATAGAGACACCCCCAAATCCTGACTGGGTTGAGGTTGCAGGAGGTTTTCGTGGCTGCTAGGTTTGCTGATAACACGCAAAGCTGGGTTTTTCAGGAGGAAAGTGCAGTAGCAGGTGATTTCCTCAGAAGCTGCTGCTGGGGATCACTCCAGCTCAGGGCGGTTTAGCAGGCAGGTAATGCTCTGTGAAGCTCACCCAAAAAGTCCATCCCCAAGGTGAGGCCGCAGCACCTGTCCATCCCAGCAACACGACCAGGACGATGGCAGTGACCTTAGCTGTTGCAAACTAAGAGGTGTTGGGACTTGCAGGCAGATGATGCAAGTCTCGTACAGCTCACGATGTTTTTGCAAGGCTAAGAGCAAATAATCTTGAAATGAGCTGGCAGTTTTATGATTGGATTTTACGAGCTTTTATGATGTTTATAATCTGACATTGAACTCACAGTTTAAGAGGTGAAAGGTTTAAAGGAACACAGCAAAGGCGTGCCACTAAATTTCTTCTGGGTGTAATTTTAATGTGCATCTTCAGTGCTTCTTCCCTGATGCGGTGGGTTTGCTGAAGTACAAGCAAAGCACTTCACAGCGTTTGTCACTGAGAAAAGCCCACTGACTCCATCCTTACTACAAGTTGAACAGAGGGAAGTACTTGAAGAGGAAAAGTGATTTGGTCTCCTGTAAGGAAAGACCAGAGGCAGCTGCCTTGTGTAGTGTGACTGCTGTGGTCCCCAAGTGCTGTCACTGCGTTTCCATTGAAACCTCAGCCACAAAAATGTTGTATGTTGTTCATGTCCACTTGTTTTTTTTTTGTTGTTGTTTTTTGTTTTTTGTTTCCCCTGATGCTAGTAAACATCAGAAGTCCCTGGTGAGCTTAAAACTGGAATTCTAAAATGATGACATTTTCCCTGTGGTTCTTTTGGAGAAAATGACTAACTGTGCCTGCTCCTCATCTTGAGGCTCTGCATCCTGGTCTTTTCAGGGATGTTTGCTTTGGAGGTCCGGCCTGCAGAAGACCCACGAAAACCTCTGATGCTTTTTGCACACGTGCAGCACAGGCCCCTTCTTGCTCGAGCTGGCCGTTTCTCTTATCTCGTGTCATTCTGCAGGCTTGTGAAGCAGCAGGTTTGCTGTTGGCTAGCTTTTTGAGGTTTCTGCTGTGCACAGTACTGTATTTGTCTCCTGGTTCTTAGCTTTGTAATGTTTTGCCTTTGCTTGCTGCAGAAGGCATAAACAAGCCTGTCAAAAGACTTGTTTAGCGCGCAGATTCTGTGGGGGTGGCTGGCAGCCTGAGACCCTAAAATAGATCCAGCAATGAACTGAATGGCTCGAAACCCTGAGAATTTAATTTGATCTCTCTCGTTGCCTTAAATATTGGGACTGAATGAGGATTTCTCTAACAGAACAGAAGGTGAACATGTTGGTATGTGACAGTAATAGAAGAAGGGTCCAGACCTGCTGTCATTGAGACAGTCTTCTGCAATCGGAGGCTGGGCTTGGCCGCTGGGTAGGGGATTTGGTGCTGTAAATCACAGTACCTGAGTGCTGCGTGCTACGATTTTACAGCATGCAGGGGGTTGTTCTGAAATGCTTACCTGGATCCCGCTGTGGGACAGTCACCGCAGGGAAACCTAGAGCAGTCAGTCATGGTTTTAGCTTCTGTTCTGTGCCACCTTTGCAAATGAAGAAAAAAAAAAAACAACTGCAAAATCACTAGTGGGTTCTTTTTTTTTTTTTTCTTCCCTCCCTCCTTTCCTTTTTCATGTAGCACCATGCAGTTTGTAATATCATAGCTGGGTTTTTCAGTTGTGGTGGTGTGAAGGTAACAATGATTTGGCTTCGACGTGCCGTAACAGCTGCAGAATTCATTGGAGCTTAGAAGCCTGTGAGTTATAGCTGTGATGCCATTTACAGCTTTTATGGAAAAGCTCTTAAATTTGTGAAACGTGTTACTTTTTGAAGTGCATTATATTTGTAATTTGAATTCTCTAAAAATCCTCTCTGTGAAAAATAGCTTTGAAAATCTTCCTCTCCCCGCTAAAAACATGGGGAACTCTTAACAGTCGGGGAAGCGAGTCTCTTAAATTGAGTGATAGAACACATAGATGGATTTGTAAGTGCTAAAATGTCAATTAGTGCACTTAAAAGCTTAATGGTTGTCTTTGATGTGCTTCTAATATCTTCAGTAAAGTTTGAATGTTGCCATTGATCAGGGAGCGGAGGAGGGATGAGGGAATTGAACGCTAAACAAAACAGTGCTTGCCGGGCCGAGGGGCTTGTTCTGCGCTGCGAGATGCTCGCGGAAACCCAGACCCCAGGCAGCAGGAGCTGTGCCGGCGTCGGCACCGGTGTCGCCACTGCCCTGGGCTGTGCCACGAGAAACCTGCAGCAAAGAGAGAGAGAGAAGCAATTGTGCCACCGTGGTGGAAGTTCTCACGCAGATCTAAAATAGGAAGCCAGCATTTTTTTTTTTTTTTTTAATATTAATAATGAGGGGAAAAGATCATGGAGATCATGGAAAGGTCAAAACTTCATTATGTTTTTCCTTATCAGTTTAACGTAGATCCTGTTGTTGTGAAACACCTGTGTGTTTAAAAAACACTGTGCAATTAAGAAAATCTGCTATCTCCATAAGAGTTTTTTTTTCATTTTCCCAAGAAAAAGCTCCCTACCTGTTCCTTATCTTCTTTCATTCCATTTAAGTGCTCAGAGAACATGTAGCGTGGCTTCACAAGTCACACGAGATCTCACAAGTTACCAGGAGCTATCAGCTGTTCTTGTTGTAAATTTTAGTGGGAATTTGCACGCGGCAGAGTAGCATGCTTTGGTGTAACTCTGCTTGAAATTCTTGGCTGCAGTACCCCGAGCAATGGGCTGCAAGTTCAGTTCCAGGCAACGTCCTTTACCCTCCTCTGGCAATGATTAAAATGTTTTGCAGACCTTCTAGGAAGTTACTGACACGCATTCATCTGATTTGTTACTGACCGATAGCCTCGTGGAGCAAATGCTTTTTTTATTATTTGCTTTTCTGCGCTGCTAAGTAGCATCATTTGTTTGCCGAGGAGTATTTTGGAAGTCAAATGCCTGTAATACTGAAGGATGAGCTTGGGAAAACTTAAGCTATATAATGGAAGACAGCCTGCACTCTTGTCTTTATGCTGAAGATTTGCTGATGTAACTAAACTAACCTGAAAATACATGTAGCTTCTATCTAGAGAGTCTCCTCACATGTCTTGTTTAATTGGCTTCTGAGTGAAGAGTACAGGTTTAGTTCACTTCTCCCAGCCTTAAAGGATATTCTGCCAGCTGGGAATGTAAACAAGGACGAAAGGTGTCTGATAAAAATCTTGCTTTTTGGGTAGTACAGCAAGAAAAATCAACATGTCATGCTCTTAGCCCAATATCAGCATGTCCGTCTTAGGAGCCTCTGTCAATATAGCTGATTTTTTCCCCGTCCGGTTGAGTAAAATTGATTCAGTTCAGGCAGGTAGGCAGATCAGGCCTCAATATCCTGAGATTTCCTATCAAGAGGTTCAGCATGTCTGTCTCTGCCATTACCCTTCCTGGACTTGAAGCTTGAGAAAATGGAGGGGGACTGGTTTTTTTTTTTTTTTTTAAACTCTTCTTTTAAACCTGGTGATTGCCCGGGCGAGGGACATCTCAAAGAGTGAAAGAAGAGGAAACCAAGTTGAACATTTCCAAAGCTAAGGCAAGGAACTTCTGGCATTGCCTGGACTGGAAGGCTTCAGTGTAAGGGAGGGAGCGAGTCCATGGCCACAGGCCCACAAACACATCCCATTTCTGATGGGCACAGCTATTATTAAATAATGTAGCTAAACCATATAGTCTTTGGACTGTGTATTTATTTCAATGTAGCATTTATATTGGCAGACACTCTTTTTGCTGTTATAACCTACTGTACTCTACGTGAGCAAACCTTCTCCTATTGTCGCTAAGGCTTCATCATCCAGGTGCTGAATTCCTCCACGGAAATGATGGAAGCACTGAGCTCATGCAATACTCGTGTGGGTAGGCAGGAATCCTGCTGGACACGGTGGCAGTGCTCCGGCTCCTCTAAAACAGTGACACCACTGACCTGTGAGATGCCAAAAATTAGATCTCTTTGCCTCCTCCATTTCTACAAGAATTTTTAAGTTAAATTTGTAACGTGCCAGTTGGCTTTCTCTCTTCCCTACTACCAAAACACTATTTTGGCTTGCAAAAGTGGTTAGTATTTTTCAAGTCAAGGGTCAGCTTTGCTGTTTAAGGATAGGAAAAGGCCTTTAGATAATTAGTAATATGCAGCAAAATTGGATTAGCCATATTAGAGTTCACATCTGTAGGTCCTATTACCGAACATTTAAACTGCAAAAATCACTTTTTATTGGACCGTATTCATGCGGTTGCATACTGGAACTCAAACGCCTTATAAAAATATGAACTGAATCAGAATGAAATTAATTAGAATATATTTGAATTTAATTATCTCGAGCTGCTGAATACTCTTTGTGCATACTGGGTTTTATATGTATATCTGAAGTGTACTTGGTGGCGAGTTTTAATTAGAACTGGAGACAGAATATTTGGAATGTGAAATTTATAAATTGTATTTTTAACTAGAAGTGCGAAGGTTTTTTGGAGCTCGCTCTCATTCCTCACTTCTCTCTTTCTCTCTTCCTAATAAGCTACTTTTATGTTCAAATTAATACCAGATCCTTAAAAAGAAAATCCTGCTGTGGTTCTCGGTCTTCTGCAGCGTGATCAGAATTGTCAGATCAACAGCTGCAGGAGATTTTTACCTTTGTGTTTAATGGCTCGTACTGCTCTGTTCTTCGACTGTGCCATTTAACCATAAAAGTACAGGACTGTGGATGTCACAGTACATGTGGCTGCCTTGACTACTGTCTCAGATGTCTGACATGCCAAGGCTCAAAGAGCTGATTTGGCAGCTGCCCAGCAGATTTTTATAAAGGCTCGGTTGGTGGCCAGAAACCCAGGCTGTCAGAGTTGTGTTATGCAATAAATTGTTTTTCAGCAGAAGTTTCTAATCCAATTTCAGCTGTAGTTTCTTCGTTGTCTGTAATCAAAGATAAGTATGCGTTATTTCATGGCACTTCAGAGAAGCTGAGACATGCCATGTGAGTGTCCTCCATCAGGTTTGTTTGTGTGTTTTTCCTTTAAAAAGGATTTAGACCTGTTCACCTACATGGGAGAAACAGGGTTTTGGTTTCTACGGGGGAGGCATGCGTTTGTTTGTGTACAGCATACCCTTCTGAAGATGATTCAACCTTTCTTCTCTCTCTCTTTTTTTTTTTTTTCCCTCAAGGGAGTGCCAAATAAGGAACTTATTTCTGAAGTCAGAGCTTTTCATTTGGGTGTAAATGGGTTGCAAACAACAGATCATACCTTGTCAGGCTTTGACCTACCTAAAATGTTGCAGGTCGTGTCCCTCTAACAGAAATACACCCCTCTTTCACTTTCCTAAAGTGAACTACTCTGGTTTCTACTTCAGCACTGTGGGAAAAGCTGGTGCGGTACATCGGAAGGCAGCCAGATCTCGGGGTCTACAACAGCACAGCAAGGATTGCCGCTAAATCGTGCCGCTGTGCTTTTCTCTGTGCTCCAGCAGTAGTTCCTCTAGGGCCACGTGGTGAGCAATGAGGGAGCTGATCCGGCTGGAAATAATCTTTTTTCTTGTCTTGAGGTTTTGACAGTTTCCCCAGTCAGGCTGGTCGAATGGCCACGTAAGGGTGGCATTGGCATCGCACCCCAGTTTGGGGCAGGGTAGCGTTGCTTACTGATCCTGAAAACTGCTCCCCGAGTCTGAGTAACAGCTCATGGGATTACGCCTTTCTCCCAGTCCGCTGCCACCCTTGGCCGTTCACAGCTTGCTTGCAAATGCTGCCAGGTCCCGTCGGAGCCCGAAACTCCATCCCCATGGATGCCAAGCGATTGATCAGCATCTTGCTACGGCCCAGCAGGGCTGTCGCTTGGGAGTAACTGCTGTCATTAAGAGATGATTCGAGGTCAACATCTGCTCTATGTTGATAAATGAGGAAAGACCTAGCTTTGCTTTGAATTTGTTTGGGTTTAGTTTTTTCTTTTTTTCTTTTCTTTTTTTTTTTTTCTCTCAAGTGTTTATCTTGGCAGACCAACAAGGGAAGCAGTTGATGTCTTGTAAGCTTTCACTAGTTTCATATTGAGTAGTGGTTTTCTAAAGGTACAGACACATAGTTGAGGCCTCTGCATTTATGTAGAAGAGCCAATTAACACACGAACCCTATACTTTTAAATATTTTATTTTTAGACCTAAGACATAGTTAGGAATTATTTTTTGTGCCTCAATTTTGGGAGCCTGTATTAAGTCACTCGTGACTTGTGTTTGGATAGAAAATATCAGCTGTATTTCTTCTACCTTCGTGTGTTCTTGCGAGAGCAGGTTGAAGCTCACTGGGCTCAAAAATGCCTTAGGCCTTCAGTGACCCAAAAACAGAGCATTTCTCTGCCATGCTGCTCTTACAAGAATTTGGTCTAAAAGGAGGAAACACAATCCCCAGTGCGGCAGGAGGCAGCAAATTTGCGCTAACCAACAGAGACTGCAGGGGTTGAAAGCTGCAAGAGGAGTACAAAAAATGGAATGAGAGATTTTTTTTTTTTCCTTCGTTGTTTCTTTGCCATATTAACATCAGTTCTGCAAGTCAAGAGCTATAATGTAATACGGGTTCTTTGGAGAAGTTGTTTGGAATTACTAGGAAAAATGTTGCTATAATTATCAGATGCACTTAATGCTATAACAGAACCATTAATAAAGAAAATTTCCCCTTTCCTCATGTTAGTTAGCACATTTTAAAAACATGACCTATTTTCCTAAACTAGACAGAACAGATTACATTTTCCAGAAGGCATGAGTCACTGTGCTATAAAGTCTCCAAGCCGTATCAATCTTCATCAACTTAAGCCATTCATGAGGTTTTATTTTTTCTCACTGAATATAAGCAGTTTGTTTGAAATGAGAAACTGCTACATCCTCTCTGGATAGTTAAACTTGATTAAAAGGTTAAATATTAAGTAAGTGTGAACTTTATTCTGCGGGGAGGAGGGAGTGGGGAGACCTTGATAGTAAGCAAAAGGCTGCAAGGATGCTACTTAGGATATGTATGGGGATATCCAGTTTGCATGGTACTGTGCTTGGCTGTAAGAAGTCTAAGCTGCGTGATAGCAGCCAGAAGGAGTAGAAAATCTTTATTTGTACCTCTTCATTTGAATTAATTAGAGTCTGACTTCAAATCGTTGTCCTGAAAGCTTGGAGTTTTAGCTGAGAAGTTTCTGCAGTCTGGTCGTGGAAAGCCCTCGTGCCCTTGCAAGTTACACAGAGAGGGAGTTAGCACCGTTGAGCCGAAGCAGGGGTTTTCCTCTGCCAGTCGGATGCTGATGGGAGCAGATGCATGTTCAGGGCGATCAAAAGGCTGATGGGACTTTATGATACAACGGAGACCTCTGCCAACGCGATAGGGGAAGTCCGTGTGTTCATAGAGTAGTAAGACTTTGCACTTTCTCAAGAGGTTCACCCTGTGCTGTTCGTGCGCAGAGGAAGTGGGCTCCGTAAATGAATAAGCATGCTAATCGCTCTCAGCGGTGGTAACTTGCCCAAGACTGCACAGGAAATCTCTTTCAGTCTTGGAAGTCATATCTAGGTTTTCCACCTATTTCTCTTAGGTCTGCCTTCCCTTTCAGAGAAAAACAGGTCTAGCTGTTTTCCATTGATAATATACAGCCAAAAGGCAAAATCTGTTGCAGGTCTTGAATGTAGTAAACAAACATTTCCATTTTGGTCCTTCAACTGAAAAGTAATTTATATGATCTCTGAAAATGCGTTGTCTGTTTTTCATGCAAGAGACAGATTTTTGTTCCGTTGCTAACTAAACACAGGGAAAAAAAAAGGAAAAAAAAAAAACCTTTGAAATAGTTTTCCTTAAAAAATATCCTTGAGGAAAGGATAGAAGCTTGTGGTTTATTTTTCCCATTGCTTCAAAATGACCTTCTTACGTCTGCGGGAAAGACTCTCCGGGGGCTGTTGAACCATGAAAGCATATTCATTTAGGGCACTGGGTGCCACAGTGATTTTAACTGAGCATTGGCTACAGTACTGGAAAAAGAAAAAAGAGAGGGTTTGTGTTTTGTTGTTTTGCTTTCTGCAACCTGGCATGAAGAAATGGGGTCAGGAGATGCGTGCTTGGGAAAGACCCAAAGAGGGAGCTGGAAATACGCCAGCCGCTCTGAGTCATAACACACATGCTTATAAGTATCTTTGTACCTTACAAAGTCCTGACTTTTCAAATAAAACCATCACTGCTGTTAAAGTATTTACATAACGTAAAACAAATAGCTTTGAGTGCTCATTGCATTCTCCCTTGTTCCAGCCCTGTTTTACCCTGTGAACTGTGACTCCTGTTTGCTTAAGGCAAGGCTGGGCCAGGCTGAAGAATGTGATACCTGGTGATGAATGAATGGAGAAACTCGAGTCATGTGTGTGTGCGTGCTCGGGATGCTCGTTGCGGAGCAGCGCAGCACGCCGCAGCGCATGCTGCTTCAGGGTGACGCCTCGCCTGCCCGGGAGGTGGCACGAGGCCTGCCTCTCCTGTCTTTTTTGGGGGATTAACTTCAGAAATAGGAAGCCTGCATGCAGGCCACGTGCACAAGATAGACAGCTGAGCTGCGGTGAGCAGATGCCGAGCTGTAGGTGAAGGGTGAAAGATATGGGTGGTACACATTTCGATCCCATTTCAGATGTACACACATTATATATATTGATTATATAATATATATATATATAAAATATATATATTGATTAATGTTATTTATATATGTATTTCGATATTTATACGTGTATTATATATTAATGCATACATATATTTTAGTGTATATATATACATATTAATATATCAGCATTATGTGTGTTAAGTATTTTATACATTTAATATGTGTATAGTAAAAACACACAGATATATAGAGTTCTTCCAACATTAGGAGTCTGTAGAGGTGCTGTTCTACATACATCATCTCTGAAGCTGTGGAGCTGGAGGCAAGCTCCCAGTCAGGCTGGACAGAGAGGAGAGGGCTGCCCTGCCATCCATAACATGGAGTCCTGTGCATGAGCATACCACGTAGGTCAGTGGAGGTCGTGCTCATGCCCGTCCCTTCATATTGAACTTGCTGACCTGTCACTTGGCTGCCCTGCTAGCTGAAGTTCAGATATAAATGTACAACATGCAGTTTCCCAGAAATGGCATAACAAAGAAGGTGCCATGATTGATTTTTTTTTTGTTTTAGAAGTTTAAAGGAAATGATGCAGTTTTGTTTTTTAATTCTGCTCCAGGGTTTACCTGGTTGTTTTCTTCTTCTTCTTTTTTTTTTTTTTTTTTTAAATAGCAAATCTGTGAGCTAGTCTTGCTACCAAACCAGGAGGTAAAAATCATCTAGACTGTCCTGCACAACAAAGGCTATGAGCTTGCAGTGATGAATATACTGTTTAAGATGCTATTTGGTGCTTTTTTGGGTCAATAACAGACAATCCATTGGTTCCCCATAAGTTGTTTCAATGGCTAATTACTTGCACAGTTAAAGAAGTTGTTCTGTAATTCCAACTTAAATTTTTCTGAATTCGAGTTCCAGCTGTTGGATGATATTATACCCCTCTCTGTCAGCCTCAAGAGCCATCTATTATCAAATTTCTGCTCCCTGTGGAAAAGTTTAAAGGCGGCGATCAAGTCAGTGCCTTTGAGGGTTGGTGGTTTTTTTGTTGTTGTTATTTTTTATGGGGGGAAGTTACATACATTAAATTCCTCAAGGCTTTTACTTGAGGGTATTTCTGAACAGTTCTGGGTGCACACGCGTCGTTTTGCTGCGGTGAGGCAACTCTTCCAGTTGGCTGTGTGAGCGCGGAGCGGGACGCGCTGCGGCTCTCCCTCGGTGGTGTGGCAAGGCAGGGACGATCTGACCCATGTAATTATGGTTAAACGTGTCGGGAGCCGGAGCTGCTTCTCTGCGAGAGCCCAGCTGGGTGCCGAGTCAGCTGCTCTCCGGCTTGTGGCTGCTTTTGTGCTGCACGCTAGAGGGGAGATGCAGTCGATGATTGTGAAAGATTTTTATTGCTCCTACATATGGAGCCACATAAATGTGGGCATTGGCACTGGCTTAGCCCCTTATTTTGCTGACCTTGGATAACACAGTGTTGGGGAGCTTGAGGTCTTTTTTCAGGCCGGGTAATGGGAGCAGGGAAAGCCCACAACAAAGTGGCGTCGGCAGGATGGAGACTGCAGCCTCGGCACAACTGGGATGGCAAAGGCTCTGATGTGGAGAGACTCCTCTGTAAACAGTTGTGTTGAGACTGCTGCTCTTACAGATGTGGGGATGAGGCTGACGTGGTTCACCCCGGTTTTGCAGCCCCACAACTTGGGACCACTGTGAAATGTTGCTGCGTCACTTCAGGGGTTGCCGAAAGAAGTCTTTGTTCCCATCTCCTGGGGGCTGCGCCGTCACTGGTGACACCATGGCCCTTCTTCAGGGCCAGGGCCTTCTGCTGGCACCATGGAGGTTGTGTTGTCACTCCAGAAACAAGTGCCAGCCGCATGCTGTCCTTTCACACATACATCTGGGGAGAGGGAGATGACCTTGGGCTGTTCACAGAAATATTTCAAGAAGGTGGCTGAAAGTAAATTAGTGAAGTCTCTCATGTGTGGTGGTCGTCTCCTTGCCTCCTGAGTGAAGGCTGCAACCAGCGTGGCCCAGGGACTCAGTTGTGCCCCCCAAAGGTCACTTGTCCCTGCTGTTGCCTGGTCAGTGAGTGCCTAGAGATCTTCAAAAATCAGTCCTGTCAGCAGGTTTCAGCCTGCTGCCATTGAAACAAGTGCTGCCACGCATTCCTCGCCTCAAACTCCGGTGTGGCAAAGGGTGGTTAAGTGGGGTTCGTTTCTTGATGTGTTTTTATTCTTCTGCTGCTGCATTTTGAGCAGGAACGAAAGCGCCTGTAGGATCAGGAGCTGATGGTTGTTTTCATGCAGCTTTCAGGTCTTTGGGGATTGCTCCCGGAGAGGTGGAGGAGTGGTGGTTGTTGGTGGCTTCCCCATTTTGGGGTTGGCCTGGTGTTTTGTGGGGAGAGGCCTCAGGCTGGCAGAGGCTGAGAAAGGCAGCATGTCTTCCAGTATGGTGTACATGATCTGGATTGGAGAATTACAAGCCTATTTCTTCTGTCTCCCTAGCTTAAAGTGCATAAAAACACAGGGTGAGGGGGGTGGTTCCTCTTGTTGGGGCTTGCTGATGTGAGGCACACAGACTCAGGTGAACGGCCGGAGGGTGGTTAATCCTTGTCCTCATGTTTGCTGCCCCTTCTGTAAAGAATTTCTAAAAATACACGTGAAGGGAGCAAGAGGCGTCCTCAGGCTTGCGTCGATAACGTGGACAAATAAATGCCACAGATGCTTACACATATTTCCAAACCAAGCACGGTTTCCTTAAGGATTCAATTAGTAATTACCTCGTGATCTGTTGCAAAACCAGAAATGTGTGAAGGCCAGCTAGGCCCCTGCTGGTAGGTTCTCTCTGCAGATGGGTTTCCTTTCCTGGTTTGCTTTCAGTACCTACCAGCCTATGGTAACAAAAATGTTGCTTCTCGGGCAGCTTTTGTTAAAATCGAGCAAGCTGTGACCATCCGTATCCATCATCCTTTCTGGTTAGGGCTGAAGTTGTGTTGGCAGCAAGATGGCAAGCCAAAGTTGTTTGTATAAAGCTCTGTTGACAAAACAATGGGATGTACTAGTCCATTTTAAATGCTTACCTGGAGATTTTTTTTTTTTTTTCATTCTCCTTTGCTGTGGGTGTTCAGTTACCAAGTGTGCTTTCTTGGCCTGGAGGTCCCTGAGCACTAAGGCTCTCCGGGCGTAGCTCAGTGCTGTTCAGAGCGTGGTAGCTGGTCCCTAGTGCGAAATGCACATCCTGCTGCCAAAATGCTAACTGCTTTCACTGCAGTCATTGTTTTGTCCTTTTTTTTTTTTTTAATTTTACTTTTATTTTTGCCAAGTAATTTGTCGTACAATTGGGGGGAAAAATGTTTTTGATCACAGTTCAGCAGCTGAATGCTAGTATCGTGCTAGAGGAGCAAAGGAAAAGCTATCAATGGGCACCCTAAACTAAGTTTATTTTGTAAAAATTGGTGGTGTTGGTTACTTCTTTTACACACGGGACAGTGTAAACTCTCTTGCTGCCTGGTGTGGACAGCTAATGTGGGTGCTGTGGTTTTCCAGTGCTGCGTGGCAGTGTGCTGTAGTACGCTTACCTAAACAAGTCCTGCCTGGAAACATAATTTTTTTTTTCTAGTCAGTGATGTAGTCTTTGAGGAATTCAAGAACCAGAATGCTCAAATAACGATATTAAAGACCCTGAGATAATAATATTAGGGCTTATGAAAATGTGATATACATTAAAAAAAAGAAAAGAAAAAAGACGTACCTGATTTCACTTATGTCTTTATATCAATTTGCTGACTTAATTTATTTGAATGCTAAAGGCTTTAGGGAAATGCTTTTCCAGGGAATTAATCTTTTAACTAAAGCAAGTACTAAATATGACATACGCTAGTATTCTTTTTGACAATATAGCATTTGTCTTCTAAAAATGAAGTAGAAAACATATGCCCCATGGGCCAAATTCCACTTGGCTTTACGCTGAGATAAATTCCGAATAACTTCATTGTTATCAACTACATTGTAATGCTGCAATAAATATAAATCACTAAACCAGAGAACTGATAATGTAGTATCAGTATGCAAAAATCCTAAGCCAAGGGGCACAAAACAAGGCCAAAATGGCCGTAAGAAAGGTTGGTTCACAGAACTTAGTTTTACGCAACGTTGAAATTAATTTTATCTTTTTTTTTTCCTTTCTCTTAATTGTCTGGAAGAGCAGTTCCTGGTTGTGATAAATTTATCCATAAGGCAGAGGGATTCATTATGAGAATTTTAACAAATGAGTTTTTACCTCTTGTCTAACACCTGGTAGACAGCTACTGCTGTTTGCAGGATAAGGGATTAGAGGGACTAATGGTCTGATGTGATGATAATGGTTACGTTTCTGTTCTGTGTTAGTGCTTCTTGAGTTTAGGTTGCATTTTGTTATACAGTATTTTTCTTCAGCTTATCTTTTTTTGTTAATTAAAAATAATCTGTCTAGCTCTAGGTTTTGGGGTTTTGTTTGTTGTTTTTTAGTTGTTGTTCTTTCAGATGCATGCAATTAATGTCTCCGATCTGCTTCCATCTTTAGGACGACAGTGATGGGATTCCCTGGTCAGAGGAGAGGGTGGTGCGGAAGGTCCTTTATTTATCTCTGAAGGAGTTCAAGAACGCACAGAAGCGGCAACATGGTGACGGCATTAGCGGAAGCCTCAAGGCAGTGAACGGTAAGCTGCCTCCCTGGTATTGCTGCAAGGATTCAGTTGTTTCAAATGCAGTCCTTTGCTGTAGCAAGGAAGTAGACCGGTGTACCATCTGGCATGCACTGTGCCCTTTTGAACTACACAGAACTTGTTTCTGAAGCGCTTAAAATGCCTGGTTTGAACAATCCATGTGTTTCTGTTTCTGGTGAAATGATGTAGATAGGGATCAAGGTGGAGGGTAGGTGTTGGGCAGGAGGCCAGGGCAAGGGCAAAGCTGTTTGGTAGAAGGCTCCTCTGGTCTGTCTGCTCCCTGATGTACCAAATACTTCAACAGAGAAGGTATCCATTTAAAGGTGATTGATTTCTTACAAATGCAGTGAAAATTTGTGAGCAGAAAAATGAAAATGGTCTGAATAAGTTATCTTGAAGGACAGACACCTACCTGTTCTGTGTCACTTATGTGCAAGAAACTGGCTAACCAGCACCTGTAACTCTGGAGTGGTCTTGGTCTGTGCTGTGCCCAGAGGTGAAGTGACATTGGACCTGTGTAAAAAGATTTGTGGGGGCTGTGGACGTACACAGTGGGACGTCGGCTTCCTGTAGTTTAGCTGTTCAGGGAGTTTAAAGGTTTTATAAGGAAATGCAGAAAAACCTAGATGATAGGGGCTTTAAAGGAGTTTAATTTCATTTCTGTAATCCTTTGACACTGTCCATTTGCTGCTGCTGTTGTTTATTATTATTATCATCATATGTTTCTCATCCCTTCCCCTTACATCTTGCTTAAAAAAAGGCTGTGTTTATTAGAGGCGAATATAGAGTGCGTCTCTTTCAGATTTACTCACTGACATAGGACCCCTTCTTGAAAAGGCTTTGTCATGCTGGCTTGAGCCTTGAAAGCGACGAGTAGCAGGATTCAGGTTTCTGAGCAGGCTTACAGTTCTCTCTTCACTCACAAGAGCTTATTTGTTTCTTTATGGAAGTTTATGGCGGTTCCTTTTAAGCACGTGTATAATTATACATGTGCTAATGTGCTAAAGCAGCAGCTGTGTGCTTGCTTGGTAGGTTATTCATATTTATATGTAGCTTGTGTTTTTGACATGGTGAGTCAAATTTCACCGTGTTTTTCCTGAGTGTTATTGCCGACGAGGCAAAAACCTGGGGGAATGGCTGAATAACTGCAGACAGCATGATAAAGTTACTGTATTGCGTAAGCAATTGCAAACTCCTTAATGTGATTAAAGAAGACCTCAGACTTCTGAGTTCAGTAATAATATCAAATACTGATCTGATGGGAAGGGGCATCTAGCTTTAGCAGCAAGCCATTAATAAGCTTGGAGGTGTACACAAAACAGTGGAAGCTTTTTTTTCCTCAAACACCTCTGCATCATTGATCTTCTGTCAAACACAATTTCTCTTGGAAAGTTTCTTATTCCATTGTGGGGGTTTTGTTTAGTCAAAGGAAAAAGTCTAAAGGCGTGAAGCACTGTAATTGTGTGTTAGGAGGCTTTGATGGTGTGCCAGGTTACAGGATGACTGAGGTTTTTGTGGTATCTAGTTTCTCCAAAGGCAGCTTAGATGAAAAGTGAGTTGGCTGGGAATGCTGTGGGGATACAGGTACCAGACGTGGAATATGCCACAGGCTTCCTCTGGTGATGGCATAGCTCACATCTTCAGAGCTTGCCTCTCACATTTAGGATTGTATTATTTGGTGCTTTTGCTTCTTCACAAAAGTAGGTGATCAATTCTGTGGGGGTTTTGGCTTGCTTGCTTATTTACTTATTTTGAGCTAGAATTATATTCTGTTTCACTCCTTCTGTTTGTTAATTGATTTGTTAAATGTCCTGTCTCAGAACAGCTCTGTTTCAACATCATTGACCAAAAGTTTTTTTTTTTTAATGGTTGGAAGAGTATGTCATTATATAGAGGAAAGCTTTGCAAAAGGGAGGAGGATTGATATGGTGTGGTGACATTAAGAAAATCTATTAAAACATGGAGTTTGCTCATTACATCTTTTGAAAAAAACATAGCCATATATTTTCAAATCCACATGTCTCTGTGGACAGAGGAAAAAGCAGGTCATCCTAAGAACATACCAAGCTATTTTAAATTTAGGAGAATACAGTAATTTCAAGGTTAGCCTTAGATTCATGATTTTATACTGTTAGTTAAAAACATTTCCTTGCATGTGTCCTTTGCTCAATATGCAGATCATAACCAGTGTTTCTTGTGTGTTACTCCAAAAGGTACTATTGCAATTAAATTTTTTTTTTTTTTGGAGAGAGATTTCATTATTAATATTCAGCACCCATTGCTCTCGTGGGGAAAAAAATTCTGCTGAAATAATTCAAATGTGTTTCATGCCTCCTGTAGTGGTTTTAACCCCAGTAGGCATCTAAGTGCCACTCTGCTGCTCACTCACTCTCCCCAGGTAGGACGAGGGAGAGAATTGGAAACATGAAAGCGCAAGAACTCATGGGTTGAGATGAAAGACAGTTTATTAGGTAAAGCAAAAGCTGTGTGCACTAACAAAACCAACCAAGGAATTCATTTGCTGCTTCCCATCAGCAGGTAGGTGTTCAGCCCCTTCCAGGAAAGCAGGGCTCGTCATGTATAATGGTTTCTTGGGAAGAGGAACACCATCACTCCGAGTGTCCTCCTCTTCCTCCTTCTTTACCCCAGCTTTTAAAGGTTGCATCTGTTTTTGGGTTTGTGCTGCACAACCCTGTTGCTGTCCCTAGTGACCTTTAAAGGGTATTGCTCCTTCAGTCGTTCAAAATTGAATAGGTCGCCTTCCAGTACCTGGTAAATTTAACCATTTCCAGAAGGAGGAGGAGGGGCCCTGGTTCAAGCTCTCTGAGCTCTGTGCTGGAGGTGGAAGAAGATACTGGTCTGGTGTATTTCAGAGAGTTCAGAGGACTGCAAGGTTTGCAAAACAACTGGTCAGCACGATTTAATCTTGGTGCCACCATCTGTAGTGCAGAGAGAGTTTGTTCTGGTTTTATAACTGTCATCCCCTTATATTTATTTACAAGCTTGCAATCTGTAATTGTTTCCTTCGAAAGTACTGACTTCTGGTAAGAGAGGAAGGTAAAATATCCACTAGCCCCTTGCAACTGGTATATTTAAATAGCTTTTGTGGATTCAGAGTGGCTGACGTTGTGTAAACATGCTACAACCGTTGTTTTGCCAGTGTTCTCCAAGCCGCCGTTGAACTTGCATGAAAATTATTATCAATAGCATTTCAGCTGTTGAGTACAGTAGTACGGTTAACGATTTGGCAGCTGGAATAGTGGTGCCTTTTTAATTGATAGTGTGAAAAGCAAGTTCAGTTGAAATGTTGAGAGGTGAACCCATTAATAGGAGTCTTCTCTGTGCTAAAGTTTCTGCAGACTCGTAGGTGGTGGCACAGAGACAATTAAATTCCATGCAGAATAATGCGGACTGCTGAAATTAATAAAACAAAATGGAGGAATTCAAATGAGTTTTGGAGATTAACTGTGTTATAATAACTTGGCAGTCCCTGCCTCGCAATTAAAGATATGTGTTATCCTGAAAACAGTCTTGTACAATCAGTTTGTGCCTGAATCCCTTTTACTTATGTGATTCTGAATAAAGTAGAGGGTTTTTTTTTGGGGGGAGAATGGTGGGGAGTGGAGGCGGGGTGTTTGCAGGTCTCCCCAGTACAACCTTTTTCTATATACCCTTTTCACCTGATAATCTTTGCTTACTTGTTTGTGCTGCTTATTACTTTCCCATCCTACGCTGGGTTTCTACTTTCTTTAGTCTTATTTTCTTTTCGGTTGGTTGTTTTTTTGTTACTTGCCCCAGCAGAAGGATTTCAGATGAAGAAGAGCGGGTGTATTTTGGTTGTTGTATCAGTGGATATATTGCATACATGTTTATGTTGACTCTAGGTATTCACAGAGTATAGAATGTCACCCTACAGTATGCCGTTGTTTGCTATATTTTTCTCCAGTACTTGGTAATATAAAATCCAAAGGAGATGTCTCTGTAGGTTGTCAGGAAACCCTTTGTAGCCCTAAATGGGATGCTGAAACTCTGATTATGGAAACAAGGTCGTAGACTGGAAAACCCGGAGGGACCTCTTTAGTGGTTTTGATTACTGCTGCCTGTCATTTGCGTTCAGATTTTAAGAATAGGGATTGGTGTTTGGAATTGTGAAACCAATTTTCAGATATCCTTGTCTAAGAGGAAAGCTAATTCCCCTGGGAAATAGTTTTCTTCTTGCGTAGCTTAGTATGAAAAATAAGACTGTGTTTAAAAAAAAAAAAGGCAATAAAAGCTGTAATTATTGCTTGCAATCTTTTTATGAGAATAAAATCAGTACCCTCAAAAGAGTACATCAGAAAGCAAATTTTTATGACATAGATTTTAAATTCTATTTTTAGAAACTAGTGATAAAGAAAAAGTTTGTGATACAGAAGTGTTGGCATTTTGTAAACGGAGAAAGCGCAGAAGTTTGCTTGTTTGTTTAAGGTGGTTTGTAATTCTACAGAAATAGCAAACTAAACAATAGAATTATTCAAGCATATAGCGCACTGCTATACAAAAGGTGTCACGGCAATTTCCAAACATGCCAGCTATGTTAAACTTGTGGCAAACATGAGCTTGTTGGAAATAGATTATATGAGAGGGAAAACTTTGGGAAAGATACGAGAGGGAAACCTTGTCGACAGTACCCCACGCATGGCATAAAAATTGCAACAGAGATGGTGGAAATGCCTAAACATGGCTAAGCTGGGTGATTCGGCTCAGTGCTGTGCGTTATTTGCAGAAAGCCAATTATGTAGGGGTGGCAGCAGCCGCCAGAGGGGCGACCACCTCTTCTCCAGGCTGAGGGCACGGCTCCGTTCTTCCCTTGTGCGGGGATGGAAACGCATCTGTCCTCGGGGAAGGGCTGCCTCAGGTGTGCCCTCACCTTCCTCACTCCTCCTGACTCCCTGGTGCAGGAAAAAAAAAAAAAAGGAAAAAAAAGGAAGTAGCTCTCTTCCTTCATCGTGATGATTCAGATATAGAAACTTCATCTCTCTTATGTTTGAAAGCTTCAATTAAATATTGGGAGAAGGTTTTACGCTAACGTTTGTCTAGGGAGCTTTTTACTCCATCAGCGATGTGAAATTGCATTTGTTGACAGTAGGCAATGTCTGTCTGTCTGCCTCCTAAGCTTTAGTAGAAGATTGTAAGTGTGCCAAGGACCCTTGTCAGTGTAAGTGGATTTATAAAATGCATTTACAGAAACAGAAACACCTCTTTCAACCTCGCAGTATTTTCCCTTTACATTTAGAGTAAACAACCTGTTTGGCTAGTTTTAAACTGTGATTAAATATAGATGTTTTCAACTAAAAGGTTCAGAAAATAAGCATTTGAGCAGATTTGTCATGGCACTCAACATCACTTTCACTTTGGTACTTGCTGTCAAGTCAATTTAAAGATTAACAAATAAATAACAGGATGTTGGGGTTGGGCTCCGCTGAAAATTTCCAAATCTCTTTTCCTTTCTTTGTTTTTAGAACAGAATTCATTCTCGAGCCTGCCAGGGACTTGTTCGTTCATCAGCTGACACAGGCTTTTTTTGCCTTTTCCATCATTACCACTTATAAAAGTCTGTACGGCAAATTACACCCTGCGTGATCTCTACGCTCTTCAATTATGTCCAAGTTGTGCTCCCATGTTCATGCCATTTCTATATTTTGCAGGACTGCCAGAAAAATTTCTCTTGCAGGACACCCGCCATCCCTTTTCTCTAAAAGATAAGAGGTGGATATTTTTCTAATAGGGAAAACAGAGGAACTGTATAATTAATTTTCCTAAAGCTTCATTTCACTGCCACCTAAAAAAAAAAGTTGCTGTTGTCCCTGAGTGTATTTCTAGTCAAAGTAATTCCAAAAATAATTTCGGCTCCCTGCATATTCTTAATTGTAGGTAGAGGAAAATTAAAAAAAGCCACAAATTATCTGCAGGAGAGCATACATAGTCTGCAGGAGACTGAGTTACTGTAGGCCTAAAATAAGTAAGGTAAGGAAAGGGATCAGAAGTGGTTGAGGATCAAACAGCTGTTGGTCCTCCTCCTTTCCCCCATTGTCTTATATTGTCTCTGCCATTTGTCTGACCATGCAGTGAAGTCGGTTCCGCGTAACAAAGTGGCAGAAAACTAGCCCAGAAAAATTATTTTTCAAGTTTTAACGACCTACACAGGTTCACCAAGAGGTTGGATGAGCACTGAGCCCTCATTTGTTGCAAACGAGGGTACAGTATACGTTGACCGAAAGCTGGAGGAGGAGATGGGATTAGTCCCACCTGATGGTAGCATGCTGTTCAGTTGGCACTGTCGTCTTTTCTAGCTGCAGCCTTAGGACTGGCGCAGTCATCTTCTCTAACTGCAGCTTTGGTGCTGGAAAGGGCCACAGTTGCCAGAAACAGAAGCAAAGAAAGATGCAGTTAAAAAAAAAAATGGAGAAAAATGTTTCGCAGTCATAGGAGTTAGATTATGGTATTTTTAAAACAAACTAACAAAAAAGGCACCACTGATGTAGTGGTGAAATGCATTGCACGGGCTGTCTGTGAAATAAAACTTTGCCTTAACCCCAACCAGGGGACAGCAATTTTGTTTTCCTTGATTCAGGGTCATTTCTGCATAACTGCTGCCTTGGATTTATTGTTTGTAGCAGCAGTACAGAGAACACCCTTGAATGTGGACAAACAAACGGCTTCATTCTGTTTTCTGCAGCCATAAAATTCCAGGGCCCAGATTTAGGCTGGCAATCTTTTTGTCTGGCATGTGCAGCCAAAAGGACAGCACTTTCTCAAATACCTTGTACAATTGGCAGCTCTGTCACAACTTGGACCTTTTGTCAATTCTTGTTTGCTTGTTCTATAAATGAGCATGACACAACTTACATAAAGTGGCTTCTTTGACTAATGTTAAGTCTGTACAGATCTGTATCAAGATACGCATCGGGTCTTGTGTTACCCGAGTTGACTCTAGAAATGTTTGTCAAAATGTACATAAATTGCTGGAAAACTAGGTTTGTCTTGGTACTTTCTCTGGTGAGATGCAGTGCTTTGTACTCGAAACCAACCATTTTTCTGGTTGGCAGATAAGGAACTTTAAATTTCTGACTTTTTCTTTTAGATGACTAGACTTTTATGGGGAGGTTGAAAATGAGAGAGATCCTCTTTAGAGCATTATCCTTCAAACTCTGGCAGGTCGGGGTGGATGAAGAGCGTGCTGGTAATCTGCTGAGACAAGAAGTGGTGATGCTGGCAGCTTTCTCCAGCTGTTGAGCTGCACTGAGAGGCGGTAAAGAGTCAGCTTGTGGCTCGCATAGAAATCAAATCAAAATTAAACAGCTGTTAAAGGTAGTGTAAAAGATGGAGTTCCGTAGTATGATTTGCCCAGTGGATCAGAAGGGATAGAAATTTGTTTGCATGAAATTTGGACGCAAAGTGGAGATGAAGGCAGCGATGCAGCAGTGCGCTCAGAAAAAGTGAGCAAAATGCTTCTCTGTTTAGAAACAATAGCTGTCTGGATGCATGGGAGTGGGGAGAAAGATACTTAGGCTTTTTTTGTCTGTCGAATGCCCAGTGTTCATTACTATTATTATTTTAGTGTCGATTAAAATGTTCCAGTGGAGACAAAAGGTCTGCAGGTTGGAGTCCTTAGCTGCTGTTGTAAAGAGGGTTTAAATTTCAGTACTCACATTGCTACCCTATTACTCGTGATTGGCAGAAGGAAACTGTGCACTAAATAACTAGTGTTTTCAGTTTGAAGGACAGACAACAAGGGATATAACCAGTAAGGCAACAGGGAAAGAAAAATCAGTTATTGAAATAGAATGCTCTATTTTATTAAGAAAATAGCAATGCAATGGGAAATAATGTCACAAGTCAAAGTGGAGAGGAGTTTCAGTCAAACACATGGGCTGTGTAGTGCAGTTAGTGTGGACAATCCTTAGGAAATGTGTTTTCTGAAACTGTGCTCAGGGCTGTCTGGGCTTAGCTTTGAACAAGGTTTTCGTTAATTATAGTTACCATATAGCTTTGTGGTATTAGTCCAAGACTGCATTTTGTGTAGCACTTCCAGAGTGTTAGGGAGAAGACATTTGCAGTCTTCAAGGGCCTTATAACCTCCACAGCAGCTTTTGCTTGACGTGGGGGGTGTTTTAGAAATGGCTCGCTGTCTGAAAGAGTGAAAATTGTTCGCGAGCGTTGGTCCAGCAGGACGTTTTTAAGGCCATTAGGCTGTGTTTAATCAGCGCAGATGTCACGCGCGCCGTAAACCTTATCATGTCAACGCTGGCAGTAAAGTGGTTTTAAAAGAAAAAGTAGAGATTAGTGACAGATGGCTGTAACTACTGATGGGCACAGTAAGTGTTCCCTCAAGTTGCCCGACACACCTGCCAGTGCACCTACTCTTGACCTCGAACACCCTCCATTACCTGTGTTCCTGGGCACAGGAACTTCAGCAGGCTGATACTGAGTTCTCGCTGGGTGTCATCAAACCACGCTTGAACGTGGCATTTCTGCTGTGAAAAGCTAGAAAACCAGTCTCCTTTTCAAGCAACAGAACCAGGAATTAGTCACCTTCATTTTACTGCTCGGAACAACCTGTGATATCAGCCTGCTTCCTGAGCTCATGCCTCTGCATTTTGGTTTGGTTTTGATGGGATCCTTTTGATGTTAAAATCTCCAAGAAACTATTCTGAAATAGCTGCTGCCTTTCGATAACCGATGATGGTGAGGCGTCGATCACACAACAGATATTTCTCAGTGTTTGTGGGTGAATGTTTTCCGGAGAATAAATATAGCTTAGCACGTACACTGTTAAGTCACAGCAGATCACTCTACATCGTAATAAATGTGCATGCACTTTTTACGTATCTTTTTTTTCTGTGTGTGTGTGTGTGTCTGACTAGCACAGATTTATTACAGGCAGTTAATGTGCTTTTGTATCCAGGATTAGATGAATAAACACTTTCTGTAATCTGCCTTTGATGTCCTTTATTTCTCGATTTAAATGACTTGAATACTTTGAAGTGGGGTGTCCATTCATGGCTGCAGATGTACGAGCTGTGTGCTTAGGTGGTGGGGATGACAGTGACAAGCCGAGCACAGATTTGACTCACAAGTGTTGTCTCTGGTATGTCCAAAGGAGTTGCCTGCTCTAAGTGCTGAAGGCAGTTGATTTTCCACCCTTACCCACCCTGTTTGCTCCTCTCTCAAGACCATTAGTGAGCGCTGCAATCGTAGTCGGCGTGTTTCAGATCTGTCCACTAAGAGGCTAACTCGTTCCAGATAAGCCTTGAACAGACAACATTCATTTTTTACTTTGCTCAGAATTTCCTGTGCTTTGTTCTGCATCTGTTTGTGAAAGACTGCGTTATCTTTGAAAGCCTTCATCTTGTTTTCTTTATTCAAGCTATATACTAAAATGGAAAAAGGGAAGAGCTGGAAGGAGCCCAGCAGGAGCAATCTGCTGAGGATCCCACAGAGAGACAGAGCTGGCAAAGTCCTGAAACCTCCTCAGCTGACCTGGTACAGTTTGGGAAGCCAGGAGATAAGACACTTTTCCTGCAAAAGATTTGGCCTCTGCCAGCCACTCTGAGTAATGCCTGAAGACTACAGCAGCATTTAATCACATTTTTCTCCTCCTTTGCTTATCCCTCACCTGCGAAAGGTGAAGGTGTTCATGGTCAGCTGTGTTTAGAGATGTTTTGTTTACTCTGCCTGCTAAGCACCCCAGTGTTTTTATGTCATGCCTGTGGTGCGTGGAGGGATTGAAGGATGTTTGAAAGTGATAGAAGTGGAGGAATTTTTCCCCTTCTTCAGAACATGGGAGTGTTCTTTCTACTTCAGAGAGAAAATGTTGCCACAAAGCTAGAGAGAGCTTGTTAGGGCAGCGGTAGAAGCATGCCCTCTCAAATAGGACATTGGGAAAAGGCATCCTGGTTGTACAGAAACATTTCAGATGCAGGTGTGGTGGATGGAGAGGGCTGAAGAGAGGAATTTCATCCCCGTCTGTTTTTTCCTGACCCCTGCTCTCTTGCTGTGATGCTGGGATCTTGTTTCAGAGCCTTACGCGTGCTCTCACGCTCTGGCCTCATATGGCAGAATGAAGCAGGAGGGTTGTGCAGAGCCTTGAAATTGATGCATATGTGGGTGGGTTGGGGGTGAGGAGAAGCATGTTTCTGTTGCACAGAGTGCATGAAGGACTCGATTTCCCCTCTCTTCTGCTGGTTCTTATGGTGCATCCATCCTGGAACGTTCCAAGAAGAGTCCCAGCACTTCCCTTCAATGTGACAATCTACTTGACAGTAAGCAAAGAACGTTTTAGTTTTGCCAGCATAGTAAAACAGAGTGTTTTCTACCTAGTCATTCTGCCTCTACATCTCGGGAGGTCAGCAAAGATTGCCTTCAGGTGGAAGCTATGAATAAAGGATAGAAGTTGTTAGAATGTGGCTTGAATTCCAGATCTTCTTGAAACAAGGTTGTCACTACTCTTCCTCACCCCTCAAATCAATTGAAGATGGACATTTGTGCAGCTGCGACTGGGGTCCCTGTGGTTAGGGACTACTTGTCAAGCGTTATTTAGATGGAAACCTGTCCCAGAAGATTTGCCTTATCTCATTGTCCTGCAGAGATGAGCTTCAAATGCCAGTTTACATTTGCCTAGAAATGACCTTCTCTAATTGAAAAGGACAAGGCTGTTCTAGATAAGTAGATGAACACAGCCCATTTGCAATTGTAGATTTAAATGCACTCTTTCATAGATTACTTTTGCACAGTATAGTGGTGTCCTTGAATATTTAGAGTCTCACTAACGAGAGACCAGAATTGAAGAATAAGAGTTCTTGGTGAAAGAGAGGTTTTTGAGCCATGAGCCGATGTTGATCTCTCCCAGGCTGTAGGAGGACTATTTGTACAAAGTTCCCTTTATGGCGGCGTGGAAGGCACTCCAATAAAACTGGCATGCAAAGTCTTGAAGGTTGATTAGTATCTAGGGCATAGCACAGGATTATATACAAGTACTCTGCTCATAAAACAGAATAAATAGGTCAGTAGTTAAGGCATAGAAAACTCCCTTTCTTTCTGTTGTAGATCTAGGCATCTGCCACTAGTGGCCTGAGAAGCAGACTTCCTTAGACTACTTAACTGCTGGGGAAGAAGGAATTTAAGATGCTGTTTGTGAACTTGGATGTTGGGGTCTATGGGAAGATGGTTTTGCAGTCCTTAGGTTTCGCTGGTGTAGCTGGATGTTGAGATGGTGCTGGATTACCATCTGGCTGCATCAACATTTTAACTGCTAACTAAATCCCTATTTAAAGCTTCTCAAATCATCTTGGACTCAGTGGGGGTAGTCTCATGAAAACCGCCCGCTAAATTTGCGGAGAAACTTGAAAACGAACTGACTGCTGGGAAGGACAGACTGCTCTTCAGTTTGTGCTCTCCCACTTCAAGGAGAAATTAAGCCAGTGCAGACTAAGGACTCAAAAACTTTACCAAAGTTTTTAGGAAAACATCTTTCAGCTCTTGTCCGGTGACTGTTTTCCCTCCTGACAGTAGGTTCACCAGGTTCTTCTTCAGGCGGCAGGAACCAGTGAGCAGATTGATGGAGAGAGCGTTGTCCATGCCCACTGTTTCTCTTTGCTAAGGTCGAAAAGCAATGGAGAAGTACTGCTTGTCACAGAGACTTCAGCTCCCTAAAGCTCTAAGTGTGATAGGAAGGACCTCGCTACACTTTTAGCTTGTTTGTTTTCTGTAAAAATGAGCGCTATTCTCTCTGAGAGGAGAGGTGTCTTCTGCCAGGGCGTGGGGTTTTTCCCCGTGGAACATCCTGCCCTAACCCAGGTGGGGGCATGCCAAAGAAGAGTGTGACTTCAGAGGAATTAGCCTGCTAACATATCAGAAATCTTCCCTGATTTAGTTAGAAATGCGCCCCTTCTCCCCACATCCAGCTGATGACTTGTCTGAGCGTAGGTACCATTTGGAGGAAGAAACTGGTTATGGCCCTTCTGACTGAGACCTTAAAACAGAGCTCGTGCCTTCCTTGGCAAGGAGACTTCACTGCAGGAGCTCACACCTCCATTGGAGAACTGAAAGAAATCTGCTGGCTTAGTTTTCGGGCTGAAACCGTGGTGAAAAACAAACTGAAAGCTGCTAGAACCTTGTTGATTGAAGACCTTCCCGTGATGCAAATTTCTTCTTCTCAAAACTCACTCAAGTACTATGCATGCCTAAGACTACGCAAACTGCAGTGTTACTGTACGTACTAACCAGTGATGTGCAGCAGATGTTGCCGAACACATTTTGTGCCATCTCTAGAAATAGAGCATCTCAAACCTATTTAGGGCTCTGAAAGAGCGATGCGTGGCTCGCTTCCGAATCGCAGAAAAACTGTTCCTGGTCCAAATGTAGCTGCCTCTGCTGCTGCCGACTGTTCAGAGGGTTACTTCTATTTATACCTCTTTGTTTCCATGAAATGTAGGTCAGGATTTTTAACTTAAGATTGCTCGTAGGATTAATGATTCTCGAATACTTCCATGTTAGTAGTGGACAATTCGGAGTACTCCCCTCTCTCTATTTGCCTCTGTTTTGTCCTTTTCCCACCCTTTTAATCAGAACCAGGAAAATGTGTTCTCCCGTTTCTCTGTGTGCTTTTCCCTTCTTGCTACTTGTGTTTTCCATTCTTTGTCCTCTACTTTCTGTGCTTTTCCCTTTCGAAGTGGGGTCTGTTCCTGTGTTTCGCCGTGCTGTGAGGACAACTCCAGGCTGCTTGCTGTGGCTCAGCGTTACGGCCCTGCAGATCATTGATTTCTATTTTTTCCCTCCTCCCACAAACTCCTGGGCCATCCGGCCTAATAAGAGAGCAGATTGGCCTTAGTATTTGGAGAAAAGATCTATAATAAGCACTGGGGGCATGCTGGTAAAAAGCACCAGCATGGTATACCAGCTCAGTTGGAGTACCGACTGTACATTAATTCTCTAACTTATAATTAGCTATATTAAATTCCAATTTTCTGAAAGGAACCATTATCAAATAACACTGTTTGAAATCTCAAAGAAACATAAGGAATGAAAGCTTAGTCCTCTTACGCTTTCATCTTTCAGAAGCAATCCCTATCTTAACATCTTGACCTACATTTTCTTTTTACCCTCTCCAAGAGATATTGTGTGGATTTAATGTCTCAGAAGGGAGGTAAGGATTTTATGCATGTGTATGTGTTGACATACAAAGTTTGGGGAAAACAATGAGGTCTTCATGTCCCCAGTGACTTTTATTTTAAAACTTGAAAAGTGTTTTCCGTAATATCTCTAAGGCAGATTTTAAGTTAGAAAGAAATTAAAAGTAAAAAAATCCACTTCATTCATTTACAAGTGGTCCACTTTTATCTATCCAGCTTCTGCCACAGCCATTCTTGATTTTATGTATCTGTAAAGAAAAAACAAAAACCCTGCTCTGCCTTCTCATATCCTGCTCACCACTTGGGACCCAGTCATATGTTTTCTTTTTTCCATTAAATGAGAGTGCACTTTTTTCTTTCCTTTTTGGTGGGCGTGCATTTAAAAGGATGTTTTTGTTGTCATTTGTTGTCGTGCTTGCTGCGTGGCCTCTCTGTGCGACCACCAAACTGTTTCACTTGGGAGCTCAGCCTTGACCTGGGTGCCTGAGCGTGCCGGGAGGGAGAGTATGAGGAGGCTGCTGGTGCCTGGAGCACCTGGCGCAGGCCTTGGGCTTCCCTGGGTCCCGGCTTTGGCTCCTGCCCCGTGGAGGCTCCTTTGCCAAGGGGCAGAGCGGTGTACCTGTGGTGCTGCTCCTTCCCTCGGCTGCTCCATCGCCCCGCCGGGAGGGCGGCTCCAGCACCCGCTGCGTGGCTGACGCCGTCCTTTCTGCCTCGTCCCACCGCATGGGGCCGGGGTTGTAAAGCACGCCAACGCCGCCTTCTCCCGCGGTGGGACGAGCAGGCTGCTGTAGCAGGCCCCATCCTGTGTTGGGGCATGCAGAGTTATTCTCCCGTTTGTTTGCTGTGCGAGTTTTTTGGTTTCAAGCAGTTGGAACACACAAAGTGCTAAGCATGTGCTAAGCATTAATACCATTTAAGAGTCCTTGCAACTTGAGTTTGACTTGGTAGAGATGCCTTGACGTGCAGGGTAGGGGACGTTCTGACTCCAGGAAGACTTATGTTGCTTCGACTGTTTCAGTTTAATATGTCTCTTAGCATTTTATAGAGCACTGTGAATGTAGGGAGGGATTGTCGTCTTCATTTTTGTTTCTCTTTGTTTTTTCTTCTTTTTCTTTTTCCTTCAGTATTGTCACATCATCTTGAAATAGAGTCGTGTTGGTTTTCTTTGAATTCCAGTAGTGTACTTTGGGCCCTAAATCAATTTTGTGTGTTTTATTGTAGTAAGGCACTGAGGAACTGTAGCACGCATATATCTCAGGCATTATTCTGAAAGCTCGCTTACTGTTTTCACCCTGCATTTCCATGCTGTCCAGTTGGAAGCACCTCCCACTTCTGCTTCTCTGATGCTGTACTTAAAACAAGAAACGTGCTAAGGTGCGTTGGTTTTTGATTATGAATCATTATTCAATGAATATGAATATCATTATTCCAATAAATTATGACATTGTAAATGGATGGAAGGAAAATTCTGTGCAACTAATTCTTTCCCACTTCACAGTTTCCCAATTTGAGGGAAAAAATCAGTATTCTTTAAAAATTACCAGATAATATTTTACCTCCTTTTCTTGCTCAGATGAAGTTCTTAAACATGCATCACTTATTCTTGATTATGTGAGTGTCTGCTGATGGTTGTTCCAAGGTTTCTATTAAGTCAGGAAGCAGCTGGTGTTGTTTTGCTTCCCCTTCTGATGGCCCTGAAACTTGAGCTTTTTTGCTCAAGTTTTTTAATAGCAGCCAAACATCTCATGGTGGTGGAATCTCTTCGAATCCTCTGGGAGGTGGTGTGGTGGGGAGTCTCCTCAACCTTCACAAGCCCTTTCTCCAGCATCAGGTTTGCAAGCCTCTGGCTCCCTGCCCCAGCTCTCATTCCCCCTACCCCCACCCCGCGGTGTGTCTGTAGGTCTCACAAAAGGGAGGTGAGAGTCAGGTGAAGGTGCTGGTCTGGGGCGCCAGAAATAGAGATGGAAATTGCTTGGCACGTGAGGAGCCTTCCCTTGGAGGCTGTAACATCACTGACATTTCACGTGCTGGTGCTTCAGAGAGCTGCAGTAATCTTGGTCAGGAGAAGTCAGCCCCCATTTAAGAGCAGAGTCTTAACCCACGCCCTGTCCGGCGCCTGCAGCTTGCATCGCTCTTGCCGTGCCCCATGGTCCCACCACGAGGTCCTCGGAGCTCAGCTGACCACCCACCGAGCCTGGGCTCCCCTCGCTTCCCCCCTCACCTTCCCTCGGCTCGCTGCAGCACGGGAGAGCTCCGCTTTCTCCTGAGCATCTTCCTCCCAGCTACAGCTTGATTTCCCGGCGTGTTTTCTCCATCGCCCGTGCCCGGCAGGTAGAGGGAGAGCGTCCTCCCAGCCCTGCCGCTGCTGCCGGCGCCACGCAGGAGATGCGCTGGGATCCTTACCTCGGGCGAAGGCCTCCTCTCCCCTGACAGTAACGCTGCAAACAGGTTACAGGGGGCTGAGGCAAAGCGGCAGAGCAGCTCTGCATCCCGAGCGTGACATGCACTCCTCCCACCTTTAATTTAGGAAAGTGAGGAAATGTGTCTCTTAAGCCAGAAAAGTAAAGAAAAAAAAAAAAAAGAAAAAATCTAGAATTAAAAGTAGTGAGGAGGAGCAAGTCCCCAAAGTTTAAAGGCCAAATTTGGAGGAGGTCTTGCGGGTGTTTGAGGTTTTTGTGGTGTTTTAAGGTGCCTGGCAGCTGCTTTGGTGAAGGAGAGGACATCAATGGTGCATTGGGTGGATAGTGTCTCCAGGGGAAGGGCTCACTCCCAGAAGCTTTGCCCTGAAAACAATTACCTTTCTCTACTAGCAGCGAGGCACTGAGCATCGTGGATGAAATACGGGATTATGGACAAAAGCTGGTGTTGTGCTTCAGGAAACCAGGGGCTTTAAAAAAAAGTGTTTGAGAATGGCTCAGATGACTTTCTTCTCACCTTCCTCCTGGTTTCGAGGGATGTCACGGGGCCGTACGCTAGCATGGTTGCCAGGCCTGGGAGCAGATACGCAAGAGCTCGGGCTGGCAGAGAACTACCTGGGCATCACAGCCTTCCTCCCCGCCATCCTCCAGCAGGACGGGGCCGCTCTGCTGCCTGGCCCTTCACCAGGGAGGCTCGCCTGTGAAGCTGGGAGGGGCGGTGGCCTGCTTTGTGTCTAAAGTCAGCGGATATTCGGTTGCTCTGACCTCAGAGATCACCGTTCAGGTGGTTAGTAGGAGGAGGAGAGGGGAGCGCTGGCCCAGTGCCCACCCCGCTCGCTGCAGGGGCCATCGCGGCTGCTGCGTCCCGGGGCCGTGCCGCTCTCTTGCAGCGAAGAAAATCTTCGGAGCTCGCGTCACGTTAGGAAAAATGCTGCTTCTGGCTGGCTGGAGGGCTGCCCGTGCTGCTGGCAGAAGTCACGAAAGGCAAATCCTCAATGACATGCGTTAAAATATCAAGTGGGACTGTGCAATTAGAAGTATGTCATTCAGCGTTTGCCTTTCACGGCTTTTGTCACACACGGGCAGAATTACAGACAATTAGGCAGAGGGTAACCTTCCCGAAAGGGCTGTCTGATGCTTCTGTCATCCTTCTCCCTCTTCTTCTTCTGCTTTGTTAGAGTTCTTTCCCTTCTGGAGTCTGGTGTTTTGCTGGCTGGTGGGCTGTGGGTAAGAAGTCAAGCCCTAGAAGCCCTTTGGCCATTAAATTCGATGTGACCGCACTAAAGACGCGACTCGGGCTGCCTTCTCTCACAGCCCCTCGTTCTGCATGCACACGCCTGTGTTTTGGAGTGCCACAAGCTGGGGGCTGCTGCAGAAGGGGCTGCGAGGCCAGGCGGGTCCCTGGCACCGGGTGCACCCGCTGGTGGCCCCCTCGCAGCCGGGAGCGTGACTCGCGTTGGAGCAGCGGGCATTTTGTCACGTCTGTCCGCTGCGAGACCCCGAGCCCAGCCCGTTTCAATAAGCTGTCATTGCAGATCAGTAGGAACCACGCTTCATTAGAGGAAAAGTGTGTAACAAATGTTAATCAAGATGCTGGTTTGCTGTTGTATCCAGTTTCACGCAGATACGCTGTTTTCAAATTATACAGTCTGTAAGGGTTTCCTAGAAATTGGAACGAACAGAAGCAAGCTGTGCTAAGCCTTTGGGTTTTAGCTGCACATCTCTCCTTTTTAAGGCTCTCACGTATTCATTGCTAGCAGTGAAACACTGTATGCCTGTTTATTTCCCTTGTTGTTTTATTTGCACATTCGTATATTTTCTTCCAATTAGCAGACTCTTCCTTGCTTCAGCGTGTTTGCCTTTACCTTCTTTCTCCCTCCTTCATTTATACTCTGTGGAGACACATTTGCTAATTTTTTCTTTCTTGTGTAGAATAGCTGTTATCTAGAGACATGCTCTTGGCATAGCTTTCCCTCTCCTGTTACTTAAAATACCAGAATGGCTTTTTTTATTTTTACTAATCTGCCTCGTCCCTCGATGCCAAGGTAGGGGTGTTTCTGAAGTGAGGATTTATTGTTCCTTTGCCCATCCATTCCTAGTGGAAGTTTGACTGTGAAAGAAGGTAAGGTCTAGACTTCTCGACTGAGTCTAAAAGCATATCCCTGTGATGCTGAGGGTGGGAAATAATTGATGAAACAATGGTAGTTATTTTAAAATTAGGACAGGTCTGTAGAAGTGATTCAAAAGGGGAAGAAATTGCCCTCACCCCGTGCTCAATGTAGGTGACAAAAGCCTAAAATGTGCTCTCCCTCATATGAGGGGTTTCTTGTGAAGAACAGGCAAAAATACATTAGAAATGGAGTCGCTAACTTTTCTTCAAGTAACTGTCAAAGAGATTTAAACCAAACAAAAACGGAAGAAAGAAAACATTTAAAAATGAAATACGTTCATTTGCAGGCGCATTGGGGGTTTCCTTTTACTCTCTTCTCTCATGGGATATTACCCCACTGGTTCTCCATTCGGCCATAAAATTCCCCAGAAAAGAGAGGATAAACAAGACATGATGGTTTTGGCATAAAGAACAAAGAATAATTTATTCATATGTCACTGATGATTTTGTTAATACCTGAGAACTTACTCAGACTTTTCTCTATCTTGGTGATGATGCACATTTTTCTATCACTGATATCCTTCGCTGAAAAGAGAGGAATTGCTCCTGTGGACCTCCTTGTGCCTGTGATTTCAAATAAAACGTGCATTTAATCTGTCTCCAGATTGCATATGTTATTACCGAGCAAGAAAGGAGATGCCCTGTAGGACAGATGTCCTTGGCATAGCTGCAAATCAAAAGGCGTTTGGTCTCCTTGGGGACAAATAAAGCCATTCTGTCCGGTGCCAAAACCAACACGAGGCACATGCCACTTAGGGATTTCAGTTATGACCCCTCATCCCGCATGGTGCTGTCTGTACACCTCCGGGCCCTTGAGGTTGGTCTCGCCACCTTTACCTTCCAGGTGAGCGAGCTGCAGCGCATGGAGGGGAGGGGACCTGGTCCAGGGCCACCAGCAGGACACAGGGGTCCAGCTCCCTGCATCCTAACCTGCAAATGTTTTTTTTTTTTTTTTTTTTCCGTGCCTATTCCGGCAGTGTCTCTCTGAACAGCAGAAGTCCACAGCTAGGACCTTGCTTCTGGAGTCCTGTTGCTCCTCTGAAGCTCTCTGATAGCAGTCGGCACTCAAAGAGGGGCTGGGGGACGGAGGCGGCTGCAAGCTGTGCACATCAAATGCTGCTACTCCTTGGCAACACGCAGGACGAGGACACGGCGCTCGTTTCCCCGGCGCCAGCAGCGAGTGCTTATAGTACTATAAAACCAACTCTGTTTCTGTTTGTCAAAACTTATGACCTTTACACGGCCTGGTACCTACTTATTAGAAAAGCTGCCACTCTCCCCTTATCACACTGCTCCAGTAGCAATTGGGAGAAGCTTGATAGCACAACGCTACCGATATAACAGATAGGGAGCAGCTGGCGGAGTGTTTGCCATCAGCTCTCTTTTCCTCCCCTCTGTTCTACGTCATTCACGAGAGCCCCAACAGCCTCAGCTCGTGCTTCAATTTTGGGACTCAGCACAACCATTTGGAGTTTTTTTTCTCTTTCTCTGACTCTTTTTTTTTTTTTTTTTAAAATTTGGAGGGTTGTGCAGACAATGCAAGGTAGTTATTTGTTGGTTTTACCTCCAGCTTAACTCGTTTGATTAATAAGAAGGGGATTTAGGAGAAACCTATTTGTTCCCCAGTGTTTTGGAGTGAGCATTATTGCTTGCTTCTTCTTCACCTGTGATGAAAATACCTGCCCTGCTTTGAAAACTCCTGTTTCCAAACTTGTCCGGACCACACCTCCACGGAGCCCAGGCTAATCACCTCCATTCTGTCCTATTAAAAAAACAAGGTGCCAGAAGTGTCAGTGTGTCTTGCTTGGGGGAAACAGGTGGTCTGATTTTTCACTGTGTCCTTACAGGCTGAGAAATGTCTTTAATCAGCGAGGTGTGTCCCTTTGAATGGATTTTTTTTTTTGTATAAACATACAATAATGGAAATGTAGGCTTTGAGTGAGGTTTTTCTCTGGGTAATATGTTGCAAGTGCTGGTTCCTTTATTTATTATTATTATTTATTTCTTCCAGATGCATATTTCATAAATAAAACTGAGCCTTGTACTATGGCCTGGGGTGGTTTCCCGACAGAATTAAATTAGGTTCATTTTTGGCTGTTATGTCCTTGTTTCTACCAGTTTAATACAAAAAAGAAACAAACAACAACAAAAAACCACCAGCAACCTAAAGCCAAAGAAAAGCAGAACTTAAAGAAGTTGTGTTAAAGCATCAGAACAATGTAATTTCAATTAATGATGCTAACAGGTACTTGATAATTGGCTCATAGGTAGGGAACGAAGTCACGTGAATGTCTTTGCTTGCTTAATAGCAATTTTGGATGGAGATGTAATGAGAGTAAGGAGCTTCTTTCACCTTGTGTTATTTAATCACTTCTCTTTGGTGATCTCGTCTTTCGACAAGCTGACAAAAACATCTTGTGCTGTAATGTCATTCTTGCCTGGCTTCCACAGTAATGATGTATATCCACATCTGAAAGCACTGTCCCGGTCGTTTACGAAGCCTGTGCAAGCTATTTGCTAACAGATTTTGGCACAACAGTACTACTTGATGCCTGTGCTCGCTTATGTACCACAATCAACCTAATGTCCAGTGGCTTGTCATCTGAAAAGGCCACGTACTGTTAACTACCATTAGAGTGGCAATACAGGGCATCATGTGGTGTAAACAATGACTGCGTCATGCTGTGGGCTGCTTTTTTTTGTTGTTTTTTTTTTCTCTTAGAGATGGAAAACTGCTGTAGTTCTGTATTACCAAGTGAGATGAAAATAGCATTTTTAATGACATCTATACTTAAAAAAAAAAAAAAAAAAAAAAAAAGCAGATAGGTATCTCTTATCCCAGAGATTTTTTTTTAAAAAAAATGTTACTACCATGAAAACCCAGTTCTTTAGTCTCTAAGACAACCGTGGCATGAAAATAGGCCTTATTTTCGAGGCGTGTTGTCTGTTTAATATGTAATGTGATACCTTGTCATGCTGTGACAATGTGACAGATGGCATTTGCACTGTAAAACTAAATTATCTTTTGTGCATAGCTATACAACAGCTAAATACAGTAACTCCGTACAATGTGCTGATTAATGCAGGCTGTTGCAGATGTTTTAGAGATACCGGGATGTTTTAACTCGGCGTCAAATGATTAATGGTTTTATTTAACATGCCTACCAAGCTTTTGGTAGTGTTTCAGCTTGTATTCTGGCATGTAAGGGCTTTTGGGAAGAGGAAGGTATTTAGGGTTGTTGACAATGGGATGTGAATTTGTATTGTCTTGCAGCTGTTTGTCTGTTACTTGGAAAATGGGCAAGGGCTATTCAGTGAGGATGCTTTGCAAGTAAACTCGTGTGCAACATTACAGCTTGTAATACACTGTTAAGTCCTGTGGTGCTTAGGCAGAAGGAAAACAGAGTACGGGGAGGCTTTGGTTTACTTTATGCTGGTTTTCATACAGAACATTATCTGCTGGAAACTACAGGTAGTGGAAATACCTCGACAGCTGAAGGCGGTACCTTTATTTCTCCGTATCGTGCGTGCAGGATTCAACACTGGTAGAGTGACACAGTGCAGAGATACCCAAGAGCTTGCCCCTTTTCAGATGGCACACGCCTGTCAGCCCGGGTGTGTGTGGTTAGTTGCTGCTGCAACTTTCCTAAAAGGGATGCTGCAGAAAGAAGTAAATTGCTATTTCTGTGTATTTTTTTTCTACGAAGCTTTCCTGTACGATGCCGAGACTGCACAGCTGAAGCTGGGACAGGCAAGTCCACCAGCAAACAAAGCTTAAGCTCCGTGCTGATGCAGCTAAGATCTGCTACTATTATGTAGTATTGCGTGCCCCATAAATAACGCTGTCATCCTGGCGCGCGGAGGACGCTGCTTCGAGTAAATCCACTTTTTTAGCTTCTTGTAACTTGTCTTTATTTCATTTGCCGATTGCCCTGGAAACTGGGCCTTTGTACCAGCCGGCAGCGACTCAGCTTGCAGCGCGTGGGGAAGAATGCAAAGGGGGAGGCAAACCCCGTATCTCTTGGCATCAGCCGTGGTCAAGACACACCGGGGAGCCCGGCTGTGGATTTCAGGTGTAGCAGGGATCTACACCACGGCTTCCCTGCCACGCAGTGGCTGGCGTGAGGTCCTCATCCCGTACAGAAAGCTGTGAACGTGGTCGTGTTGAAATGCCCCCCTTTTAAGGTCATTTTTAGTTCCTTTGGCTTGTGTTTGAGCGTTGCTGACTGCTGATTTTCTGTCGTGATGGCTTTGTGGGTTGCCTCCGCCTGTGAGAACTGACTGGAAATACAAGTGAGTGCTTTTCGTTTCCTGAGCCGCCTGAGCGTGGGGAAACAGCTAACTAAAATAGGTGTTGCTCTCTTGTTGCAAGAGGTCACGGAAACGTTCGTATTCAGATGCCTTATTGGCATTAGAGTAAGTGATGCAGAAACAGTGTTTTGGAAACATTGTGAAAGTCCCTTCACCCAAGCACTGCATCCGACTCACCACGTGATGCTGAGATTTGTTCAGATGCTCCCCGTTGGTTTCCTGATTATTCAGTTGCTTAAATAATGAAGAACATACCAGTAATTGTAATCTTATCTATTCTTAAAACCGACCAACTAACCTCAACCCCTCCCTTGCATTTTTTTCCATCTTTCCTTAACGTTGCTCCTTTCTGTTTTTCTCTTCCTCCCCTGTTCCCACCCTGTGTATTTGTACTTCTGCGGCGTTTTGTTGTGCAGTGTGCTCCCGGGTACTCAGATTTTCACATCATGTGTTCAGTGAGCCCGGTGCTCCCGAGACCTGCCCTGTGTGTGCCTGTCAGACATTTCTCCAGGTGTCCAGAAATGTGTTAGATCCTGGCTCGAGCCCAGAGTTGTAGATTGCTGCTAAAATTGTGTGAGTATCACCAAATTTGGTAAGGTTAGTAAATCTGTACTGGTATAAATTAAGCCCTGCCTGCACTGGAACAGCAAGTCTACTTGCCTAGACTGTTAGGAAAAGCAATCCTCTTAAGTCAGTGCAAGCCCCCTAATGTAAACTCATTTAAGCTGATTTAACTGCTTTTCACACACACTGTTTTTGGTGAGAGGGACCTGGCCATCACTGGAGGAGGCTCAGCAAGGCCCCTGCTCATTTAACAACCACCCATCGAGAAGCCAACGGGCTACCGAGGTGCTGCGGGACCTCGGGGGGGCACGCTCTGCTAACGTAACGCCACTGCCTCCGTATTCTGCCCGGCACAGCAGGTATGGCCCTGAGCAGCTCCCGCAGGGCACCGAGAGCTGGTGGGACAGCCAGAGGGTGGAAAAACAAACGAGCAAACAGACTCATAGCCACGGCTGGATTTGAAAACGTTCGGGCTGTGAAAGGCAAGTGAAAAAGGAGCTAACAGGAGTGCAGTCTCTTTAACACCGACTGGTGTGCAGAAGGCAGAGAGGGATCTTCTGCTTTCCCCAGCTTTGTAACAGGGCGGACGTAATACTTGCATCTGCTGTTTTCTCAGTGCAGTTAGAAGCTGATAAACGGATTCTTTTTTTTCTTTTAAAGCAGCGTGCAGTTTGCTATCACAGGTTATGCAGCAGTTTAAAAAAGGATTCAGCAAAACTGTGAAAGTTGACATTCATGTGTCTAAGATGCATTTTAGAAAGGATGTTAAAATCTCTGCAGCTCACTTTTAAGCTAACCTTTTTAATTACTAGGAATTAGTAGCTGGCCTTTCTTTCAAAGCATCTAGTCTTGATCTGTTGAAGCCAGAATAGCCAATTTAAGGGACCATTTGATATGTGAGTTTCTGTATTTCTGACTTAGTTAAGTAATCCGTTATTAGTGACTCAGTTAAAGCAGTGTTTATTCAGTGCCTTTGAGCCGTTCATGTGTTTCAGTTCCTTTTAAACTTTGGCAGCAAATATGTACTGCTTCTCTGTTCGTATGAATTATGATTTCATGTAAGTCATTTTCATATGAAATTCTACACCCACATATAATCCAAGTTCAAATTTAAATTTAATGACATTTAGTTTTTAAAAAAATATTAAAAGTATAATATGACGTCTAAAACAAACACTTTTTTTGCTCAGTACTACAGGAATAAAATTTATTTTTATTAACTCTGATTTACTCTGCTCATTATTCAGGCCTCGTGTTCAGTCCAAAGCCCGGCTGCCGGGGGAGAAGGCAACGAGAGCTGGGGCTGAGCAGAGCCCGGTGGGCAATGGGCAGGCAGCCTGTGCCAGCTCCCTGGCTGCTGAGAGCCCGACCAGTCACGGGATGTGCCGTGAGCCAGGGCTCGCTTGCATCATGGTTTTAGAGGTTGAAGGGCACAGAGAAGCAGCAGTGGAACTCTTGTCCCTTCGATTTTTTTTATTTGGCTCTTCAATGGCTTGCTGGTTCCTCGGCTGCTGCTGCGTGTTCTGAAGTAGCTGGATTAAAAAGTGGTTCAGCTCTTCAGGCTATGCAAAAGAGCATTTTCTTGCTCAGTTGCTTCTCCCTCTTCACGTTCGTGCTGTATGCAGCGCTTTGCTTTTAAGAACCATGAATGCCTGCCGCTTCCTCTTGCTCGGTGACCTTTGGAGAGCCAAACTCACGCGGACCACCAAGAGCCAGACTCTGTCCCCGCAGCACACCAGCAGACCCGCACACGCAGCCAGCTGCACCGGCGGCAGCTCATTAAGGGCGATGAGGGTGCCCGAGTGTCTCCCCAGGGAGACAGGACCAGCAGGGTCCTCGCCCTGTCCCGCGACACCCCTGGGCCTCCAGCCCCCGATAGCTCCTGATGGGTGCGCGGCAGCGAAGAGCGCTGTTTATCGCAGTGGGAGAGAGCAGGAGCGGCATTTGGAGGGAAAGGTATCTGGGGGCAAACCGAATGCACTCGATATAAAAATGATGGAGTGACAATAAACTTTCTAGCAGCCTAATTCAGCATGTGCGTTCTCGCCACTGCTTGGGAGGAGATGGCTCCCGTGGACTGTGGATGTCTGTGCCTTTCATCACCGCTGAGTGAATTTTGCAATTATGCTGACCCTGAAAAGCTGTAGAACATGACACCCGCTCCCGTTATTTATCAGTAGCTCTCATTCGCAGTTTTATGCCTCCGTTTTAGGGCACTTGTTTTAATTGGTTTCAGCTGATGATAGCTAACTTCGGTTATCTGCGATATCACTGCGTTTGGGGATGGTGCTGGTTATGATGAATAATAGTAGACAAACCAATATTTCTCCTTAAGGGGCACAAATCATGCTTGTCTTCCAAGTGCACTGATGGCTTGGCAGGGAGAAAGGATGAATAGAAATTGCCTTCCAAGTGCATGCAAGTTGACAGCCCAAAAGGTGATTTTCTTGACTCATATACTTCAGTTTGCTGGGTTTTACATATGGCAAGGCTCCAGAACAAATATTGCTTTTGGAAAAGCTAATCAAATTCTGTCATAGGAGTTAAGTTACTGAGTATCGGGCCTCAAATGATATGCTTGATTTAGACTTCTCTGGAGTTTAAAAATGGTAAATTTTATCAGCAGTAGTTTCATGGAAAAACGCGGAGCAAAAGTTGAATCACGTTTAAGAATAAACTCGGTCACTACTGCTTCCAGTGAGGGTGCATTCAGCATAAAATCAAAGTGTTTAATGTTTTTTTAAAAAGCTCTGCTTCAGTTCCTCTGAAATACGTAGAAGGAATGCTGTCACCCCCCGTCGCATCGCTGGGTTGCATTGCAAACCCCGTGGAAGTATCAAATACTAAAACCTGTTAGATCACAATTTGAGATCTCCTTAATGGAAAGGAAAACACCCCAAGCAATTTAACAAAAGGGGGTTAAAATTGTAAGTGTGGTCATTTAGCTTGGCTGTGTCAGTCTCAGGCTGGTTAGAAGAGATGTTTTAATACAGAAATCAGTGCCTAACTCAGTTTAGACTTTTCTCTTGTGGGGTTCATATTGGGGGGAAAAAAATGAGTTAACTGCATCTTCCCCACCAAAAAATAAAAATAAAAAAAAAATCCAGGCTTCTGCTTTATAAGTCACATCATAGGAACAGCATCCACAGCACCGTGTAGCTTCCCCAGCTCCAAGTCGTGCTCGGGGCTTTCTGTGAAGATGAGCTTGGCAGGATGCTGGGTTCCGTGACAAGCACACTGATAGCGCTGAGTGGTGTTTTCCTGAAAACAGAGCGTCTGACACAGCGTAGTGCTGATGCAGTGCTTGCGGTGCGTTGGGAACTGCTGGTATTAGTAAGCGTTTTGGGGGTTGTTCTCATACCAGCCTTGCCGCTCAGCTTCTGGTGGAAGCAGTCTCCCCCCCTCCCTGCTTTCTTCCTAAGGTGCAATTAGAGAAAGGGCTGCTGAAGTGACCGAGGGAGGGAGGTCCCACCAGCATTCTTCTGAGGAACTAAAGCCATGAGACAAAGTTTTGTAATGCCATTTACTGAAGCATTTTGATGGAGAGATGGGAAAGCGTTCTTCTGGATAAAGTTACAACTCATGCTGAGCTGATAATGTTGTTAGTAATTTTCTTCCCTCTAATCATAAAGTTTATTTAGGGATATATTACTCCTTTAATTCCTTCTTAAGTCTGAGTGGCTTCTCTATCTGCTGTCGTTTTGGAAGAGTCAAGTCATATTGTATTTATAGCTTTGAGCAGAATAAGCAAAATTTGTTGAACAGTGTGCTTATGCAGGGCCCGATGCTTTCTGCCATCTATGGGACTTTGCTTGCTATGCTGTTCTTCCAGCAGGGAAAAGGCACAAAGCATCGGGCAGCTGTGGCATACGCTTCCCCTGCCCTGTGCACCGTTGCCTGTGGTCGGGAGTTTCTGTGTCTGAGTGATGCTGGGTCAGAAGATTCAGAATCAGGAGACGGCTGTTTGATGTTATTTCCTTTGGGATTTAGGATTTTTTGTTCAAAGGGTCGTAAATTGTTATCATTGGAAACAGGAGAATGAAGCGTAAGAAGACGACAAATTAATTAAACGGCAGATTAATTTTATACTGATCTACAGATAAGTGAAAAAGATTCTCATCTGTGGCAGTCAACAGGCCGCCTACAACACAGGGATGAGTTTATGACTCTAAGCTGTGCCCCTTTTAGCGTAAGGGATGTGACGAGATTATAAATGTGATTGCAAACACCTGTAGTATAGCCGTTTGGAACTGCTGGCTTACAGTTAACCAAATCAGAAACATGCAATCAGCCAGTTTCTTGTTGAAGTACCTCTGTGCAAAATCAATGTTATCAGCATAGCTTTTTGCAAGACGATTGCTTTGGGAGTCGACTCTATTTTACTGCAAAGCATGAATTTTTATAAAATCCATTTGGCACTGGTTATGCAGGTTTTGAATGTTGTGTTCTACTTTGTCATGTTTGCAGGTCTTCTCACTAATGGCCAATCTAAAGGATTAGGACCGGGATCAGAGCAGCTGGAGAATGAGAAGGACGATGCATCGCAAGTGTCCTCAACGAGCAACGATGTTAGTTCTTCAGATTTCGAAGAGGGGCCCTCGAGGAAAAGGTCAGTAGAGCGTTATGATTAAAGAAGTAGCCTTTCTGCTTTGTCCCTTTCGTGCTATAAGGTTGTGGTTACGTTATCAGTAAGGTTGCAAATACTGCCCTACCATAAACAGACTTTCCAGCATAGAGTCCTTCTGGTAACAGTGAGGATACAGTGAATTTTGGCTTCATCCATCAGTATAGACAGTGCTTGCTGTTCTTTTTTTTTTTTTTTTGAAAAATATGTAAAAGAAGTTGTTTTGCAGTAGGTGATTGCTGAATTATATGCCTTAGTACTCTCCCCCTGCCTCCCCTCCCCGCCCCCGTGGCATCTCAGGGACGTATCAATGTGTGTGTAATTTCAAGGAAAGCATCGCTGAAGTAGTGTTATTATTGTTATTTTTAATTTTCCGTGAAGGAAACCATGTTAAGTTTAAAAAAAAAAAAGGAAAAGAACATGCTTCTGAAAAGAGAAACTGGAGTAATGCAGTGTTGTGGGTATCGGTTGCAAAGGACTGCGTTGAGATAATGCTGTGGTAAGCTGCCTCCTCTTTCCTAGAAGTCAGTTATGAAGTCCTTGTTGAACTCTTACGAGTTCTTACCCTGCATGTGCAAAATGTGGGTTAAAATTGTAGGACTCCAGCCAACCTCTTGCAGAAAATATGCTGAAAATGCAGGCAGAGGCTGGGAGTTGTCCCCTGTATGAAGTGAGAACCAAAACAGGCTGACTGAAAAATGCCATTTAAAAGAGAGAAATGGAAAATGCTTTCTCAACCTTTTTTTTCCTCCACACTCCTCTCACCCTAGTCCTAATCCAATGTGAACCATAAAATAAAGTCCTCTTTCAAACAAAAGAAATGTTCTGTGTGACCTTATGATTTCCCTGGGTAGCCCGATATGGGGTGAGGAGGGTGGTGCCTTTCCTGGCACCAGTCCCCATACCTCCTACCCCTGTCCCCACAAGTTTTGCTTCACTCGTCCAAAGCACCAAACCCAAAATCTAGCTCCAAATATGCCTACTAGCTCCTCTGGTGCGGTGTGTCATAATAAAAATCTGTGCTATTTTCCATACTGGTAGAAATTTTGTAAGGCTTACTGCATCCTACTGCAGGTCAGGGGAAAAATATCTGCAAAAAATAATAATAAAAAAAATATAAAATATTTAATAAAAATATTTATTTTTGGCTTTATGAATTGTAACAGAGGCTTGAAAATGATTTCTGCTCTAGAAATTTAGGTGTAATAGCCCTGGGAGACAGTGCCTATCGTTTCATGGTGTTGCCACCGATGCTGGCAGGTTATCTTCTGGAATTTTGCTGCCCTCTGTGCCTGCCCTGTCCCCTCTGTTCAGTGCCCTCGTTCCTCAGCCGTGCTGATACAACCGCTTGCAGTGTCACAGGATGAGTAGCTTGAAGGAGCTGGTTAGGATTAAAAGCAATAGCGGGAGGAAGATGGATTTAGGCTTTTTGCCAGGGTTCTTTATTTTTAACCTGCGTGAGTTTTCATCTCTTGTTCACAGCGTGGCTGCAGGAGCAGCTGCCAGTGCCACCGAGTGGGCATCACCTCCTCCCCTCTGGGGACACGGAGGGGTGTGAGGAGGGGCAGGAGGTGGCTGGCTCTTACCATGTCCCTGCTTCTGATGCCCTGCACAGCTCAGCTGCGGAGAGGAGTGGGATTGCTGCGTCACCAAACCCAAGAAACTGCATTTCAGTGTTGCGGGAGAAATTTTTCTGAAGGGATATCTGCTAGTTTTGGCTGTGGGATTCCAATGGTGGGACGCATCTGGATGGTTCAGGCCCATGACTGGTTCACTTACTGGACGCTAATTCTTCAGACTTGAAAAGTAATAGGGAACTCCAGTGCCTTTGGTACTTTCCAGGCTAAAAACAAAACAAAAACAGAAGCCAAGATGAAAAATGTCTTTCTGTCTTTTGTGGAAGACAAGGCACCATTTCAGTTCTTTATGCGTCACGAGCCGTTGAAATAGCGTTAGTTTTGCTGCCGCAGTCGCTGCAAAGGAGAACGTTCCTGTTTTGTTTCCTTTTACACCCAACACAGACTTTTATCTTTCTTCCTCTCCTAGCTTCCTCTTTGCAGACATACCTCTTCTGGACTCCTCTTAACTTCTCTGAAGCTGTGCTGCAGCAGGCTGAGTGTTTTGGTGTCGTCGTTTCTTCTTTCTCTCCCTCTCTCTCATTTTTTGCTTAGCTGCATACGTAATCATTCTTTGATCCAGGTCATCTTGGGAACCCACGGAGCTGTGTCAGGAATACTGGGCGGGCAAAAGATGTGCAGGAGAAAGAGGAAAGGGGATGAGATTCGAAATGGCCGCTGAGCTAAACTTGTCTGGCATGGAGGAGGATGTCAATAGGATCGTTGCCTGAGCTGATCAAGCTTTGTGAAATCGTGTCCTCCTCGTCTTCCCCCTGGGCTTTCTCAAAATCAAACTTTTCGATCGTTGGCTCAGCAGTGTGTACAACTATTGGTGCTCTAGTGCTAAAATACACTTGTAAGCACTCGAGCTGCAGCATGTACTTTATGCATTTTTTTCCCCTCCCCAGACCAGAGTTGCACGTTTGTTTGTCTTCTACTGGTCCTGTAGCAGGACCCAGTTTATTTAGTAGTTGAAAGCTGTGGTTTGACCTTGCAGTTCTTCAGTGTAATGACAGGCTGGTACTGTGGAGGCAAACAAACAGTCTCTTCCCAGTTTCTTGTTCCTTCTTCTTCCTGTCTGTCCTGTCTGGCAACCTTCTGGCCTCCAGGCTGGTCAGTTCAGCGAACTGATCCGGCAGATTTTTTTTGCCCCACCTATTAGAGCAAGTGACATTACATTAATGGAAGAGGAAGATGGATTTGAGCATGTATGCAGCATGTCTGCATTCAGTTTGCATTTACATGTGATCCAAACTCTTCCTGTTTCAGAGAGACTGCTCAAGAACATGGATGGGTAGCAAGTGCTGATTCTCACTGCAATCGGAGTGGAGCGTGAGCATTCACTAGCAACTAGCACTGCATTGTGGTCTCACCATGCCAGCGATCTCCGGTGTCAATTTTCCTTGAGGAAAAACTAGGCAGGGGATGCTTCCATGGGTTACTGGTCAGAGGATTAGTTGTAGACGGGCAGGTGCTGACAGGCACACGGGTACTTGTCAGTAGTTAACAGCTTCGCTGTCTGGGGACTGGAGGCAGCTTTCTGCACAGAGTTTGCAGCCAACAGGGAAAGTCCCATCTCCATTTCTTTTCAAGTGCAGGGTTTTAGATTTCAACAGAAATCACAGAACTGTACCAAAAGTGCACAACCTGTCTTTTTCTGATGCTACAGGTTTCAGCTGCGATAGCGTGGTGGTGGTAAGGAGAAACAGAAGTACGTATGCAGCTTTGCCTGTGTGAAGTCTCCAGATCACTCAAAAAATCATGAGCCCTGCTTACAGAATACATGGGGTCTGGCTGGACTGGGAGTGGCCGTAATGGCCAGCACAGGACTTCAAAGTACTTAGATTTGTTTGGGTTTCCACTCAAAGAACAGAAAAGACTTGCTTTGGTCTGAGCTGTGTGTGTTACGCATGACCAGGTCTGGGTGGAAGGGAGTTAATCTTTAGTAGTAACTACTACTTTCAGCCTGTAAAGAGTTGTTCGTGTTATTCTAGCATTTGGCAAAAGCACTCAAATATCGCATTTAAAACGCTACACCAAACCCCTTGTGTAATGAGTTGCTGTCTAATTGCAGTGTAAGTGAGAGCAGGTGCTAGTTTCTTTGATAGTTTTTGGAGAGATGAACAAAAGCTTTGTATATAGGCTTGATAAAGTATCAGGCTGGATGGTCTTCACGGAGCAAAGATCGTGCATTTTAAAAAGCCGTAGCAAAGGTGATTGCCGCATGTTATTCCCGAAGGGGAAGCGTAACTTCAATGTAATTGCATGTTCTTTTTGTTACGGCTCTCCAACCTCAAGCTATGATTCTCAGCTGGGAAGATCAACAGGTAACAGGCCAAAGGGGTTTGAGTCGCTGTGCTGGATGCTTTTAAATTTTTATGAGCAACTCTTAAGAAGAATACAACCATGGCTGTATTAATAACAGTGTGCAGGGCCAGCTATGTGCTTTTCAGCAACAGTTGCTCACCTTACCCAAGAAGAGACATGTGCAGAGCAGACTGGATGTGACAGTACGTTCATCTTTGGTGACAGTAGGCTGTTGCTTGCTTCCTGTTACTAATCAGAAGCTATTCACTCGCATGACCCCCCCTGCCCAGCAATGCACGCAGGGAATTGCCAAATGCATTTATCTTTTATAGTAAAGTTCTGTTAATACAAGGCTTTGAAAAGTGAGAGGGGCTTGACTGATTTTAATAGCCACTGAGCTTTACATTTTGCTTTTATACTCAACGTTAGACTATTTTCTCCACTAAGGGAAAGAAAAAGGTTTGTTTAGTCAGAAGGAAGAAAAATTGGTTTGAAGAAATTTCAGCACAAAACCCAGGGGAGAAAATCTGAAAACATTCAGCAGTCGACCACGTTTCTAGTCTCGTATCGGTTTTGCCAGTAGGAAGCCTGTTGTTCTTCACTCCGCAGCTGCTGCGCGTTAGTTCAGATCGACTCTGCGAAGATGGCTGTGCCTTAAACTTGCATTAGAGCCATGCAAGGTGAGCAGCTGCTGGACGCCGAATGTCCCTGCCATCTCCCTTGTCCCCAGGGGCCATTACTGCCCTGTCGCGGGAGCAGCAGAGCGGACGCACATCCACACCTGGACCAAGAGCATGTGCAGCTCCCAAGGGAGGGCACTTCTCTTTGTCCTGTTCTGCTACAGGGAAGGTCATCGCCAGCAGGAGGAAGGCAGAACCCACTGGGGAATGATTGTGTTTTAAGCTGCTCCAGCTAGATTGGACAGAAATTGTTTATTAGGAACCTCTGAGGCCTTTAATTAATACAGCAGCTTTCTGCAAACAGTCTCAGGCATGTGAGAGTCAGAAGTGTGGTTCTGTGCTGCAGCAAGGCCAACACATGGGATGTGCTCCCGCCCCTTGCATAGTGCTGGCTTTCTGCTGCCTGTTCAATTTCCCTTTTCCTTTTATTTTTGTTTTTTAAATGCTGCTTTAACTCCCAGATGCTAGGTGAATGCTGAAGCTTGCCAAACCAAGGGGTGGGAGTACGTGGCCAAGGAAGAGGAAGAGAGTCTCCTTTGGCTGGTGATTGCACAGCTGCTAGACTGGCAGAGCTGCACTATACCTTTAGCACAACAAAAAGCCAGTGAGGGTAGGCAAGCTTCTGTGCATTAGGCAAGCTGCTAATTTAAGTGGTTTCTTTTAATGATATATCCTTTTCAACTTGAGCTTCAAAAGGCTTGCTTGCAGCAGAGCTGTCAAAAGATTGAAGGGGCTTAGGCTTGGTTTCTTTCTCTTTTTTTGTTTTTGCCAAATTGTTTTTATGGTTAATAATTAATAGTCTCTCTAACACTAGGTTTAGCATCTTCCATGCAAGATGTAAAACAAGGTCAATCCTGATCCCACATATGTATGTTTGTGAGGGATCACTACTCGGTATTCTGGGTGATGGAGAGAGTAGTGCATTATAATTCAGGTGTGAAAGTGGGATACTGTTCGTAATATCAAAGTGTTATTCCAGAATCTTTTCAGTGAATTATCTTTTTGCTAATTGAAACACTATATAATGTGTTCAGCTGTTGCCTGCTACCACATAATGTAATCCCACTTATCAACCCAGGTGCTTGTATTATCTTTTTCTAATTTCAGTAGGCTATGCAAATCTGCACTACTTGTTTGCTTATGAAGAAGAGCTATATTAATCCGCAGTAAAAACAAAATGACAGTAAGATTTATGTATTTTATATATATATATATTTACCCCCTCTGTAAATTCTTGTATGAGTGGAATGTATTTTTAGTGCTGCACATTTATATTTAAATAACAAGCCTTATAAACAGAACAATAATAGTCCATGGGAGTGGATTTGTGCAAGAATAGTGAAATGACAGATTACCTGCTTTATTACACAAGTCAAGGAGATCATTCTATGTAGTGCGAAAAGGAAAAATCAGGTGATTAATGTTCTTTCTTTCATAAGAAACAAACAGAAGTTGTTGACATGGATTCTTCTCTCCGACAGCCAAAGATATAACAAGGTACAGGAATCTGGGAACACTTTAACTTTGTGGGTAGACAGCTATGTAAACAGCTTGTCCGAGTAGGGATTTAATAATTGTGGAGGTATGATTTATAGCAGCAGAGAAATGTTAAGCAAACTCGCTTGTCCTCACCTGCCACCTTCTCTTCAGAAGTGAGGGTTACAGGAGGAGGACATGGTGGTCTTGGGCTCGGGCTCTTCTTCCTGGCTTTCCCCAGGTGATTTCCAAGGGAATTTCCAAAGCCAGACCAGATGGTGCAGCTGGTTCTGTGGTTCTGTCTGTGGCAAACTCCCTTTCAGCTGCTTGATAACCCATCATCCCTACTGTCATTTACTTTTATGCAGGTGTCTTGCCCCTAGGTGTGACAGGCCAGATGTTGATTGCTTGAATACTGGGCAGAGGTTGCTCTAAAACAATGTAGGAAATAACTGATTCTGCACTGAAAGACACTTTTGCAAGCACATTTATCCATCAGTGTGAAGGAGGTTTTCTGATGCACATAAGCTATCAGTAGTCTACATAAGGGTCTAGCCTGTATTTCAGGGTAGCATCAGCTCTTTGCTGCATCTGTTTTCTTCTGTCATTTTTCAGTGTGCATCTGTGCTGTTGCTTGCCCTCTTACCTTGATGTTACAGTTCAGCTTCTGCCAGCCCCGTGCTCAGCCTGCTGTCACTGAGGGCCAGGAGGAGAGGAAGCATCTCTCTGATTTGATCCTTTTTAGAACCTTCTTGACTTCATTTCTCTCTGAAAATTATCTTTCTATTACTCTCCTGTCCAGAGGGTAAGGCATTTGTGGCCAATCCACTTATGTGGCATTTCAAAGAGACAGGAAGATATTAAAACCATTTTCCATTGAGTATCTGAACAGTCCCTAAGTGTTTTTTCATCCCTAAGCCCCATCTACACTGGAGGAAATGTTACATGTGATGGACATTTGTAGGGATTTTGTAACATCAGCAGAGACAGCCTTGTTGCTGTGCCTTGGCTATTTCTGGCTATTGTTGCTGTCCCAAAGCCAGTCCTTCTCATCCAAAATGGTGGAAACACGGACAACTTGAAATATGTTGATCTTTTGCTTTGGGTCTTATTACCCTCATAGGTAAAAAATTGCAACCTCACCAAATGAACATTGGGGCCCAGAGCTCCTATAGATGTTTGTTCACTCCAAGAATCAATATCCACAGTCCCGCAGCATGAATGTCTGAAAAACCACCACAGATTCACAAGTTTTACAAATGAGTGTCTTCCATTTATTCCTTCATTCATAATTCCCCAAAATGAATTTAAAATCAAAAGACAGGAAGAAAATAAGGCATTAATGTGCATTTTGAAGATCACCACAATACCATGATTTTTTTTTTTTCTCTTAGGTTATTTTAAAGAACGAGAGTTTGTTTTAAAATTTTGATACCTAGAATTAATCATGGTAGCGTTTGCAGCGGTCTTATTCTCTTGGAAAAGAAGAGATTACTTAAAGAAAAAGCATTCAGCACTGTCAAGTATGGATGAGTTTTCAGAACTAAATGAAACGCATTCAGTTTCCTGCATAAAATTAAAATTGGAGCTTAAAAAGATGTCAACAGATAAAAATAATTGCTGCAAGAATAAAAGGCCAAGAATGGAGAAGTGGAAACCTGTTGCTAAAATGAGGATGTAAAATGCTGTCATATTTGCCAGTAAGTAGTTTTACTTCGACTACACTTACTAACAATTCATGAAGTAATGCTACCTTTTAGTGATCTTTCGAAGGATTAGGAAACAAAAGATACGGGAAGACAAATACAGTCAGAAGACTGTTGATATTTTCTAATTTGCAGTAATGGAGGGATCCTCACCTCCTAATGCAAAGCTGCAAAGAAATTTTTCTTGTGGCAGGTTGGACATGATTTAGTAGGCTACATGGGTACAGCTTCTCCAAACTCCGAACAAGATCTCTGGTGATCTTGCTGCTAAGCATTGTAGACCTACCTTGCATTTTAACTAAAATTTAAGCGGACTGATGGTCGAAGCCTGTGATTTCCTTTTATATGAACATTTAGAGGAAATTGGCCGTGGGCTGTTTGCATGTGAAATCATTTTCACTATAATTCTAACCAAATGTTTTGTAAGTATGCTGAGACAAAAGCCAGCCTGGACTGGACTAATGTTGTCCTATGTGCCCTGGAGACAATAGCAATAATAATAATAATAATAATAACAATAACAACAACAATAATAATAAACAGAGCACAACTCTAGGGCCTTAAAGTGGAGGTGTATCCCAACACTGAGTTTCAGGTACTTTTTTTTTTTAATATTTGAAGACTATATGTATGCTGGTTTGGCAAACACTAAACTCCAGGAAATCTTATTCCATCCTTATTTTCATGGCCTATCTGGAGCCTGCACACTGGTTAAGTGGTAGGAATATATTCTTGACACGTTGCATGGAAATGACAGCGTGAGCATGGACTGCTGCCGATTTACCAAAAAAGACCATAGTGTGTGTGTGTTTGTATTGCTGTGTCGGATCAAAACAGATTTTGTCCCCTGTAGGGAGTGGGTCTCAGGTCTCTCGATGAAAGAGGTGTGGGGCAGCGTGAGCACCGCTTAGGGATGGGGCAGTGCTCGTCAACAGCGTGGTAGTTTGAGTGTAAGAGTTTTGTAGCTCTGAACTGAATTCTAAAACTATAGATCTTTTTTACTGTAAATATCTCCTCTGGAATCTTCCCAGGTCATGAGAATGTTGATATAAAACACACAGGCATTTTACATATATGGTCTAGCATACACAGGAATAGAGCTTTTGCTTTATTTTCCTCCATTGCTGCATCCAATAGCACAGGATTTCCTGATGGAAGCTGGTTTTTTTTTTTCTTTTTCCCCTTCTTAACCTGAACACTTGTATTTTTGCTATTTTTATGGTATGTTTATTGTTAAATAATTCGTACAGTAATGACCATGTTATCATTATGTTATGACTTTGTTTTCCTTCCTTGTTTTTCTCTCTCGGTATTTCTTCTTGGCTCTGATTAAATAAACTAAAGCTTAAGGGATCATTGACCGTGTGGCAAATTGTTTGCAACTTCTCCCCCTCCTAGACGTTATATAGTCCATTTCCAGTGGTAGCATCCTTCTTACAGTTTTCAGACAAGTTCTCCCCAGAGTTTCTTCATGGTAGTTACTATAGAGATGACCATCCACTCTTCTTCTCCCTTATCCTCCTCCTTTCCTTGAGCTCCTGCAGCTGTTATTTATCTTTTCAATGAAGTGGAGTTTGTACAGATCTCCTTTCTAACGTCTCTTCTATTGCAACATCTCATTTGCCTGTAATGCTTTCACTTTTATGAAATCCTGTAGATACTCATTTATATGAATAAAATATTGGGCTATGAGGAGAGAGTGAGGAGATCGCTAGTTAAAGGGGTCACTACTGAAACTCTGATCTGATTTGAGCTGTTTTCACAGTTGAATTAGTTGTTCATTGGAGTCATAATTCTGCAAAATGAATTAACTGGTAACGTGTGTGTGTGTATGTACGCTGAGTGTCCAGGATAGGTTTTAGAATTTATTTATTTTAAATGGCAGCTTTTAGAATTCAATATAAACATATTCTGGTGCAAGTTAAAATTTCTCAGATGAAGAAGTGAAAACTGAGACAACACATCGTTAGCCTTTTAAGTCTGAGAGGCTTTTCTTTGCACGTCATCATAATTTCGATAGCTCTTTATACAGCTTTATATATTCCAGCTTTACCAGAGAAATGTGGATGCTTGGGTTGTCAGCTATTCTGTCACAGGTAGGATATTTTCCTCTGTACATGTGTCTGTTGTAATTTTGAACCCCTTGTCTTGGGGAAATTTACTTCACTTGGTGTCAGTGGCTTGGTGAATGACTTAAAAAGAGACTTGAAATGTGGTCTCCAGCCAAAAAGCTCTCCCACAGCTACCTGTCTGAGGGGACATCCCACCCCAAAGCTGGTGTAGCCGCACTGCTGTTGTGATGAATGCTGGTTTCTTACCGTAGCTGCATCTTCAGAGGTTTTCCCTCGTTCTTTACAGAGATCTTGCCCTGGGAGAACACGACTTGCAATGTTGGGCTGTTTTCCTTTGGCCTCAATGACAAGGAGGAGAATGCCTTCCCTTGCCCCTTTGTGCTGACTCTGGCACAGTTTGTCATCCAGCAAAAGCAAAAGTGGACAGTTTTCTGCTGGGTTGGTGGCAGTGGGCTTGGGGACAGGTCCCCTGGCCCCTTGGTGAGCCCAGCAGAGGTGGCTGTGGGGAGAAGGAAGGAGAGGAGAGGCAGTGTTTGCCCCTCTCAGTGGTGGCAGGCTGTCCCCGTCAGCTCGGGCCCCTCCTTGGGTAGCTTTGTTCTCAGATTTATTCCAAGCCAGCAGTCACCTCGTCTCTTCTGGTCACTCCTTTCCTGGTGAGGTGAGGAAGAGCCTCTGAAATCCCGTGCTTTTGCATCTGCTGTTTCTTCTGCCTTAGATTATTCCTGGCCCTGTGACAATTTGTCCTGCAAGTTGTCAAGCAAAATGTGTATTTAAAAATAAATTACTCTAAAATTTTAATCAACTCTTTTTTTAGAAGGAAGTCTAATGTTTTTCTTTTGCATACGTCTAGTTTGCTGTGAAAGTGAGCAGCTGGGACTTTCTTGATTACTTCTATTTTTAGTGTCATCGTCGTCTTTACACCTGCACCTTGAAAATCATAAAGTTTTCTAACAGGGATTGAGAAATCTTACAAAACCCCTGGCTCGGCTCTCAGGTCAGAAGCCTGAAACCAAATGGCCTGCTAATTGTGGTATCTCGCTGTGCTTGGACTTTTTATGTTTGTCTTAAGCTAGAAAAATTGACCTCTATTGATTTTTCTTGAAATCTAGTTCCTCCCACCTGGTTGATTTGTAAAGGAAAAACAAGGCAAATGAGGTGTGGCACGATTTCTGAGAACCTCACTTGTATGTCTCTAGCCCTATGAAATCCTCTCATTACCTGAAAATTTGATTATAAGTATTGAGCCATAGCAAGGCAAATGTTACCACGCAATCAAGGTTTGTTTTTTATCAGTTTTATTTCATCCCTGTTATCTAGAAATCCTGTTGTCAAGTTTACCCTTGATACTGTGCTACATGCCATACCAGGTTAAGAGTATTTAATTGCTTCCAGTTTCCAGATGGACTGCAAAATAAACTTTAAAGGTGAATCAGATGAGAAATGGAAAAATAGGGGAGATAGCACTTGAGTAAAGGCTATGCTATTCTTGTCAGGAGAATTGACTGGAATAATTCAGAAGAACAACACATGAAAAAAGGTTGTTTCTTCCATGAAGCTTAAATCACTGAACCAACTACAAAAATATTTTTTTCCCTTTGTGCAATAAAACCACAGTATTTTCTAGTAGCCTAGTGCCCTACATACAGGATAGGAAAGATGCATTCTTACCATACCACATGGTCTTGCGTGTCATTTAGTCTCTGTATCTTTCTTCCATCTTCAAAATTAATTGGTGAAGTTTTGGAGGATTTAAGGTTGCAGTAATATTTGTTTGTTATTTCAAAGAGAAATGCAAAAAGAAAATGTATTATTTATTTCTATTTGTTTTGTCTATTCTGCTTTATGTATTTATGTCTCTACTTCCTTGTTGTGATAATAAAGTAACAGAGATATTTGTAAGTAAAGTAAAAATGTAATTCTCTCCCTGAAGGAAGATTTTGAAAGTGCTTTATCAGCAGATCTTCATTCAAATCCTTTTTTAAACGACAAGAGTTAAGTTGTGGATTCACTGAAGAGCTCACTTGTTACTGATTTCAGTGGGCCAAACATTTTCCTAAAACTTCTGAAGGTTGAAGAATGCTGTAAATTAAGTGTCCCTGGTTTTGATTGCACTTGCAGTAGCACTTCCTATTATTCTTCTCTTTTTTCTGTATTCTCAAGCAAAGAGTCTTTCGTTTTCCTTTTCAGTGATATTACTCTATGTAAGCTGGAATTTTATACCCCAGACTGAGCCATCAGAAAGTGATGCCATGTACTCTTCACTGTGCATTTCCCCAAGCTCTCACTAGGTCCATGTCAGCTTGCTTCCCCTGTTGAAATTGGTCTTTGTGAACTCCAAGAAATTGTTTATTGAATGGATTGCTGGCAGTCTGGGTCTCATACCTGTTGGATACTTGGTCATTTTAGTTGCTGAGAAAGATGTCTTCTTCACCTGCAGGACTGTCATACAAAGCCTTTTGTGCTGAGTATATGTTGGTCGTGAAAGCACGCATCATAGCATTTCTTCTGAAGGTATGGCTTATGTACACCTTTACTCGTTTAGTGAGGGTACCAAGAGTATCTGACATTCTCAGTGAAAATGGAATAGCCTTTCTGTAACATTTTTATTCAGTGTTACAGGGCATTTCAATGAAAATAGCTTTTAAAAATAGTTCAGATAAGCAGAGTATAACTCGCATTTCTTAAACCTCATTGTTTTCCTCTAATTCAGGCACGGAAACTTCCCAATATAGAGTTTTATTCCAAATTATGGTCATTTTTCTTTTTTTTAACTTCTTAGTTGCATCTTCTTGAGTGCTGTATTTTCCCACCCTCACCCGCTTTTGCAATTTCAGGAAATTTAACTGCTTTAGTTGGTAGCAGTGTGTGTCTCCCCTATTCTTTGGTGCTGTGTGCTGTCTTCAGTTCGAGCCTTCAGATTGATTTGCTTCTCTATTGGGTTTTTACATGCTGTTCAAAGCCCTCTGCCTGCTTGGGGATGCAGCTGTATGCTAATTTCCCCGTTTCTGCAAAATGCTGACAGGTCACTGCTGAAATATTTGATCCACTTGCCATAAAGGAAGGAAATTGCTGGGCTGGGCTGTGTGAGAAAGGTAGGGTTTGGGCCCGTTGCTGTGCTTCTTCTCAGGTCTGGAAGAGAAAGATTCCTCCTGCTCCTTTCCCTGAGACTGAGTTCTGATATTATTAGAAATGCAGCTCTGTCACATCATTATTTCTAATTTTTATCATGAAAAAGGCAAGTTAAAAGGGAATACGTTAGAAGTTCTTGTTACTCTGTCTTCTACAAGGAAGTGTAAATTTAATCTTCATATACAATATCATCATATAGCAATTCTGAAAGGCTCTTTGGACTTAAGTACAGTTTGACATGAGGACAGACAACAATATGTCAGTATCTGGGCAGATTTCCAGACCCTGATACGTTCAGCTTGTTCTGATCTCTCCTGTCCCCCGGGCGTGCTTTTTTTTTTTTTTTAAATTTAATTTTTTACAAGACTCTTCTAACTGCTCAGGCACATGTCTTTTAGAATTTGAAGTTCCTGACTCAAAAAAGCAAACCAACAAAATCTTCCTGAAGTGGAGTCTGGAGGACGTGGACACCTTCAGCAGTCCTTTTTTCTACTATAGAATAGAAAACCCTGTTGAGTCAGGCACTTTTTTGGGGGTGGGAAATTATGGGAAGCTTTCTTGCAACACTGTTGCCAGAAGAAAAATTGTTTCTCCTACCAGTACAATTAGTAGTTCAAAGGTAATGTCCACGCAGAGTTTTGCTTCGCCTATTACCCTTTAATATTATATTGTTTACTTTTGATACCAGGAAGGCAGGACTTGAAGGGCATTCATTAAGGGCAGAGTCAATTCATGGTCCCAAAGAAAATGTAGGAAAAAGAAAGCCTTCTTTTGCCTTTTTGATTTTTTCCCCCCAATAATAATTGTTAAGGACAGCAGAGTCTCTTTTCGTAGTTTGCCTTTTCGACATGGGTTCCTGTTTTTAACATAATGTGAAGAACGTTTTGGTCTTCTGAGTTAACCTTTTCTGAGAGTTAACTTTTTTTGTAATTTTATATGAAAAGCACTGAGCCCTTTAGTCCTTAAAAAAGAAATCCGTTTTCTGTTTGTGTTCTTCTTTGTGCTTCTATAGTGATATTAGATGGTCCAGAATGTGTGAACTGGTTGTTGACTTTTGTGCTTTGTTTGCTTCCATGCTTGTTCCTCAGTTTGCTGTTTCTTTGGACCATCCTGACCTTTTCTACTGAAGTGTTTTTCTGCTAGGTTTTATTCAACAGAATCTGCCTGGTTTCCCAATATGAGCCTTAATGAAAACAAATGTTTATGGCGTTTCCTGAACATTAGGTGAGCAGCTATCTTTAATTACCAAGGGCCTGGAGATGGAGGAGGAAACCTACTCGTCTCATTTGCCTTATTGGCAACAAAGGATCCTAGAACTGTTTGTGCTCTGCTCATTCAGCCCGCTCTGCATCACAGACAAGTGAGACTTTCTGAGCATTTGAATACAGTTTATTCTATCAATTAAAAAAGAACAAAACAAAACCTGTCTCTTACATTGTTTAAATACCTATTAAGCCCATGAACGGAATACTAATTTAGGTGGCTCTGTATAATGAGCTCTAAATTTCTGAGTCATGTCGGCCATAGAACCTCTTAACGAGGACATGGAAAACCCCACAAAAAAAACTAATGTCAGTCTCAGTTCCTTAATTATTTTAATGAGTGCAGAAATGAAAAGCTCCAAAGCATTGTGTCACAGTGGTTATTTTTCCAGATTGAATATCAGAGGGAGGATTTATGAAGATTTCAGCTATATTGCTGGGGTGGATGAAACATGGAGTGAGGAGGCCTGAGCACTGGTGAGACTCAACCGCAGCAGCACACCTCATCAAACTGGTGATCCCTTTGGAGTTATTTGGGATGAGATGGGTTTCTGCATGCCTTTTCTCCTTTTCTCCTCTGTGTGTGTAGACACAAACCAGTGGTGTTGTGCAGCACAGAGCTGTACTCTACCAGCCTGATAGTTAGGTCGTGCTAATATCCGAGGTGTGTAAGTGAGAGATGCTTAACTCTGGATGTGCACTGCTCTGAGTTCATGTGGGTTTTAATTTGCCACTGCAGTGATGCTAGGCAATGCCTGCATTTCAAAACATATTTGTTACTTTGACTGTCATTTATTCTTCCTTTGGTGCAGCCACGAATTACTTGATTCTGTTAATGCAGTCCCTGTAGAAGATGCTGCTGAGTGCATGGTGACATCTTGCACGCTCTCTGTGCATCGCAGAAAGTGCTCTCCCTGCTCATTCCTTCGGAAAATGTTGTTATATAAAGCAGCGTGGCACGTCGCTGTGTCTGTCTGGGGCTCGTCCCCCTTCTTGGAGGGGGAGCCTTATCAAGCTAGGTAGCTTAAAGATGGAGTTCTGCCTTACTTAATGATACGTGAAACATAATGTAATGCATTTATCATTGCTTTAAATTTTCCAGCCTCGTGCAATGAACTTCCCACAGTGTGAGCTTTATTTTCTCCTTAGTCTGTGTTTTTAGCATTATTTGTAGAAGTGCTCGTTATACTTGAGGGAGAGAAAATAAAGGCAGGGAACCTTGAGAAATGACAGCTAATCAGAGATAAGGCAGTTGTGTTTTCTGGTAAACAATGAACATAGGAAAAGTGGTGATGCTCCAGGCATCTTGTGTTATTGATGAAAACAAACTGCTTACTGACATCTGCATAAACCAGTCCCTGACTGATGGCATCACAGAGCTGAAGGTTTTTCACCCCTCCTTAAAAGTTTGTTTTTAAAGAAATAGCTGTTTCTTTTGGATATCCTATTCGTTTAACCATCTGAAGTCCCATTCGATAGTAATTAGAGGCTATCTGCAGTACTTTGGAAGTGCAGTTTCACAGGTTGAAGCCTCTCGCGGCTCCTCCTGAGGATCACCAAGGAGGCGCAGCCCCCGAGCCCCGTGCAGAAGTAACTCGTTTCTCCAGGGTGCACACATCCTCTGCTTCACAAGTGGATTCGCTTCAGTTTCACAACTTCTGCATTGAGATGCCATGCCTGTCTCACTGATGGACACTCTGAGCACTGGGAAAGCTTAGCCCATATTTTTGCTGTGGCTGTTGTTACCATGCTGTGTCATGAAGCTGAGTAATTTCATTCTTGTATTTGTATTGTTACCTGAGCAGTATCTGTAGGCCGATGTTTTTACCCCCAAGGGCCACTTTGGAGATGCTGTAAATTAAGCTGCCATAGTTTTTCTTCTTGTTTCTTGTATAGAAACGTGACAAGTTGAGGAAAGAGAGAGTGGCACTTTGCTTTATAGTAATTTTCATGCAATTCATTTAAATAATGATGAAAACTAGCTTTTGACACATCTCATTTTCCATTGCAGCTGCCTAAATCAGGGAGATTGATGTTCTGGGCTACAGCTGACCCAAATAGGGTGCCTTTTGCATGTTTTTTTGTTCACTAACCAGAATGGGGAACATGCAAATATTGCCAAGAAATACTTACATCTATGAGTTCCCTGCTATCAGCTGAGAAAGGGGTTTGGAGTAAGAACTACCCTGGCTTGTTGCATTTCCCTACAACTCGGGGAACCTCATGGCTGTTTTGGGGGGTTTGGCACTGCAGATCTCTCTCTGTTCCTCTTGGCTTGTTTTAAAAAAGATATATCTCACCATCTTTTTGTTTGTTTGTTTGTTCTTTTTTTTTTTTTTTTTCCACTGCTGGTTTTTGCCTCAAAATCTCCTGTCTTCAGGGAAATGCCTATATGTAATAATTGGCTGCTAAATCCTTCCAAAGGAACTGCTCAGTAAAGCTGATGAGTCTTTAATTTGACACTTCTAATGCTGGGTGAGAATGTGAGCAACAACAGCTGCTTTTCTTTGCGTCTGCACTTGGGGGTGATAACACTCCATCCATTTCATTCAGGGTTTTGCTGGTATTATGGTGTCTGGTTCACTTCCCTTGCCCAAAGCCCCATCCAGCCTGGCCTTGAGCACCTCCAGGGATGGGGCATCCACAGCTGCTCTGGGCAGCCTGTGCCAGTGCCCCACCACCCTCTGAGTGAAGGATTTTGTGTTAATATCTAATCTAAATCTATCCTCTTTTAGTTTAAGACCGTTCCCCCTTGTCCTATCATTATCTGACTGAGCAAAAAGTCACTCTCCATCTTTTTTATAAGCCCTCTTTAAGTATTGAAAAGCTACAATAAGGTCACCTTGGAGCCTTCTCTGCTGCAGGCTGAACAGCCCCAGCTCCCTCAGCCTTTCTTCACAGGAGAGGTGCTGACCTTTGTGATCTTTCCTGATCTTTGTCTCTGATCCTTGCTTTTTATTGCAGATTACAAATATACATATATATGTGCACGTATAAGATATAGAATAGAGTAGAATTTAGCTGTATAGTTTGATTTTATTCAGTTCAAGCATTGTGAGCCAGATTAGTTGTGTTGTGCTAACTAGGGCCGCACAATGGCTATGAAGGGTGCTACTGGTAGCGACCCAGTTATTTCCAGTATTTCATCTTGTAGGTTGATGTAGCGCTGCTGCACTGAATAGCTGGAATGCTTTTAAAACTGCCTTGCTCTGAGGAGTTCCTTGAGGGTGGGAAGAGCCTTGGTGAATGGACAAGATACGTTTTTGTGCTTTAGCGTGTTTGGCAAAACTCAGACTTTGAACCCTGTATGAGGCCGTGGATATCTCAGTCTGGTGCATTCTTAATGTTGCCTTATAGATTCCAAATGTGAACTTGGAGTCAATACCTTTTCCAAAGTACAGAATTTGAATATTTAGAGAAATTAGAGCTCACGTTTCTAACTAACACAAAATCTGGGCTCGGTCTACATAGAAAAGCAGCACAGAAAACAGTAGATCATGGAGTAGGTGGGCTGGAATCTGGGATAGTTTTGGAAGTGCTTTTAGATTTACTGATACAAAATCATTTGAGTCTTAATCATGGTGCTTTGCGGAGATTTTCTAGGTGGGTTATGATATTTTAACTTAAAATGTAGCTTTTAAATTAATGAAGCTAAACCAGCACAGGAGGCTGTATGGACAGGCTGTCTGTTTGATTTATCTGTCAACAAGGCACTGGTTTAACCTACTCTTAACCCATAATAGTCCACGTGGATTTGAACTGATTTAACAAAACTTATTTAATTAAATTGGGGCAATCTTGTGTTGCCAGCGAGGCCTCAGGAGAAGCATCTCTTGTTCTGCCTTTTGGCATTTTCTTCCCTTGGTAATGGTGTGATAAAAGATGCATTTATTTTATTTGTTGACTTTGTTGACTTAATTCTCACCTTCGAGCTATTATGATTTCCTTAGTGCTAAGGGCAGTCACTTATACAATCCATTGTGGTTGCATTTATTGTTTGTTATTTTGAACAGTCTCCCTAGTTACTGAACCCATAATTAATATAATTTAAAACACAGAAACTAGTCAGGAGCTTTATGAAATGCTCTGTGTGCTTGTTTACCTGTGGCTTGGGTTCTTCTCAGCAGTTGGCTGGTAACGAAGAGGATTTCCACAGTTTTCTGATCGGGCATGTTGTCAGCCGTGTTGCAGTTCTTGCTCCCCTGCTCTGTCTTGCAGGGCTTCCATTTTATTTTCAGGTAACTTCTACTTTTCCTGAACATACCGATGGCTCTTTGCACTCCCTAGCAGTGTTTTACTTTCTTTTATTGCTCCCAGGCTTATTGCCTGCTTTCTCTTGCTGCTCAAGTGTTCTTTCCAATTTTGTTTCTTTCATTCTTCAACGTTTTTTTTTTTTTGTATGGCGTTTTCACGAATTGCCTTTCAGATGCAAGGGTTTTAGATCTAAATGAACTGATGCTGAGAGTTCATCAAATGGTCAGCGGCAGTCCTGGCTGCAGTGATTGCCAATTTCTTCCTGCTCCTGCGTGGGAGCTCTCTGGCACGACTTATTGCACAGCCGTGTGGCAAGCCAGGTTCAAGTCCTGATCTGGTTTAAACACGCCTGTGTGTACCCCCACCATTTTTCTGAGGATTTTAATCCTTCTGCCTGTCCTTCTTCTGTCATTGTCTAAGTTCAGGTGGGGAAGGAACAGAAAAGTGAAGTGATTTGCCCAACGACTTGCAGTAAATCATTGACCAAATGTTACAACTTCCCTGCTCTTGGCTCAGCATGGTGCCTCCCAGTCGAAAGCAGCATGTGGACGGAGTAGGAAGAGACTGCACAGGGAAATGCCAGAGGGCTTGGGACCTTGATGAACATACGAGACTGTGCCTGGTGAAGTGGCATTTTCTTGGTTATGAACTTTCTGTCCCCAGGAGCAGCACATCACGGCATTGAGATCAGCCATGTACTCTTCCATCAGATGTCTGTGCAGGCTGAGCGAGGAAGGAGGTGCTGGATGGACACAGGTGATCAGCAGCAGGCCAGGGCAGGGCAACGGCACATCAGGGACACTTCCAAAGAAGCCCGATGCAAGCCAGCATGCTGGCTGCTGCCAAGCAGGGCGTTTCAACCGGTGGTGGGCCTCCAGATCAGCAAGTACCCAGCTCTCATGCAGCTCAGCTGTGTTTACCAATGTCGGTACAGACAGCATCTGGGATGCCATCCTCTCTTTCCTATTTTCACATCTGTAAGCTCAGGCTTTGCTTGTGACAGACAGTACAGGGAGGAATGGTTGGTGATCTACTTATGGAGCCAGATGTGCAGGAAATCGTCAGGCCTTGTAATTACTTCAGAAAGAAATGGTTATCTGGTAAAAAAAAAAATAAATAAAAAAAATTGTGTCTTCCTTACTGCAAAATCTTCATGGAGACTGAGGCTCCCACCGCAAGAGGGTTGACAGCAAAGGGGACAGCACTGGCACTGCTGCCAGGTGCACTTTCCGTTCAGATTTTACAGTTCAGTAACTAATGTGTTTCTCAGTCAGCTTAAGGTGATCTTAATGCAAGCTGCTACTGGAAAAGGCAGTCCTGTTCTTCCTCCCGTGAGTTCTCACCACCTCTTCTGTGCCAACACCAGCAGTTCTGTGGTTATGAAACCCAACCCAGGAAAGAAAAAAATCAACCTATAAATTAATTTTCAGCTAGGCTGACTTCCTCAGCCAGCTGATTATGGGGTCTCAGGAGCTCTAGTGCTGGCATAAGCAGGAATATGTGGCTGGAGATGAAGCAAAGAGCATAAACCATACCCCTTTTCAGCTGCAGCCCTCTCTGAAATTGGTTTGTACTAAACCAAACCCCTCCTTTAGGGCAGGAAGATGCAGATGGGGCAATGCGTTGGTTTGCTGATCCAGAAGGGTATGGTCCTGCTTCCTTCACCCTGTTTCCAGCCGGATGGTGTCCCCCCATCCCTTTGTGGCAGGAGTCCACAAGAGGAGGAACGTGGCCTTCCTCTTCCACCATCAGCAAGCTGTTAGTTTGTCTTGGTCGTGCCATAAAATTTCAGGCGTCCAGCTGCTCAGATGCTACCATATCCTAAAAATAAAAGTAAGGAGGGTTTTGGGGAAGATGAAGCATTTGATACGTGCAACTCTTGTGCCAACAAAGTCTTCTCAGAGGGGCTGTGATTTTGCCAATTCCCTGACAAATCAGCGGTGTGTGCATGCACAGCTTGGGGAGGAAATGTTTTTACTATAATTACCTGGTACCAAAATGGGTTTGATCTGCATTTACCATCTTTTTACTAGAGTTTCCTGGGGCGGGGCAACACATCCTGCAAGAAGCAAGAGGGTATTGAATGCGTGTTACGGCAGGTAGAGAAAGAAAGTCTGCAGGGAAGGCTATAGATGGTGGGGGCATAGGAATTGTTACCATAGTTTCCATCCATATCATTAGTTCCCAGCTACTTTATCGGGCATTCAGGAGGAAGAGAAAGACAGCATGCTCTGGCAGTCCAGCCAGCCCCCTCGCGTTGGATTTAGCGTGCCCCAAAGAAGAGGTGCGGGGCGCATGGCCCCTTTCCTTTTCAGGCCACTTTGACTGGTAGCAGGATGTGGCGTGGCTTGAAAGAAGGCATGAACAGAGTTACTGTGACAATTGACTGCGTCTGCCTGATTGACTCGCGAGAATGGGCTGCTTGACTCCTGGCGAGGGTGGCGGTTTGCTTCCAAGAAAAACTTGCTGAAAAAAAATGACAATGATGTAGGGAAAGAGAGGGACCAGCAAGTGCGGAGAGCACCTGCTGAAGTTTCTCTTTATTTAAATTCAGAATCAGATGCTTATATTACAGGTTTAACTTCACGGACTGTACCGTTGTTGTTGTTTGTTTTCCCTGATAGCTCATTTGTGTGTTTCTATTTAATGATCTTTGTCCGCAAGACAGCAAATGTGATTGATGGGCATTTTATGCAAAAGTGATCACTTTGCAGCTTATCAGAGTAAAATCTGTGAGGCAGGTAGGGCACGTCTTGAGTCTTTTCTTCAGCTTTCTCTCACTGTGCATCTAAATGCCGTGCTTTTACAGACTAATGCTGAGTCCCTGGTAATAGCCAGGTGGTGGCAGAGCCTCGGGAAGGCAGCCCCCATGGGCAGTGGGGATATCTGGTTTCAGGTATGGTTAGATTGCAAGCAGCAACCTCTGTGAGAGGTTAAAATGCCCCCAACCTACTGACTGTGTGACTTTTATCACTTCCTGCCGGCAGACGGAAAATTTTATTCAAATGGTAGGGATTAATGGAGGACTTAATTGAACAGGAAGTTCTTCAGCCATTCAGATGATGGCTAAAATGATCCATACGCTGTTACTTCTGACATCTCTGCCAGAAGTAATCTCGGGCTTTCTGGCTAGCACAAGTTGCTTTTAGGGTAAAAGGTGAAAGATTGCAGTAGTTGAGGTATGCACGTTTTCCTGAGATTGGAAAACAAGAATGAAATGATCTGTAAAATAACTTAAAAAACACAAAGAAACACAGTTGCAGAGAACAGGCTGCTCAAAGTGAAAAGACAATTTTTTTTCCCAGTTGCATAGCTTTGCTTTTGCAACCTTTTGATTCTTAGCAGTTGGTCAAATTACTAGAGAGGGGGCTGATTCATTTGGTGTTGCTTGGCATATCATTCACCAGTCAGTCTGAATCTGCAACCGTTTTCAAGAGGAGTATGGAACAAAGGGTGGCACTGAATTTGTCAGGAATTGGGGTTTCAGATAGAGTACCAAAGGCCATTGCATGAGTAATGAAGTAGGAAGCGCTGCCATCCGAACCATTACGGTTTTGTTTCATGTCTGCTGGTTAGGAACTGGGAAGCAAACGTTTTTCAAATGCCCTTCAGATGTCTGAGAACACTGAAGATGATCCTAGGAGAATATTGAAGCTGCAAGGGGTGTTGTGCAAAAGTGTCTTTGACTTGTTTGTAATTGAAGAGGTGGTAAAAGGTGAACTTTTAGAAAAATGGGCACATTTTAACATTCTGAACGATCTTTTCCGTAGAGTGGGAAATATTTCTGTAGGGTCAAACAGACTTTTTGGAAAAAACTGTCTATGGTGGATTACATGTAACGGGGACTTCGGTTATCCAACAGACACGCTGAGGGAAGGATGGCGTTGCAGAGCAGGTGAAGTGAAAGGGCAGACCATTCCCTGCCTCTAGGCTTCCCAACGCTGGCTATACTGAATATCAGAAAAATAAAGGGGATTGCTTTGCTCTTCCACCTGCAGCGAGCACAGACAGCGGGACACTGACGGTTCTTTGCCAGTAGGTGGAGACCTTGCAAGAGAATCGGAATTTAAATCCTCTGTCCAGTGTGGAAGGTATTTTGTTACTGTGGGCTTTACCTTGCTTACCTCCAGCACGTAGGACGGTGTTTAACGTGAAAAAAAATTGTATGTTTTTGTGACTTTCTCCTTGAAGCAAAGGTTGTCAAGACATAATCTCTCAGACATCTGCTAACAATTATTAAAACACAAGCAAACATGAAAAAGTTCCTTTTTTTTTTTTTTTTCTGCCACTGTGGTTTTGCATTTTAATTTCCTGGCACGCGGTGATGCTCTTCTCCATGCAACTGTGTGGCATAAAGCAGCAGACCTAGCCTAAAGACGGTCCTTGGCAACGTGCTCCTTGTAAAACTCCCTGGGACCGGGGAGGTGGGTTTGGGTCAAGCTGAGAATCTTGGATCGTGCAAGCAGGAAAGTCCCCCTTTCTGGATGCAGGGACCTGGGACGCAAGTCTCCATCTGCCAAGCGCTTCTGTAGGTGTCGGTGCCTGAAGAACAGCAAGAAGGGAGGTGTACCCAGTGCACAGCCCTCTCCAAAAAGGACTGCTGCAATACATTCCTGTCTCTTGCCCCTTGTCTGTGGGGATGATTGTGCATTAAGTATGCTTTTGTAACTCGTGTGAGCATATCTGAGCTTGCCCAAATGAATGCTGTTGGTGGCAGCAGCAAGAACTGGGACCTTGGGAGGCCTATTTCAGAGCCCATATGAAGGCTGCATCATTGTTATTTGATTTCCATGTGAACTAATGAATCCGAAAGCTTAACCTGGGTGGCATTATGCAACCAGCAAATTGGTTGCAGTTTAAATACAGCTGGATTACAGCCCATAGCACGGTCAAAGGTTGAAGTACCTGTGCTCAGGTTCTTAGAGTAGAGGTGAACCTACTCTGAAATGGGAGTTTTTACGAGCCACTGCAGGACAAAGGAAGGGTGGCACCACCTGTCTCCCGTGTTCAGAAGGATCTCTTCTGCCATCTATTGCCACGTACAGCTCACCACATGCCCACATGGAGGAGAAAACATTCCTGTCCAGTCTCAGGTGGGACAGCCCTGGAGAAAGTAGATGTAAATGATCCACGGTCTTGCTGAAATAGATTGTCCAGATCCACCAGTTACAGAGGGACTTGGATTTATGGGCAGTCTGTAGGACATTGCTATAGCGTCATCTTGTAACAGAAGTAGATAACTGTAGGAAAACAGCTTCCTGAGAGCTTCATTCAGCTGCCATATCCTCACTTAAAGTCTTTAAATTGAGTTTTCTCATTGTTGTGATTCCCACTGTAAGTACGGCCAGGTGACTGAACCCGTGGGGTTCCCTGACATCAGTATGAGGAGGCATTGTCTGACCTCTTCTTCTGGACCAGAAAGAAAAATGATATTTTTCTTTCTTTTCCCTCTGCCCTCTGTTTCTTGCTCCTCTTTGCTTCTGTGTATCCTGAGGTCTGTTGAGGAGACTCACATTCACACTGGGAAATCCTGCAGTTATGGCAGGGTACCGTCAAATTTCCCTGGCCACCGTGGATGTCTCAGGACAAAAGCTGAGGGAATTTAGTACGCAGTGTGATTCATCCCTCTCAAGGTTATCTGGACCACTGGAACAGCTGAACAGCGTGAATCCAGAGCTGAGATCTGAATGCATGTTAGTTTTCTACAACTTCTATACCAACTAGCATGGGCCTCCGACTAGCAGGCAAGGTCGGCATCCTTATTTCATAGTGGCTGCTTCTATGTGTGGCTGCCTGCAGTTGTCCAGTTCCTCCACAGTTAACACGGTGAGGGGTGGTAATCAGCATCCAGGGGCTTTTAATAGCTCTCTCTTTGCCCAGGGCTATCTTCTATGTTGTTTTAGCAGCCAGCAATTTCACTTACTGGGTATAAGTATTTCTGCTAAACCACATGAAGCGAGGCAGTTTTGGAGACTGCAAATATCTTCTTGTGATCAGTGAACATGGTCAGGAAAAATACGTAATTCCAGAATTAATGATAATTTGTGCCGTGTTTAACAGACATGGTTAAGTTGTCAGCTGTACTTTGAACTAGTCATTGAGCATATGGGTTAGTTCAATTATCATTCATTAAATGTCATTCCCAAGCACCTTTCCATTATTTGTAGGAGAGGAGATTCTCAGAAACCAACTGTTTCCCATTTAAACCAAACAGAAGGAAAAAAAAAAAAAGGAAAAAGCTACCAAGGGAAAATGTGTATCCATTCTTTGTGGCTGGAGTTTTAGAGCACGAAATGTTGTTTATGGAATGTGCTCTGCTGGGCTCGATAATCAAGGACTGAGTAGAGGTGGTCTCCGTGTTTTGTGTCAATTCATTCACTTGAGAATTTAAGACTGGCTTTAAATTGGTTTATTAATTTAGGCCCAATTTAAAAAAAAAACAAACAAAAACAGACCAAAGAGGGTACAGATGATTGAGTGAGTAAAGGGCTCAGTAAAAGTAATTTCTGAAAAAAGTGTTGTATTCAAGCATACGAGAATTTTTTTACTTTTCTGAAAATTAACCCAGATTCTTCTGATCAGATGACATGAATAAGTATTGTATCATCTCTTACCTAGAAATGCAGGTTTAGATTGTGTCTTGGATTACATGGTCTTGCAAATCATTTTGAAGGAGTCACGTCTTACAACATCTTTATGCTTTTCACTGGTTTACCTGCACTGGTGTGGTTAGGAGCAACCAGATTTCTTACCTTCTAATTCCTTTTTGGTGCAAATAGATGTGGAGACACAGAAAATGGTGGAATCGCCATTTCTGTTGACGCCAACTTGCTGAGCAAAGTATGGTGTTGGAAGGACAACAGGTAATTTACCACTGATATGGGCAGGAAATACTGCCCTACAAGCTAGAGGGATGTGGGAGGAGAAATGCAGTTCTGAGCACTCCTTTGTTCTCTGGCTTTCTGCTTGTGCTGTGATGTTGCATATTTACAGAGCTTTGCCTAGAGTCATAACTCAGGGCACAGTGGTTGGGTTGGCGTCTGAATATAGACAGGTAGAAACACTGCTTAGTATTGCTAGAGCTAAGCATTGCTCTCAAGTGTGCTCCAGGGAGAGCCAACAAGATCTCCTTGTAGTCTGTGTGCACGTTTTTTCTTCCATTTTTTGTTTATCCAAGTAATCTTCGCTCTCATGGTTGGGGATTTTTGTTTTATTTTGTTTTAGGTCATTTTATGTTATGTTATGTTATTTTATTCTATTCTTTTTTGTTGTATTTAATCTAGTTTTTGGCAGTGCTGTAGACAACTTGTTGGTGTGAATTTGGATCCCTGTTCTCAACTGATGATTCTCAGAGGTTGCTGCTTGGAGTGAATTTTTAGGCTTGTTCTCAGGAATCAAAGTGCAAAATGTAACTTAGCCATACTTCCTGATGGCACGTGTGATGTCAGTCAGAATTTCCCAGTTGTTCCAGGAGAGTGATACCTCCAAGTTTCTCGTGCTCACCTTGGGCTTTGAAAAGTGGAGCTCCTGTCCGTGCCGGAGCCTGCCCATGGCAGCAACAGCTAGTCCTAGGTCAGACAGTGATCCCGTATTCCCAACTGTCACTGTGCTATTTGGTGAAAACTCATACCTGTTCATCGCTGCTGGTTAGCAGTAGCTATTTTAATATAATGAAGTTAAATATCTACAAATACTTACATTGCAGTTTCTCAGGAGGAAAGATGACTAAAGCAAAGTAACCAAATACTGATGCTGAAAGACAGAGATGCAGAGTCCTTAGCGTTAGCTTGCAGGGTGATGCCTAGCAGCTCAAAAATTGGAAAACGTGCTTCATCAAAAAGGGAAATGTGAATTAATCATGAAACGGTGACACTCAAGCAGCTACAGTTCCTTTAGAGTTTAGAAATGTAACTCTAGCGGTGCCATGAGAAAGAAAAAAGGACGTAAACATCAGGCGACAGAAAAGCAGGAAACAACGAAGATAAAAATGAAGTTCAAAGAGTAAGTTAAAGGTTATGAGATGAAACAGCAAGCAAATATTGCAGTATATAACAAGCAGGAAGTTCTACGAAAATCTGCAGGCTACTAGAGATTGGAGAATGTTTGAAACAGATAAAGTTTGTTTGGCAAATCTCTTGCCAGCTGAGATGCTTGGCTGTGCGGTCAGCTTCTCAACCCCTGGATTTGCTATAAATAGATCAGTATGAACACGTGTGTGTTATCAAATCAATTGTGCATATTGCCATACCGCACTTCTGTGTTGTACAGTACCTGTGTTTTGCTTTTGCTTAGGTGTTACAGAGAAATGAAGTGAAGATGGTGGAAGATTTTTGTACGGATTTAGTTATAAATCTAACATACTGCGAATTTAATGTATGTTTTGTAGCTAACAGCACGCAGTGTTATCTGGAATATTAATATTTACTAAATGTAGCACAGGCTGGTATTACCAGCCCGAGCTTTGCTTTGCAAAGAAAAGACTGCCTTTGTATAGTGTGTGTTTTCTTACTAAATACGTCCCTTTCTACATGCTGAAGAAATGGTGCTAGGAGATTCTATTTTAAAAGGCATTTCTGAAGTATTTTTAGCTAACACAAACTGTAGCGTTTTGATTATAAATAACATCATTTGCTTAAAACATTCAACTAAAAATAAGTTCCAGGCTAGGAAAGCATCAAAAAGTGTATTTCACTTTGGAGAGAAATGTTTTTTAGCCTAGCCTGAGTTCGTACGCCGGGGATATTTTTGCTGTGCAGTTTTAGTCTCTAGCTGTAATTTGCAGTCTCAGACCTAAATAGGAGGTTCTGTAGAGGTGAAGCATACCAAAAGGAAGCAAAGGCTTTCTCAGACAGAGGATTTTTTGAATTTTGTCTCCTAGGCAGATGTTTAAAGTCTATCAAAAATAGTAGAAGGAAAATAACTTTCTATTGATAGAAGGTGAGATACTATTTATTTTTGAATAGTCTGGATATTCCTGGCTGTTTGTTTGGTGTTTGCAAGGTGGTTAGATGTGGTATTGAGCTTTTCCCGCATCCTTTTCCTTCTTGCACAGTTCCTCTGTTTGAGTATTCGCAAGCCTTGTGTAGCACATACCATTTAGACGAGGACAGAGAGAGCAATTTATTTTGAGGAAGCAAACAGGGTGGTTGTTGTTGTTCTTTTTGCCGCTTGTGCCAATCTGTCCCCTGTTGCCCGATGTATGCTAAGTAGGTCATTCCAGCAGAAGCTGCCGCCTTAACAAGCAAAGAGCGAAACCACACCGGCCTTGTTACGTGCTTATCAAACACTAAATGTCTTTCTGAGCCCTTCTGCTGCCTCCTCACCTATTCCGCCTGGCTGCGGGGCGGCGTGCAGCGAGCACTGCGGCCTGTTGGGCTGCATCTGACGCAGCCCGAGCGGAGGGCCCGGCCTCCCTCCCTCCTTTTTGGCAGCAGCCTCACACTTCTATTGGATTAAGTGTAACGGGAAACCGTACCCGAAATAATTGGTTTTATGCTTCCAGAGGTTTTCATGGGGAGGTATCAGGTTGTTAAGATGCGTGCATTCCTTCGCAAGGAAGCAGCCCTGAGTTGTGTTATCCGTGTTTTGCAATGCGTATGTGTTTTTTCCTCTGTGGGCCCACCTTTGAGAGTGGCCATCTGCACACAAATCCGGAGCAGGAGCTGCTTGAAGGCTTGCTTTTGTTTCCTGACCTCGGTGCTTTCACTCGGTTGTGCTGTAACTATGCTTACACTCCTGGCACCCTCCGGCATTAAGGCAGAAGCCCGTGAAGCAAATGGCTGCCTGTGCATAAACCACTTATCGCAGAAACCTTGAGAACACGGCACTCATAAAAGGGTGCCTTCATTTGTAGCTTTTGTAAACTGAATTGGTGACGCTGATGGCTCCATAACTGCTCGGGGTTTTATGAAGAAATTGGTGTTTGAGAAGGAGCAGGCCAGGTTTTGTGGAGCTGGTGAGTGAGGGAAAGCCAAGTGAGAGGAAGCATGGCAAGCCTCAGCAGAAGTGCTCGACATTTGTCTGCGTAGAGGGGAAGCATCCCTGACACGTTTGATCATACGGCAACAAGTCTCTGCTGCCTCTTCAGGAAACGGCAAAAGTTCACAGCCGTAGCCTGAAAGGAATCTGAGGAAAGGTCTGGCTTTTTAGCTGTCGGCGCTGAGATGGAGGGCCCCCGCGGGAGCTTCAGCCGAGGATGGCGAAAAGATGGCCCCGCTGCCTGGGCGGGAGAGGGGAGGCGAGCACAGCGGGACGGGGCGAGCAAAGCAGGCGGGAGTCCTTCGTGCTGGGGAAGGAAGGCCACCAGAAAGTAGATCTTTAAAGAAATACCAAGCCCAAAGTACCTGCAGTTCCCTAATTCATGTAATGTTTATGCTGAGCCCACAAGTCCTTCCCTAATTCCCCTTCCATGCCTGATAACAGGGATGCTGCAGACCCCCAGGCCTGGCCTTGCTACAAAGGGTTAATTTCGACCCATGAAACGGGCTTACCTCCTGCTTTTTGGGGGGTTGCAGAGTCCTCCTCGCTACGTACTTTTGATCACATCAGGCAGGAGCAGGTAGTTTCCGAGAAACGTTTGGCCAATCCAGCCAGTGGCTTGCGTATGTTTTTAACAGCCCAGCCAGAGCAGCACGTCTGCGGGGAAAAGTTGCTCCGCAGATGACAGCAGCAGGCAGGGATCTCACTTGCTGACCTTTATAGTCTGCTTTTTTGGCTGGAGAGCGTATGTTTTGTGCAGAACAGAAGCCAACACAAAGCATTTTTCTCTGGCCACATGTGTGGTTTTGCTGATAGAAATGTAGTTGGTTGAAATTAAAATCCCATTCATCCTATGCAAGAGTCCTCCGTCTGCTTGGAAGAATAGCACTTTGCAATGCAATCCGAGTAACTCGGGGAATATATAGGTAGATCTATATAAGACCTTCATTCTGGAAAGATAATTCCTCGTAGATATGAGGAAATATGTGTTCAATTAGTTGTTTAGTTCCAGTTCACAAATTACAAGCACTGTGATAAAAAATAATAATATAAACACCATAATATACTTGTCACTAAGGAGATGCAAATAAACAGTAAGAATTGCTGTGAGGGTTGAGCAGGGATTTTTTGGTTGTAGTTATTTGGAGGCGTGAGGATTGTGAGGACATGGACAATTTTATGTGGAGCTTAGGGAGAAAATTGCTGAATGCTGGTTTTGTTCTCTGCAGTCATTAGGGGACGTGCATATATGCGTATAAACACTGCAGGGATTTAAAATATTTTTTTCCTGTTTTAGCCACAAAAATGAGGAAGTTTAAGATACAGTTTCAAACCTCTTCCTACCCGACCACTTAAGTTTAATATCCGTGAAAAAGAAGAGGTTTACCAATTACGTGTTTCATCCACACTGAATGATATCTGTGCTTTCGTTAAGTCATAACAGTAAAGTCTGCAGTGGAATGACAAGACCTGGCTTTTCCTTTAGTGTTGTTCAATACATGGTTCAGTTTTACATTATGTAAATACTCTGCTAATAGGGAGGAAAATTACATAAAATTGCATCCTTTCTCAATGAGGTTTTAAGTTCTTTCAGTAGCTTCTCTCCTTTTTGAAGCTGTAATAAAGATCATAATTAGAGTCCCAGTCGCTTAAGTGAGAAATTAGCACGTTCTTAAATGCTGAGCCGAGTCAGGTTCCTGGTAAGACCCCCTCTGGGTATCAGTCCTGCCCCCAGGCGCATTCCCTAATGCCAATTTGTGTTCTAGACGTATGAAAGAAAATCATATTCATTGCCACCTAGTAGTTAATCAGAGCCTTCAGATAGGCTTGAAATAATTTGCAGTCTGACTGCCAAAACCACTTGCTTCTGTTCATTTCCCATAATCATACATATGGTCACACTCTAAATCTTACCAGAGAGCGTAAGTCCATTGCCCACTACCAGGACTGGGTCAAATTCACTCTGTGCATGTCCTTCATTATTACTAATTCATCACAAATACTTATTAGCCACAGCCCGAAACTCCTTGCTTCCTGTCTTCCAAGCTGTGGCCAAGGGATTGAAAATCTAATGGCTTTTGCCTGATAGCTTCCCAGTCAAAAATAGCTTTCCCTAAAGGTTTTGCTTTGTTTTTGTAGAACTGGATGCAAATATAGATACCATGTATACTAATACATATTTTGCTATGTAAATAAGATTTTACCAGATTGGAATAAATTAAAAGCTTTAATGGGGCTAAAGTACATCTCATTTTTAGATCGATTAATTAATTGTGATTTAAAAATAATAATAATAAAAAAGTGAAGAAAACTAACGCATTTAAAAAAAAAAAAAAGACACTTTCCTGGCGTAAAATACAGATTTAATTTCCAAACCAGTGAATAGTACTCTGTAAGTGCCTGAGGTGCAAGAAAATATCTGAAACATATGAAATTGTAGTCAAAGATTTTATAGTCAAGATGTTCCATTCCCAGTTTTCTGAATTGTTGCAGAAGATACCAAAGGTAAAGCAATTGAAGTCCTACCTTCACAGTTAACTCAGTTATGGATAATATTGGTGGGAGATGGATTCTGATCTCTCCTGAAGCAGTGAATTTTTATGTTCTGATGTCTCTCCTGCAAGTTCTATCTAACATGCTTTTCATGTGCTCTTGTTTCCACAGGCCAAGGCTGCAAGCACAAAGGAAGTTTGCTCAATCCCAGCCAAACAGTCCCAGCACAACTCCAATAAAGATAGTGGAGCCGTTGTTACCCCCTCCCGCCACTCAGATTTCTGACCTCTCCAAAAGGAAGCCCAAGACAGAAGATTTTCTTACTTTCCTCTGTCTTCGAGGTAGGACTCTTGCAGCAGCTTGGGGGAACAATCTCTTTCAAGGCCAAGCCACAGCACCACATGCTGCATAGCAGCTAGACAAACGCACTGGTGCTATCCTTGAATATATTGTGTGCATTTCAACTTCAGCAATTTGGCTCTATCTGCAGCAGGAGCATTCAAGTCTGTGGTTGTAAAGGCCATAAAACGAGGCTGGTAATAGTGCAGAAGGAAATTTCTTTTATGCTTTAGCACACTGTTATCTTGAATGGGTTTTCGTCTAGCTCTCTTAAGTTCTCCACATCCTCATTTGTTTTACCTGACTATAAACTGAAGAGGCGCTTAAATTTCCTGAGTACTTGTTCCTGCAATAAGAGAAATCTGGCTGGAAATTGCCATTTTCTGCCTATTCACTGTCCTTTGCTGTTCAATTCAAGTGATGCTTTTCGTCTGATGGAGGGTAGAAGGATTACTGTTAATCGTATCTGTCCCAGAAGCTGGACTGTTACCATAATAATAATTAAAACATGTTAACTGTTCCACTGTGCTAATCTGGTGAAAACAAGGCATATGAAGTTCTACTGAGAGATACCCAGCTTTCCCAACTTACCTGATAGCAGGTGTCTGAGCCTGGCTGGAGCTGTGCAGTGCAATTAATTGCTGGTGTACATCTGCAAGCCTGCCTGTCAGAGTTAGGGACCTCCACGTGAGGTACAGCTAACTGTCCAGATTAAGCTAAAGGAGGACACCTTGCCCAAGTGGTCAATTTTGTTTCTATTTTGGCAGGTGCCCCTCATCCCCTGTAGCTAGTCACTGCTCTGTCCTTGAAGTGCTGGAGTGATGCCTCTTGCTGTTGTTTTGTTCCATTATCTGCTGAAAGGGTGTGCATTTGTTACAGATAGGGCTTGTCTGCAAAAGTCTTACCTAGTGGGTTGAATCCTTACAAGCCTGGTTGTTCCCACTGGTGTTTAATTTACCCTTGCCAGTTCTGAGGTCTCTGTTGCATCTGCTGACAGGTCTAGTCAACACCACCCATAACACCTTGCTGAGGCTTTCTCACCTTAATGCAGCATGTTTTTTTCTCTCTTTCTTTTTTTTCTTTATCTCTCTTCTGTGAGATGTTAGGCTAGGGGCAGCTTTAGGCTGGTTGCTAATTTATCTGTCTCAGCTCTGGTCTAAAACTGAAGTCTCCCTCCTGTTGGGACTTCTGGTAAAGCGGGTGGGTGGAGGGGGGTTGTTCACTAGCTTTTGTGTTTGTTTAAAGGATTGCGAGGAGCGGAATCTAATGGAGTTTAAAGTGGCATCGCAGTCCTCTGAAATTTAATCTGTGGAAATGTATTTCTAATTTAGTCTGCTGTGAGGTTGATCAGTCTGTTGGCAGCATGTCACTGCTGTGATCTGGGCCAACTGCCACAGTTGTTGGTGGGAAAATTCAGATGGGTGTGTGTGTGTGAGAGAGAGAGGGTGAGCACACATGGCTGCATTCATTCACACGCTTGTTTCCACTGCTTGCTAACTAAGCATGTGTTATTTATAGCTTTGAAGGCACTTGCACTTAAAGGCAACCTGAGTGAGGATGTGACTTATCTCCGTTTTTATTTCCTACTGTTTCTAAGCGTTCTGCTTTAACAATGCAAATACGAAGCACGGGTTCTTTTGTCCTATTCCAGTGCTTCATTCAGAAGGTTTTTTTTTTTTAATTTTATTTTAATCAGTGGCTGTTTAGCTCTTGCACCTGTAATTTTCTTCTTTGTTATTCATCTGTAGAATAATTGATGTTTTGTACTGTCAATTAAGGACTTGCAATTCATTCCTAATTTCTTCAGTATGCAGGAGTACTCATATATTTCAGACAACACATGCGCTCAGACGGCAAGATCCCAATTACAATTGTATTAAAAACCACGAGGGAAAATCTGCGCTAGGAGTGCCACACATGGCACGTTCTTGGTCTGGTTAAACAGGCTGTGAAGAAAACCAGAAAGCAGAAGCTGTTGGCCCTCCGTTTCAGCTCTCAAAAAGTTTATTGCTCCATCACCCCCGAACAAAGCCTGAGAAGAGCCAGTAAAAGTAGGGTGCGGGGGGGAAATCTTGGACATGTGCTACCAGGATGCATTTCTGTGGAGAAGCAGGGGAATGGCTGTGGCTTGGAGGGAGCAGGAATGGGCTGGTTGGGTTTGGTGTTAGCTTCTGTGTCTGAACTGTTGTGTCTTCAAGGAGGTCCCGGCTGCCTGAAGCTGTGCCCGTTCAGTACCCCAGGGGGTTTAGCTCTAGGTGGTGGCGGAGCCTTTTGATGTGCCCTTTGGAATAAAGTAGGTGGAAGCTGGTTCTTAATATGCTTGCAGGGTGTCCATGTAGCAGCCCCCTGGTACATCCAGCTCCAGGGGGGTCGGACAAGCAGCTTCTAAGGACACTGGCAGGCTCGTTTCGGTGCTGCTCTTCCAGTGGTACCTGGTGAGCTTAGAGAGGGAATAGACAGCAGCTTGCTTAAACCCTGCATCAGAAAGGCTTCTGATTTTTCGGAAGGGGATTGCTTTGGTTGTGAACCTGTGTGCAGTTATTTATGGAAGTGTTGAGGGATCCAAATTGCTTGCATCATGGGCCTTGTGGTCAGTTCTGCCTTCTCTCCAGCCCTGGCAGTTTGCTCTTGCATGATGAAATGAGACACAGAGCCACATGGAAATGTGCTACATCACTCATAAAAAGCATGCTGACAGGATATAAGCTCAGCTCCTTGAAATTTTTTTTGTAGTAAGCGTAGTAGTAATATGATGCTGGACAGTAAAACCCCATGTTTGTGTATTTTTTTTTTTTTTAGTTAGGTCTCTCAGTTCCTAGTCCTTCAAAATGCTCTGATCATCATAGTAAGTTCAAGGTCAAAGCTTTGCTTCATCGAGGGAGTCTTTTCCAGGACCAGTAGGAAAACAGCTTTGTGGCCATGTTTCTCTCCTTGTATCACCCCACCCAGCAGCAGTGTGAAAAGCAGAGGGTAAACTTGTGGCACCCTGTCAGGTTATAATTTCGTTTTAAAATTTTTGAACAGAGAAATGTAAAAATCCCAACTAAAGTTCTTTCTTCAGTACTCTGTGGGGTTTGTTGTAGGCAGCAGCAACTGAATTCTGTGGGCAGGGGAACAGAACTGCCATGCCACAATGTGGAAAAAAGGTTCCTTTTGTATGCAGGGTCCAATATTTAGGAAGAAGAATCCAATTTACCTGGGCTTCTGTTATGCGTCAGAAAATCTAACGATCTACAGCATTTTTATTTATTTCTTTTTAGCATCCTGTAATTTCAAAGGGAGGTAATTTAACCAAGATGACCTGCTTGGTTTCATTAGCAAGAATACTAGGGGCTTTAAACATATTTTTAATTAGAGCTTGTTTTTTGAACTCTTGATTTGACAATGCAATGCACTAATTACTTCTTAAAAGGTAAACAGAATAGAATGCAAAAGCTGTAACAGCTGGTGAATATCTGGGCACGCAGCAATACATCTAGCTGACCGGATTTGGCAAGTCCCCCCTTCTTCCCCCTTTCCTATTATTTTAAAGTCCTCCTCTTTTTATTTTTTTTTAAATTGTGACCTAGAATTTCCAGCACAAGAAGGAAGGGAATAGCACAGATATCTCTGAAGTGTTTGTCTGCAGTATTCTTATCTTTAAATAGGTTCTTTGAAGGAGCCTGTATGCCCTTTGCCAGAGGCATAATTAGTATCTTTCTGCAGCGTGTGTAGATATGAGCATGTCATCTCCCTGCCGTCGCACAATGGCATTCACTTTTACTGTATTTTCTGCCTCTGATCAAACTTTTCTTAATAGCTTCCATTACAGTGCATTTAAGTTGCCTTTTCTCTCCATAATTATTTACAATTTAAAAATAGTGCAGTTAGAGTAAAGCAGAGCTAAAGGGGGATGGAGAACCAAGTCCCTCGGAGAGAAATGGATCTTTGGCAAAAGGTGATAACGGCAAGGCTATGATTAGGAGCCTACATTTAAAAAAGTTTTCCCATGATCAATTTTCTAATTAAGCCGGGCCTCTGGGACTTACATGCTGGAGAATTTCAGGGATTCCTAAATAAAGATAATTTAATTGAGATCTCACAAATCGAGTTTTCAGACTGTTTTAACTGTTCCGCGAAACATGTGACTGTTCTTTTCTTTGAGCACTGCAATGATTTAGCAACGTGATGATTTATTACAACGGGGCAAAACCAAAATAGAAAACCTCCCTAACAGCACGTTTCTCCAACCTTCACTAACTTTAAATCCCAGTGATGCCGTCCTATTGCAGTTCGCTCTTTGTACTTAACCTCCTTGCTTGGGCGGTGTGCTCGGGGGCTGTCGATCCCAGTCTTCTCCCTCGTATCTTGTTAGGGTGCCATGCCTGAGCTGAGCATCCTCTGGCTTGTGTTTTTAGGTACTCTTCAGGAATGGGGCTGGAGGACGGGTGGGTGCAAGGCATGTGCCAGCACAGCAGGCCTGTGTGTGCACTCTGGGAGTGGGAAGAGGGCAGCTCCACAAGGTGTTCCCAAGATACAGCCTTGGTGTCTCTTGCAGCCTTTGAGAGCCAAAGACTGCATCAATGCCATTATTTGAGGCCTCGGCCTTCCAGGGGAGAGCATTACCACCACGTAGATGTGCCCAGGAGATCAGAGTAAGCATGTGAAATGGAACAGCAACTCGATTGGGCTGGGAGAGATGCAATGAAATGCTGTCACTGTCCAGAAACGTAAGGTTTTAAATGCTTTGTAGTCTGGGTTAGTTTTTATAATTCCAAAATACTATTAAAACATGAAGGCTTATGATAATTGGGTTAAAGTACTGGAGGAAGACTTTTTATAGATTTTGCGTTATTAAATCATGTGGTGCCCAAGATGAAATTTTAGGATGAATTGAAAATATTAGGATAAGCTCTGGAGTGTAGAGTCCTCATTGCACAAACCATTTAATAAAAATAAGTTGGCATTTGGCGACTGTAATCCCACAATTTTCAAGTTCTTTGGAAGGTTAGGAGTGATAGTGACGTGTAAAAGATCCTTTCGGTGTGTGGGGTGAGAGATGCATCCGGTGTGCAGCTCTTTAGTCCACCTTTGGAATATGTTGCTCTGGGCTGGTAAGCAGCTTCCACAGTGATTTAGCACAAGATTAATTTCATCAGCGCAGATAGGGAGGAGTGGGTCTGCAGGCACTCCACGAAAAGCAGGAGCCTGAGGTACCCAGAGGGACACTGTGGCCAGGGGTGGGAGTGATGCTGGAGTCCCTCCAGGTGTGCAGCAGAGGTGTGCATCTTTGCATGGCTTCATGCTGCCGGGAGAAATTACCAAGCTGCAGCCTGGGAGTGCTGCGGCAGGATCCGTGCTTTCTCCGGCTCTTCCTGTGTTGAGGCCCCTTTCTGATGTTAATGATTCCAATATTTACCCCTGCACAAAGCCACAGGATGAAATTAGCTTGTTGAAATGGAAGACTAATCTTGTGGTTTGGTCTTTGTATTTGCCACAGTCTCCCTCCGAGTCCCTAGGCGAGCTGCTTAGCTCTTCTGTAAAACGAGGATAATACTTAACTCTGTATATAGGTATTGGCAGAGCTGGATGTTGATTATGGATAAGTTACTGACACAAAACCTGAGTTCTGTGATTGCAGGAGCCACGCTTCAAAACCTTGGTGCCTACCATTCAGGGCCAGGTCGGCGACCAACGTGTTTTCACAAAGGTGACCCCTGCCCTTCCTTCCCACCTAGCAGCGTAAGCCCACGGTTCAGTAAGCTGTGAACCCACGGGAGGTCCAGTGGTCCCTGGAGGGTTTGTTTGATGCAAATGCTGGGGCCGAGGATCTCTTGGGTATGACAAATACCCTGGTAGGATTTGGGGAATGTCAGCACAGTGGTTTGGGATGTACAGACTTGTCTTGTTCTTGATGGGCAGGGATGTGTAGTTAGGGGCTCAAGTGGACGTGGGAAGGATTGGTTTTGAGTTTTGCCTCCAAATCTAGCCAGGTAAGCAGAGGTAAATTGCTTTGAGATTTTCAGATAAGAATTGTAGATGAGAGGCACCCCACATTATTATTATTATTATTATTATTATTATTATTATTATTATTATTATTATTATTATTATTATTACCACCATTATTATTACCATTATTATTATCATTATTATTATTATCATTATTCATTATTATTATTCATTATTTAGCGTGCCACTCTGGTGTATATTTGCTTAAGTTTGGACAGGGAACCTTTCTTTTTTTTTTCCCCCTGAAGATTCACATGTTCCCTCCCATTATTCTATTTCCCTAAAAAAGGAACAATTTCCTTTTGACTTTGGCTTTAGCTCTACAGCTTTCTAGAATGGGCCGAGAAGAAGAAAACGGGCTTTATGTCATTACACTGGCCATTATGTTGGCCATAGCACTAAACATCTTGTGATTTGTGCAGCAGCTGAGCAGGCACGGTTTGAATGTTAGTTTGTTTATGAGCTCTGTTTTGTTTCTGTGGTTGAGATGGCCTTTTCCTCCCCCTTGTTCAAGCACCGGGGAGCTCCCTCTGGGACTGTTCCTGCAGGTGGAGTGAGATAAGTGAGATACAATTGCTCTTTACTATAGAGTTTATGTAGTTCATTCTCTTTTAGCCTTGCTCTGTAAAGTGGCCATAAAGCATGGGCATAAATTACATTTATTCGCACTTCAGGGTCTTTACGCTGTCCTGTCAAAACGTAGTAAGTGGGACATATAATAAATGAGAATCAGGCCCTAAATTTTAAGCACTGAGATGCCAGTGCATCGGGAACATTTGGGAGGCAAGGTTTTTCCACCTGCGTACAGCCCCGAAATGGGGCCGCGTGTCAGAGGAGAAGCCAAACCTCTGGCCATGGCTCGTTGTAGAGCTTGGCATGCCCCATGTTTATTGGGGCAGGCTTAAGTCCCACATGCCTTGACCTGCCTTGTGCTTAAATCATTCTGATGTCTCGAATTGTTTTAAGATTTTTCCAAAGCACATCTGGGTTATGTTTAATTGTTAGGAGAAAAAAGAGAGGAGTTAGAGGGGGAGTCAGTATAAATAATTCAGGGAGAAGAATCCTCCAGTTTTACAGAAACCACAGCCCAAACTACAGAGAAGGCTCTTGGATTGAGATGATTTTTGTTGTGGTTGTAACATACCACGGTTTGAATCCTGTCCAGAGGAAAACATTTGGTTTGTACTTCAGTAAATATTGCAGAGAAGCTGCCAGCTAATTCTGAAGAGTAATGAAATAGTGCTTTTGGCAAAGCGTGTGCACTTTCCATACTTCTGATTCCAGTCTTCAGATCCAAACTCGGAGTTTTTTTAGTATGTTTAGCTAGTCCAAGACAAAAGTTAATGTAATTTAATGAGAAACAAAACATACAGTAATTTAGGAGGGAAAATTACACATTTGTCAAATAAAAAAAAAAAATTAATGACCTCATTAGTCAAATAAAATGGCTGAAAAAGAGGTTAGTTTATTCTATTAATCAGGCACTTGCTGCTGAGTTCAATGCATCTGAACGCACAGGTTGTGTAAGCATCAGTTGTGCCTGCTGCTAGCAGCAGGCCCGAATTTTGTACGTGCGAAGGGTAGCATCTTTCCCAGAGGACTGCTAAAAGCAACGCCACAACTTAAAAAAACGTAGTTTGCTTTGTACTTATTGTTGAACGAGCATCAAATTGTTATAACAGAGGACATAACATACATTTGTCATCCTTTCATATCCATTAGGCAACATTTTGTGTATAGCTGTGGTAATTGTTTTTCCTATATAGTTAGGTTTTCTTTTGTGTTGCTCTCACACAATAGGAGGGAAGGCAAAAATACTCGAGAGAGAATTTCAATAATGAAACTGCAGATACTGGCAGAAACAGTTGCCAACAATACTTCAAAACTCATTTTTTAAATAACTGAATATCCTCCCATTTTGTAATAATTCATAGCTCATTGTAACCGTGATGAGTGAATTTAAAAAAGAAAAATCACCATGGGTGATTTTCGCCACATTTCTCACGCGTAGTGGTACCCGACTGTAGGAGAGGTAACTCCTGCTCTGTTGCTGGTGAGGAGTGGGTACTTTGTTTGCTGCCAAGCTTTTTGTTGCCTTGCAATCCCTTAGTTAACCATGGCAATTTATTAGGCTTGCAGAATTGCATCGTGAGGGTTGCATTTGGTAATTTGGCCTTCCTGCAGGGATTCGGGGGAGCAGAGTAGAAGTTCCCTCTGGGATGCTGCCTGGCCTTGGCTATGGGGTTTCTGCTCTTGGCTGTGAGGTGACCCCAGCTTGGTAACCGAGAAAGGTGGGCATCACACGTCCAGAACGGGGCAGCAGGTGGACAGCACTATGTCAGAGATACTGCTCTTAAATAAACGGTGCCCTTCCCTCTTTACTACTTAATGTCGGTAACTCTTCCAGCATTTGCCTGTTCCCATTTGTCCTGCAGCCTCTGTGCACCTGCTAGCTTACCTCTCCCTGCTCACCTCTCTCCCAGCCCAGCACATCTGTGCTCCTCTCTTCTGCCCTGCTGCTACACGCCTTTTCTTTCAGCTTAATTTCTCTGCCGTGCGTTCTTCTCCCCACCCATCGTATTGCAACAGCCGCATCCAGCTCTTTGGTGATGGCACGCGATTTATGCAAATATTGATGCAAAACAAATCAGCCTTCTTGAAAGAAGTGCGGTTAGGGAGTGCCTAGACATCATCAAGACAGAATGTAAAACGTATGGCTACTCCAGGAGACTGGAAACATACTGCATTTCGTGTTTTGTTTAATAATATAGTGATATATTAAGCTGCACGTTCAATAAGAAAAAGTGCGCATAGAAATTTTCCAAATCTTAACCTGAGAGCTTGTAACTTTAAATTGTCGTTACAGCATTTATTAATGGACTTTAATTTCCTTAGTCTGGGATTTTAATCTGAATCGGTTCCCTGATCTGATTCACCACATGGCCCCTCACAAAAAAAAAAAAAAAAATTACACTGCCACAGCCAAGGTGGTGGCACAGGAGTAAGAACCAGAGGCCAGGTGGATAGATGATCTGTAGACCAGTTTTGATGCCAAGAAAAATGCACACACAGCCACAGACAGCCTCGATGGTTCCTTGGAGGAAATTTCTTTTAAATTTCTCTTCTAGATTTTTATTTTCTAGATTACCATCAGGTTTGTCCCATGCCCTGCTGCTGAGCGAGCGGTTTTCCAGGCACCTGTTGATCCGGAGCGAGGCACGATGGGTTTCTCAGTGTCGAGGGCTGCTCGCCCACTTTCCCCAGGCACTGAAGTGCAGCTCCCTGCCTCTCCGCTTTCATCCGCTGCAATTCCCATGGTAGCAGCTGCCTGCACAACTCGGGGGCTCCCGACACAGGAGGAGACTTGTAAAATTCAATACAGCCACAGGCTCTCATAACTCCGTTGCAGGTTTTCTGCTGTTTTCTTGGGGATAGAAAGCGAGGAAGGGGGGGAATTACATACCTAGAGTGCTGAGACCTGACCTGCACCACCTCCTGGGCACAGATGTTGCCCTCTATCTGCAGCACGGGAGTTCTTCACTTCTGCTTTTTGATACTAATTAAATTCTAATGTCGCTCTTTAGATTGCCCTGGGTAGGCTTTGAGAATAACAAAATGGTGGGGAGGGGAAGAGGATGAGGAGGGATGGTTGTTCATCTTTGCTCATGCTGCCTGGCTGGTAGCGTGCGTGTAGAAATGATGGAGCAGAGCTGCCTCGTCTGTTTGTGTTGCAGTGTGTGTCCAGGCAAAGACAGAAAGATTTACTTTGGATATTAACGTGCAGAGTAGTGTGTAATAAATTAAAAAAAATAATAATCAAGGAATTGCCTACAGCTGTGTGTTCTATGAATGTTTGTGTATGTATGAATCTGGTGAAACTGCAGTGTTCCTTATTCTCATGCCATTTTGAAGGATTTTTATCATCTTGGTGCCATATGTCATTGTCATGATAAATACCTGTTATACACGGAGAAACTTGAGAGCAACAACTCTCAACAAAGTCTCTGTGAGTAAAGACAAACACTGTGTTCCTAACTACAGGTGAAAACAGGCAAGCTTTATGAGGAGGGGTAATATATTTTATTAGACATCCTGATACAAAAAAAAACAACACAAACAAACCAACTTTTGAGTGCACTCTTTTCCAGATCTCTAGTGGTCCTAGACGTTCTTGTCTACAACAGCACTACTTAGTGTTGTTTATACAAATTGGCAGCTTTGAGTAAGAACCAGGGTTCCTTGCAGAGGTAGGCGATGGCATCAGGTGCACATCCCTGTACAGTCTCAGAGAGGATGCAGCATAGGTATAGGACAGGAATATTTTTTGTAGTAAAGAAGGTGAGTGATCACCTAGCTTTTACTCTTAACACTGCAGCTTCACTTATGAAACGAATTGTCATTGTTTTAGCTTGAATGAAATCACAGCGTACATGCAGGCTTGTCTTTCCTTTAATTCCTTCATTTGCCCATAAATGGAATTTGCATTATCTTGGGCATGAACAGCCTATTCCAGTGTTTTAAATTAGCTGTTTTCCCAGCCTTCTGGACATATTTAGGTACATAGATTTAAAGTGAAAGTGTTTTTAACTGGCTCAACACATAGGTGTGAACAAATTCTCAGTATTTGAGGCTGTTCCAGAACTGAAGTCTTACTATGAGATGTGATAAAAATAGTTCTAATGTAAAAAGGAAGCAAGAAAGCTTAAAGCTTTTAGATTTCTTTCAGTGTCTTTCATCCATGATGATGTTCAAACAGAACCAGAATGCCTGAGTCCAGTGGTTTTCTTTGTTTGATTGTTTTTTCCATTCTTTTCTGTTTTGCAAGTCAACTTTAATAAATGTGTAGGAAAAGCTGGGGGGGAGGAGGTGACCTGGAGTGAACACCAGCTTTTCTCTGAGGTCTCATATTGCAGAGCGCTTAGATCAGTAAAGTGAGGACTAGCAGGACTCTACTCTGTTATTGGACATTGCTAGTCTAATTTCTCTGCAAATGTACTCCCCAAACAGTCCCAGCTGTCCAAGGAATGCAGTTTAACCATTGTTGTTCATAGTTCTGGATTGGAAAGAATTAAAAAATGTCATTCTGGCTGAAGATTTATGTGCCGAGATTACAACAGCTGAATACCAGGAGTTAGGTAAAGCTTGTATCTGCTCTCTCAATTGGGTTAGACCTTCCTTTCTTTCTAAGCAGAATCACGTAGTACTACATTTTATTCTGCGCTTCAAAACAAAACAAAAAGAAAGAAGATCGCTGTTGTAATAAAAACATTTGTATCACAGATGATAATTTCTTTTTGGCAGTTGCTGTTGAAGGCAGCTGACCAAAGTTCAGGGATGTGGAAGTTCAGGGGAAGACAAGGCTTAGAGAATAGACTCTATATCAGGTCTCCCATTTTAGCGTCTTGGAAGGATAAAATTTCTGAAAGTATTTATTTCTCTAATTATAATAAATTTCAGTCTGTGTTTGAGTCCAATTTTGAAGGATCCTGACAGGGACTTTCTTTTACTGCCATTGTTTGTTGATGCATTAATGCACTAATGGTGTCAGACTTTGGATCCTGATGAGAAGTTGATACACAATACGGACTTGAAATGCAGACCTGGGTACCTAGATGGAATTAAAAAGATAATTTACTTTTCAGGCTGCATTACCCTAGTGTAACTGCCTTGGAGTTCTCTATTTAGTTGCTATTGAGACTAAAGCTGCCCCCAGGTAGGAGAATTCATGTGCCTCTCAGCACCTCTTGCATTCTCTGGATGATTGCTTAGCGTATGCCAAAAAGTTCTGGGCTTTTTTTCTAGGCCAAAAACACAAAAGTTTTTGTTTCTGTCAGTTGCTAGAGCTCCCATGCTGCAAAATAGGTCAGGAGTCATGCTGCATTTGATCATCAGTCTGTACAGATCTGAAAGCTGTGGCATGCAAAAGGCTAATACAGATCTCCCCTTAGGATAACCGTATGTGTTCACACAGAACGCTTCAGGCCTAGGCTTGATGGGTTAATTTACAAGTTATCTCAGGGGGGAAGAGTCCTAGGTGCTGCTGCAGTGCCTCCCGGGGCTGTCCCATGGCCACCACTGATGCACCACGCGGGGTGCTGGCAGGGAGCTTCTCCCCAGGGCAGTTGCAGTCCCACAAGGTCTGCTATAGAGACTGAAAGCAGAGGTCTTCACGTGTGATCAAAGTCCACGTGGCTTTACTGCTACCAGCTTTGGCTTCCTGCATAGCAGTGGCCCATTTTTGTGAATGCCGGGTGTGTGTGTCCCCTTTTAAATGGCCCCTTGCTCCCTCTGGAAACAGCCGCTGTGTACGCTTCTGCTGCACTGCCTGCTCCATCCTTTCCTGAGTCTTCCTGTAGATTTATTTGAAGGAGATGCTGTGGTGGGTTTCTGATCCTTTGGAAAGGATGGTTCATCGCAGAAATGGCCTATCCTGGTTTTTGTGCTGTATTAAGGCACCAAACAAAACACAGAATTGGTGTTCCAAAATAGCTTAAAGCCAAAAGTGTTAGCTAAGGAAGCAGCAGCCAAATAGTCACTATCTTGTGTTAGTCTGTAACCCAGCTCTCCTTGTTCTTAGTCTAATTTAGCTACAGAGGAATACTGAAGTGATAAGTCCCCATTCTACACTTTCTATAGATTTTCTATTTCTTCCCATTCTACATTAAAAAAATAATCTTTTTGTGAATAAGTAGGAGCCTCCTAGGACACCTGTCCCTCCTGGGAAAAGAGTGCAAACTAACATCTGGGATAAGGGAAAGTGTCCACTAGTTGTCATACTATTTATGTATTTTAAAATAGAGTACTACAGTCATGTGTCCTGGTACAGTGGAAAGAAGCCCATACTGTTGCATGACATGCCTAAAAGAAATTTTGTGTAAGAGGTACATGTAAATTAGAGTCCTATATCATTGTTAGACTTGTGGATCCTCACTTACCTCTTACTGAATTGTATGTTGTGTCTTACCCTTGCACAGATGAGGCAGGTTGGGGGAACATTATGGGAAGTAAAGGAGAAGCAACATCCTCAAGAGGAGCACACTGGAAGTCAGGAGACCTTTGCTCTTTTCTGTCCTTTGCCAGGGACCTACTAGGCAAATTCAAGCATCTCATGTTTCGGTTTTTCTCTTTGTGTGAAACAGAACCAGAACACTGCAAAGCATTGTGTACAATGCCATAGAGGTCTGCAAAGCACTGTGAAGTTTAAACACTAATATTTTATTGTAATAATAACCTAAAAATATTACTGGGGTGCAGATTGGTTTGTAAATACTCCTTTTTCTTCTGTTTGGAAAGGCTGTACGCTTCTAGTTCATGCATTAAGACTTGAGCAAGGCAGTAAAGCATGCATTTGAAATTAAGCATGTGCATTAGTCCTTTTCTGAACAAACAACACTATTAATTAGGACTTGTAGCAAGACTGTTTGCTTGTCTAAAGTATGAATACAATGTGCTTTTTTATTTTTATTTTTGGAGAGGGGGAACCCTCCTTTTCAAGCACATAGGTATTCTTTTGGTAGAAACAAATAAAGAAGGCTCCAGTTAGTCATGCAGTACTGTGACCTTCCATCTCTGGGTGTCTCTTCCCTTGCTATGCATAACACTCAAGTAGATTGTGATCAATATGGTTAGTGCAGTAAGTGAATGTAATGTTGTTAATGAGCCATTTCTTTCTAATGATCAGGTTCCCCAGCCCTGCCCAGCAACATGGTATACTTTGGAAGTTCTCAGGATGACGAGGATGAAGAAGAAGAAGAGGAGGAGACAGAAGACACAAAAACAGCTACAAATAATGCTTCATCATCATGCCAGTCAACCCCCAGGAAAGGAAAAACGCATAAACAAGTTCCAAATGGGCAAGGTAGGTCTAAATACTGCTGTTCTCTTACACTGCCTAGTAGACAAACTTAAGAACAGAATCCTTGTACATCCTTGTGGACCTGAGTGAAAAAGGATATAGGACATAATGGGAAAATGGAGTGAGATGTGTTAGCATCTTCTTTTTTAACCTGTTTCCCCTGACAGTCTGAACTCTCTCTGTGCTGGAGCTGTAACTGCAGGGCTGGAGACACTCACTAGCTCTTTTGAGACTGATGCTTTATCTAGAATGAATTTGTTTTATCAAAGTTAAATATAAGCATCTAAGTACTTCTTAAGTGTTATCAAAACATGTGAAAAGGGCAACACTTAGTTTCTCACATGCAATATTGATACCACAGTTGCAGTAGGTAAAGATACTGCATTTATGCTCTTGGTAACTTAGAAGGGTTTTACAGGAGTTTTATGAAGTTAGTTATTTCTTTGCAAATCAACAAAAACTGCATTCATTACAAAATCTTTCTGTCACAATGTCCTAACGTCAAATCTTGATAAGTTTATCAGTGTTACGTTGCAACGTCAGCTAGTGTAAAATGGAAGAACTAAAAACCATGCTGAAAACTTTCTGAGCATGCCATGATGTTCCACTGCCAAAGTCCTGTAAGACTTACTTTCAGTCTCCAGCAAAGCTATTGTATCATGACAAGTCTGTGCCCTCTCTGTCTTTAATCATTTCAAAATGGATTCTGTGCTCCCCATTCCCTTCCCCAGTATTAGTTTACCATGAAAATCTTTCCTTCTGGTGACTGCTTGTTCAGCTTCCCTCTTAGCAACAGGACGGAGAGGAAGGTGTTTCTACAGAGCACTTTTTCAGAGGTGGTTGTGACCTGTGCCTGCTTTTTTTTTTTTTCCTTCTTTCATGCTACTCTCAGCTCTGAAGAAGAGATGAATAGATTCCAATTACATCACTGTGCTGGTCCTCATCTCTGCTTTTCAAAATGAAATTTTCTGTAAAGAAATCCCTTGTTATATATACCAGAATTATTTTTCATGATGGTGGCTGGATCTGTTTTTTATTGCACACCCCAGCTCAAAAACTCCCCTTTTTTGTGAACAATTTGTGGAGAAGTGGAAAGGGCTGTCATACCTAATAATATTTCAACCGTCAGCTGTAAGCAGGCACTTTAATGCTGTAAAAGCCATGGATCAAAACTTAGCACTTTGGATTGATTTCTAAGTAAACCAAACAAAGTAACAGGCACAAAGCTCTGTATATGGAAAATGAGACTGCACGTAACAGAAGTGCTGCCTTAGAGTTTTAGATGTGATATATCATTACAAAAGGAGCTGATCATGTCGCTTGAGAAGGTCCCAGATGGCAGCCACTTTGAAATTAGCTCAAAACCAGAGACACCTGAAATCTTAATTGGGGGTAAGTAAAGCCAAACTTAATGAGCCATTAATGGCTTCGTAATCTTTATCAATATAGATCAGACTGAGCATAAGTGAAGCTGCTGTTTTAATAGACGTGCAAAAGACCTTTATAAAATACATAGGAGACAATGTGAGATGTTTTGACAAAGGTGATGGAATAGGAATTCCCAGAGAAGGCAGCTTCTTCTTCTTCATCGTCATTGTCATTTCCTTTTTTGTCTCCTTCTTCTTCTTCTTTTTATTTTTTAATTAAAATCTCCTTACCCAGGAGTATTCCCATTTTTCAGTGTCTGTTATTTTGGTTGACAGCCAATAGTATTTTTGTTTCCTCTGAATAAAGTAGGTTCTGGTTCATGTGTGTCTCTTTTAAATGAGACCACACACAAAGGCAGACCAGGGACGGGTGCACCAAATGAACTTAATCTAGCGTGAGAGTCTATTTTTAATGAATTAAAGTCTTTTGTTTTTAATGTACAATGTGTAGTCAAGTACTTTGGACCTGAAAATGCTAAGCATTTGCTATGACATACAACAACAAAGGTTCAGAGCTTGATTAATGTCATTAGACAGTGTCAAATGATTGCTTTCTACTAAATGGGGACCAGAACAACTTTCCTGTTGAAGTCATTTGTCAATATCCTCTTCTGACACCAGTGGGGGATGTTATTAGGGTTGTACACCAAATTGTGTTATAACCTAGCCTGTTGAGCCAACTTTTGGACAGATAACTAGATCGAAAATGCCTAAGTGTGAATGAGAAGCTGATATAGCATGTGGCATAGCCTGCTGAATGAATTGGAGTATTAGTTCAACTGACTTGTCACCTTCCAAGCTTTGTGCTTGCAATAAGCTTATTTCAAGAATCAGATTGTTACCTGTGCCCTTTCTTCCTCCTTTCTTAGTACTTCTGATGTGCTGCACACATACCTAACTGTTAAAGAGCAAAGTGAAATGCTTAGCAAGAGAAGTGTTTATCCCCTATGTCCATGGGCATGTGCAAAAGGGATATGTAGCAATGTGCAAGGCTTTCCTTCATGCAATGTCTGAGTGCACGCAGTGACAGCGTTGCAGTTAAACTGTTTTCTAAAATAATTGCTGCAGTTGCCACAAGGGAAAATGTTGGAGCTGTGCTCTCAAAAAGTGGTTTCACGTCATTGCCAGACTTCAGCTGATCAGGCCAGGTCTGACATATGTTAAGATTAGTTAGCAGCAGATAAAGGCTTGGGTGTCATTGGTGGTGTTTTTTGGCTTGGTTAGAAACTGATATTAGTTCTGGAGAGATCTCCCTCATGCTGTGTGGGTTGTTCTGCACCTAACTCTTGGCTTGCTCTTCCCATAACTGTCTTTTTCAGAATGCTTAAATTTACAATGAGCATTTCTCACTAAGGGAAGATGACATTGGCTAACGACTTTCAGTTTTTGTTTGCAAGAGAAGTGTTCTCTTGTAATGTAGAGTAAAATGTGTGAGAGGTTATTGCTTGCTTTTATGCATTACAGTATGTGTCCCAAATAAACTCAAGTCAGAGTTCAGCTCTAGTCTGACCTGTGCAAAACACCATCGATAACTTTTCTGTCAAATTTGGCAATAAAATTAGCAGAGGTTTGTGCCTTTAATAGTGTATATCTCTTGAGGAGGAGGCTGGAATTGTGTTTATCTCTTGAGGAGGAGTGTGGAATTTTGGTTCTAATCAGAATTATTTTAATTGAGTTAGGATTTATAGCAGGGTTAAAACAGTGAAAGGCGAGAAACTAATCAACTGAATCACTTCGTTTCCATATAGCTACTGACTTCAAAAGAATATTTTCTCAGCTAAGAAACCACGCGAACATTCAGTCAGAAGAATGTAATCCATCTCGCTGTTTCAGTATATTGAAGTGATGTTAGAATAGCCTTATGGAAAGCAAGTCAAGGATGCATGTCCTTTTAAAGCACATAGTTCCCTTTTAACTTCAAACCTTCTAAGTAAGTTTGTGGTGAATTTCAAAATTAACATATGGCAAAGTAGGGATGATGCGGTGCGTATTGCCTCAGCTAGTGCAGAAGTTCAGATGCCTGGGTTGTAACTGCAGCCATGTTACCAACCCTCGAGTGTGGGTGTAGGAACCGCCTTCATTCCCAGTATTTGGATCCAGGATGCCCAGTCACAGGATGTCTGTGTGCTGCTCAGATGGGTACGCTTATTTCCCAGCCTGCGTTTTATACCCATCTCAAATGACCATCAGTCCATCCGAGACTAGCACGGGGCTTTGAATGCAAGGAATTTGATGGAAGAAGCCAGGCGGAAGCGTTGGCTTAAACAACGCGTTTTTTCTTCAGTGTGGCTGCCAGGCGTGGGGAGAAACTTCTCAACCACAGCCTGGATGACAGGGCGTCTTGCTGGCGTGGAGGAGGAGATGTGGAGACATTGATCTTTTAGAAAATTGACCTTCTGCAGAGGGAGGAGGGTGTCAGGCCTCAGCCACGGCAGACTGACGCGCAGGGCAAGCAGGCCCTCGGTCCCCGGGGAGGGACGGCGGCTGACTTACACCTCCCTGCCGCCCGGAGGAAATTCCACTTGTAGGTAAGAGGGTAGGTTTTAGGCCTCTGTAAAACTAATTCTTTGAATTCCTCGCAACTAAATAAATCCTACTTTGATTTCATCCTGTGGCACAACAGAAGGTTTTCTCCACAGGCTCCTGAAGGAAAATGTTTGCAGGTGCCAAGTGTTTTGTTAGGCAGGCTGCGAGCTGGAGCTGGAAGATGCAGTTAGGGAGTTGTTAGGTTATCCGTCCCATCGAAAGAGCGAAAGGGGATGGCGTTGCTCCACTAGAAAGGAGCCTTAAGGGCTTGTGGACTGGAAAAGGGCCTCAAGGAGGAGCAGTGTCCCCAGATACAGCTGAGTAGTCAACTCTGAGGGGGGCAGTTCCTACAGTAGTGGTCTGCCAATTTCCTCAAGTAAGGTGGTTGCAGGATTAGCTATTTCTGACACCACCAGAGAGGTTCAGAGGTGTGCATCTGAGCCAGCTTACCTGGCAATGCTGTATTTGTCCTCAGATGCCCAAGACAAACAATTAAATTCTAGCGTATGTTCAGGAAAGCAGAGTTAGCCGTCATTATTTGTAAACAGACTTCTTTGTGATTTCCTTAGCCAGAGCAAACGAGATTTCAGTGTGTAAAAGCTGGCTGGGGCAAAAATGGGTCCTGGTCTCTGCTATGTTTTGTTAACGTGGTCAGATAAAAACTGGTCTGCGTGCCTTTTGTCTGAAATGAGTGGGGGGGAAGTTGTATAGATGCCCTTTTTCTTAAGGCTCAAATTTCAAAACAGATCTGGCAGTAGCGTGCAGTAAGCAGGCATCGCTAGAAATACTATACTTTGCTTTAGTGCTGTCTTCCTCGCTTGCCAAAAATGCTGAAGAATGTTTCGGTTCTCAGTTTGCAATGGATAATTTAGGGGAGTAATTTCCTTACACGTGTAATAACAAAGATGGTGCTGGAAAAGATCGTAGATACTTTTTTCTTATTTCAGGATGTAGTTCAATGCACTGTTTGTACATCTTGGGCTTAAGTGGTATATCTTTTACATACATTACCATTTGAGTGTTTTGTAAGAAAATTCAAAATTCCTCATTTAGTTGCCTTTTTTTTTTAACTAAATTAAATATTTGTAGTTTGGTACATAAGACAGAGTCTTAGGCTTGTGCATCTTTTTCAGTAAAATTAATCCTGAAGAGGTAAACATTCAGAAGAAATACATTTTCTGCATCCAGCTAAAATGCAGAATGAGAAAATTTCAGGCACAGTGCTACAATAGTTAATGGATAGGCAATTATTTTGATGATTTTCAGCCTTTTGTTGAAATACCATGGAACCAGTAATTGTTGCAATAAACATTTTGCACATTTAATTTTTCTGCAAAAATATGTAACATGAAAATTACCCGTTTTGCAGTAATTTACATATTTAAATATGCAAATCAGACACAACACATTTGGGGATTTGTGGCTTTTCAGTAGCTAGATGTATGACCTGTGGAGAAGAATAGGGGAGCTGGAAGTTGCTCAAAAAAATTGAATTGTTATCCTGGTGAGAGACTGGTGGTAACAGATAGACACTTCTTGTATGGACTTGCTGCTTAGCGAGTGACCCTTTTGACGTTGTTTTTGTCATAATGGTTAGGTGAGAGTAATGAATTTGTGTTAAGATGAGACACTCGATATTGGATTTTTGCAAATGGTGTGGTGCCTCATACCAATAACGCTCCTTGTGATGGCCCAATGTGTTCCTGCGTGTGAAGGGTTTTGCGTTGCGTTATTGATAGTGGCAAAAAGAAATGCCGTGTTATCAGCCAGTTCTCCTGTTTGTCTCCTGTTCGCATACAGCTGGGGAAACTTTGTTTTGAAATTGTCCACGTCCAAATTGTGTAGAGCTGGGTTAGGGCTTGAGAAGTGCAGAAACAGCCATGCTGAGTGTTTTCGTACCGCATAACACCAGCAGTGTTGTGGTGTCCTTTTCTTCTCCTGAAATACACCTTTGCCACTGACCTCTCAAGTATGTAGGTAGTGTTTGGGGCTCAGGAAGAGAGCTCCTATCTCTGGAACGGTTTATAGAAGTCTGAGCATACCTAACACTTAAGGAAAACAATTGGCAGCATTAAAATATTCTGTTTTATGGAAGTAGAACATTGTTTTAGTTCCTGCGGGAGGAGAAAAGAATTATTGCCTGGGTCCTTTAAGGCAGTTTGAGAGCCACATAAATGTTTTCACAGTGACTTAAAACTGAATTAAAGCCAGAGCAAGAATGTTTTTGTACAGTAACGGATACTTAATGCCAGAAAGTTGATTAATATTACATCTCTTCCCAAACATGATCTATGTAACAACATGAGGTTTGCATTGGAATAGCTGGCTCGGGTTCACAAAGTTGGCAAGGCTCCCTCTTCTCCTTCTGAAAACAAAACTTTTCCCTTTCACTCTTATCTTCCCTCTTTGTTTTGAATAGTTCTATGAATGTGCAATCACTTGCTTTATGCAGCACGAGCTCTGCTACATGTAGCATGTGTGTACATGTATGGTCCATGCCTTTATCTTCCAGAACATACAGCAGATTAATGTTCATACATGAACACTCTGCTGTTCCTTATGCTTGAGATAACGGGGGAGTCTACAGAGAGCATTTCTGGTACAGGAATAAACTGGAGGAGGGCTTGTGAGAGAAGGCTTTGCACATAGTGTCAGCTGTTGACTGAACACAGTCCTGTAATTCTCCTGTTTAAATAGTGAAAACCTGATTATTGTACAAAAATATAAATTGGCTTCTGAATGGATGACTGGATATACCCTATAAAATAATGGCGTGCATATATATTTCCAGAAATACTTCAGAAAATTGCTGAAAACTTAATAAATGTTTATGGCTTAGTGAAGTGTCAATTCCCTTAGTAAATGCTAGGTTAATCTGTAGTAATCAAGCACATCTATGACTTTATTCGATCAAACTTTTCTTAGTCATTATTATAGCTGTACGTAGTTACAGGCACGATTTGCACAGTTTGCATTGGTTTGTGTAGGGATTCTTTATCATGGTTTGAAATGAGATACCCCCAAATCCCTGGATGGGATCCTGTGTGAATATTGGTGCCCAGGGTCCAGGTCCCCTTCTGCAAAGGGAGCTGCGCTGTGTCCGTGGGGGATGATGCTTGCCATAAGGTTTTGCTCTGCTGCCATAAATTATATCAGTGGTTTAAAAAACCTCAGTGCTTGCAAGTTTTGAATGTAGTGGTTCAATTGCTTTGTGTTTGATCATCACTGCTAACCAAAAGACCCACAAATATTTCACTATGGGACTCTTATTGTTTCAGCCTAATAATAATAATTGCTTTGGAGGAAGCAGCATTTCAGAATGAGCATTCAGATAGATACGGATAAGAAGATATCCACTTTTCTATTTGAAGTTTCTGAACAATAATAATTTGCTTATACTTTTAATCATTTATTTGTAGTGCTCTTGCCTTTAAGTAAAAGCTGTTCTGGAAGTACAGAACTGGTTAAGGTAGTGTAAAATAATCGTAATTCAAGACTTTAAAAGATTTCTCCTTGAACAGTATGAGTTCCGTGGCTTGTGTGTTTTTTTTATTTTTCTCCCCCTTTCTCGTATTTTTTATTTTTTAATGAAATCATTGTTTCAAGGATGAAACCTTTATTGACTACTCTTTCACAAGGAAAAAATGTAACTGGATGTTGTGCATGTCAGAGTTATCTCTAGGACGGGAGATTGTAGCTGTAGCATGTTTATATCTGAGCTTAGTAAAGTATAAGGTACACCTTTTCTGCTTTCCTAAATGCCTCAGAAATACTGAAGGGCTGACAGACATGAGGGGAAATGCAATTTGCTGCATAAGAAGACACAAAAGAATTAGTAATCATTTTATAGTTAAACAAGATTTGGTCTCGGTGATATTTCATGCATGATTGTTGTGGTGGTTGTTTGTTTGTTTTCCTTTGAGAAGTGGATTTTTCTTTCATATTATCAGTTACTTTTCAACAATTTTATTTCGGGGGGGGGGGGGGGGGTTTGGTCTTCCTTCCCTAGTAATTTCATCTTTTCACTGAACTGTCTTGCTAGCTATTTAGCCAAAGTACGATCCTGTATTATACTCTGTAAGTTTAAATAACTTAATTCCACATTTTTATTCAGATGGGAGCAAAATCATGGTCTATGGGATTTTTTTTTTCCTTAAATATTTGGCTTGTGATAATGTCTTGTAATTAATTGGGTGAACACTTACATACTTGTTCATATAATATGGTTGCGAATTTGGCAAACCTCATTATAGAAAGGTTTTTACACCTGTCTGGATATAGTAACATTATAAGTGTTTGAAGCAAGAAATACTGATTTTTTTTTTTTTTTAGAAACCGATACCATCTATAACTAGAGACAGCATGGCCAGGACCGTTTTGCATCGATGTCTCACCCTTTTTGTTGTGTTCTCAGGGTTTAAGCTTTTTAAGCTTTTCCTGTGAGAGCGAACTTTTTTTTTCTCTCATTTCTCTCTTCCCCCTTTCAAGAATCTTACAAATTAAGACAAAGGATAATTACTCAGAGGGTAAAACTGGCAGGGTTCCCACGACACTTAAAATTAATGAGCTGTTGCATATAAAATATACCTTGTCTCATGTTCGCTGTTTTTTTTTTTTTGGTTTTTTTTTTTTTTTTTTTTGGTGAACCATAAAAGTGCACAGTTTGGCTTTTTGGCTGTGTTTTCTGTTTTAGTAATTTTCAGTTATAAAGTGGCAACTGAATACAAAAAACTAATCTCTCTGACTTAGCGTTTCCGTATGAGGAACAGATCAGTATATACAATTTGTTCCCTCTGAAGAAAAATATCGCTTGCAGTGATGAAATACGTATTAACAAAGCTGCCATCATTTGTTTGTGCTACATCTTATTAAAAATAAATAGTCGCACTTTGTGCATTTGTACTGCCTTCCATCTGATGTGAGAACTCCTTACAAAGGAGGATAAATGTATTGTCGTGAACTCCCCGAGAGGGGTTGGCAATTATTATCAGTTCCATCACTGGAAATGAGACACGGAGGTTATGAGACTTCCACTGAAATCACAGAGAAATCCTTGGCTGTCTGGGGCAGCGCCAGTTGCTCCCGAGCTCGGCAAAGCCAAAGCCACAGGGGAATTTGCGGTGACTTCGCTGCAGACGGGATTTCTCTCCTTCCTACTCAATTTATGCAACAGGAAGAGAGGGAAAGAGGAGGAGGTGGAATAATGTACAATTTCAAATTTTCTTTTACATCATCTGCTTTAATGCTTACTACCAACCCAACGTGATAAGTGACCTGAATAACAATTTTTTTGATAGCTTGCTGGAATTTCCATTTTTGGAGGCACGGTGGGAAGGTTGGGAGGTAGGTGAAGCAGCTTTGACGTACCTTAGCAGCTCAGAAGCGGCTTAGATGCACCTCCTCGGGCCAGCAGGATTGTTGGTTGCTTATCATTACTACTATTACTGCTACTACTCCTCTACTACTACAGGGCATCTGTAGAGACAGCTAAGCTTTGCAATTTAGATAAAAAGGAATGTATCATAGGCATATCATGTTTATTGATTGAATAAGGCTTTCATTTCCCAAGGAAACAATGACTTAATTCATTCAGTTAATATTCCCAAACAGATAGTGTGTGTCATGTGTAATACATACAATTCTTAGATCTTTGTGCCGTTGAGTATTTAGGAATTTTCTTACTTACATCCTTCCCTAAGCCAGGTCAAAAGAGAGGGCTGAAGAACAAGAGTAGATGAGTAGAGAAGGCAGGAGAGCATTCATCCATTGTGGACGTCAGATCACAAACCTCACAGACCTCTGTCATGTGCCTCACTGATGAGCAGGAAGCACTTACATATATTTACAACATATTTTGATTAACAAACAGACAGAAGGACAAAATTGACTTTTTGAAAAAAATACAGATAAAAATCTCAACTTTTTGTGTTCCCTGACAATAAAAAGCAATGTATATTCTTAAATTCAGCAGAGGGAAAGGAATGAACCTTATTGAGATAGACTTGTATGCATTTTTACATAATATTTATTGCACAAAAAATGTGGTTTCTATTCTGTGCTTTCTTATCCCTTAACTTCAGCAGAAGGCTAGGATGCTCAGCTTGGGCCCCCCACATTACTTTATCTGACATGTTCCAAACAGTTTTTATTATTTTCCTTCATTTGCAGAAGTACCTTCTTCTATTTGCAGCTTGTCTGCTATAAGCAAGCTGCTGTCAGTTTGGTTCAGCAGTTTGGATATTGATGAAAACAAAACATGCTTTTTCATGGAACATTTCCTTTCTTTATGTTAAAGTAAAAATAAATCCTTTTTCTGTTTATGTTATGTTCAGCACTTCCTCACTGCCGCAGCAAAAAGTTAATTAAAACTGTCATAAATAAAAATCAAATGGAAAAGTCTATATTTAGGTCAATCTAAATAGTAATATACCTTGTATGTTTTAATTTGGGTATTGAAGATAATGTTCTAATAATCAAAGGAAATAGCTCACTTTAGTAAATCTGTTAATTTAGATAAATATGCAAAATAGCGTTTCTATTTCTGTATTGATTTTACTTTAGCTATAATAAGATGCTCACTAAATATTGAACACTGACAGCAAAGAAAGTTGGGTTGTTTTGAATGAAGAATGTAGGCTCGTGTGTACTTTTTTTTCTTTCTTTAATACTCTGTCTGGTTTTCCCTCTTCTCAGTTTTCAATGGGTCCAGCAAATCATCGAAGGAGAAAGAACCTGCTCAGAAACACAAAAGCAAAGAGGCCACACCAGGGAAGGAGAAGAACAGTGAACATAAGGCTGAGAGCCGAAAAGACCAGGCTGCTGCTAATCACCATCCTACTACAAACACTGGCTCCTCTACGAAAGGGCTCACCGCTAACAACCACCACACTCTTCATAGATCGGCTCAGGACTTAAGGAAACAGGTAATGAATTATGCTCTACTGTGGACACAGGGGAAACGCAGACTTTTAAGGTGCTAGCTCCATTTTCCACTGCATGGCACAGAGGGAACATGGCAACCCTTAAAAGTGTGCTCGGGAGACAGCAGGGAGTTAATTTTCAGTGAAAGAGAGAGAGAAAGAGAGAAAGGAAAAAAGAAAAGTGTTACATGCATAGTAGGTCATTACAATAAAGCACTCTTTACAATCCACTCCTTATATTACCCAGTGTGTAGCTATGAAAGGGTAAAGTTCACATCGTTATTTATTAAACCTTTCTGAGTGGCACCCTTGTTGGCCTCTGCTGATAGCACCAAGGCTGGCATCACATGGCAAAAATGAATTCCTTCTGTGTACAGCTGGTCCGCTTGGTTATCTTAGAGGCTGGCCTTGTAGAGAAGCTGATGTTATGCTCAGGTGTCTTGTATTGCATGTGAGCAATTCAAACCTCAGAGTCTGGGACAAATTTGTCTTGCCAATTGCATAAAGAAAGTATTCCTGGATATTGTCTCCTTCACAGTGGACATACCAGGAAGGGAGAAATGCAAGGTTTTCATGTTACCTAGTTGAATACTAGCAAAAAATCCAGCAAGAAGTTTGTGTCAGCCTGACTTTGATCTGGGGGTATAAGTTTAGTAGAATGATCTTTCAGCATTTATGACTTGCATTTGGGCAGGATGTGTCTCCATCTATTTTTGATGGTTGGATCAAAGAGCTTCTAAAATAGAAACTGGCAAATTAGTTTTTTTATAAAAGAGTTTCAAAACCCTCAGTCAATATCCTTTCAAATTCTCTGAGCTGTGACCTTACATGAGCTAATTCAGCCTGGAGATGGGTTAGCAGAGTACCTGCACTGGAAAAGGGCAGTACAGTAAGCTTGCTGCACTTACAGTTTTTTTGTTTTTTTTTTTTTTTTCTTTCCAGTGGTTAATTCTCAGCAGCCCACTTACAGACAGTTTTTTATTTGCTGGCATCTAAAGGTTTTTTCTTCCAAATAGGCTAGGGTGGATTTCAGTGGAGCTGGAATTGCCATCTTCTAGGGGCTGTCAAGGCCTTAAATGGCACCTCTCAATCGTAGGCTTGAAAATTAAAAACAGCAAAAAGAAAAACAGCGGTGCTCTTGCCAAGGAAATCTTCCATGCCCTGTGCTTTAGTGGTGTTCAGTTTCTCCTGAAATGCCTCTATTGGATTTGTATTACCTTTTAAATCAAATCTGAGATTCTGAAGGTTATGTACAGTATATTTCTCTGTACCTCTGTAAACTTGCATTCTTTATTCCCCCCATGGCATTTTTTGCTTACTCAGTCATGAGCCTGAATGCCTGCCTTCGTTTGTATCTTTTCTTTTGGCTTTTTCTTGTGACTGCCAACATCCTGTGGTCCTTGCTGTGACATGCGCTGCCATGAGCTCTTCTCATTGAACAAGTTTCCCAAATAGTAGATACAATTTATACTTAATTATTTTAACTCACTGGAACACTTGTGTGAAATGCTTTAAAGTTGTATTATCAAAGTGTGAATAGTTAGAATTCTTGTAAAAGTCAACAGCTGTCACTTGTGAAGGTAGTTCTAAGAAGGGAAAAGACAGTGTAGAAAAATTCTGTCCATGGTCCAAGTGGGTTTTGTATCATAGAATAGTAGGTTTTTTTGTTTGTTTGTTTGTTTGTTTGTGTGTGTGCTGTGGAAAAATGAAGAGAAAAACGAACACAACTCAGTATAACCAGTGGCAACACTACATGGACACCTCAAGCTTCAGAAAATAAGGGGGCTCTAAGTTGAGATGATGATTTTTATTTTAAAAGGGAAAGGTTAAACATATTATTTTTCTTCTGCGCCCCTCAGTGACAAAAGTCCCTTCTAACCAATTTTAATGAGAATGTGGCTGTAACTAATTAAAGGTGGACTATGCATTATGCCTGACAAGGTGGCTTAGCTTTCTGCAAAACCTTAGATGTAAGAGTTGAGACATCAGTAAAATTCTTGTTCTTGTTGGGAGTCTTTGTTAACTTCTTCAGTATTTTCCAAAAGGAGAGTTGTCTTCCCCAGGTGCCAGCTGCACGTTCATCCTCTCCTTCCAGTATGTTTTTGCTTCTTGTTCATGTGCATTTACCTGGCTTACTTATACGTGTGGTTTTGTATTGTTCAGTCTTAGAGAAAACAAAAGCATAACACTAGAAATTACATGAGATTTTCTTTTTTCTTCTTTCTTTTTCTGGTGTGCATTTGCACTTGTCACGTTTCCTCTCTCTTTCTTCTTCCCTTGCTATCTTCCCAAATCCTCTTCTTCAAAGGGGTTGTGGGCAAAGGAAATGTAGTTCAATGGGGCCCTCTCTTGGCCTAATATGGTAATTTAGATCTGCAAAACTCATATATCAACACAGAAGTATTTTTATGAATGCATTCAAGATGAGTTGTGTAACTTAAATATTTTGGGACCAAACCTGTTGTTGGTATCGCTAATATTGCTGTTATTACTGTGGCTAACTGTTATCTAACAAAATGTTTGTTGGCTTTGTGTGTGTGTTTGTGTGTGTGTGCGTGTGTCTGGAGGATGGATCCTAGGTGCTGTGCAGAGATGTGTATGTAGACCAGTTCAAATCCAACAAACAAATTTCTGCAAGACAATGTGCTGGTCCCGTTTGCTTTTAAAATTCCAACAAAATTTAAAATTTATCATACCATCTTGCAAGGCAAGTGTTCAGTAAAGTGGAGAAGAGAATGGTCAAAAGAGTGGTCTGAAGACAAAAATATATCAGCAAAACTGAGCAGATAGCTGAAAAGCAAAAATAAGATTCATATTCATATCCCTAATTTCACTTTTAGCTCAAGACTTTCAGTCATTTAAGGCTAATGTCAATCACTGTTACTATTTGAATTAAATTGACTTCTTTCTTATGTGCTCAGTGTAAGCACTGCCTCGGGATGGAGCTGTGGCATAGACCCCCATTTGGTGAACCTGCGCACCTGGCAGTGTGGCCAATTTTTTAGGCTGACTCTGTGTGTGTATGTTTGGTTTGGGGGGAGACATATCAACAGTAGAAAGGTAAGAAAATGGCTACCACAATTTCTTGTTTCTTTTGGTTCCAATCGTCTGATGGGTCCTCAGAGACAAGTACAGACCAGGAACATGTAGGTGTTTATTGACCAGCCAGAATTTCGCATTTGTCAATGTGAAATCCTGAACCCACCTGTTGCTTTGATGGTGGGCTATGGCCACGTTGCTTGTTCCATTTGTTTCCAGCTGGAAGATGTTTGTTGCAGCCTATTCCTGTTTGAAGCGTGGTCTGTTCTGGTCTATAGAGTACTGCTGTGTCTTAAACCTTACGTTATCCTCTCTCAAAGCACTCGAGATACCTGTGGACGTGTGGGGAGGGGAGAGGGAGAAGCATTTGAAAACCACTGAGTTATGTCTGCTCTGGAAAGGTGATGGGTCTGAGGAACTTTCCAGCACTGTTTCTTTCTTACAGGGTCTCCTTAGTTAGCAACCAGACAGAAACAATTCTATTAATTATGGTACTCTCAAAGACAAGTGTTCCTCTACTTCAGGACTGGTTTGTTATTGGAATAACTTCATTAGGTTTGAATCAAAACTCAAAATAGTGTGCTTGTAATATAGCATAGGAGGTTAGATAGCTGAAGCTTATGTACCTATTCAGTGCAAGATTTGGCCCTGAGAGATCTAAGCTTTCATTCTGTGGAGGTATTCTGACAACTCTAAACAGTTGTGGTAAGTTGCTGTTTTCTTAATAAATTCAGTTTTCCGGAGTTTTGTATCTTGGCAGTTTTAGTTCCGTCTTAAAGCTGACGGTGCTGATGGTGTGTTTTCCTTCAGAGAGGATGAGTTTTGAGGATCTCACCTTTCTCCATAAGCACTTTCTCCATGACTGCTCTGTACTCAGGCCCTGTGTCACCGTTACCTCACTGAAGGAGTTGGCCCTGGATGGCCCTTCAGATTTCTCGTAAGAACTTCTTCAGAAAAGTCATTGGACAAAGCACCTCCATACAGTCTGGCAGCTCCCTCTGAGGTGTTGTCATGACATACCTAACAGCACTGTAATATAGCCATGGCCTTCTTGAAAACCTCCAGTAGAGGAGATTCCACAATATCCATCAACAACTTCTTCCAGCATCTTTCTTTTCAGCTAATTATAAGGTATTCCAGGTTGAAACTCATATCATCTTTGTAGACATTTTTTTTCACCCTTCTTTTCATACATGGAAAATAGTATTTAATGTCTCTTCTCAGAGGATCTGCATTTGCATCAGAAGACCATTACAAAGTTCTCCCCTAGTCATCTCTTTCAGACTAAATAAGCCCAGCTCTACTGGCTTTTCAGTAAAGAACATATCTTCTAAATACCTGAATGTTTTATGCTCTTCTAGACTGTCTAAATTTACATTAGTAAATCCTGGGCCCAATCCTGGGCCCAAGCCTGTGCAGGAAATACTGTGCTTCTTGCTTTCGATGTTTTCATTAATAGGTTTGAGAGATCGGCATGCTTTTACCACCATTGCATTTTGCAGCTCACTGTGTTTCCCAGATATTATTCTTCCCCCACATGTATTCGATTTCTCCTTCCAAAATAGCACTTCCTCTTACTGTAGAAATGTTCTGACATAAATTCTTCAAGATTGCCTTTGATTTTGAGCTAGTCAGTAGAGTGCTTACAGCCCCTTCCAGGTGTGCGTCACGGGTGAATTTTATGATAATCCAAGTTGCTAATGGGAGTACTTTGCAAAACTGAGGCCAAGACAGGCCCCTGACAAAAATCACCTGAAATGCCCTCCCAGGATGACAGTGAACTGTGGCAACAATACCTTTTCTTGAGGATGACTTTCTTCAATCTGTTGTGAAGCCAATTCACAGTAATTACATCTGGGATGTGCCGCCAGAGCCTGTTTGTTGGGACGGTGACAGGAGCCCTACTGAAGCGAAGGTGCCCCGTTACCTGCTCAGCCAGATGTCTGTCAGAAAAAGGTTAAATTAGCTCAAAGTGCTAAACCGTGAGGTGGAGTGTGTATGTTGTGTGTGTTTTTTTGTTTGTTTCTACCGTTATCTTAGTAAGTTTTGTGTGTTTACAAATTAACTGTTTGATGATTGGTTCCAGAATCGTTTTAGGGGTTGAAGTTGGCAGAGTCTACCTGCCCTCCTCCATTTCTCTCCAGGACACATGCCCCAAGTTAACTACGTACACTTTAGCTTGTTGTAGTTGCCTTCCTAGATCTTTTGTTGAAATCGATCTTTTATTGTGTTTTATTTTTAACATATCTGGTAAGTATTAAGTCACAATGGTACTTTTGGTGAGGGCTAACGCACAAGAAGCACGCATTAGCTGAACTGTTGCATTTGCTTTCCTTCCCTGCGTAGTGGTTGATCTACACTACTGCTTGTGTAGTAGTGGATCTACTGCCTTTTGTTGTCTTTGTATTATTGAGGTATTTGTAAAATCTTGTTTCATTTTGTGCCCCTTGCTAACCGAAATTGCTTTAGCACCTTGGCGTTTCTGATTTTATCCATACATGCTTTTGCTGTTCCTCTATAGTTGCCCTTAGTCACTCTGTTTCCATTTTTACTGGGATATTTTTTTCTAGCTTTCTATTTGGTCGAGAACTTTGTGACCAGGCATAACAATCTATGCTTTGTGCATAATGGTCTATGCTTTGTGCATTTTCTTTTTCGAGTGGGAATTGTTTGTGGGTTTTTTTTTCCATGTTTTTTGTTTTTCTAAGTCTTTTTTCCTTTCTCTGCTATTGTCACATCTTAGAATCGAAAACTAATTTCATAATCACTGTCATCCAGATTACCTTCCCCTTCCAACCCTCAGTCAATTCTTCTCTATTAGTCTAGACCAACCCTGTGATCAATGTTTCCCGCTATAAAGCCAGAGGAGTTCAACACTTCTTCTGACAGCTGCAGGCAGGAGGCAATGTCTCAGCACATCTCTACTCCGTTTGTTCTGCAGCGTCAAAGGGCTCTGTAAAAGTCAAACCCAGGCCTCCATTTCCAATGCAGAGTACTGCCTAAATTTCAAGGGAAACTGATAAATGCGTTTCTGTTAGCAAGCGCTTGCTTTCCAGGTAATAGACATCTTTTGGAAAGCTGAGGGTAAAAACTCGTGTAATCAGTTAACTGGATTTTCCTGAAGTTTTTCTATCTTGGAAAGCATGTGAAGGACAAGAATATGGATGGGTTTTAAAAGGGTATTATTACAGCTCCAGCTTCTGGAGTGCAAAGGAGAAATTGTACCTAGTAAATGTATGTATATACAGCAATATTTGGGTATGCAGAATCCCAGGTTGCAGTTCCTCTTCCATGAGTCACTTAATGTGAGACCGTAGCACAATCTTTTCAGTCTCCATTTTATCCCTGTTTTATAACAATTTATCCCTACTTTATAAGTGATTGCAATTCTTGCATTCTTTATTTGGAGCTGATTTGACAAGTATTGTGAAATCCCACAGGAAAGTATAATAACTTTGCAGAAATGGTGGTACTCACCTGAGTGCTCATAAGGGGTGGTTGTAATGTATGATTTCACTTTGAGCACGTTTATCAATGTTTGTGATTTTTGGATGTATTTTTCTGAACTCATGGTAGTTTAGGGAGGTGAGAAAAAACTTTAAACTTGTTTAAGTGCTGAAACTTGCTAGAGGCTTAAACTTGAACTTCATTTTCTTAGTGACGGTGCTGAGCTGTCACAATTCCCTTTGAAGCTGAGAGGTTCTTTCTGTGAGGGTTGCTCTCAGTGCTTAACATGTCTTATAATTAAAATACTAATTTTAGTTTCATAATTGGGTTTAAGTGCCTAATAGAAAGCAGTGGAGTCCAGCACTTGTAAATTGCAATGACACATTAGTGAGCAGTAACAAAATGTGTGTCAGTAAAACTGCCCAGATATCAAACTTAAAAACAAAACAAAACAAACAAAAAAAAAAACAGTAACTAACCAACAACCAAGACAAAACAAACACAACAAAATCTTCTTAAAAATTTGTATTTCATTAATTTGTATATGTATTAATATCAGCAAATTAATTAATTAATGTATTTGTATTAATATCAGCAAAAAGATGCCTCCCAAGATTTAATATATATGACAGACTGGATCCCTCATGGCTGTCCTGTTCTGTTGGGTGCATAATGTATTCCATATTTATTTTTATATGTATAGAGAGGAGGTTTGTTTGAATCCAAGTGTGTAGTGTTTGCAAAATGTGCCCGTTCCAGTTAGAGTAGGTGGTATACACTGGTTAGTTTGTCTGCTAAGTAGTAAATTGTATGTGTACTTAAGGGAAGTTGGGTGGGAGAGGGAATGTGTCTGAGGGCTGGAAAAGGAAATAATAAAAATATTAGTTTGTAGATCAGACTACAAGTGTTTTGTGATACTGTAACATGCTTTCTGGTAGACAAGGAAGAGGGTAATGCAAGTGACGTAACCCTTCTTAATGCCGGAGGCTTCGTACCTTCTGAAAGCAAGATTGGCTTTCTGGGGACTTTTGGTTCATTTTAAAAAAGAAAAAATAATAATATATATATTTCTATTTGTTTATTCTAAATGCCCTGTCTCTCCTCTTGTCTGGGTGAAAAACATTGTATGAACATTGTACAAAAGGGCCAGGAGTCAGGACTGCAGAATATGGTCATCCAGCAAATGGGAAGCTGTGGCAGAGTGGTAACATTATTAATTTACTGTTCTGTTTTCTGTTTCCTTCCTTCTGCTCCCCTGGCGACACTCCTGGCTTTGTAGGTTTCTAAAGTCAATGGAATCACTCGAATGTCATCTCCGAGTGCAAATGCAGCCAGTGCCAAAAAGATGAGAGAAGTCAGACCTTCACCGTCCAAAACTGTGAAGTACACTGCAACAGTGACAAAGGGAACTGTCACATACACCAAAGCCAAGAAAGAACTGGTCAAGGAAACCAAACTAAATCACCACAAACCCAGTTCACCTGTCAACCACACAATCTCAGGGAAACTAGAAAGTAGCAATGCAAAAACCCGCAAACAGGTGCTATCCCTTGGAGCATCCAAGTCTAACAATACCGCTGTTAATGGTGTAAAAGTCAATGGCAAGTTGAACCAAAAGACATGCACTAAGGAGGTGGGGAGACAGTTAAGGGAGGGGCTGCGCAATTCAAAGAGGAGGCTGGAAGAGACGAATCACATAGACAAAATACAGTCGCCCACCAAGAGAATGAAAGGGGCCATCAACTTGGCAGAAGCTGCAAGCAAAAAGGCAGCTGTAGAAAAGCCTTTGCTGAATGGACACCTTAAAAAGGAAGTGCCAGAGAAGAATTTGGAAAGAAATAGGCCGAAAAGAGCCACTGCTGGAAAGAGTACGCCAGGGAAACAAGCACATGGCAAAACTGAAAATGCCTCCTGTGAAAATCGTTCTACCTCTCAAGCGGAGTCCTTGCACAAGCCACAAGACTCAATGGGAAAGCACGAAAAGGGCAGTAGTAAGTCTGGGTGGGGGATGCTGGGGGAGATTCCCATCCTTAGGCCCTCCACCAAGGAATTTCATGACCCACTGATATACATTGAGTCAGTCCGAGCTCAGGTAGAGAAGTATGGGATGTGCAGGGTGATTCCTCCTCCAGACTGGAGACCTGAGTGCAAGCTAAATGATGAAATGCGGTTTGTGACACAGATTCAGCACATACACAAGCTAGGCAGGCGCTGGGGACCCAACGTGCAGCGGCTGGCCTGTATCAAGAAGCACCTCAAATCTCAGGGCATTACCATGGACGAACTCCCACTCATAGGTAAGGGCTGTGGTTTCCTTGGCCTTTTGCCGCTGCTTGTTAGAGTCCATATGCAACTTTATGCTCCGTTTGCCTTTATGCTTAACTGAACCCCTGTTCAATTAACACTACAGAGTGTCGGATCTCTCCCTTTGGTCAGATATGATGCAGGTAGGTTGTGGGAGAGCTTCGCCAGGAGGCTTTGTATTGCCACCTTCCTCCTGCTAGCTCTTTATTTCACCCAGGGAAATATGCTATACAGCATCCTGGTCTTCAGATGTAAGGATCTCCTGCTTTCCCTACTTTTTATTTTATTAAATAGTATAGCTATGGATATTGGTAGTCTTGGTTTAAATGTTGCCTTGGAATGTTCTTGGACCGTACCAAAGGTGTTTTCCAAACAGGTTACGATGCTGCCAAGCAAGAATACAAATATTTTTCCCCCTTCCTTTAAAAGCATTTAACCAAGGGGAAAAACATCTTGAAACTGACTTCTATTTGGGTACTCAGGCACTTAAAATCACAAATTTGCAGTGACCTGCTGACATTTAACAACCATTAAGTGTCAAGAATAGGCAGTAAAATGTGGTTGATTGCAAAATGGAGGTTTCATTATTTCTCTCAGCAGGTGTCTGCCAGGGCTAATGCCTGAGTGAGAATCACTTATTTAACAGAATTCTTGGTTTATGGTCTGCTGTCAAATATGACACGTGACAAAAATGTGACAATAGTTTATAAAAACATGACAACAGCAGCATACAAATGAACTATTGAATGAGCCACCTCCATCTCAACTGCCTTTGCAGCCATGACATAGTAACAAACTTTTGTTTTTAATTTGTGTTAACCCTCTCCTTTGTTTCTGAAGTGTTTTGAGTCAAATCGCACAGGATCTGCATGTTGCAACTTGAGGCTAGAATTTTGCCTTTGAGGCATTATCCCATCAGAGGCAGCTATCAACGCTAGTTGGATTAAAGGACACACTTTTTTGTTTAAACTGTTCACAATGCTTTTTCTCCCCGTTTTAAAAGTTTGTTTTATGTCACACATGGTAAGTGAGTGAAAATGCATAAAAGCACACAAAGAGATTGCAAAGTTTACGGTGAACCAATGAGGGGCTCGACAGAGAATGACAGAATTTGAGGAGAAGGGGTGAGGGTTAGCGCTCTGTTGCAACAACCATGCAAAAACATTCAAGGAAATCTGAAAATTAAAATCACTCAAGCAGCAATAAGTGAACGTTTTGTATGCCTAATGTATGCAATGGTTGTATGCTAATAGAGAAGAATAATGAATTAAATTTACATTGGCAAGAGAGAGAAGAAAATGTGCAAGACAGCTCGATTAACGCTCCTGGAACAATGTTAACTTTTTAATGAAATACCTTAACTCGGCATTAAGATGGCATTACTGTTAATTATTTGTATTATTTAAGCACCTAAGAGCCTAATTAATAGGCAAGGATTCTATTCTGCTGGGTGCTATATAACTGGAGCAAACAGTGATCTCTTATAAAATTTGCATCCTATGTATCCTTTCTGCAGTTAATTTCTTACCTATCTTGTGTTTAAAATTAAAAACAAAATGGAGAAAAGAAGCTGGAGATCATCACTGTACAAAGATTAGAAATCTGTTGGCTCCGGCAGGAAAGATGTAAAATGATCTGTGATGATAAATGCACACTTATTTAAGTAGACGTACATACAGATTCTCTCTTTCAGGGCCGAATCACATTTCCATTGAAGTAAGTGGGAGTTTTGCCAATAACTTGTGTAGTGCCAAGGTTTGGTATTAAACGCATACCTGAAGATTTAAGATTTTTTTTTTTTAATGAGCTTGCTCAATAGGCAATTTAAAAATGTTCCTAACGTACTGAAACTAAGACAATTAAAAAAAAAAAAAAAAAGACAATGCCGTTTCTGCACATGTGCCAGGTCTCATATTTAAGCCATTTTGCTATCGGCACTTTAGAAATGGAGTTAAAACTTTTTTTTTTTTCTTTAGCCTTTCAAGGAAAGTTTAAGCAACATGCTTAGTCCAGTCCTGGAAAACATCAGCATGAGATATAAATGCTTCCAAAAGTTATGACTGTGTGAAATGGAATTATAATTGAGACCATTTTGTAAACCATAGTTGTGGCTGGCCCTATGGAGCATCTGCCAGATATACGGGACTCTGATTGAATGATGTGATACTTACGGTCTTATATTGCAGAGTGATTATGAGCTATCATTCCATTATACTGGAGAATATTGCATTTCTTAAATAAGTCATAAATATTGTGTTGAAACTAGGACTTTAAACTGGATGTGCACAATTTGTTGCACAGCAGAACATGTATAATATCAAACCGGAACCATGCTTCTTTCAAAGTTAGGAGTGTGTTACTCAACTTCATATAGAGGGCTGCATCAATTGGATAAAAAGCCATCTTAAATTATACTTTCAGTTTATTTGTGAACTGTGCATTTGTAACACTAGACCAAAAAAGTGCTTTCTGTAATAGAGGCCAGCTTGAGTATTATTATATGGGGAAAATTAAGGAGGAAAGAAGGAAAACCTTTCAATTTTTTTTTCCAATGGTGTTGACCTTTTCTTTGCTCAAAGACTTAAACATTTAGCCTATTAGAAAAAAAAAAAAAAGAAAAAAGAAAAAAAAAGGTAAACCTGCTTTGCTGTGGCCCTGCCTACAGCCTTGTCGTATACTTCTCAAGGTCTTTCTTGTGATTTTGGCCACAACCAAAAACCTTTCCCCCCCTTTCCACACCTTTGACCAGGGCTATGCTGACACCATTAGCAGGCAGCCTCTCGCTCTGCTGTCAGTGTCATCTGGAAATGGTGGATTGGCACAAGCAGTGGGAAGAGGGGAAAACAGAGGGAAGAAGAGTGTATGGGAGGGAAAATGAAGGAGACTGAAAACTGGGATCAGCAATGAAGTGTCTGAGGTACAGCATGGTGTAGTTTTAAGGAGGTAATACTGCTTGCACAAGCAAGCAAGACAATAAAGCTGGGCCTTACCAGATGCTGTAGCTGTGCATCCAACAGTAAATATTTACCATAATGCTGCTTCCTGCACTTTCCTGTTTTATAATAGCATTTCTTTCTAAGTGCTAACTGCAATGGCGTAATGATTTTCTACTTTCGTCACAGAAAAAGAAAGAGAAGGAGAGACAATGTGGCAGCAATGTTGACACCAGTTTTGTATTAATTCTTTCTTCCTTTAGCAGTGCCCTGTTGAATTGTAGGTGGTCTTTGGCCAGTTTCTTAACTCTTTCTGCTGATGATTTATTTCTGTGCTTTGAGAGTATTTATGATGCTTCTTTTATTGTTCATCATCCTTTTGGCTGCTTTTTATGCTGAAGTTTGTATAATCTTCGGTTTTTATTTTTTGACTGGAGTGTGAAATGTGCTAGTCATCTTAAAACATACAAAACCGTAATGGAATATAAAATATGGATGGCCTCAAAGTGGGAGAATGCATCTGGAACTTTTTATGTAGTAGCAGTTGCCAGCTTTCTTTTAAGGCACCTCCTCCCCCTTCCCCCATCTTTAAATTATTTTTTTTTCTACCTGTAGTGAAATTAATGATGTTATTGTGCTCCTTTTAAATACATATTATATTCAAAGTGTTGTTCGGACATGAGATAATGTATATTTCACCTCCAGAAAGGATAAATACTTGTCCATTTGACTGCCAGCACCTTTCTTGACACTTGTTTTTCTTCTTTCCTGAATAAAACAGACGTGGGACTGGTGACAGATGAGGGGAGGGTGGGAGTGTGGGGGTTTTTAAGAGTTGGACAACTCTTGTCTCCCCTACTGCTGGGTGATACAGGGGAAAGACGTGTCAGGAGATAGCTGGGGATGCCCTGAGAAGAGATGGGCGTGAAACTCGAGCAAATTTAGCCATAGGGAGTGCCATTGCAAATAGCAAAGTACGATAATTCTCTGAACAAATTAAGTTAGCAAAACAGCAGCGTGCGCCTGTCCTGGGAGGCGTGCAGGGTGGGGAGAGTCCTGCTGCGGTGCCCAGGTACCCAGGGCTGTACAAGTGGCACGTCCCGTATGTTCCAGCTAGCAGGAGCGCTTGCCGTGTGCCACCTGCAGGTTTCCTAACCAGTTCCTGTGTTTCCCTTTCCCCCCTCTGCTGCTTGGCACACGTGGACCCCAGGAGGCTGCGAGCTCGACCTGGCCTGCTTCGTCCAGCTGATCAACGAGATGGGGGGGATGCAGCAAGTGACTGACCTCAAGAAATGGAACAAACTGGCAGACATGCTGCGCATCCCCAAAACTGCACAGGACAGGCTGGCCAAGCTGCAGGAAGCCTACTGCCAGTACTTGCTCTCCTACGACTCCCTCTCCCCCGAGGAGCACAAGAAACTGGAGAAGGAGGTCTTGCTGGAAAAGGAAATCTTGGAGAAGAGGAAAGGACCTTTGGAGGGACATTCGGAGAATGCCTACAAGTTCCATTCCTTGCCCCGGTTTGAGCCCAAAAACGGACTCATCAACGGCGTGGTTCACAAAAATGGCTTCCGCAACAAGTTAAAAGAGGTCGACGTCCCACTGAAGACGGGCAGGCGGCGGCTCTTCGCTCAGGAAAAGGAGACCACGAAGGAGGACGAGGAGGAGGAGGAGGGAGTTCTTAGCGACTTACACAAGTGTATATACAAGGTAACGAGGCGGGCTCTGCTGGTTTCCTTGCGCAGAACTGCCGCTGCTGTGGTCCAGGTTGCACCCAGTTTTGGGGGGAGCTGGTGGGCTGTTACATCCGGGCGGTCTGCTGGCTTTAGCCTCATCTGCCTGGCTCACACGGCGTGCCTGAAAAAAATGGAATGCCTTATTGTCGTAAGGAGACGTACTGCGCCAGGCTACCCCCCTCTGCCTCCTTGTGAGAGGTTCCTTGAATAGCTCTGTCCAATTATCCTTGCAGACACAATTTTTACTTTCATTTTCTAGTGACATTTAAAGCAGTGTTCTGTTTTCTCACCCCTTCTTGCGAGTCTCTTGTTGTAGTAGCAGCACTTCACATCAAAGCTAGCATCACTGGAAATAGACTACGTTTAGAAAGGGCAAATTGAAATGCAAACAATATTTTCATCTGCGATGCCAAATTTTGCTCAGCACTAACAGTCACATGAACGCTTAGTCCTCTACATATCAAGTACATCATTTACAAAAGAATGCTGACTCTCTCACTGTGTTTTATTTGGCAGTCTCCTGCCCTTGAGCAGGACTTGGCACTGCAGCTCGCAGTGCAGTTCTGAGTTGTGCTGAACTGTTAAGCCAAGCTCTGAGAGAAATATAGAATTCAGTGTCCGTGCCCAGGAAAGGAATACGCCGTTCTTCCCTTTCCAATCTCACTTCCATCACTGGGAAATGAAGCCAGATAGCCCAAAGTGGCTTATTGCTAAGCTATTTAGAGACTGCGTGAGCTAATGACTTGGGCTTTATAAGCTTTCTTCGGGTTTCTTTGCAGCCTATTACGATTTGTCAGCCAGAATTTCTTTTATTCAGGGACTCCATCCTCAGTCTCGCTTTTGAAAAGCAATCTCTTTGCCATCTGCCTATTGGACAGAAGCATATCTAATGACAGCGGTGTTTGTGAATAGTGAAGTGGTATTTCGGTGGTTAATATACTGTGCTTAATGATGTGAAATGAAAAATTTGATACAACTTACCCTGACTGCTGTATGAACAACCTCCAGCGTAGCAGGGGGGAATGCCTCTACTTTTCCAGTGAAAGTCGCAAGTTGAGGTTTAGAAGATAAAAAAAGTAGCTCAAAAAGCAAGACTGTAATTTATTAAGTGAAGTATCCCAATCAGGCTTTTAGAAAATAAGGGGAAAAAAAAAAAGGCAAGCAAGATATGGTTGGTAGCCTTCCCCCCCCGAAAAGTATGAGAGCTCCCCCCAAGTTGCTGTTGCTGCACAAGAAGCACTGGTGTTACTGGAAGCATCAGACCTTGTCTGAGTCCAGCAAAACCCAGTAACCGAACCTTAGTAATATTTCTGTTCTGTGGCATAGGAATTACCAGAGAGGAGCATCGCTGAGACTGCAGGCTGGTGCTCTCCTCGCCTGGACCAGACTCCTGCCGTGCAGCTCCCTCGGGAGGCCTGGTCTGAGCAGAGGTGCTGGAGCTTCGATTTCCACAGCACTTGAGGGGTTAAACCTCAAGGACAAATGCCTGACAAGTGGTTATGGCACTTAGAGCAAGCCCGAAAGCATAAAAATAAGAAATCTTGCAGTGAGAGTCATTCGTTACTAGGCTGGCTAATAAGACCAAGCTGAGATGGTGCCTGGCTTTTGGATTCAAGTGGAGGGTACTTCACGGAATTTTATGAAACAAACTTTTTAATCCTGCATTCTCTGTTTTTCTTGAATGATGGTGTCCTTCTGTGTCTGTGTGTGGATGGGGGAGTGTTCTCTTCTTATTAACACGTTTCTGAGAAAATCTAATTATTTTTTTTATCAGAACGTGTCCTCGTGTTACAGTTTCAGCATATGGTGGGATTATAATGGTTCCTTTCTAAAGCACATTTCTCATTCTAATTAAAAACAAAACAAAAACAAAAACCCTTCTATAAATGTCCAGGTCAATAGATTGAGGGCTGGAGGAGAACATCATAATCATATGGACGCAGTCCAATTTAGACCATAAAGTCTATACCTCAGACCATAAAGAGAGACCATACATTTAGGATTTTGCACAGTAATTTTTGCAGTCAGCATGTGCTTGAGCTGGAACGCATTTTTAGAAAGAGACATCCAGTCTTCCAGAAGCAGTTACCACCATATCGCGTGTCAAGGTTAGAGTAAATCTCCTTTGTGTTTGGCTGATTTTCTGCCAGGGCTCCCAAATTACTTTCAGTGTTGCTCCTTGCCAGGCTGTAAGGCCTGCTGTGCTTTTAGGTGTATGCTGCAGGCTGCTGCCCTTGCTTTCTTTACCCCCTAAATGTATGGCTTTTTCTGCCTGCCTTTAATAAAATGTCGTCTCTAACTATATTAAGTAGACTGCAGCCATCAAAGAGTTACCTGTTGCAAGATTTTCACTTACTTCTTCTTCCCCATTGGTAGCTCTGAAAATATTTTAAAAATCTGGAGTGGAGCTGACTAAAACCAGAGCACTGGTTTCCATACAGCACAACCTGAATGCTTACAAGCAGGCCTGTTGCGGGGACAGGCAGAAGAAATCATCAAAGCGAGTTTTACCAGCGCTCCCAGGGAAGTGGCCGAGAAACTCCGTGCTGAGCTCACTTCAGCCAGGTCATGCCGTGGTTGCTTTGACACCTGTAATGTTTGGAGCCTTGCAGGATCCTTCTCTGTGCCTTTCCTTGCATTTCCACGCCATGGCCAGGAATGACATACACCAGGCAGGCTTGCTGATGGTGCTCCTAGTTCGTTCTTGAGGCTGATGCAGAGGCCATGGGGGGAAAAAAAAAAAAAAAAAAGGGAAAAGGAAAGCTTGTCCTATAATCCTTTCTCTGTCATGTTGTGAGAGAAAATACTGTATATATTGTCTCTGTCACAGCAACAGAGACTGTACTTAGTAGCTTGAAGTTCCCAAGACAGATGCTGAACTGCTCAAGCATTTTGTGAGGGCATTTAGAAAGTTATTTTATTTTTCAGCACTTAATTCTGCATTCTGGTCAAGGTGCTCCGCTACAGCATTTTTAAATTATTTTCTGAACACCCATTAGAAAATTTTGTGAGATCCCTCAGATTTAAAAGAAAAACACAAGCAAACAAATAAAATGGTAGAAAACCTCAATCATTAAATTTGTTTTACAACTTCTAGGAGACTAAAAAGATACCAAATTCTTGATTGAGGAAAAAATGAGTAAGTGCAATTTTGAAGGGCCAAACTGTCGAGTTTTTCTTCTTTTCTTGCTTGCTGCATATCTGAAAAACAGAAAACACAGCTAATCTTGGAAGATCGATCCTCATGCGTCCTCCTCTTTGTAGGATGAGAGAAAGCTGTTGCAGAGTGTTTGTCAGCTTGCGAACAGTGAAGTATGTGCTCAAGTTTGACAACTGTTGGTGCGGGCCCTGCATTTTATGGGACTTTTTGTTTTAAGACTCTGCTTCAGTAAATGATTCATGATGGCATTAAAAGATGAAGGAAATTGCTTATTGTATCGCAAAGCATCCAGCTCTGAAGTTTATGGGAACTGGAGGGCCCCAGGCTGTGGGCATTTCATAAACTTTTGCTACGGCTAATTGCATTGCGTTCAATTAAAAAAGTGACGATATCACAACCATAGGAGCCTGGCAAAGTGATAGACTTGGCCTCTGGGCGAAAGGCTGCTGTGCAGTTGTTCCCATCTTACTCTTGGGCATAGTTCATAAATAAATAAGAGAAAAGGCTTAGGCAGTTTGGCAGATCTGTTTCATTACTGGAAAACCTAAAAGGTAGCAGTCCAAGAGATAAAACGTCAATTTACGTGGAGTTCAAGCCTGTGGTTGCTCAGTTGGGTGAGTGGTGAGCACGTTGGGGTTTAGAGGAAGGAGCAATAGATCTGGTAAGGTGCGGGAGATGTTTTCAACCTTGTGTTTGCAGAGCGATGCTGGTCTTCGCCTACAGTGATCCCTGTAAACCAGCTTGGCCACAGCAGCTACTGTGGGGTTCATGAGCTTGGCACCCCCCAGCTCTCACAGGTTGTGGCTTCCCAGTTCTCCTCCACTTCCCTGGAGCAGAGAAGGCGATAGGTCTGTCCCTGTACGGGTGTACTGGTACGTCTGGCTGAAAGCAGCAAGTGGGTTCTGGTGCTCCTGCCTTCAGTGTCTTCAGAGGATGCTCCCAGAGCTACTGCTGTTATAGATGCACGTGAAAGCAGGTACCCAGAAAGTTAGATAGAGCTCAAACAGAAAACCAAGTCAGGTCCTCCTCTCATACAGGCTATGTCCTGCAGTGGTGCCAAGAAAGAGTGCACTCATTTGGCAATTTTACTGTATTTTACTTTTCTCAGCCTTGCAATAAATGGTCCTGATTCCTTGAAATTGTACTTTTATTGAATGGGGCGTAACTAGTTTTTGTGTGCAGGTGATTACTGTAATTGCAGTAAACTTTATTTTTTTGTGACCCCCTTGATCTCATACAATACTGGTTTGATGCTGAACATTTCTGTGAATTTTCTGTCTTTTTCATCTCCTTCTGTGTATGTAAAAGCATAGCCACATGGTCCTTTGGATCTGAATCTGAAATTCAGGGAGGGTTGAGTACCAAGTTGTGTGTCCGTCTCCTGTAGTTTTCAAATGCAGAGCTGTGCTGGACGAAGCAGTGTACATGGCTTTCTTTGAATGTTCAGTTGGTCTTCTAAAGGATTGGTTTGGCAATATTATTTTGACATTAAATATGATGTCATGTGACAAGATTTCTCTATCATTTGAGATATTTTCCCTAATAAGAAATGAGTTTAGATCCACATGTGTTCTGAAGACATTCTTCTCTTTGTGATTTGAGACTGAGCATGTAAGGAGAAGAGTGAAGCCAGGGGAGATGGAGGCACCTTTTTTTATTTTCACTTTTCATTATATTTTCTTTTTCCACAGGGTAGGTCTGTTTCTTTAACGACCTTCTACCGAACAGCAAGAAACATCATGAACATGTGCTTCACAAAGGAGCCTACAGTAGCTGAAGTAGAGGTGAGACCAACACAAGGGGTGGCAAATGTTTTATAGGGGAGAGATTGAGCATGCGGGTTCAGCACAGTTGGTGTTCAGGCACTACCATTCACAGTTCAGTGTGAGATATCTGGTGTGGAAGAAAATTCATTTATTAGATATATACGGTACTGATTTATTTTGATTTTTTTTCCTAAACATTTTTAATAAAGGTGTTGATGAACTGAGGGGAGAGAAAGATGTTTTAATTCATTTTCTGATGAAGCACAGGAACAAAGAGATCTAAATTCTGTCTTTGCAACCCACTGTTACATTTAATTATTTATATTCTTATTTTTAAGCAGTGTTGTATGTTGAGTTACATTTCTGACGTCATTTCTGGGGTTTATATTTTAATGTAACGGGAGATAGCTTGTTCAACAAACTGAAAATGTCACCGTTTTCTTTCGCAACAGCAAGAATATTGGCGGTTAGTGGAACAGAAAGATTGCCATGTAGCAGTGCATTGTGGAAAAGTAGATACCAACACCCACGGGAGTGGCTTTCCTGTGGGGAAATCTGAACCATTTTCAAGGTAAGGTCACAGAGTCAGTGCTGGCTGCCCCACTGATACGAGCAGAGGTGGGGGCACGAGGCCAGCAGGGCGGCGCAGTGCTGGGGACGTTGGTAGCGGGGACGTGGCACTGACATGTATCTGCCTCTGTGTCGCCCCTTGAACAGGCATGGGTGGAACCTCACAGTCCTTCCTAATAATACAGGATCCATCCTGCGACATCTTGGTGCTGTGCCTGGTAAGCAAGGCTCTTTCTTTCCTACGTTTTCAGCAGTCCTAAGTTCCCTCTAAATGTGGTTGTGTAGTCATCAAAGCCTTCTCACTCTTTCCAGTCCTTCTGTTGGGTGGCTGCCTGGGTAGAGAGGCAGTTATATGTAGCAGTTGGTGTTTGTAGGACTGAAAGCAGGTGTGCAGATTAAGAATTAATGAACGGTTGAGACCATATACCTGGGAGGAACCAGTTGTGCTTGCAGTATCACTTTCTGTTGTTGCCAGTACATCGGTGTTCTTGTTTTTTGTCAAGGTGATGAAAGACAGAGCCATGCAACTTTCTTATTTGCAAACCTAGATGAGTGCTGGGTAAAGCAGCATGCAGGTTTTTTAAATAAATTGTCACAAGTGTTACAAGCTCCAGCTGCATCTGTGCCATTGAAATTTACCAGTAGAAACATCAGTTGAAAGCAAAATTCAGTCACCTGCGCAGATGTTGAGTCTGGACCCCACCAGCTGGGAAAGAGGATATGTGTTCACATGTATACGTACAGCTGACAACATGAAGCAACCTCCTCTGATCAATGGCATTGAGCTTGAATTGTGGGCTTTTGTCAATAATCTGAAGAATAACATTTTTTACAGCTATTGGAAAACAAATATGTTGAAGGGCACTGTAAACATCTGGTAGTGGAAAATGCTGAATTTATTAAATAAATCACTCTTTGTTAATTATTCACTCTGATAGGAAGACTTAAAACTTCAGGGTCAGCTGACAGGTAGAAGATTTTTCTACCAAGATGACCTCAAACTGTATTTTAATTAGAAATGGCAGTTACTCAAAACTCATTTTCAATCTGTTTTAGGAGTGACGATTCCTTGGCTAAATATTGGCATGGTCTTTTCTACCTCATGCTGGTCTCGAGACCAAAATCACCTTCCATACATTGACTACTTACACACTGGTGCTGATTGCATTTGGTAGGTATTCCTGTGTTTTGTTCTTTTCATGTTCACCACAGCTGGCCCTCTGTGGGCTTGGGTTAACAGCAGTTTGAGTAACACCTTTTGCATGGATGAATGCCATCTAGAAATCTAGTCCTTGTGATAGAAGATTTAATGAGAAAGCATCGTATAAACTAACAGGTGGAAAGAAGCCTTTCTTGGAAGAAAAGTTTCAGTTTATCTTCCATGGTCTACTCTGAGATACTTAGTGATTATATATGCTTCTGCTCAATGTATAGAGAGTTGTCATGACATGGAAACTAGCATGACAGCTAGTCAAGGTAGGCTTCCTTTAGGCTGACAGAGAGATACTTGTTCAAGCTAGCTTTATATTGTCACTTGTAAAATGATTGAATCCATGCTCTGACTATATAGGAACCACTTTCTTATTTTACACAAAATATCCTGAACTCTCTATCTACCACATCCTTTATATTTTGTATCATACATTTTTCATTATCATATGGTAATCATTTTTAATGCTTACACACATTATTCTAGTACCTGGATATGGGCATTAGCAGTTAGTTGCTAGCTACATTTCATATTCTGTAGACACTTAATGTAAGTACACTTACATCTATGTACCCCTGGACAAACAGCTCATTAGATCCTGTGATATAGCTACAATTAGCTGTATGAGCAGATATTGTCATCTCTTCTGGCTGTCAGCCTGAAGATCAGCAGAGAAAAAGTAATCATCAGTACAGTGAACAGTAATGAGATGTTAAATCATAGGAAGTACAGCCTCCTACAGATTCATCATATGACACATACGGAGTTAATATTAGTGCACATTGTAAGCAAACATCCTGTTACAGACGTGGTCTGTAAGGCTAGCAGAGTGCTTTATAAATTGGTGGTGAGACCTGGACAAATGACAAGAGAACTGCCCCCCTTTTCCCCAAAATCTTTCCAGATTGATTCTCTTCCATCATTTGCCAAGTTTGGAAGAACGGCTGTGTGTGTGACTGGTGCTGCGGCACATGGACTCCAGATTGAGGCCTCATTCTTTAAAGTGAACTGAGATGAGCCGTGATAAATCTGGAGGTGCTTTTTATTTGCCTGAGCATAACAAAACCAAGTAAAGCAATGTTGCAGATAAACCCTAACACGGCAGCAACTCAAGGCAAGTTCGGCAGTCCCAGGATTTGCAGTTTCCCACCAAGCTGTGTTGCTCAGTTCACAGCAATCAGGCACCAAGTGCCAGATCTTGGGAACAGGTATCCCCTGAATGGGCATAAAGTATGACCAGCAGGGTGCAAGCAGGAGCAGGACATTGACTAGTGGTGAATTGTCACCACAGCACATGCCTGCATCCCACAAAGTTGCAGTTCTCCAGATGTGTGAAGCTAACACCTGAGTCTCCTGTTACTTTTTGTCATTTCTGTGTAGAAAGTGCTGCCAGCAGCCAGCACAGAGAGAGGACAGCTAGGTTGTTGGCTTCTAGAGGAGAGGAGGATGTGCAGCTCGGGGCATGTACCCAGCAGTTTTAAATCTTAGTCAGGTCTTTCTTTTGTTGCAAGGGAGGGGAGAGATGTGAGATTTGTTCAGTAAGAAATGAAAGAAGGTAGACTACTTTGTGTACTAACAGTGGAGGTGATTCGTGGTTTCTTGGTTGTTACGAACAGAAAATATTTTTAAATAAAAGGTACTTTGGTTCATGCACATAGAATAAATATACTGGTTTGTAATACAGGTAACAGTGTGTGTGTGTGTGTGTATAGATAGATAGATAGATGTAGTTGTGGATGACCCCTCCCTGGAAGTGCTCAAGGCCAGGCTGGATGGGGCTTTGGGCAACCTGGTCTGGTGGGAGGTGTCCCTGCCCGTGGCAGGGGGTTGGAACTGGGTGGTCTTCAAGGTCCCTTCCAACCCAAACCATTCTGTGATGATTCTATGATGTTGGTGTTCAAGAGATGCGAACTTCTGCTCATAATTACTGGAACAGGGTTCCAGTGCCATTAAAATGCTCATGGTGCTATTGCTGATTTTCCTACTCTGATTCTACAGAGCAATGAATTTTCACATTTCTGTTTTGGTGATTTTATGTCTTTTGGCATCTACTGAACACCATCAGACTGAATCTAAATAAACAGCTTTCCATCAGTCCTGAATGTTTTGCAAAAAACTAACTGTGTGGGAATGCGTGTTTAATTTCTTTCTTTTAGTCAATGTCCTGGTCTAAATTGCCTTGTACTATGTAGCTGTGGACCATTATTTACTCCATAGTAAATCTCTCTCCTTTCCTCTGACAAAACAACAGGTATTGCATTCCTGCTGCGGAGGAGAACAAACTTGATGATGTGGTACATACCCTGCTGCAAGCCAATGGCACTCCAGGGCTGGAAATGCTTGAAAGTAATGTAATGGTAGGTTAATACTGGGAATGAGGTATTCCCATTTGAGAATCCAAGGGTAATCAGAAGGCTGGTGTTTGGAAATCTATTTATTCTTTTTTTTTTAAATATTTTTTTATTTTTTCCCCTTACACTACAGTGATGTTGTGAAAATATGGACACTTCACACTTGCAGCATTCACCCATGTGGCATTTTTCTAGCATAGCTCACATGTTAAAATGTTGAAAGAAAAATAAACATGACAGTGCAGTAAATGTCCATTTTTAATGGTGTCCATGATGTATTTGAACTAACAAAGTGACTGTTTTGTAATCAATTCATCTGCCATGACTGACGTTTTATGATGCAGTCATGGATATGAGAAGCCCAATACTTTGAAGGATTTCAAAAATTTTTTGGCTCCCTTGTTTATTTTATAGATAACAATTTCCATTTAGTGCATTTAAGAATAAATTAGGGAGAACGCAACAAATTCCTTGGCTGTCCATGTTACCATATCTAACAAAAGTGTAAAGGCAAGATGGATCCAATGACACGTCTGTCTAGAATAATCTGGATGGAAAAACAAATGGCTTACATTACTTTTATTATTATTATTACAGATAGCATGTTTCTGAGGCTTTGTGTTTGAGATTCTTTGGCAAGTGAAAGTTTCAACTATTGGTTTCAGAAGAGAAACATCTGTAATTCTCCCTCCAAAAAACTAAGTTTCAGCATGTGCAAAAGGGAAGAGAGAAAGTAGAAGCGGAGTTGTTAGCAGAGTGTAGCTTTTCTCCAGAACTAGTGGCAGTACCCAGCAAGGAAGGGGATCAAACTGTACAACAAAGTTCTGACTTTATTTCTTTATTGTTTTTATGTCTTTCTAGATCTCCCCAGAAATCTTGTGTAAGGAGGGGATCAGGGTGCACCGTACTGTACAGCAGAGCGGGCAGTTTGTTGTCTGTTTTCCTGGATCCTTTGTGTCTAAAGTGTGTTGTGGCTATAGTGTTTCTGAAACAGTGCACTTTGCTACCACCCAGTGGACAAGTATGGGTTTTAAAACAGCCAAGGTAAGTTGAGAAAAGGAGTTAAAATGGATTCACCACCCCGACATCTAAAACAAGAGAAAAGAGCAAAACAGACATTCCAGGATTGATAGTATTGTGAGACCAGAACGACTACGTTTATTTTTGTGGAATATTAAATTAACAAAAAAAAAAAGAAAGAAAAAGATATGCAAGGCATATGATGATACAGTGTTTTCAGAAAAGCAATTAAGTTAATAATTGATAACTAAAAACTTCTGTATATTTGAAAAATTCAGAAGATTATTATGCCTGCAGACCAGTTTGCAAGGAAGCTTCAAAAATCCCTTCAGAGCTACTGATAATAGATTGTATTACATTTACTACATTTTTTAGGCGATGTTTTCTAGAACCATTAGAATCTCAGGTGCAAGTATCTGAATAACTGTGCTTGTTAGCTTTTATGGTAGGCAGAGTCAGTTAACACTCACAGCTGTATTGCTTGTCTTTCTCTGCCCCTTCATTCAGGAAAAGCTGTTGATCAGGGCAATTTCAATTTTAATCAACTTGAAAGTTCTTAGGTTCACTGACCAGCCCGTCTTATACTAAGCTGTAAATAAAACTTCCAATCCCCTTTTCACACAACTAACTGAGGTAGACTGTCCGCAGAAACAGCTGAATTGCCCAGTCCTGATTTTGGCTACATTTCTTTGTTCTAAGACAAACAATATATTTGACTAATTGTGTGTCTGACCTCCTCAAATACACTATGGGTTACAGATGCTATTTTGGTAGTGTTTTCTAGCTAAGCCAATAGTAAATTATCGTTTACAGCTTCACACCAAGTGGTTAGTAAGTAATTAAATATAATATGTCCACACCTTGGTTTTGGTTCTTTAGGGTTAATGGAATTCTTCCAGTCTGGTTATACTAACTGTATAATAACTTAGTTTGAAATAAAAGGTTATTTTACTACAGATTTATTTTGGGGGAAGGTGGGAATTGTATATGTGTGTAGGTAAGGAATAAGAATACCGAACTGACCTTTTGTGTCTGAAGGTACACTACTATATTAACACCATATGCTGTATTTATTGTTCTACTGAACACTTGTTTGATATTGTGAAAATGCGACTCTTGTAAGAGACAGAAAATCACTATGCAGCAATTAAAAAGCTCTTCCTGGTGCCTCAGATTCTGAAGAACAGTTTCTTTTGATTAACTTCTAAAAACTTTGCACTGGGTAAATATAACCTGACTGAAAATCCAGCGTATCCTAATCTATAATAACCTGCCTTGGAAATTGAAGTTACAAACTCTGACAAACTTTATAAGAACCACAGATATGTGTTTATACAAAATAACTCTGGAAACACCTACTACACTGTTTTTTGTCTTTCTTTTCCTCCTTTCCTCAAACTCTCCTATATTCTTAACTCTCTTACCTTTTTGAAATTCTTCCTTGTTTCCTTCACTTTGTCAAGGCACGTTGCCATTTTCTAAGGCTGACTGGGATTGGGCTTTTCAAAGATTGTGAAAAGTTCTGTGTATAATGAGCAAGTTTCCCCTTTTGGACTGTTAATGAACTTTCTGAAAAACAACTGTATCTTACTGTCTTTCAGTTCTGGACAGCAATATTGACAGTTTTTGGCTGTTTGATATATTAACTTTGCTTTCCCTCTGTGATACTGTGACTTGATTTTTATAGTGACACTCTTTATATTACTAAACAATGTTGTTTTATTTCATGTATCGAATGACCACCGAATCTTCTTTAATATATGCAAAAAATGAAATTCTGCATCTGAAGTTGCATTGATTCCAGTTCATAAGGAGTTTGGGATAAATGTTGGGATAAAGGGAGTTTGTATAAAGCCTTGTGTAAAGGGACAGACAGGTTTCAGCTGAGCTGTAAACCAGGTTGTTGACTTTGGAAAAGCATCCTTAAATGACTTGGGAATTTTTAGACTAAGGAGAAGGCTTACAGGTATGGAAGAGTTTGTGTCTTCAGTGGCAAAGGGGAAACTCCAAATAAGGCACTGGGCAGAGTCAGTAAAATTCATTATGGAAAACAGAAAATGGGACTAAATATATGCACGCTGGTCTGGAGGCTTGGAAGTTGGAAGATCTGGTTTTAGAGGAGGGCTTTGGTAACACGGGGCCTACCAGAAATTCAGTGGGAAGAAGGGACTCAGCAGGTACAGTAAAACAAGAGGAAAGAATTACCTAGGAAAGATGGAGCTAGTCATTGTGTTGGAGCAGCACGGCTGTTACATGAAAGAGCTTACAGTCAGATCAGTTGGGTTTAGTACAGCCACAACTGACTTAATCCCTGTGCACTGATCTTCTAGACCAGAATAGGAAAAGTGTAGTACTAGCACCATGTTCCTGACTGTCCAACCAAGATGCTGGCAGAGGCTTTATGTGTATCGTCCCAAAGTTTTACTTTGGGTTAAGAATGTGCTTTTAAGACACCATGCAATTGTCACTCCTTGGTTCCTATCATGGAGCTGTCTTAGCCTGAGCAGACTGGGTTGCTTTCAGATGAAGCTAAATGGGAAGAGGCAGTCCAGAAATGCACTTCATGTCCTCCAGACCAGGCTAGACTTCTTGAAAGTAAAGTCTTCAGCTTTACACACACACATCCTCTAGGTGTTTGGGTCCTTAGCACTGACTGTTTCACTCTACACATCTGCTCTTCCTGCCTCACGATACTTGATAACACAGACATCATCTGTGTCATACTAAAGGTTGTGAGAGAAACTCCCATGTCCCCTCACTAAACTTGGCACGGCTAACCACCAGAAGAAAGGAGTCTATCTGGAATAAGACAGAAATCCCCTTCATGTCCAAAAGGTGAAAATGCAAATAAAACTACTCCCTTCCCACCTGAAACTCTAGCAAGATGAATGCAAACACAGACTAACGCAGGCCAAAAAGAGATTCTGAAGAACAACTTGCTAAAGGCAAGAAGAACAAAAAAATGTATAAAAGAACGAGAATGGGGGCAATCAAACATGGCTTTTGTAGAGAGATCGTGTCCTCCAGGCCTCGAAACTTCTTGCAGGATGTATGGACAAAAAAGATCCACTTGTCGGAGTGTGCTAGTATTTCCGAAAGACTTCTGGTGAAGTTCCTCAGCCGGGGCTCTTAAAGAAACTAACCTGCCATGGCCTGAGGGGGAAGGTTCGTGCACAGAAAAACAACGGGTGTGAAGACAAGCAGAGGATGGAAACACATGGACAGTTTTTATCACGGAGGGAGGTCTCTTACTGTGTTCCTAAGGAAGACCAGTATGGTTCAATGTATTCACAACTAACCTAGGAAAGGAAGTGTGTAGCAAAACTAATCTTTTATATTGAGGGTATTCATGTTACTGGTAGCAAAAATTAAAGCTATGAGGTGTTACAGAGAGAGATCATGATGCTGAATGGTCTGAATGAGAAAATAGTAGATGAAATTCAATGTTGAGAGATTTTAAATGACTCACATGGGAGTAAGAAAAATCCTAATTTGGCAGATATGGTGATAGGCTCCAAAAGAGCTCCTGCTGCTGAGGAAGGAGGTTTTCAGCTTCCTGTGGAACTGTCAGCAAAGTGCTTCAGAGAGGTTTTACTTTTTTAAAAAATTGAATCTTAGGAATTCCAGGGGCAGAACAGAAAAGGGAGCAGAAACATTGGTGTATTGGTATGCCCGGGACTTGAATACTTGCACAATTCTGAATCCCTAATTGCAAAAAGATAGTGGAACTAGAAAAATTACAGTGGAGGTTGATGAATAAAGGTTTGAATTATCCTCTGTGTTAACTATAAGAGCCTGGAAAATTGATGAGCAAGAGAAGTATATGAGAGTAAGACCAGCTACAAAGTGGCAGGAAGATGATAATTATGATGTGAATGTTCAGTGTCTCTCATAGCATTAAAAATGTCATTAGAGAAATGATTAGGCAGCAGGTCAAAGCCAAACAAAAGTCTGTTTTAAAATACTTATCTGTGTATTTCAGTACTGTATGTCAGAGAAGATTGCACGTGGATTCAGAAATTCAGATCAATGCACAGCCCCAGTGGGTTGTGTTACACCCAGCACACGTTTCTGGCTTCGGGCCCTGGGCTGCCAGCCAGCAGCTGTGCACCATGGCGATATGTCCGCTCTTGTGGAGTTTTTCTCAAGCCTACTGTGGCCTTTGGACTTCGCATGGCTGTTCTTATGGAGCCTCGGACAATACATGAACCAAATCCAATGGGCAACAAAACTCATGCAGCTCCCAAAAGTGCAGCTGTTCCAGCCCGCAGCTGGCTCTAGTACAGAGAACACACTTGTAAGGGATGCTTTTCTTACTTGTGAACACCTTTTGAACACTTTTCAGTCAGCAAAGGGTATTATCTTTAAAAGCATAGGCAGAGGAGCCCAGTCAGAGGCAAAACTGAGCAGAATTGAAACTCCCTCTTTTGCCCATTGCCTCCTTTCCCTGACATCAGCCTGTTCAGCTGGTGGTTGTCTTTATTCCTAGCCACCTGTTACGTCTGTGGTATAAGACGAAACAACAGCCCTGAGCCTCCAGCAGGTCAGAACAGATCTGACTAGATAGCTGAGAGTAGGCATTGTGTATTACTGAGCTTCAGTGTTCGGGTTGCTTCTCTTGGCCTCCACAGGAAAAATGCATTTTTAGGGAGGGGATTTAGAAGTGCTGTTGGTTCCTCCACTTCGGTGAACTGCACACTGATGTAAACCCAGGCATCCTTTTTTCATTTTTCTCATTTTCCTGACATCTCTACTATCCTTGGCTTTTCCAGTGGTGAAATGTGTTTCTTGTTTTCTGAAAAAAGGGTACCTGAAATGTGGTGGCACTGGAGTACTCTGTTTCATTCTGTCCGTACATGCAGATCTTATTCTCTGCATTAAATTTCACAGTGACACATGTTAGGACATACACACCGATTTCTTAGTATAAATGCTATCAAGCACTGCAGATACTTACTGACTTAGTAAGAAAACAAAGCATTAGATATAGTGGGCACTAGGATATTCTCTGAGGAAGCAGGTCATTGTGACTGTCTGGTAGCACGTACTTGGTTTGGTTGTTAGAGCTTTCTGTGGCATTGGTTCACCTAAAGCACGTGCAGAAAGTCTTCTTTCGTAGTCCTTGCAACAGGAAGAAGAGGCCCAATTCAACAAAGCATTTAGATACCTAACTTTCCACTGAAAGGTCTAATTTATGATTAGCATTTATTTCAGTGTGAAGTCTGGTGCTGGATGTAAGTTAGGAACCCAAGTATTTTGGTTAATTTAGACTAAAGAAGGCTTTTAGAAAGGCTGTTTCAGAAGGCTACATTTTGCTGCATTGAATTCATCCTAGGTAACTTTTTTTACTTTCAAATTTGCTGAAGAAATAATTTGGAACTTTCTTTTCCAGGAAATGAAGAGACGACGTATAGCCAAACCATTTTCAATGGAAAAGTTGCTTTATCAGATTGCAACAGCAGAAGCAAAAAAGGAAAATGGACCGACTCTGAGTACGATATCATCACTTCTTGGAGAGCTCAGGTAACGAATTGGGGGCCTGCTGTGCCTATTTTGTTTTCATTGACAGACTCCCGAGGTGGATAATGTAAGTAACCATTTCAGACACTTATCTTGCACGTACTTAACCAAGCGAAAGCCCAGCAAATCTGTTTGAAGACAGCCACATGTGGAAGAAGCAATTTCCTCAGCTGATGTGAGGGTGCCCGTGGTTAGGATGTCTTACTCTAAGAATTCCATACTTCTGGCACCATCAAAGAACTGAAGTACAGGTTGGCTTGGGTTTTTCTTTCGTTGGTTCTTGATGCTGAGAGTCGAGACTTCCTGATGTGTTACGTGAGCTACTTGGTGCCAGGCGGTTAGATGACGCTTAGCTTTTAACCTCTTGGCATCAGCAGCCGCTGTCAATCCATGCCAGCAGTGTGGGTTTCGCAGCAGGAACCCTTGTCTTTAGCATCAAGATTGTTACAGTTGTAATGTCGTTTGTATAAGGAAAGATGTTTTTTTCTTCAACCACTGGTTAAGTGAGCAGCTTGTGCATGGGTGCTCATGCATCTTGCGTTAGCATTTGAACGTTTTTAACAACAAAAGCTTCACACTCCTTTTTCTCTCCACAGTGATTAAGGAAACATATTTAGGGTTTCTCTAAAGATAGGTAAAAAAAAAAGAAAATATAATGTTGACTGGCTTCCTGTGTAATGTTCTTCTCTTTTGTTCCCTACCATGTAGTTGCTACCTATCTTTCAAGTTTGTGACAACTGGTACTCGAGATGTCAAGAAAGTTTTGATGAATGGAATCTACAAACTGTATTTAACTAACTAGCATGTTCATTTGGAAAGTTTCCAGTGACATATTGAAGGGGAATACAGCCCATGTGTTGTTTTAGTGTTCAGAAAGAAATACAAAGAGGTGTGCTGACTCCCCCTTCCAGGTGTGCTGACTGCTTTACCTGCAGCTGGTTCCCCTGCAGGAATAATCACTTCCATGCGCATTTTTTTTCCTTGAAGAGGAAAAGGCTGCAAGTGCGAAAGGTGAAACAGAAATGTTGGTGCTTGCTGTAAGAAATCACATCGACCTCTATCAGAGTGGTTCTCAAACTTGTTCTTATACTGAGGTTGGAATTCTCTGGAGAATCTCAGTCCTTCCCGTGGCTGCTTATGTAAAACAAAATCCCAAACCAACCTGAAAAAAAACAACCAAAGCGGAACAATGCACCATGTATTTTTTCTTTGTTTTGTTTTGCTTGTATGTTGTATCTTTTGCTACCTCCTTTCCTGACCTGCCTCAGTTGCTCAGTTTCCCCAGGCCATTTGCTTAGCATGGCTCTCCACCCCTCTTCAGCTGTGTCTGGTGGTGAGATTTTTTTATTCTCCCCTTCTGCTCAGCTCACTCCACACTCGCTGTCTTCCTCCCAGCTGCATCCCGACCTGCTGTCCCGCCATGCTGTGTAATTCGGCACAGGAAGCACTGGCCACCTTGCAGACACAGCGGGTGAAGGCCGGCTAGAGGGCTTTGTTGTTATTCTTAGTTGACATCTCCTCCTTTTTCCCTTGGGTGTACAGCAAGATCTTCGTCTTTTGGCACAGCCACCCGCCCTGGTCCCCCTTCCCTGCCTGAAGCACCTCAGGGCAGCAGGTCCTTGGTTCATCTCTGCCTCCTGATGAAGGTGGCTGTGTTACTCCTGACAGCATCGGCTCCTCCTCCTCAAGGTGGCTTTTGGCAACTTCAGGGAAGGCAGTCACGTTAGCCACATCTCCCAGCTCTCCACATGCCCCACCGACCTCGAGGAAGCACTCGGCAGTCCCCAGTTCTTTGTGGAGCAGTTTGAGAACCACTGGCTTGATACAGCGGTCGCTGTTAAAAGCCTGAGCTGACTTTTGCAATTAGGCAGCATTTCTGTGGTGCTGGCTGTCTCTCTCACCATGCGTAGGGAATGGCACCAAACTCCAATAACGCCCAGGGCTTTGCTGCGTGCAGTTAAGAGTTCAGTGATGATCGTGGTAAAAGGGTGATTATACTTGGCTTTGTGGTGTTACGAGGAAATCCCAGTTACTAATTGCATCCAATATTCACAGGGACACGGAGCTGAGGCAGCGGCGGCAGCTTTATGAGGCAGGTCTCCACTCTTCAGCACGCTATGGCAGCCACGACAGCAGCAGCACGGGGGTGGATGGAAAGAAAAAGCCTCGAAAGTGGTTGCAGTTAGAAACGTCAGAGAGAAGATGTCAGATTTGTCAGCACTTGTGCTATCTTTCCATGGTAAGTAAAATCCTCAGCCGCTGCTGGGGTACCGCGCCCCCTGTTCTGTTTGTAACACACTAATAGACTGTAAGTGTTTGAGAGAAGATGCATGACTCACAGGGTCATCTCATGCACTTCGCACAGGCTGCAGAGATGTTGATGTGTGTCAGAATACTTATCGCCTTAGGCAGTGGTGACAGAGGACAACAGTTAGTGCCAGCTGGCTTCCCCCCCCCTGTAAGGAAGGGTTGAAGGAGCCACCTGAGCCGCTCTTGGACACCCACCGGCACGTCTGCATTGCACTAAGAGGGTAACAAAAATACCTGCAGGCTGCCCACAGCAGTAAGTCGTGGCAGAACGCTTCTCAGGATGAGGCGGGAACTCAAATGTATGCCCTGAGTCTCAGGCGTGCAGGTACAGCCTGTGCTGCTCTAGTTTCCCTGCAAGGCAAATTGCAGGGTAGATGTGTCCTCGCTGTCAAGCTAAGATGCTGCTTGACAACCTGTCCACTGGAAAATAGGAGGTCATGCCTGTGAACTTTCTCTGTTTGTAGAAGTACCTGCCTATTGGCTTCCAAAGGTGTGCCAACCACTGTGGTAACACCTTTAGGTTTTTAGCTTTATACAGAACAAACAGAAATGCAGCAGCTTCATTAAATACACAGAAAGCCCCTCCCACAATCTTACGCATCACCTCATGCCAAGATCAAATACTTAAATAAACATATGGATACAGTGTGTGTCCATATTCAGCCCTTTTTTTCCTGTCATCATTTTTTTTTCTTTCCATTAGAGATGTTAATTTTTTGATGGAAATACGATGTTACTGTTGAATGATGCAATGTAGCTGTCCCTCCCTATGACAGAATGCACTGTTTAGCCATGTCTTTAAACCACTGAGCAGCTAAGACATGTTTAAGCAGCACTACCTTGAACTAACTTCAAAATGGGTTTAAAGAAAATCGAACCAACCAAAAACTCCGATTCTGGTCAGTTTGCTGTGGAGATGATGAAGTTGTGTATGTGTAAAAAAGGGAATGACTTTTCCTTGTCATTCTTAACAGCACTAAGAGACAACAAGTCAGCTTCTTTGTCAAATTCCAAGCTGAATTTGTTTGTTTGGCAGCTAGCCAGCTGAGTAAATGTGACCTCTGCTGAATGAGATGTAGCTAGGGAATCCTGTGGCTAAGCTTCTGATTTTATTCTTATTCAAGACAGCATTTAAAGTAATGGGAAACTGCTGCTTTTGAGAAACGTTTAGGGTACATATTAGATACAAGTAAACCTTTATACATGTAACATTATTTAGAGTCATCCTTCATTACTACTGGTGTTTGTTTTTTTTTTTTTTAAATTAGTATGTATTGGTCAGCATTAGCACTCAAAAAGGAATATATACTTTCTTCTTAGTTCATTCTGGATCATTGCACAGTGTATGTGCATCTTGTTTACTCCTCCCTTCACTAATTTATAGTGAGGTACAGGTACAGTAAATCACATACTACAATGGGAAATATTGTGTGCATAACACAGCTACAATTTGGAGCTTACTACATATCCCTCCCTCTCCCCCTTCCTCTTTTGATAGGTTGTACAGGAGAATGAAAATGTTGTCTTCTGCTTGGAGTGTGCCCTGCGGCATGTGGAAAAACAGAAGTCTTGTCGGGGACTGAAAATGATGTACCGTTACGATGAGGTCTGTACGATTGTAGCTTTGTGGTGCTGGTTGCCTTTGTACTGAAAACCTAGGACTAGAGTTAGCTCTTTGTCATACCAAGGCCTCAGGAGACTGCTTTGTGATGATCTCAGTAGCAGAGAGGGAAGCATGATTACAAAGATGAAACCTGAAGTATCAGGAGGTGGTAGAGATCAGAGATGCCATTTAGTGCTTCGGGGTGCTGTAAAACATGAGGCTATGCTTTGTTCAGTTAATTTATGGTCACTTCCGTGCTATATGATAACTTCTGTCTGTTGGTAGCTGAAAATACACTCTTCACTTACAAGAGGTCCAACCTGAACCTTCTAAAGTGATCTTGTAGAGTACGTCTAGATGAGAGTTCCAGTAATGGCTTGGAGTAAAGCACAAATGAACTCAAACTGACAATGTAGGACTGTGCCTGGGTTCTGGGCAAACAAAATCAGCTCTTTAAGATCAGTGCTGGTACAAGCTGCTCATAGACAGATGTCTCAGCAGTTTCTGATGTATGTGCACGGGGGTTCAGAAAAAAACAGAAGGTCAGAGTGAGTCTGGGAAAGAGCGTGCCACTGTGGCTTGCTTTGATTTTAATTGTAGGCTCTGTAACACTGAAGAGTTTCAGGAAGCTTCTCAGAAATCTAAATGTATTTCTTTTATTCTTGAGATTGTTTAGTCTCTTATAGCCTGTGTTTTCAATGGAATTGCTAACTGTTGAGGTTTTCAAAGCCAGTCTTCATCAGAATCACATACACTAATAATTTTTGCTAGGTTTTATAATTACAAAGGTATTTTGGGCTGCATTGGAAAAGAAAAAAATCTCTCATTGAATACTGCATGTTTATTATTTTTTTTTTCAAATGAAAAAAACTGTCAGAAAGTTTCTGCACTTCTGAAAGATGCTAAATGCATGCCTGGTGGTTTTTACATGATTTTTTTGAGGGCTGTGCATAGGGGGGGAGAGAGAGAGCCTGCATGTCAAATGCCATATGTTAAAGCTGTTTTTTAACTGTTGGCTATACTTAATTAGGAGTCTGCTTCAACCTTGCACAAAACTAACTTCCCAAAATTCCTACCAGGATGGGAAAGACAATTCAGATAAATTGCCACCCTCCCCCAAACTTCATCAAATCACTGAATATAATGAGATCAGGAGTGGCGATGTAGCCAAGATGCTCGGATGTGCTGGTCAGGGACTCCTCTTTCTTACCACAGTGCCACGAACCCACAGCCTGCGTGGTACCAGTTGTAGTTCTGTAGTAGCTGATTACTGTCTTTAAGGGTAGAGTGGGGAAATTTCAGTAAGTAGATTTTTTTTTTTTTTGGTCTTGCTTGGGTGCTTTCAGTCAAAAAGGCAGAACTACCTATATGTCAATTAGAAGTGCCTGGATAAAGAAAAAATGCTGATTTGTGTTCTGTTTTTCCCACTTTCTGAACAGGAACAAATAATCAGTCTAGTCAATCAAATCTGTGGAAAAGTATCTGGTAAAAATGGCAGCATTGAGAACTGTATCAGCAAGCCTACACCAAAAAGAGGACCTCGTAAGAGAGCGACAGTTGACGTGCCATCATCTAGGCTTTCATCCTCCAGTTCATCCAAAAGTGCTTCAAGTTAATCCTGAAGATGCCAACACTCTCATTTTGTCAATTTATATATATTTTTTGTAATTATTATACCATAGTTTGGAGTACTTGCTGTAGAATACAAGCTGTCTTTGCACTAGCTCTAAAGAAGATTTTCTTCTGGTTTTAGAGAACTAATTTTGTTTTAGCATTAAACTGTTGAATTTTTTTTTTTGTACTTAGAATAGATAGATACAGCAGTCTGATTTTTTTAAACTGCCGTATGTTCACTGTTTTAAAACCGGCAAGGGGCTGATAAAATATTAATTTGTATTGTCCCTATGGCTGAAAAAATAAAAAGCCTTTTTGGTAACTGTGAAAAAAGGCTTTTAACCCATTTTTTGAATAGGTTAAAGTTTGATGTGTTTTATAATTTGTTCTCCAGTCATGTGAGCAGATTTTTCTAGAGAGAAAAGGGATAGGAGACAAAAACTTGAAAGAAATTGCTTTACTTTGGCTGTCTTTTATTCTGTCACAGCAAGATGAGTTTTGTAATTTTTTAAATTGGAGAATACACACTTTCTTTGGGAGGTTTTGGCAGCTGAAGATGGACTTTGTTTCCTAACTGTAGGCAAAAGGAGGAGATTTGGAGTATGTTCTCTTTTACCAGCACATCACTATGCATCTGTTTTGAGGGGGAAAAAATAAAAATTAAAAAAAAAAAAAAAGGAAAAAAAAAAGACTGCCTGCCTTGAGGAGTCATGTGAGGGAAAACTGTGCCTGATTTCATTAGGAAATCCATTCTGTTATTTTTTGGTGCTGTTGGCTACTTTATCAAAAACCCTTCAATAGCATCCTTTAAAAAAAAAAAAAGAAAAAGAAAAAAAAGTGATTGAAGCCATAAGTGCTTCTTTTGTCATAGACGTGCAATCTTTCTAACATTCCATTTCCATTCCACTGCTGTTTTTCACACCTTTACACAGTCGAGCATTAATTTTTGTTTTGAATTTGTTTCATTATATGATCACATTTAGAGCCACTAGCAGGTCTGCATATTTCTTTTGAATGTGAAAATGCATTTGCTTTCATCTTGTCTATTTTTTCTCTTCATGTTGTAACAAAAAAAAAATCACACCTTTTGTACATATGCCTGTAAATTTTTTTAAATACTTGAGCCTTTTCTTGGGGTGGGGGGAGGGATGGCGAAGAGACAAGATGAAGAAAAGCCTTACGTTTCACTTTCTTCATCGGTTGGATTGGATGCTTACAGGGTTTTTCTTGTAACATTTATAAGTGCTGCTTACATCACTGAACAACAACAAAAAATAATAATGGAGTAGCTGTTGCCCTTTTCTGGTTGTGTGTACAGTATGTGTGGAATAAAAAAGGGAAAATGTTTTCACAAACTGTTTTGTTTCGTAATTGAATTCAACAATACCGTAGCTACCCATATTGCACTGAGCTTGCCAGTGGTGACTGTCAGGAAAGTCCTATAATACAATTTGTTGGTTGTTGTTGCAGAAGACTGAACTGTTTTGGAATATTTAACAATAACATAAACAGAGTCAAGTGTTTTCAAATGTGGTTGTCTGGTTTTTATGGCCTTGCTGTGTACTTTTTCCCTCTTGACAGTAAACTTCTGACTATGGCTTACAGTTTGACATTTAATTTATTAGCGCTGCTCTGCTCTCTTTCCTTGTACGGAAAGACTTCATGTTGTTTATTGCCAGTTTTTTGTTTACTTTCCAGGTTTGTACTACGAGGTTTAATAAAAAAACAAAACTTTTTTGGACACTTTGTCTGTCTTCTGGAAAGTGAGTGAGTAAAGTAAGCTCCTTCAAGAAAGATTTCTTTCAACAAATGCTGGTTAAATACTAAGTAAGTATCTGATCATAGGTAGCAAGCTTCTAGCTTGCACATCTTAAAGGTGAGGAAACACTTTGTCAGATACTAGGAGATGCAGTGAGTCCTTAAGGAAACTGGGCACATCCCAGCTGGCTAGCAGCAGGAGATACCTCAATCCCAACCATTAATTTGTCAGGAAAAGGCCTTGGAAGAGATCTATGTCACAGCTCATCCTTTTACTTACGCTGCTTCTGATTACATTCCTTTTCTCAGTGCATGAAGAGCAGGAGTCAGGAAACTTCTCAAAGGAGAGCAGATCCCTGCAGAGTGTGAGACTTGACAAGAAACAGGTGTTAGACAGGTTCAGACCTCCATTTCAGAGAGAAAATGCAGAAAAAAATGAGGGCAGTAAGATGATGACTATAGGTCCTAAATTTTGTAAAATGTATTCACTTAATTTATAATTTATTCAGCTTCATTTCCCTTAAGTTGCTGGCTTGCATCAGTGTAGTCAAACAGATGTTACCATGGAAAAGTAAATTACACTGGTGCTCAGTATAAATAACCACTTTTTCTGATTGCTGAATTAGTCTCCTCTGTTCACTGTGATGAAGAAAATATTTGGGTAATCAAGTAAAAGACATGGTTGGGATAGAAATACTTTATTTTATCTCAAAAGAGGAGTAAGCTTATACAATGCTACGGTATCTGCTCCACAAGGAGTAAAACATTTCAGTATGCATCTCTCCTCCTTTGATATCTTTTTTTTTCCTTAACACCTATGATTAATAAGTTGGTCCTGAATAAGAGGTGTGAAAGAGTAAGTACTGCTGCTTTAGTAGACAAAGGCAGTAGGCAGACAGTGGGTAGTAAAGAGTAGAAAATAGCTTTTCATTTTGGTTTGGATCCTAAATCTTCAGTTGCAGCAGCTGAAAACATGCAAGGAACAATTTGGGTTCAGTAATATACAACAAATCTAAGTATTTCCCATCAGCCATTTAAAGGTTAGTGGTCATAGTAACTTTTATCTTTCCCCTTTAATTCTTTTATACATGGTATATACAAAAGTTTTACTGCCCCCGAGCCTCAAGACTACTGTTAAAGTGTGTGTGCTTTAGGCATTTTTTTTTTTTTAAAAACCAACCTCCACATGACTGGCAATTTTGTAAAAAGGCTGTATTACTAGTAAAAAGATCTGGCTGTTACGACTGGCTAGCAAATTGTTACACAGGCAAGCTCCTCATTCATTTGTTCATTCATTCCAAAGTCATTCTTAAAGGATATGGTTTTAAGATTCAAATAGTTTGAGAGTCACTTTCATCACTAACATCTGAAGCACCCTTTCTTTCAGTTACAGCAGCAAGAGCAGTGTCCACTTGAACTTCTTCTTCATCGGACTGAATAACTGGAGACTCCCCTTCACTGGCTTCTTGGCTGGCAGAATCAGTACAGGTTGACGACAGCGACGACAGTTTCTGTCGTAACTCAGACTGGCTCGGAACCTGAAGACTGATCTCATTCACATAGGTGTTGGAGTCGGGCCCTTACAGTCAGAAAAACAACAACAACAACAACAATCAAGCTCTGGCTCTGAACCGAGAAGTCAGCACATTAACTCAACTCAAAGCTGGTTTATGAGTGCGTTTAAGCTCCTTTGCTTCTTTCAGTGCTTTTGCGAGATGCCATAAAAGAATCTCCCAAAACACAAAGCTGCCTTTGGGCTTTTCTGACACTGTTCTCAAGTATAAGTCACAGTTGGTTTTAATATGGTTCTGATGGTGTGCATGTCTCTAACTCACTCTAGTATTGCTAATACTTGAGATCAAATAACGTAAGATTGCAGGAGCGTTACGTCCTCTCGCAGTTAAGAGGTATAGCTGATGCCCTGTTTGCCAAGACTACTTACTCATCCTCCTAACTCTGACTTGTAAAGTCCATCCAGACTTCAGCACGTGCTGAGAATCAGCACCAACAGGAAAATCCTCCACAAAACTCCACCAACTACCCATCCAACAGGATGACACAAAAAACCCGGAGTGGAAAATAAACAAAAAACCCACAACCAAAGCCACAAATAACCTGGAAGACAGACAATAAAAGCAATCTCCAGATTTGACTGAAAATGAAGATGCAGAAGCAAAACAGAACCTTGCACTACAGCATGGCAGAATTCCTTTCATAAAGCTGTAGTATAGCTCAAATAACTGGTAATGGGATTTTAGGACTATGCTTCCTCTATATCCTATGCAAAAAGACTTTTTCTAAGCAAATTCAATGTAATGGTGTTCGCTTAGTTCGAGAGTTCAGATTTCAAAGTTACTTATATCTCCTCTTCTCTGGCCACTTCTGGCAGTAAATAAGGAAAAATGGGGAAGCACCTAAACTCTCTTTATATCTGATCTACCCTTTAAAGCCCTTTTTTTCTTACCTGCTATGCCTAGAAACTGTTAGAACACCCAACTTCAGCACTGAGTAACCTTAGTGAGAAAATACTTTCAAAAACCCTGTGGGATTATTTAATCACAGAATCATCTAGGTTGGAAGAGACCTCCAAGATCATCTAGTCCAACCTCTGACCTAACACTAACAAGTCCTCCACTAAACCATATCACTAAGCTCTACATCTAAACGTCTTTTAAAGACCTCCAGGGATGGTGACTCAACCACTTCCCTGGGCAGCCCTTTCCAATGCCTAACAACCCTTTCGGTAAAGAAGTTCTTCCTAATATCCAACTTAAACCTCCCCTGGCGCAACTTTAGCCCATTCCCCCTCGTCCTGTCACCAGGCACGTGGAAGAATAGACCAACCCCCACCTCACCTCCTTTAAGGTATCTGTAGAGTGCGATAAGGTCGCCCCTGAGCCTCCTCTTCTCCAGGCTGAACAAGCCCAGCTCCCTCAGCCGCTCCTCGTAAGACTTGTTCTCCAGACCCCTCACCAGCTTCGTTGCCCTTCTCTGGACTCGCTCGAGCACCTCCATGTCCTTCTTGTAGCGAGGGGCCCAAAACTGAACACAGTACTCGAGGTGCGGCCTCACCAGAGCCAAGTACAGGGGGACAATCACTTCCCTAGCCCTGCTGGCCACGCTGCTTCTTATACAAGCCAGGATGCTGTTGGCCTTCTTGGCCACCTGGGCACACTGCTGGCTCATATTCAGCCGACTATCAACCAGTACCCCCAGGTCCTTCTCTGCCAGGCAGCTTTCCAGCCACTCATCTCCCAGCCTGTAGCTCTGCTTGGGGTTGTTGCGCCCCAGATGCAGGACCCGGCACTTGGCCTTGTTGAACTTCATGCAGTTGACCTCAGCCCATCGGTCCAGCCTATCCAGATCCTCCTGCAGAGCCTTCCTTCCCTCGAGCAGATTGACACACGCACCTAACTTGGTGTCATCTGCAAACTTACTGAGGGTGCTCTCGATCCCCTCATCCAGATCATCGATAAAGATATTAAAGAGGACCGGCCCCAGCACTGAGCCCTGGGGGACTCCACTAGTGACTGGCCTCCAACCAGATTTGACTCCATTCACCACGACTCTTTGGGCCCGGCTACCCAGGCAGTTTCTAACCCAACAAAGCGTACGCCAGTCCAAGCCATGAGCAGCCAGTTTCTTGAGGAGAATGCTGTGGGAAATGGTGTCAAAAGCCTTACTGAAGTCAAGGTAGACCACATCCACAGCCTTTCCCTCATCCATTAAGCGTGTTACTTTGTCATAGGAGATCAGGTTTGTCAAGCAGGACCTGCCCTTCATAAACCCATGCTGACTGGGCCTGATCGCAGGCTTGCCCTGCAAGTGCCGCATGATGAGACTCCAGATAATCTGCACCATGAGCTTCCCTGGCACTGAGGTCAAACTAACAGGCCTATAGTTTCCCGGGTCTACCCTCCGGCCCTTCTTGTAGATGGGTGTCACGTTTGCTAGCCGCCAGTCGACTGGGACCTCCCCTGATAGCCAGGACTGCCAATAAATGATGGAAAGCGGCTCGGCCAGCTCTTCCACCAGTTCTCTCAGCACCCTCGGGTGGATCCCATCCGGCCCCATTGACTTGCGTACATCTAAGTGCTGTTAAAAACAAGTTTCAAGACAGTCCAGGTAGAAATGAGCTGATGACAACACCTTAGCCCTGCCTAAGGCTGGTTGCAGAGCAGTTCACACTGCATTGCCCTATAAGTGCTCCTCACAGTCTTACCAAGTAACTCAGAGTCTATTTTTAATGAGAAAACCACCGTAACAGCATCTGGAGGCAACAGAAGCTGCTTCTACTAGAGGTAAGGTACACAAGGTGTAGCTCGGGCACACTTCTTGCCCCAGTTGTCTGCAATCTTAAATTCTGGACTTAAACTCGGGCAGCAGGTGACACTGCCTTAGCCTCTCTGGGACACAGGAACTCCGGGGGGAAATATCTCCTCAGCAGGTCTCGAGTTCAAACAGGACCCGGCACAACATGCACCACTGATGGCTGACCAGCATGTCTGGACTGACTGTGTCCAGGATGCCTGGCACATCTCAGGTAACACAAATCGATACTGAGCTCAAGTGACACTAGACAGATGTTTCCAAAGACACCTGTCTTTATGTTGTGCACACCTGCATGCATTAGATTAACCGACACAACGCACCCAGGAGTGTTCTGGAGTGGCAGAGATGAGTCAATTTTTCAGTACAGCTTACTAGCTAAAATGAAATGTAGCAAAACCAATGCCCATAAACTGGCACCGTTTATAGCTAGACAAATTTGAAAACATTTTAATATCTCGAGCTTATTTTCATTTTTACCAGTTACATAACTTACCTGCTTTTTGTGGTGCTCAGTAAAATAGTGAAATCTTTCCCTGACCAACCCACCTCTCCACTGCCAGCACAATCAACAACAAAGCAAAGAGTTATCTAATTTTTCTGAGAATGAAGACTGCTGTGCATCTCACTTGATACTAGGACACAAGGTCCTCAGAGCAAGTAAAACATCCCTTCTAATTTAGAGTGAAATGAATTGTCTGGAGCCATGAAAGTAAGATTCCACTGAGTAGTAACAACTGTGCAAGTCTTGCTGCAAGCCCATCCCACCTCTGTGTTTAATATAAAGTGCTAGAACATTATAGCACTAGTGCATTATATTACAGTGTGTATGTGTGTGTATATAATAAATATATATACACTGCAATACTTGCATTACATTACAAAATGAATACAGTTATTTCAAAGGCTAATAAATTTTAAATCTATTTAGGCAAAAACCAACCACATTTAGTAGATTCTGCTAATCCAGTTACACTGTTTGTTGTTAAGACGTGAGGCCTCTTGATCCAACATCTGCCAAAACCAGCCTAGGGAAAACATTCCTGGTTTCTGTAATTACTTGCATGCTCAAACAATGATTAACTTTACTAATAACACGAACTGGATGTTCATCGAAAACCAGCCATCTGAATTTAGTTTTTGCAGTAAAACAAAAACCTTTAGTTATCACATGCCTCGACCACTTTCCATAAGCTTTTCACGTTCACAGCAGGTAATAATAAGGAGGAAGAAAATTACCACAGGATATTCTTAACAGTTTTCTTTTACTTATCCCAAAATATAGGGTAGGATTTAGAGTGCACTGTTCCTTCACTGTAAGTACTTTTATAGAAATATTTCAACTTGTATTTTCAAAAGAAATCTAAGTACATTTAAAGGAGCTTCTTCATCTTCCCCAGGAAAACTCATTTTGGCTCTTTTATTTTAGTACTAAAATAAGTTTTTAATTGGGAAAACACGTTTCCCTAGTGGATAAAGCATCCAGAATTACTAATGCCTTGCTGTAAGCAGACTCCTCCATCATGCTGCAACTTACCAAAACCTACATCTGGTTTTGTTCATCAGAACACATAAAACAAATTTTGGATTACTCTTTAATCCAATGTAACTAATATCAATAGCAGTAAGAAGGCTACTTGAAAGAGCTGCAGTATCAGAATCACTCTTTAGAAGCTTCCAGAACTGTTTTATACATATGCACTGCTGCGTTCTATCAGGTTTCTGAATATATCTCACTGAAGATCTTGCATTAGACAACTGGTCCAAATATACTTGAAAATACCAAATTCTGAATCTATTTTTCAGAAAGCAGTCTTGAAAATAAAAACCTAACTACCGCAAATGTTCTGTTGATGTTTGGTTTGTTAGAATGACCTCTATCAACTTATATCAAGAAAAATGCACCAGAAAACTTTATGTAACACATAACCTATCCATATATGAGATGAAGTTTTAGTAACCAGACAGAGTCCAGAAGCAAGCTCTCTCGTATCGCAACTTAAGATGAACATTCTGAAAACCACTAGTGAAAAATATTAAATCTACGTAATGGTTTATGAGGTAACTTCATTTCATATTAGAGCAATTCTGGTGATTTATCACTCTGTTTCTAAGCACACTGTCATTACTAGTATCATACCCAGCATGGGAGAAAGCATATTATTGTCCTCGCCTCCTGAGTTTAAAAAGACATCAAGTGCTTCTTGGTCAGACATGTCCATTAGGTCCATCTGTTCCAGCATGTCCACATTCACTTCCATGGAAGACATACTGCCAATTGGTTCTGTAGTAAAAATAGTGCAATGAGCAGACTGACAATCAGCTACACAACGTTATTACCTATAAAGGCTTTAATAGCTGCTATAGTTGTATGCATTAGTAATAATTAAACCAGATATGGAAGGAGCACACACACATCAGATTGCTCAGCAGCAATCTCAGCCCAAATCCAAAAACTCTCTGTGCCATCTTTGTTGTGAAACTAACGTCCATTAAAGCTTTTGAAAAAATAAACATTTTTAGCAACAATGTTTATAGCAATAGCAGCAGAAATAGGATAAGGTGAGGCTCAGGGACAAACACTGAATTTTTCCATTTTGCATCACTCCCCTCAACTAAAAGTCTTTTCAGAGAAAAAAAAAAAAAAAACAACACATATTTAAACACACAATCACTAAGTGTCAATAAACAAGGGGTATGGAAACTAGAAATAAGAATTAATAGCGAGCAGTCATTCTTCCTCATTCAATCAATCAGTACAACAAGTGACAGCAGTATACAAAGCCTAGGCTGATGCCCGATGTCTTCTCCCAGCATGGGGACTTCACAGCATTAATTATTCAAGCAAACTATTTATTGTTGTCAGTATAAAACTAACAAATCACAAGGGAATTAAATACCTGGGTGAGCATCTTGTTCCTTGAATAATAAAGCACACAAACACAGAACAAGCATGTTCGGGGGTTCTCAAGATTTAAGTCCAATTGCTCCATGTGTAATATCAAATATAATTAACAGTTTAATGGTTTATACAAGTTTAACAATTACACTATTAAAAGCCTTCATATTGAACCGACATAAAATTGTGTCACTTGATGTTTTTTTTCTTCCATACATACCACAGTTTTACATGTACTGTGGGATCAAATTTTTCATATAAACAATTTATTTTATATGTATGGGTTCTGCATTATACTACAAAGCTGAAATTCAGAAAGGTATGTATCCATCTCTCTCAAACAGAGCAATGCATCCACTAGCAGCAGTGACAATGCTGATTTTTAGCGTGAGTGGGTTATATATACACACACGCACACACACACTCATCAGAAACTAGGAGATGCAAACTCAATTCATTCCTAGACCAAAGGAATTTAAAACTTACATATCCCACTTCTCAGAAGACTGTCCAAGCAACCAATATGGAGCATTCTGCAGATTAGTATTTATAGCACTTGTGCAGAGAAATCAAAATCTTGGATTGTATTCCCAGTTCCAGCATTGCAAATGACAGCAGACCTGGTCTCAGAGCAGGGACAAAATCTCTACATTTTTCCTGCTACACGAATGACATTATCTCCTGCTTTCTTTCTGGTCCTACAAACCTTTTGGGCCAACAGATGGATACCTCCCCCACAGAAGTGTCTGCAGTCTATGGCATTCTTGTGCTTTAACTAGCAGGGAGATGCCAGACTTGACTCATAATAAGGAGAGAGCTTAATCTGTATTTCTCATGTCCAAATCACATACTCTGTATATTACACAGACAACGTAAGAAGCTACCATCTGGAAACTGTTTTGAAAGACAACACTGACATTTGTCTACACCTTTAAAAAATTTCAGAGGCATGTTCTGCCAGGTGATGATCCCAGGCTTTGGAACTTGAGTGCACAGAAGTGATCACCTCTATCCACGTTTTCAAAGATATGGATGCTCTCATGAGCTGCAAAGAGTGCTGTTCCAGATGTACCTCAGAGCTTTGCATTTCCTCAGACAACAAGCAGAGAGTCTGATTGATTTTCTAACGTGTCTAATTCCCCTGGGACCCAAAGGTTGCTTTAAGAGCTTATCTAAATTTTCAGTTCCACCAAGGAAGAATGTAGACATTGCAATGCTTCAGCTATAAGCAATTAAACCCATTGCTGGCTGTGACCCCTAAACAACATTCTCTAAGTTGTGAGTTTGTGGATGATACATAAAGTATTTTAAAACTTGCCTCGCCTCTCTGCTATCTGCAAGTATCCTGTAGAGAGGTATTGTTCCATGTCCTGTTGAAAGGCTTCTTCAAAGAATTTCTGACGTTCCTTTAGCTTCATCTGCTGGGTGTGCTCCATATCCAGAACCTTCTGTGCATGTTCAGCATCCAGCTCAGCTGAGCATAAAACAAAAAAAAACAAACAAAATAAATAAATCATGTGTATCCCCCTGCCTCTCAAAATTTGAAAGCTACAGCTAAGTTCAATAGTGACAGACTGTTGTTACAGACTGTTAACACAGGCTGTTATAAAAAGGAGACTTCTGTGCTTTGCAGCTATATTTTAAAACTGACAGGCTAAGAATACTATATCAGGCAGCATAATCTTAACATTAAAGTGATATGACTATTTATCCTGAAGCAAGATGCAGATTTCTTGAACTGCATAAACTATAACTCCTGAAAGCACTATCAATCAATGACCAGGATTTCAGAATCAGTTAATGATGCTGCTGCTGCTATTGTACATACCTAACACATAAAAAATTAATAATTTGATTGTTTCAGCACATTTTCATCACAATCCATTACTAATACAAGGGGAAAGATATATATGTGTATATGTATGTATGCATATAGATGCGAATGTAGAGATTCACATATATACGTGTGTGTATGCACATATCTGTGTGAGATGTTCCGGTTTTGTCAGCCTCCAGATAGACTGGGAAAATATCTTGAAGAATATCTTGGATGTAGTGCAGGTGCATATCCAGAGAAGCTGCAGAGGCAGCCTGACTCGACATGAGGTAGGTAAACAGTGCTGTTTTCAACGACAACAGCACGCAGTCATCAATAGCAATATATAGGGTCTTTTTTGTACACAGCAGTGAAGGACGGGCCAGATGATGATGATACTGACACCAAACAAGCAGAGCTAACTGCCATGAAATACTAAGACAGTACCAAACAGAAAAGGCCAGCTTGCATAACTTGTTCAGACAAGTGACAGCCAAATTTGCTTCTACATATCTAATGCTGAGTCTCTAGTAGTTCCTTATTTCTACAGGGAAACAAGTATTCAGGTGTGTATCAATAGAAGATCTTCTTCCAGCCGTTTGGCTCTATGGGAGTCACTGGGCAGACGATGTACAAAGAAATGAATTGTCATGTTCAGTGAAGAATAACATCTTCTAGGATAAGATCTTAGCTGTTGAAGTACTAACTGTAGCCAGACTACTACCAGAATATGCTTTAGCAAAAATGCTTTTGGGAGAAATATACAAACGGGAAGTGTTCCTCTCAAAGTTCTCTGTCCATTTGTCTAAACTGGTCTCACGAGCTCTCTACTTACAATAAAAAAAAGAAACTGCTAGCAGAGTGGCTGATAGAAAGGGTGGGGGTGGCAAGAAGAGCTGCTGCTCTGGGCTGTTCTACCCATTAGGGAACGCTCCAACAAATACTGCTGGGTAAAAAATTCCAAGCTTTCACACATCAGACAGACACAGCTAGAATATGGCATCCATACGGATAAATGCTGAAAGAGCATAACATTTTCTAGGATAAGCATCATGTCAATCTTCCAGGGAAAATGCTGTATTAATGATATTTTAAAATAAGGAATTAATTAAAAGCATTTACCATAATGGAGAGTACTATCAAAATTGAAACTATGTTTTATTAAACCAGGCAAAAATATTAAGAGAGCAGTAATTCATTCTGTAGCCTGCATCAAGGTCACAGTCCACACAGAGAAGCAACCAAGCTATGATCGTTGCCAAGAGGAGCTATAAAACTGGACTGACAAACCAAACATCCATTAAGCCGTCAATAAATAAGCTGAAATCTTTTTCTTAAAGCAAATTTCAGAAGTAAAAGATCAGTGCGTTATAACGAAAGCACTTTCTTTTAAGTCAACACATCTTTATTATCAATTACACAGCTGTGTACAAGGACTCTGTATTCCCTGGAGCAAGCCCTTTACTACAGTCCTGAATGATAAGCAATTATTTACAGCATTCTGGATGGGGCAGAAATGCTACTCAATTGTAATAATAAAAGCCAGCAGCTCTCACTGACAACAGAAATTTCCTATCTTCTAATATATTCTGACAGTTTTGCACTCTATATTGGTAGTTCAGGATATTTTAAACCCCAAAGTAGAGACAGTCTCCAAGAAACATATGCGACTGATATAACTTTCCTAGCTCTGAATTATCTTGTTTGTTTTTTGCTTTTTTTCTTTTGCCTCAGATGTTCTGTTAACTATTGCAACTATCACTGGCCACAGCTAAATGCTAACAGTTAGTTGCCTGCTGTACTGGCATGCTCCAAAAAACCTCAACATACGCTAGCTGAAGAGCTCCCCTAGGCCTGCTCTCCAAAGTCAGCCGTAGAGGGTTAACATCGGGAACCTCGCTGCACAATTTCACACTCTGCCAGGTAGAATAAAAGCTGCTGCTTGGCTAGGCAAAAACAAACTGCCACACCTGGGGTTTCTATTTGTTGTCAGAAATGTTAAGGATGGCTGCAGCAACAGAAAACAGGTGCATATATATATTTTTTTTTTCCCCCACAAAGCTATTCAGAACTACGTTTCCCATAATCCAAGAGTAATTTTTATGCGTTTATAAAATACTGAATAGACCCAGCAAGTCTATTAAGTGCCAGAGCTCTGAGGAAGACAATATCATCCATCATCCATACACCCTCATGCTGCTCCTGTCCACATGTGAATTCTTACAGACATTGCTGAGACCTGACACGCTTAAAATATTATCACATTTTTCCTTTCACCGTATAGTTGTACCTTTGAGTTAGTAGCTGCATCATTTCTGAAACACGCTGCTGTGTGCACAGGAAAAAAAAGGCAGACTACAGAAAAAATGCTCACTTGCAACTCGATGCTGACTTACAGGAGTTGCCATGATAACCCATGTACAAGGCAACTTCAGTTCTGCGCCAGCTATGACCTCTGGGAGAGTGGAACTAAAAAGAGGCAAAATAGTTCTTAAAAACTGGAAACTGAGGTACTGATGTAGTCTTTGCCCTGTCCCCAGGACCAGCCCACCGGTACCATTGCAGTGGCGAACCCACAGCTCACCTCCCTTGCAGCCACAGCACGAGGCTCCTCCTGAGGCCACGCACAGACGGTGCTCTTCCACCCGACTTCCACTTGCTACAAAACCTCTTTCTCCAACGTGTACCCAAAAGCAGGCAGCTGGGTCTGCCACTGAGGCAGCCCCCAGCCCAAAGAAGCGCACGCAGCCTCACTGAGGTGCCACAGCACCCTCACTTCCTCTAGTGAGGGGAAGATTTACCTGGCAGATTTGGGGAACACTCTATTTTCCCCCCAACACCTCAGCAGGAGAAAAAGCCACAGTCACCGCTGCTCTCGCCCCTGTAGATCCTGCCGCCTCTGCTGGTTAATGGGCCCAGGAAAGCCGTGCCAGCTAATTCCAGTCATTAAAAGGACTGCTCTCTGCTCTTAAAGGCCAAAGGAAAAAACCAGTGCTGGGAGTGTAACTGATTCTCCCTGTAGGTGTCATCCCATTCCCCTCCCAGCAGCCCTTTCTCTACAAAAACCTCACCATATAGCTGTGCAAATAGGCCAAACACTTACAAGTCAAGACAACATTGATGTTTTCACATCTTAATTTACCTTTCTGACATCCTCTTCATTCAGGAGGTAGGCTAGCCAGACACTGTACTCCTATTACAAGGTTAATTTATTAAAGCTGTGACCTTAAAATAGATTATTTCTTAATGACTTCATAAAATATTTTATTTACAAAAAAGACTATTTCTGGGGAAAAAAAGACAACAAAAAACAACTGTATCTTAAGATTGTATCTTTAAGTTTGACCTAGAGACTAGAAGAATCCAAACTCCAGAGGAGCGAGTCCCAATTGCCTATAACCACGTGCCCCAGGTGAAACGGGCACTGTTTTCTGACACCCTTCACGTGCCTGACTGACACATGCTACACATTAGAACTGCTGCTGCCGTAGCTAAGGCTTTTCTCAAGCAACCAGATAAAGGACTGTTTTATTCTTTAATCTAAGACATCATGCACTGAACATGAGATGTTGGAGTTTAGGATCCTGAGGGGAGAGAGGAGGGAAGACAGCAAGCTTGCTACCCTGGACTTCGGAAGAACAGACTTCAGCCTCTTCAGGGATCTCCTTGGTGCCAGGGGACAAAGCCCTGGAGGGAAGAGGGGCCCAAGAAAGCTGGTTAATATTCAAGGATCACCTCCTCCAAACTCAGGAGCAATGCATCCAATGCAACAAAGAGGAAGTCAGGCAAAAACACCCTGCATGGATGAACAAGGAGCTGCTGGCCAAACTCAGGCAGAAAAAGGAGGCCTACAGAGGGTGGAAGCAAGGGCAGGTGGCCTGGGAGGAATAGAGAGAAATCGTCAGAGCAGCCAGGGATCAGGTTAGGAAAGCCAAAAAGCCCTTTTAGAATTAAACTTCGCCAGGGATGTCAAGGGCAAGAAGAAAGGCTTCTATAGGTACGTCAGTGATAAAAGGAAGACCAGGGAAATTGTGCACCCTGTCCGGAAGGAAACAGGAGACCTGGCTACCTGAGATATGGAGAAGGCTGAGGTACTCAGTGACTTTTTTTGCCGCAGTCTTCACTGGCAAGCCCTCTAGCCACACCACCCAACTCGCAGAAGGCAGGGGCAGGGACTGGGAGAATGAAGAACTGTCCAGTGTAGGAGGAGATCAGGTTCAAGACCATCTAAGGAACCTAAAGGTGCAGAGCTGGTGTTGTTCAACCTGGTGAAGAGAAGGCTCCAGGCAGACCTTACAGCGGCCTTCCAGTACCTAAAGGGGGCCTATAGGAAAGCTGGGGAGGGACTCTTTGTCAGGGAGTGCAGTGATAGGACAAGGGGTAATGGCTTTAAACTGAAAGAAGGTAGATTTAGATTAGATATAAGGAAGAAATTCTTTACTCAGAGGGGGTGAGGCACTGGCACAGGTTGCCCAGAGAAGCTGTGGATGACCCCTCCCTGGAGGTGCTCAAGGCCAGGCTGGATGGGGCCTTGGTCTGGTGGGAGGTGTCCCTGCCCATGGCAGGGGGGTTGGAACTGGCTGATCCCTTCCAGCCCAAACCATTCTCTGATTTTCCAGTTATATAAAACATGTTTCCTGAATAAGTATGGCTACAAATAAACCAAATTAGAAGAATGACTACAAAAAAGCAGCAACTGGAAACACTGTTTTGAGATTGCTAACACATCCCCTAGACCTGAGGTGGAAGTGAAAGATGTCAAGCTGTCCAAACAGATGGCTTTTGGTACTTTTATACTGTTATCCAATCAGTTTACTTCCCCTCAATTAACATACTACATTATAGTTCTCATGTGAATTGGAATCGATACATGGATCTGTTCTAAAGAGGGAAAGATACAGAATAATACAAAAACTGGAACTTAAACTAAGCGCCCTTTTTTCCACCTCTGCAGTTCATCTGCTTTTTGTTAGCTCATTCAACCTTAAAATAAATACATGATAATATAAAATAAATACATAATAAATACATACATAAAATGTATGCAAGCACTTTTCTTAGGGAGTTTTGCTGTCAGTAAACATATCAAAGTTTCAAGTAGCTCTTCACTGAACTCACTCCAGGTTTTTGATGTTTCTCCAGTACTGGGTAGGGACGTGTGGGCAAAACTGGACACAGCATCTGGACATAGTCAGAGAGTGTTGAGCAGGGGAGGATAATCCCTTACCTTGCTCTCCTGGCCGTGCTCCTGCTCCTACAGCCCAGGATGCTGTGGCCTCCCCTGATGGCAGGCGTGCTGCTGGCTGATGCCCAGCGGGCTGCCCAGTGCACCCCAGGGCCTTTCTGCAGAGCTGCTCCCCACCCTGTCAATCCCCAGCTTCTCTCACTGCCGGTGCTTCTCCTGCCCAGCTGCAGGGCTTTGCTTTTGTACCTCTTGAATATCTGGAGGCTCCTGTCAGCCTGATCCTCCAGCCTCCCTCAGGCCCTCTGGGTGCCCTCCATCACCTCCTCCAGGAAAGAACGGTGCTCTGGTCATTACCAGCATCCCGGTGGAGTATGGTCCATTAACTGCCACCCCCTTAGCCAGCCAGCCAAACAATTATTTACCCCTCTTACTGCCCATCCATCCAGTCTGTAGCTTCACAATTTGCCTACAAGAATACTGTGTGAGACTGTCAAGACTTGTATACTCCCACCATTAGGAAGTTGGCTGTTCACGGAACAGCTGAAAACCTTCAAACATCGGAATGATGAAAACATAAAAACAGACAACAGATGACAGACAAATAACTTTTCAAGTACACTACAACTGGGTAATATAGGCTTACATCTGCCTCATTATTTAACCTCTTAAGTACAGTATAAAAACAAGACAAGATGCTGGAGAGTGCCTCAAATAATACAGGTTTTCTCAAAAATGTTCAAGTTATTCGTGGTGGAATTTAGAAAACACTTTGCTAATATGAGGAAGGAAGTTCACTCTATACTTTGCTGAGAAGCAGTGGGGAAACTGAAAAAAAAAATGATATAGGTACAAAAAGTCTTTCTGATCCAAGTATGAAAGAAAACAAAATAAGAGAAGACTAAAAGATGTAATTGTTTTAAAACTCTGATTCAACAGTTTATTTGCAAAGTAAAAAATTTCTCTTTCAAGTGCACATTCAAATAACTGCAAACCAAAAATTAAGTCCTGACTGACTTGCTACTGAAGTCAGGTTTTTGCTAGAGTGCAGTGACACAGGATTTTGCTTCAGTCAAGTCTCCAAAATGTCATCTCTACTGGAAAAATACACATAGTTCCAAACGAGATTTATTCTCTTGAAATCTTTCTTCTTTCATGAAGAAATATTCTACTAAAATCAAGATTACTAAAAGAAATTTTGTTAAAAGACGAGCCATTAAAAATGATTGCATTCCTTGAAAATTTTTAACTAGTGTTTTTATAGATTGCATCAGAATACAGAAATGCTACTTAGCCCAGAAATAAACCAGTCGAGAGGAGAAGCAGAGGTTTCACCAGTGCAGAAGAATTATTATTTAAGTTACCCATTAAGCAGTTTCAGTAAGTTGGCTTACCTTGAAAGCTCCTTCTAAATAAACAAATTGCTTACTTGAGATCCTTCAAAAATACAGAGTAAGCCTCAATAAATATCAGAACAAACTACTGAAAATAACTGCATGCATATGTCAAGATTCCAGTTATTAAAACAGCACCTGGAGGAAAAAGCAGCTTCCGACCAACACAACAGGAAACACAACTTGGGAAAAGGTTTCGATGTAACTTCAAACCTTATCTGGCTACTGGGAAATCATTATAATTAAGAGATACTAAAAATACGCCCTACCAAACAGCACAAATCGGGTTCTAAAAATGTAACTACATCTAGGATTAAAAAAATTTTAAAAAGAAAAAAAATCACACAAACTTTATAACCATATGCTTCACATGGTGTGAAAAGAATATTAGAGCTTGACAGTATTAGGATTGTGCAGGTCAGCTAAGCAAAAGGTTATCACATTTACATTTATTTTACTTTCACATTTTTCCTAGCTCTCTCCTACTTTGTAAAGCCTTGAAAGCATGAGGTGACCTTTCTGATGCAGACCCGGGGCTTGCTTACTGCAGATAAGGATACACCTGAGCTAGGGAGAGACTGCACCCAGTTAACAAAGGTTTGGGGTTGTTTTTTTTTTTTTTTAACCAGTTAATACGACCCACACAGTCAACTCAGGGATTCAGTCAAGTCTACAGCATCAACAGTTAAAGATGCCTGCCTTATATATCAAAGCATAAATCCTGCCTTGCCCAACTCTACTTTTTGCAATAAAACAAACAAAACATCCTACAAGGAAATAGCACGCATACGGCACATCATATCCTTTGAATTGCTTTCACCTTTCTCTATTTTCTGCAGGTTAATAATTACACCAGGTTGAGGACTCCTCTGTAAAGTGGTGTACAGCAGCATAACAGACTATTGCCTTAGAACCTGATCTACCGTCATTCAGAAACTGTAAGAATCCTTTTGGACATTTTACTTTTCATAACGATATCCTGAAACCTGAGTGTATTTGCCTACTTCTCAATTAAGAGAAGTAACTAACTTAAGAGCAGACCAATTTTCATATCTGAAAATGTCATAGTCACTAATAATTTCAGAATTTTTAAAATTGGTTTTAACTACAGGCAAAGTCATCATGGACATACGGTGCTACAGCACATTGCTTTTTTGGATATCCATGCTTTCTTTCGTATTTTTCTGCCTTTGGATGTTCAAGCACAAGTCTCACAAAGGGTGGGAAAGTTACAGCAAAAGCTTTAGGTAGGGCAAATTCTCTCCTCCAGGCTCACGCTTGACTTTCTTTTGGCTAACAAATCTACAATCCAGCATTTTTCAGTTTCGTAGCCCAACTTCATTTATGGTCCCAAGCACACTAAGTGACAACATCTGTCTTTCTAGAAGCCAGTATTTAGCAACATGATTTCTGTGGGATGCAAGTCCCAAGAACCCTCCTCAACTTGCACCAGGACAGGCTCTGGTAGGAAGAGGGTCTTCCAAGTTCCCCGTTCATCCTTTAGTCAGATTTCTACCAAGTGAAAGAGAAGAAAAGGTGACAAGGGAAGGAGAACATTGAACAGAATCCCCCTAGTATAAGAAGCAATTCCAAAATAAATAAACTGGAAAGCATCTGAGCTCATGTGCTTCTTTCCCGCCTCCCTATAAATCGACTATTTATGATACTGTAAGAACAACAATTGTCAGTAAACTGCCAAGTATTTGTTTTCAGTATAAATTATCTTGACACGTATCTTCAGTATGTATAGGTTTATTTCTGAAGACAACCTGACTTTAAAATCTGGCCACACATTACAGAAAAATCCCACTTGTACAGAATTTGTACTTTCAAATAGTTCAAATGACTCAGCACTAGCCTGCTGTCATGAACACTTATTTATTGGATACACTCACAAATTACTGTTTCTTTTGTCTCACCTCAAAATACCCATTCTAAAATGGAAAAACTAATCAATAGTAAATCTAAAACCAAAGCACTTAAAATAGAAACCACAGAACTGCAATATTCTATTCGGGTTTGTGAAAGTCCATGAAACTGTCCCAGCTGAGATTAATAATATTCCATCATCCAAGTACAAATTGATCTATTGAACAGTTCAATTACTATTTTCCATTCCAGAAAGGTAACCATCTCCGCTTTGGAACTGTAAAGGTCTAAAATAAAGATAGGCAAATAGTTTCTGCTACTACAAGAGTAGTGCTAATCTTAACATTTGCGCATCCCTGAGATATTTGCCTCTAGATCAAATTATATGCATGCATAGACACATAAATAAAGTATGAGAAACTGTTTTGCTGTCTCTACACGTTGTGCACATGCTGAAAATATGGGCTCCACAACATGGCAAATCAGCTGGCAGGTATCAGCTTTTATTTGTCCTTAAGAATAACACCAAGTCCCAGACTCTTGTTTTGGTGAAACTCTTTTCCACCCAAACTACAACCATCCTCAGAAATATAGACTAGCATGAAAACGCCATTTGGTGCTCAACTAAATCTTGCCCCAGAAAACTGAAGGTGAACACATTTTTGTGCTATTGCCTATTAACTAGAACAAAACGAGAGTTTCACTCCATATTGTATTTTCAGAATAACTAGTTTTTATGATCTGAACATGAAGTTTACACCTCCCTCTCCAGGGGGAGGTGTAGAGCCTGCCAAAGAATCTACATGCTTCAGGGCCAAAAGGAACGAGCTGTGGATTCATAGCCTCAATATGTTTCAATCTAATCTGATCTACTTTACACCAGATAACATTATCTTATTTCTTTCTAGGCTTTTCTGGACAGAAAACAAACAAACTAAAACCCACCAAAACAATAGAAGAAAATGTATTTACATTGCAAAGAATCCAATGCTTACGGACAGTTTGAAGCTTTTGTGTTTTTCTATTTTCCCTGTACACAGACCAGATTTGTTGAACTAATTGCTCTGATGAGGCTGCCTGATGGACAGATACAGCCCTCAATACCCTCAGATTCTGTGTTAAAGCTCTCAGGACAAACCCTCAAACTCCATTCTGAAGTAATTTCCAGGTAGAAGGGAACACAATGAAGGAACCCTTCCCAGGCAGCAGCTTTATCTCTTCAGTTTTTAGAAGACAACTGGAGACACTTCACTGACCTTAACTTTTGAAATTCAAAATCCAGTTTTCAATGGACATAGTCAGCTATGTCTTCATACAAGCCTGGAAACTGAAAAGTGTCCTACTATTCATCAGCGCTAGCACAGACTGCTCACTTTGGTTGACAGCGACACATTTCAGACTACTCAGGGCTATTGCTTTTGGTTTTTTTAAGGCACACTTCAAAAGAAATGTTAAATTAACATAAGCAATGTCTGCTTAATCAGAAACAGAAAAGACAAAAAACTTTCCTTTCACAAAAAAATACACAACCATTGGAAAGAGAAATTGATTGTTTCCTCATCTCTTCCACATGATATGGAATTCAATATGCATTATGCAAACTATATTTCATAACAAATCTGCTCTACAAATGTGTGGCAAGTAACCATGATGAAATGTCTACGTCTATCAGAACTCTGGAAACATTTTTTTCAATAGTGAAGGAGACGATTTGGTATACTCAAGTTATAGTCAATGTATTTGATGCTGGAAATCATTCTAAATCATCAGTCTGCTTTCATCTGAAGCCATCATAAAAGTAGAGTTCCGAAAGCACAGAGCCTGGGAGTGCGACTGCAGTCAATCAGCTGTATAACATATTACTCACTCATCAACAGTGATTTTATATTAGTGTTAAGAACACTATGGCCTTGCTCTAAAACTTAAGTGGGGCTGTCACTTTAATGGAGCCTAAATTCCACATTTTCAACAAACAACAAATACATCCCTTATTTCAACAAAAAACAGCCAATAAAACCACTCTATTCCTCAATCCCAGTTTGTTTATGTGTCAAAATTTCATATGCAGTAATTTTTTTTTTAAAGACAATCATTTTATCAGTAGCAGACAGAATACTTGAAGTATTTATTTTTTCTCGATGACTTAGTCTATTTTCTCTTTTTCTGTCAAAGCAATTTCTCCAACGCAAGAAAAAAAAACCTGCTACTCATTTATACTGCTACTGCTATTTTCTTAGAAGTCAAGAAGGAAAAGGACCGTTAGATTACAAATCCAGTCCAGTTCAAAACTGTTCAGTGAATGTCCCAAAATGTATCACACTGGAGAATACCTTTAGAGATCCTAGTGGTGACCAAACTCTTGTGTTTTGATGCAATTAGCAAAAGGAGACCATTCATGCTAACAAACTAGTATCTAGGATCATTTCAACAGGTTCTACGAAGTAGTTTGAGAGGGCAATAATTTGCTGACAGCTATTGGAAATGCTTTACCAGTTGAGGAATTTTAAAATGCCCACTGTCCTGAGTTCATTATACATGGACTATCAGTTTTGACAGGCCAGCTTATTGGTTTTTTAAAAAAGCTCTATTAATTTTCAAATACAAAACAAAGATGTCATCATTCTTATTAAAACTGAACACATAATAGTGCTATATGCTAGTAAAATTAATTTGCAACATTAGCAATGCCATGTCTTTTCCAGACTTTATGTAATCTTTACAAGAGCATTATTCAAACTACTTTACAATATTCTCTAAAGCTTACAAAACTGTTGTTCAGGTAATGTGTTGCTGTTAAATTTAGCCAAATGGACAAAAACAACTTTATGGGCACAAGAGAAGGAGGAGAACCCAAACAAAAACTGTACTAATTTCAATTCTTAAGAAACAATGTGGCTGAACATAAAGCAGTATTTTCAGAATATGTGACTATTTTCATGGTTAAAATTTCTCATTTTCTACTAAGGAAAGGTATTATGTAACAAGACAGAGAGCATCATATGATAAGGGCAGAAATATCCACTAGTGTGCTTTTTCCACTGAAATTTTTTATTTTTGAAAAACAGAATGGCTTGAGTGAAAAACAGTTTAGTTAACTCTTAATCACAATCACGCCCTAAAGCAATTTTCAGTATGTCAGTTCTAACGAAAGGATATTGAACTTCAAAATTTTAAGCTTTTTTCCATGCGTCTAGTTTTGACATATTAGAAACCACGCCACTTGCTTCTTCATTTTATTTTGTACAGAATAAAAAATGGTCCGTATCTCAGAAATAAAAGATATAAAGAAAATAAATAAATAAAAGAAATAAAAGATTTAACAAAAAAAGAAACCCAGACAAAATTTCCAGCTTGCAAAATCCTAGCTGTCTTTGAACAGCTCAGTTGCAAGAATAAATTATTCTGATGATCTTGAAAAAACATATTTTTTAAGATAAGTATTTTTGGAGGAAAAAAAAGAGTCCTGAAAGGTGATCTGCTACCACTGGTTTGACAACTTACTTGTGTGCTGCTTTCTAGAATTGTTCTAAATTTTTCAAATATTGCAATTTTAAATATTAAAGGAGGAATAAAGGTCTTCCTTATAGATAATGTCAAAGCACTTCCATAATTTTACTGCTCACTTAGAAAAGCTTCTGCAACTTTGCCGTGTCTATTTTTTAAAGAAATTTAAGGACAAACCTTGAAGAGAACCCATAAAGGCGGTTGGGGAACAAAACCCTACCTTCCTTACAGTGACTAAATTAAGAGAGAAGAGTGTGGAGGGTTTGCTTTTTTCATACTGTTTGACCTCTGAAGAATGTCTCATGCTTTAAGTCTTCCAGGATTTCAGTATTCCACACGGTAACCAATATTTGCTATTAATAGAAAGGGATACTACCAGGTCACAACATATCACCAGTTTTCAAATTTTCACTCTGAAATTATTCAAGTTTTTACCACACTTCTTTTTAAAGACAATCAGACTAAACTAGTGCATGAACGTTGACAAAACCAAAGTAGACCATCACTCCCCAAAAGATTAAACCTGATTTTAGAGTAGTATATCGAATTGGTAGCGCCACACCAAGGAAACACTTGCAGCTGGGTATAAAAACATATTTTCTGGACCAAGCAATTCTGAAGAACAAACCTTTCTGGTGTTTTTTGTTTGTTTGCTTTTAAAGAGCATCAAGTCCCCCCTGTCCTCCTGCAGCTGGCATACAATGGACATCAGGTGTAGAAGCAACAGACACCACATTGTCAGCTCCAGCTACAACCACAACAGCAACTGTGTTCAGCCTTGATGCATGGCAAAACTATTTTTGCATTTTAGCCATTAATTCCTCAATGGCAGCATCAGGCATGAAATCAGTGTAATCTGAACCTGTGTTCATATCAGTTTGGCTTGCAGTAACAGAAAAATTGATTTCCAAAGTATGCCATTTAAATCAAACTGATTTAAATGACTGCAAATTTATTTTCAAGTATTGTATTAAACTGGTTTAAAGATATTGCTCAAAAACTGGCAGGTCTTCAAACGTATTCAAGATCTCAGATTTCATGCCTTCAGATTAGCAGATTGATCAATTGAGATTATAGATTAATTTATTCATCTGAAATACAGCTAGGCAAGCTTCACTGGTTAGCATAACTAAGTAACTAGGTCATCTGTATCCTCACAAAAAAGAGCGTAATTGACAGGTAAGTCTTTTTCATTATTTAATGTTCGGTTTTACACCTTCTTACGAAGAGAAATAATTATCTCTAAAGCAGTATTAGACTTCCTAGGTCTATCAGTTGCTTAGCCCAATACTTCTACATATACATAACAAAACGGGAGACACCCAAACAGCAAACTGGAGAGAGGCTGCAGCAGATGCGTGATGTTACTGATGCATCAGTGGAGCAGGGGACAAGAGAGAAAAAATATGAAAGGAAAGAAGATCCAAAGTAAGAGAAATGAAGGCAGAGCAGGGGAGGAGGGGAAGGGCAACTGACAGCTCAGATTGCTGAACAAAGCTAATAAATAAAACATGACCCTTTACACCGGGTTTCTCCAGTCTGGTAGAGATTTAAAAAGTTGTGAGGAGAGAAACAGTCCTAACAAGGAGAAAGAGCCTTAAAAGAGAGGCCCAGGCTGCTTTGTTTTATTAAACCCAAACACTAAGAATAACATCCACTGCAACAGAATTGGCTACCAAAGAAATCCACACTACTGAAACTAATGTACCGGGCAAAAATAAAAACCAAGGAGCACCAGGAGCAATTACAAATGAGTGAGAAAGCACACACAGCGTGACCAGTAATTACTAGAGCCTATACCTATAGTAAAAATGACCTGACAGATATCTGACACCTAGGATACAGCATCTTATTCAGGCAAACAAAGAAAAGCCATGGAAAGGATGCATAGACATCAAAGTGACAGTCAGGAGTGAATAAAAGCAGAAATTCAGGAAGCTGATAAAAGCACTTGAAAGGGGGAAGGGAAGAAGGAAAGGGGCTGACTGAAGAGGGAAGTCAGTGTAATTAGGACTGTGAAACCTGTAAAATTCACTTCCTATGAGATCAGTCCTTTCAACATGAACAGCTATTTGAAATCTCTCCCCCCACCTTCTCTTCTTCCAGTGCATGGAGAGCACGTAAGTCTTCAACATCTCCTGACACATCTCGGAACAGCAAGTGCTTATTTGTGCCTGGGCTGTGATACAGTATGAAATGCAGAATTAATTCCTCTGGCATCTGTATCAATTAACTTCTACCATTATAGGCAGTTTAAAAACCTTCATCTTCAGGTGAAAATACATAATAATATATAATCTTTTCCTTAACTTCTGAATATGCCCTAATTTCATTTTCCATTTTATTCTTTAGAATAGTTTATCAGTAATAAGTCACGAGTACCTTAAACCCCACAAAATGCAGGCAACATTTACTTCATAGTGTAAGCATGCAGTTGATTTCTGAAAAAGTTCAGTTTCTTAACCTCTGGTCTATTTCTCTAAACAGCACATCTCTGCAGTAGGTGATTTGTGGCTTTTCTCAATTTTAACACAATGAAACTCACATGTTATACCTGGATAAGGGGTACAGCCACACATACCTGCAACAACTCAAACAGCCCCTACATAACTGCAAAATGGTTCTGAAAAAGAAAACAGAAATGCTGATTTTTAAAGCATTAAGATAAACCCCAAGTAGAGGTGTACTGATCCAACTTTTGCTTACTTTCATATCTAAGCTTATATAATGTACCTCTCATTTAAAAGCGGAATATCAACTAATTTTAAAGGAGGGTATCAGTAGAGCACAATATGGCCTTTATTAAATATGAATTATTTGTTCACAACACATTCAGCATGACAACAGAAAAGCAATGCCTTTAGGCCACCATTACATCTGCCCTGTTTCCTTTCCTTTCTTCCTGTCTCCACACATCTGCTTTGTCAGCTCCAACAGCATCTATATCACATGGGCAAAGAGATTTGTTCCGTCCTTTACAGAGCAACCAACAGTAATTTTACTTGATACTAACACAGAAACAAAATTATGATGTTTAAGACTTAACCTTTCAACAGAGACGGAGGCAGAATACTTGTCACATCCTAGCTGCTGCTGTACCCTCCAACAGATGATACCACATTCAATTTCACTGGCTTCACACAGGGAAAATTCAGCTCATTGTCATGAAAACCAAAATTTATTTTTTAAATAAAAGATTAAATGTGATGGAAGTGGGTTACAAACATTATTATGGGATCTGAATGTTTGATGCTCAGACTTTTGGATTTTTTTATTTTTTTTTTAAACACAAACGATGCAGGTAGGACAGGATAGCAAAGGGCAGTTGAAGAACAAACTCTTTGCAATATTTTAACCCAGATCTCATGATCTGGGTTCAAATGACATAATCTGTCCCAGAGCTTTGCTACCAATAGATCTTTTGAACATGGAAAACATCACAGCTATAAGGTCTTCCAAGAGAAACAAACCAGAGACAGCATCTGGTGCATGTACCGCCCTCAGTATCGGTTCCTGAATAGATTGGAAATTATAAACAAGGATTGAGCTGGTGCAGGGGTGGGAAGCAACCATTGAATATGTGGGGGCATTCCTCTTCTACTGGTACATGTATTTGCATTCTGGGATTGAATGAACGATAAACCAGGAATGTATGCAGTTTGAAGTGTCTAACTTCAAACTGCTGTGAATCTCTTACAAAGTATCATCGCTGTTTAGAACAGTGACTATGCAAGGCTAACGAGAACTGAGGCATGCATAAGGAATCAAAGTAACATCATTATTACCATTTCATGCTCTATAAAGCTGTAGACGGTTGGTAGAAAGCCTCCTATTTTGAAACACACTTGCTGATATTATTCCCTTTAAACTATTTTTCATGAAATTCTTATTTATTGAGCAAGTTCCCTTGGCAATCCATGTGTTTATATATGCAGCAAATACAGTACCAACATCAAACAGTGGCTGCATCACACAGAGACAGATCCAATCATAACGTGCCGAAATTTTGATCCAGAAGGAAGAAAAAAAAATCAAGACTTGATAATACAGCAAAACTATATTTTCAAATTAAAATTGGTAAATTTGGTCCATTACCCAAGAAAGCAAATTCTTCCCAAACAACCACAAAATATATAAAAGATTACAGATTTTTATCAAGAATTAGTTCCTTTATTTCACTCAAAAATCCATGCTGCAAGGCTCCCTATAAAATGCTACATTGTCTATTTGTACTTAGAACAAGGTATTTTTTACAACATTAATCTGAGATAAAAAAGATAGGTAAATCTTCCATTAATTTATTTTTATTAATTCTATTAAAATACCCATATATATGCCTAACCACCAAGACAATTTTAATAAAGATAAATGTGTAAGTACATACTGAAGTACAAAAGCATTGTACGTATTACAACGTATTACAAATAATTTCACACGTGATCATAAGTATTAGAAAATAAGAATGAATTACAGTTTGCTGTAGAAGTCTACAAGGTAGCAGTTTCCACTTGCTATTCAAAGTAGGTCAGAAATTATATACTTGCACACTGCTATTATAATACATTTTAAAAAGTGAAAACTGTAATCATATCAGCAGCTATTAAAGAGTGATGCCCTGCTTTTTCTAACATTACCTTAATATTTTCAAAATGATAAAGTGAATGATGATACTCAACGTTGGGGAAAAAAAACAAAACTGCTTAGGAAATCCATTTTATAAGCATGCACCTATATTAATGTATTTGGAAACTGAAACAAGAAATGTTATTCTTGAAGGTGCAGGTAAAACGAAGAACATACTTACAGCAAATTAACCTCAAACTATATAGGTCATCTCTGAAGATTCTCTATTTGGAAATACTGCTCATGACCAGATCAGCAGACACCGAGTTCTGTGCCCATTTAAACTGAGATTACACAGTAGGGCATTTTACGTTTCATTTTGTTTAAACAAAGTATTCTTCCACAGACCTAGGTAGATGAAGAGATTTCCTCCCTTCCCCTTTATCACTTGCAGGGACAGTTGTCAGATTTGAGAGACAGGCAGCAGTCAGATAGTTAAATCAGCCGTACTGGAAGCATAATGCATGTCCACCGAGTGACCGTGGTTATATAAACTGATTCAGCAAACTAATAGCACTCCTTCTGTCTCCCAAAATACATATAACTCAGCTAGCTCAACTACTAAGTGATTACAATTGATATCTTTGTTTCAATGCTAGAAGAGAGAAAAGAAAAAAAAAAAAAAGAAAAGAAAAAAAAAAAAGGAAAAAAGAGCAACTGCCAGAGCCCAGAAACTGGACTACTTTCTCATTCAAGAAGAGACCTGGTGGTCAGAGCTGAGGCTTAACTGTAAGGCAGCGCACAGAAAGGCCATTTGCACTTTCACTGCTCGTGCTGCACTCAGCCTGCAGATGAAAGCGGAACTCAGATTTTCAAATCATTCCAAGATTTTTGAAAGGAGATCTAAGAGGAAGTCCTGCAGCGCATCATTTCTCAGTTGGTTTGCAGACTGGATTGCACCTAGCCAAGAGGTGACCGTACAAAAGAACAATACGAAGTAGCTGAACTATAAAACATAAAAGAGATACGTTAAGAAGTAGTCAAGAAAAATATTTCTCTAGGTATATGAACTTTCTGACTTGGAGATTTTAACAATGTCAGTGTGAACATACTGGGGCCTCTTGAAGTGCAAGATCCTTGAGCGAAACAAAATACGTGTCCAATACAGTCTTAAAGAAGTCACAGTGCAAAGAATTCTTAAAATAGAAGCTCGCAAAGCGCATTATATTGTCAGAGTAAATCTGTCTCCATCCCGCTAGAGATGCTAGATCGGTGATCCACATATAACTCCACCTATCTTTTAAGGCAAAAACTCTTCTAGCACCATTGCTCGTGGGCTTTAATACAAAGTTCTGGCAATTGCCCTAGGCTCAGGAACGAAGGGCATGCTGCTTTTTAAATTCTCTTTTCAGGTCATGACACAAGAGATCACACTGATGTCCAATAATGTTCTGTATACAAGTGCACAAGGAAGTCAGCAACTTGTACTTAAAAAAGAAAGGATGGGATTTCTAAAAACAGTTCTACATTGTACATCAACTTCATGTTTACATAAGTTACTTAACATTTTCCACAGGGCTTAATAAAACATAAAACTGAGAAAATATCACATTCTACACAGCATTGCAAACTGATGGTGAAACAGCATATTTTTGCCCATATCCAAGAGGCATTGCTAGCAAATGGAGACACTTAAAAAACTGAGTTTTATTTTTTTCAATACAGAAATGAAAAAAATCAAACATTTTTATTATTTCATCCCTAATCCTGTATGCTCCTAATATTATGAGGCACGTTCATCACAGAAATGACCAGACCGAGTTAGAGGCCAGAACAATTAAAAGCAAGATCTCTGAAGGAATCCAAGTTGGGTTTGGGACTTGGAGTGTGGTTAGGTCTTCTGGCAATGATAAAATAAAAAATAAAAATAATTCCCTCATTTTTCTCAGCCTTTTCCTTTTGAGCAAGGCTAATGGTTACAAACACTCTTGTAGCTTTATAATGAATTCTTTACAGTAGCCTTTGACAGCTGTCACTTGACATATTAGATTCAAAACAGCAGCTAACTAATGGGTAAGGATATCAATTAAGGAAGTATGGCAAAATTGACCTTTATATAATAAAGTTTCGGGTTAGTTATCAATGACTAAATTTATATAAGAGCTACTAGTTCTAGTTCTCACCCTCTGTAGATAGAAGAGCAGAAGTTTCTAATAAATTCACTAAAACAACCACTTACAAAGGAAACTTTTCTGCCCAGGTTTTCAGTGTAGTGTGTCAAATACTCGTATGTTGCTCCTTCCATGTAATTTGATGAGTAGACTAAGTAAGAAAACAACTGACACTAGAATAAAAACACGAACAGTATCACAACATAGGCAGACGGCATTCTCAGTGCTTATAGGATTTAAGAAAGCCTCTTTGCTGAGTTAATACTAGAACAGTTTAACACAATTAACAGTTAGCTGTGGGCACACTGATTACTAAAAGACGAAACAAAACATGAAACACTCCACCATAACTATGCTGGCCTGTCAGGGCTTTTTCCCCTTTTTCTTGATGTTTATTCCTTTAACGTGTTTACAGATGGAAGTCTCTCCCCACCACCATCCCTTAAGCAGGCCAGGCTCGCCGGGTATCACGTGCAGTAAGCTCTCCCCTCATAACTCAGTTGTTTCTCTAGCACCTCCTTTCATTTGCAGTTGTCCATTGGAGAGCTCATGATTGATCCATCCCACAATGTTATTTACCCTGTTCACAGCCGAATTAATCTCAGTAGCTCATTCATCAAATGTGATTTTATCACAGAGATGGTTTTCCTCCTAAATCATTTTCACTCAATACCTGTCAACTTTTAGAACTTTTTGGCTTGCTATTAACTACCAGAGGACAAAATCTATGCATCTAGCACGGTTTTCTTAGGAATTTTCTTTAGGAATATCTTAGGCTTACTGCTGTTGCATTTTGCTGTTTGTCTGTTCAACCCTTCCCACTGACAGCCATTTTCAACCACATTTGGAATGGAGATGGAAGGCTGGAAGATGCTGAATTCCTACAAATTCTGTCAAAACTGCCAGCTAGGAAGAAAGTTTTCTCCTTCTGCTAGTGATGTCATACCAGGAAAAGGCACAGAGATGACCTTACCTATTCCATGGGCATATGTGGAAAGTGACAGGTTGTTCCCAGGTAGCAACCTCCGTGCCCTTAACTCCAGACACAGTTGCCTCATACACTGATCATTTCCCAGACAGCAGGAACAAAGAAGAAAACTTGAAGATATTCTGGGGAGTGTGAAAGGGGATTTGGGAACAGTGGAAGAAAACAAGGGTACTGTGGGGACAAAACTAAGAATACTGTGGTGGGAGGAATGCAAGGATCCATGGAAAGCTCAGATTCTACCGAAGAAGAAAAAAGGCTACTGCATTTTAATCCTCTTCTGCTACTCCCAACTTCAAATTCTTGAAATTTATTGGCAATCTTTTCTGCACTGAAAATATACCCAACCTGTCATAAACAGGTATTATCCATATCTTTCCGGTATTTCTGCCTATATCACTAATACTAAATCAGATTAGTCCCCAGACTGACTTAAAGATCTGCTAAAGCCCACACTGTATCCCAGTATGTCCCTTTTCAGTATTCTCGCCATCGTCTTTCCCACACCAATCTCCCTGTTTACCACAACAGTTTAAAGACTGGTCAAACATAAATAGCCAAAGCAGAATCTCTCTCCCAGTGTAACTATTTCTTTGCCAATTTCTCTATCATGTTACAAGCCCTGCAGGTCATCAGCTATAAAGCACTCCAAGTTGCTTTTTTTTTTTTTAAAACAATGACATCAAGCAAGCTTAGCATGACAATTCTTATTGCTTCTCTTCTTAATACAGTAATCATCAGAAGAATAGTGGATAATTTTTACTTTCTGCATGTTTTACTGCCGTTAGTCACCTATCCTTACCTCTGAGAGTGTCACCTATTCTCAAAACTTAACCTCCAAATCTTTAACTTTGAAGGTCTGTAAATAGCACTATCTAGTCAAAATACTGGCTTTTCTGAAATTCATTCATTGCTTTTTTAATAATGCATTAAAAATATCTTTATACATAGTCTGCATTTTACATCCCTCCTTCTATAATCACTGGATTTTTTTTGTCTTGGAAATCCTCAAAGTTTCCAAATTTCTATGAAATACGACTTAAGATATATCATTTTTTGGTCTTTGTTAGATAAAAGCTTTTCTGTTTCCTCCTTTATTGTAGATATAGTCCACAATTCTTCTGTATACCAAAATCATCTTTACTCCATGAATTTTAAAGGAACTAGACTGAATAATCACCAATATGCAGGAGAAATTTTCAGTGGTAGGAAGGTTTCTTAGGCATACTGAACTCTATGGAAAGAGAAAGAGACAGAGAAGTACCTCTGCCAGCCTTCCTCCCATTCTGTGACTAATGGAAGCTTTCATACCATTTATGGTTCCCCAAATATGCTGGAAGTCAAGGACTTGGCTTTCTATTCTGTCAGCTTTTCTACAGCTTTGCATCCAAAACAAATTTGGGTATGCTGAGAACCAGATACTAACTGACTGGCAGCACAACCCTCTAAATATGTACCAAAAGGCAAAAAGGGAAAATACATATGTCATCCAAATCCTTAACATGGTGAGACTTCCTCCAGTCACACAGACTTCTGGAGACAGCTGAAGCTGCAAGCACTTCCTGAGGACCCTTCTTTCCAGCAAGCTCAAGAAGCAATGCTCAGTGCTGCACAAGAAACTGAAGGCACAGACAACAAAGGCAAAAAAGCCCACCCTTGTAACTCCACCGTATGGTTAAACAGACTGTAAAGAAACAAAAAAGCATTACATTGCACCTGTGATTAAGGCATAAGACATTCAGGTCTGCAAAACTGTGATTTGCGCATCACTAGTGGGCTACAAAACCTAAGCTTATCAAGTGCCCTCAGTTCCATTTTCTACCCATGTAAAAGCACAAGACACGCTGTGAAAACCACCCGATGTATTTTTAGCTGTCTTCTCAGTGAAGTGTGGGTTTTTTGCTTTAATGTTGGAAAAACAGAGAAGAGAGAAATCTATGAGGATTTCCAGTATGATTATGACCCAAGTTAAAAGCCTCTTGAGCCAACGGAAACATTGGTGTGCTAGGTCTGGAATGATTATATAATCATCTAATTATGCCCAAAATGTATTCATATAAATGGCACCGTTTCTGTTTGATTTAAAATGAGACACAGCCAGCTACATTTTGATCAAGTCTCATTGATGCAATGTCAAAATAGCATTAGCTGGCTTCTACATAAAAGGAAAAAGGGCTGAGTGACATCTCCACAAGATTTTCATTTCCTCTTAATCTGCAGAGTAACCCTCGTGATTAAAAATGAAACAATGAGTTCAGTCAGTCAAAACTGCCTCTTAACCTCCTTCAGCCTTAGCTTACACACTCTATTAAAAATACGTGATTTGGAAATATTACATGCTTACAAAAATGTTTCACTGACTTTTTAAATGCCTCACTAAGTACTTCATCATTTTAATTATTCAAAAATATTTTTATAAAGAATAGCGTTTCACCTGTTCAGGAAAAACAAATACATTATAAAAAGGATGCCACACTACCTGCAGTATTCAAGAATTGTTTGCACAGTTTCAGCTCTAACGCCTTGATACAATTTAACATGGTGCACATAACACTCACAAATAAATACTTGTAAATAAAACAGGCAGAGCTGTTTACCAGAATATCCCCATTCTTGCCACGTTTAGTGCTCAGGAGCAAAGAAACCTTCAGAATTCTTACATGTCCACACACACTCCTCAGCCACCTGCCCTTCTGAGCTGCACGATTAAAAATCAATCAGAACTAGCAGTGGAATACCAGACTGCGGTGGTAGGTGGGGTTGGGATTTATCTAAGGATGTGCTATACAGAAGGCATAAATTATTTCCACTGCAGCTTTTAAAACAATTCTACTAATTCAGAACACTGTAAGGACCAGAACAGTATCACATTTACAGTACTACTATGGAAAGAAATGGTATCATGTGGAGAAATATTAAAAAAACATGAAATCGGTTACTATACAGCTAGCTACAAATCAAATTGATGAAGTGTCTGCACTTACATTTACATATCTAACATATAATAACATAGAAGAAGCATGCCAAAAGAAAAAATATCATCACTATGAAGCTGTTCAAAAATTCCTTTGCAGCAAGATGCATTCATAGGCCACATGAACATAGAGCATGTGGTGTTGCCCCGAAAGTATTACATCTGGTCTTGGTAGAGAGATGCAGTCTTTTGAAGAGCATGTAGGTGAGTTATTTCCTAATTTCTCAGTCACCTCAGCCTACAGAGATGGTGAACAAACAGGTTATCATGAAAATATCATAGGCCATCTTTCTTTTTGCATTACTTTTTTTTTTTCTGTCACCAAGAAGAAAATAAAGAATCAAATTTTGAAAAGCCCATGAGAATAAACCTGGTTACCACAGAGGTGCTAACCCTTCCAGAATTAATGCTGATACTAAAGCTTACACTTACTGCTGCCTCTTCCCAGCAGTGGCTGGAGGAGTGATATTACTACCGCTCACGTTTCAGGAATATTCTGCAATTCTGTATTCTAATCTGTACAGTAACAAAATTTCAGGCCTGCCCCACCCCACCACAAAATAGCTGTTCTTGTGTTCAGCATATTATGGCAAATAAGGGAAAACAGAAAGATTCAACTCCCCCAATTCTCCCCCAACAATTCATCATACTTCCATTTCAATTTGAGGAAACAACAGTCAGAAGAAAAAAAAAAAAAAAGAAGATACAACTTCAGTTAATATGTACAAAGTAGTTAAGGATACAAAATGGGTTATTCCAGTACTACATATATTGCTTGCTAAACTGACAATTTTGACTGTACAGTGGTCACACCACATTTAGCATAACTGAGTAAATTTTGCCACCTTTAAGTAAAGTCAACTGTTCCATCTAAATTTACAGAAAGCAACTATTTTGATACATCAAGTATTTCTAATGAATACAATTGCAAAGAGTTCTCCCATACCAGATGAATCATTTAATACAAAATATTCAACTTTACTACACATTATTTAACAACAAATTTAGCAGTCAAAATTACAACTCATAGGTAGAGCCTTGTTAAAGGCATGTTCCAACAGGTTATTAAAATAGTACAATAGCTCAATTTACTGTCATTTATTGGTCCTGGACTGAAAAAAAAAATCCACACGAATGGCAACAGAAAAAACTAATTCATTGGTTATATAAAAGAATAAAAAAAACAATCAGAGAAGAAATCAACTTCTCGTTTTGATTTTAATTAATGCACAGTTCTAAACATCAACTTAGTTACCAATTAGCATCATAAAAATATTAATGACATTATCAGGAATGTTGCTGCATGTGACACAGCCTGATCATTAATGTAAATAACAGTAATTGCTTCATTTAAAACTGTTTTTACCATTTATTATTTTATTTATCTGAAAGAAAGCAAAAAATAGCATGACTGCATCTACCCTAATGAATGCACTGCTCAAATTCTTAATATTCAGCTTTTACCTTCAGATAATCATTCTCTCTCCCCTCTCCAACATCACCCCACCCTTAGACAAAAGTCTGCTTGAATTTTAGCTAAGAAGGTATCATTGCCTTTGTATTCTTTCACTACTTCCTATTTAAACCGACTCAATCGGATTAATATTACTTTGACAATAACGCAAAACAAGACAGCAAAGCAATATATAAAACCTCTGACCAAACAGACATGCAGTCACTATTTCCCTTAAATTTGCTAAATCAAGTTGATATTTAACCTCTCGTTTATAGCACACCCTTTACAAATCAGGCAATGGTGGTGACTGAAGAGATTAATTAAGCTAACTTTCATTTCATTTTCCATTAGCTTGGCAAATGAGCCTGGCGAATAATAAAGATAATAAAGTTCCACCTACGTGAATTCTTCTGAGTATTGTCAGTGGCTCCCGGAGATGACATGGCAGTGAGAAATAAGCAAGTAAACAGAAGCACAGCACCGGTCAAGTGAACCCTCCAGTTACCAAGCAGCTCCCCTGATGTGCATCTTCATTGATGTAGAACAAAGAGCGATGCTCGGAGCCTGCTTTTTCAAGGCAGTAACACCGCGACTGCCAGTTTTCAATGGGTCACTCGTACACAGATGCATGCACATTGATGCTCCAGCTCCCTGCCTTTCCAGAACCTGAACGTGAGCTATCAGCAGCTGTGGTACACCAGAATGCATGCATGTATTTGGGAAGATACCACATGCGGCTAAATAAAGGGGTGGTGGAAAGGGAGAAAGCTTTGCAGGGGGTTATAAGCCTGTGACATGCAGTTACAGCATGCATCTCATTTGACAGAGAGCTGGAATCATTTCCAAATGATTTAGAAACGAGAAAAAGGTACAGAGGGGTTCTGATTTTTTTTTTTTAATTAGGCAATGTTCATGTGGATCTCCCCTCAAAGTATTTTTCCTTAGCATGGCTTAGCTCAGATACCCTATAAACCAGCTTACATACTATTCTTACTTACATATAAAATATTAAAAACCTCAAATGTATTTTTTTAATACATTAGGGGCAATCTTACCTTCTGAAAATTACATTTTTGTATCTCATATCCAGACTACATGTTCATTAAAAATTCAGATAATATTTATGCAGTTAAAAAATGTATATAGAAACAGCACATTACTGTGAATCTGTGGTTACAGAGATGCTACTGTTACACAACAGTGTAATTCTGCTTCAAAAATTGTAAGGCATAGCTCAGAATTTGGCCTGCATTACCTCTTCCATTTAGGAAGATACTCAGTGCTGCTCGGAACTATGATAGCCATAACGATTCCTTTCGCTCTTCTTTAAAAATATCACATTTTAGACAGCTTCTGATGACAATTTTCAAAATAGAGTACAGGCGGAAGGAAATTATATAACATATACTGCTCAAATCCTCAGCATTAGGGGAAAAATTACCAAGAGCGTACAGGCCTACAAAACTCAGGTTTTATTTCGCTGGTGAAAATAACACCAAAAATATTAATGGGAAAGATTAAAAAGAAAAACATAATCACAAGATAATCCTGCCTTCAGTTTGTACTTCAGTAATTAAAGAATGAATTCCAGTTAGCACAGCAGACATAATAGGCTTCTATTTTTTCCCCCACATCAATCGCTTAAGCATTACAGACAACTAAAATATCACACTCTTAAACGTTTTATTTTCCACATAAACTAAGTATGATAGAACTTGTGTTCCCATGAAATTTATTCCTATCATCTAAATGGCTAGCTATTCATCCTGGCAATAGCCACAGAAAATCTTTATTGTTATATTGTTATATTGGCCTCCTCCACTCCATACAAAAAACAGGATTCGGCAAAGGCTGACTCCAACACAGGGCCAAATTCTGCTGAAGCCAACAGGAGGTGTATGTGCACATCCAAGAGCCCTCATATTTTTAGCTGCAGTGATGTCAAAATTGTTGTGACGTGTCTGACCTCTGAAAGGGCTTTTGACTTAGTGTAACACTAGAATGCAGAGAGAGTAAAATTCAAGAAAAAAATGAAAGCCACACAAATATATGAAAATTAAGAAAAATATATTGAAAGAATAAACTCACTCCCTCAAAATACAAAGCAACATAAGACAGGATGAAAGAGTATTAAGTGTCACATAAAAAAAAACCCACAAGATTCTCTAAAAATACATGCAGATGAAGCAGAATTACAAAGAAAATAAAAAAGTGTCCTTCCCCTCCCCTTTCCCCCAGTCATAATTAGGATTAAAAAAACTGACAAAGACAAGGTTTCTGAGATATCTGGAACACTAGCATTCTCTGGATTATATTAATTCATTGTCTGAATACTACTTTCAGGTGACAGCCATCACATAAAATAAAATCCTGAAATCTAAGCAAATAGATAACAAACAAACAAACAGCAGCATCACACCTGTAGTGCTCAAAGTTACATTACAGCCTCAACACACAACAAGCAAAAAGTAAAAAAAAAAAAAAAAAAAAAAGCATTAAACCAGAAATGGTTTGGAGTGGAATAAGTAACCAGAACAAGAAGAACTATCTTTGATCAGCTGAGTTGCAAGAACACACAGTATTTGCTCCAAGGATGGGTAATGATCTAGTTTGTTCGTAAATAACCTGTTATCTGTACAGCATCCTTTTCTAAACATTAGATTTCCTTTATAAATTGTTCTCTATTTGCAGCTTTGAACATTGAGACCAATCTGTGATGTACGTAACAAATTTGGAAGTGGCTACCATTTCACGATTGACTAAGGTCCACCCAAGCCTGTATTGCCGCTATTAAGGAAGCCCTATTTTTCCCTCACTAGTTGAAAACTTAACAAAAATGGGAGAAGGGTAAATAATTTTCAGTCTGATATCCAGTTGACCGTGTAGCCCCCCTTCCACCAAATCATAATGGGAAATAACATCCTGATGTAGTGATTCAAGCTCAAAACGTAGACATTTTTTCCTATGGCTTAAGTAGACTTCAAGATTTTTTTCCATTGAAATGTAGACTATTTCCGGCATAGAAAATATTGTCTGTCCCTAAGACCTGACATTTTTAGACTTTAACCTATTAGGTAACAAATATATTTGTAGTCTTCTGCAAAATAAATGTATACTTAAGATACTATCCATTGTAGTTTGCTTCACCCCAGTCACAGTATTTAATCTAGCAAACATTTTGTTCACTTGTCAAAGGCAGCTAATTAAATTTCAGCTACACCTACTATTCAATACAATGGTGTTGTCAATTCCCAAAAAAAAAGTCATATTCAGGGGGTTTGCTGGTTTTGGCTGGGGCAGAGTTAATTTCCAACAGAGCAGCTTGCATGGTGCAACGCTGCATGTTTGTGATGAAAGCAGTGTTCACGACGTAGCAGTGCCTCAGCTGTTGCAGGGCAGTGCTTACACAGCATCAAGGCCTTTTCTGCCACGCTGCCCTGCCAGCAAGGAGCGCATAACCGGGGAGAGGACTGAGCCAGGCCGGCTGACCCCAGAGGACCAAAAAGATATTCCATACCTTTTAGCATCATGCTCAACAATAAATGCTGGGGGACATCTGGAAGTATGGTGCACGTCTTCCCAAGCAGCTGTTACACACGGTGAAGCCTTGCTCTCCCGGAACTGGCTGAGCATCTGCCCTCCAAGGAATTCATTCGCTACTTCCCATCGTTTTGCTTTGCCCACATGCGCACCTTTTGCTTTACCTATTGAACTGTCCTTACCTCACACAAATTTTTATTGCTTTTACCCTTCTGATTCTCTTCGCCATCCCAATAGGGGATGTGTGGGGCTTAGCTGCCTACTGTGTTAAACCACAACAGGAGGACAGCAGAGACAAGCAATCACTTGCTTGCACACATGCAGTCTCTACCAAGACAGAAAATTTAGGACTTTTGTTGTTATTGGGTATGTATTCATATATGGAACGAGTTTTAAAATTGTACCATAAAGTCTGATAACCCAGCCAGATGGAATCAGATGCTTGCAACTCAGGACCATCTACTTGTGCGCTAGGGAGACAGCCATTTGCAAAGCTTTTACATCGCCACTGGTGGTGGTGTCTGCCCTGCTGAGAGAGATTCAAGTATCTATAACACAGGATGAAAAACAGTGAAAGATCAAGAGTAAATCTCCCTTTCTCTATTTTTCCCCCTTCTGTCTTTCCTTCTTTCTTTTTTTTTCAAAGCCTTGTCCATAGCTATATCAAAGACAGAAAAAAAGTGGACAGAACTTAAAAGTAGCTAGATCTCTGACAGTTTTAAAAAGTGTCCTGAGAATTAAACAGATATGAGAGTCTGAAAACACAGAGAGAGTCTGAAAAATGAAAATACAAACAGGAAAATCAAATGCAAGGTAGCTATAAGGACGCTTTATCATTTGGTTTTATTTTCCATCCGTCTTATCCTATTACAGCATAATGGAAGACTTAAGTAGTTAAACTCATTTGTCTTTCACTCAAGGTTTGTCTAGAAGAGACCGCGTCTCATATCATTCAATTCTCAAGAGAACAGTTATTATATATGGTAGTCCTGATCAATTCTTACAACAGACAATACAGAACATCCAAAGTTACAAGGCTTGATGGGATGGGAAAGAAGCTGGTAACACGCATTTTTGGCTAAAAATTTTTCGGAGTATTTTCAGCTCACAGCAAAATAATGAAAAAAAATCTGAAACCTGAATATGTTTGAAAATTTTAACTCCAAATTAGCTTTATGACAACAGCATTAAGCAATTGTTTTCCAAATGTTTTCTGGTATGCCAAAATAAGAGTTGTCCCCTTTTACATCTGTGATACAAGTCTTAAGTATTGATATTTTTGACCATGGTCACCTAAATAAAGCCTAAAACAATCAGGAAACACTCAGGAAGTACTAGTAGCAGAAGCATTGCCTATCTCTTGCGGCCTGTTTTAGAAGCAGCACCCAAACAACCAAGATACCCTTCCTCCCCTATTCAACGAAGTAACTGAAATGAAAAACCCCAAAATACATTGCATTTGCAAGACTATATGAAGATTCGGAAAAGGTGGTTGATTTTGATAGCCATCAGAGGCCAGTGTGATAAAGAAGATCCCCAAACAAGAAGAAAAATGAATTTGACACAATTATCTGTTGAGATGAGTACTTTCGCTCTCCCCCGCCCAAAAAAAAATGAGGACTGGAAAAATGCAAATTCAACAGAAGCATCTTAGATTATGAAGAAGCGTGACAAAACATCCATATTTCATATGTGACCCAATGACATAACCTAGAAGAGAAAAACAAGAAAAAAATACATCTTTTCTTCCCCATCCTCTTTCTCAGAAAGTATTTTGACAAAACTTTAAAAAAATTATCAGGGCCTATTTGGGAGTGATCTCTGATGCACAGAGCTGGAAACATATTTTTTTGTACTGTAAACAGAAGTGCTGAAAATGATCATATGACCAGCTTCCCTAAGCTTGAATGAAACTAATCCTGTTAAAGCTTAGAAATATCCATGACTCAGTAGCCAAAGCCGCATGCATATCTGCCCTTACAAAGTTTCTGACACTTTTCATTGTCGAAAAGTGCTGCGTTACTGATTTCTAAATGGCCTCTATTGCTTACTTTTCTTTCCAGAAACATAACTCAAAACATTTCATCCTATACCTTTTGTTTGTTTTTATTTAATAGAGACTTTCAGAAGCAATTTTTAAATCTATCATTGGATGAAGTCTGAAGTAAACTCAGTAACGTAAGTTATTACCATTGTGTAATTTAGACTATTTTTATCTTTTTTTTTTCCCCAGTATCTATCTCATCGCTCTGCTCCACTCATCCATCTTTTAAAGAGGTTTACAGTATTCTGTAAACATTTACTATACAGTCATGGCTGCACTAAGAGAAAAGTGATGTTAACTTTAGAACAAGCAAACAAAAAAAAAAACCACACACAAATTGTACCATGTCTCTAAAAGGACAGTGGAATGATTTCAAATCTCAGTGCAGTCATAAATGCACTATATGTCAAGAATTACAAAAAAAACAAACACATTTGCTATATAATTTTTAGTTTCTCATCTGTAGGAATGAAAATTATATGCTCTTCCCTTTCAAAACCATCAAAGAGTAAAATACATCAAAGACTAAGAACAAATACACACACAGATATAGTCTAAAATAAATTCTATATTTCAAGAAATTGCCAAGATCCATTTGTTTAAGCAACCAGAACAGGGCAGCACAGAGTATAATCCGTCTCCTGAAAGTGGTTCTCTGAACACTGGAATTGATGCGTACTAGGAAGAAACTGGCAGGCTACATCATGTGCCATACCCAGTGTTTTCATCCATAAACCCATCAGCTTTGACAAAGCTCTCTGAAAGATAATTTACTAAAAAACAGGAAACATGACCAGCTTTGAGATATTTTGTCCCATTGCATACTCACTTCAGATATACCAATGCCAGATCTGCTGGGACATCAGCCACCCCCTGCCTTATTCACATAGATGCTTCTTAGAAAGAAGCAGGAAAGCTTCTAACCTTCACTTTCTCAGCATCACAGGTTACTAAATACGATATGCTTACATTTTTATAGAAAACCTCTGCAGATGAAAGAAAAAGAGACTGGAGAGGTTTGTCCTGACCTTGTACACTACAGGTACAGGAAACAACAAAGGAGAAAGTCTGGCCCTGAAAATAGTCTTAAAGCAAAAGGAAGAGAAGAATAACAAAATCCATTTGTCATGACAGAAGAGAGTACAATCTGTAGTACAAATGTGAACAAAGCGAGAAACAAATTCTAAAACAGTATCTCTGCTGACAAATACAGAAATCATTCATAACTTAATATATTGTTTTGTACTTGTTCCATGCTACTTAAAGGTAATAACATCAACTACCAAGAACATTAGTGGATTGTCAATACTTTTCCATGGTGCAAACAGGTATATACGCAGAGCTTTGCCTGAGCCTCTTCTTGATGACAGCTGGCATGCTCAAAGAAAATACTTTATAGGTCAATGAATCACCTCTTCATACCTTAGCACACACAGTAGGAAATGAAAACTGAAACAATTCTTTTCCTAGGTTATATAAAGGAATAATTTTGTTCATAAATGTTCATAAGGTCGCTCAATTTTACAGTGGTCCCATCCATACCAGATCTGTGTATCTGTATCTATTCATATTTATACCCACACAAAGCTCCTGGGAGGGATTGTTAAGCTGCCTATCTGCCTGTTTGTGAGCTAAACCTGCCTTGTCACAGCCTGTGGCAATACACAACCAGTATTTTTTCTGTGTTGTGGAATTATTGGGATGCATCCCTAAATTTAAGTTTTCAGTCCTGTGCTGTTTTGACCCTCAGACTATACTATTTGATTTGTCAATTCCAGTGAAACTTGCTTTCTATCCTGTGCAAGGCATGAAAACTCAGCAGCAGTGAATGTGAGAGGTGCATTTGGACACAGAAAAACAACCCTCTCTTTACCACTTCTAGCATACATATTAAAGAAATGTTTTTGTGATACTTAATTTCCGCACGTTCAGATAGAACAAACTTACACATTTACAATACGTGTTTTGATGTAAGACATCTACCATCCTTAACCTAGAAGCCAATGCTTTTTAGTATGTAGGCATTCTACTACACAAAGTGTAAGTTAATGTTATCAAAACTGGCATTTCTGTTTTCTTTCATTATAACACAAGTGAATGTACAGTGCTTTCTGCTGCGCATGTATTGAAAGATGCAAGTGTGTATAAAGGTAGCACATATATATTACTCAAGGATGCCTGTTACACACCAACTCAAAACCAAACCAAACCAAAAGAATAAAAAGATCCAAAAGATCTCTCTGGATCTGAGAAGACAGGACTTCAATCAGCTAAATAAACTGCTTTCACATTGGTTGTCTTTGTTTGAGGACATAAGGGAACAAGAGTTTAAAAGACATCTCCAGCCTTCTTCCAACCTCAGTGCATGTTTCCTTTCCCTTTAACTCAGAAAATCTCAGAAGAATGACATTTAATTGATCTACCTTCAGTAATTTCATGATGTATTTTTTATCAACTATTTAAATAACATTTTATTGTGCTGTTATTTTTATTTTCTATTCTACCTTGTTTCTAACTTTTCTGATTTTATTTTTTTCACCATGGGCCTGGAAGTAATCCATGTCCAGCGTCCACTCCCTTACTAATGAAAGCACGTCACTTCATGTTATCTTTCTCATAAACTCTTGAGCTCCAGGTTAAATTCAATTAGATGACAGGAGCATAGTATATACTGGGTAGCAACTCCAGAACCTCTGGGCTCTGATAATTAGAACCATTCTTCTAATACCCAGCACAAATGTCCAAATACACCATTTGTAGAAGGTACTGACTGCCGCCTTCTCCCCTGCCCCCAAACCATAGTGCCCTGACTTTAAACAGCTCTTTGTTCCTGGCCCCTGTGCTGGCTATTTTATGGACAATGTTCAAGAGCACATTTCAGTTTGGACAGTTATTCAAGGATGAACTGGTTGAGGTTGTAGTCTATACTTGCAATATAAAATGTAAAGAATAATCTACACAACTTCTCCTTATTTAACCTCTTTCAGTAGCAACCAACCTGTTTTGAATAAAGCAAACCAAAATTACATGCAATATTTAAGATAAGATCTTATGACCGCTTTGCACAGTGGTTCCTCATCTCATCCTTAAAATGTGTTAGGTAACATAACACTGTTACACTGGTAACTTAGACGTGCTCCCCAGCCTTTTCCTCCTGTGCCAGCAGTTCTAGAGCCATCTAATTAGCTTTTTCAGCTGGCTTTATCAATCAAAACCAAATGACGGATCATTTTCTGCACAAATCTAGAGAGCCTTGGAAGCAGCTTAAAAAAGAAACATGCAAAAAGGAGCCACCAGTTAGACTGGGCAAAGCTGCTACAGAACTGAAACATCTGTCTCTCTGTAATCACGAATCCATCGTGAGGAGGAAGCTCTCACTTCCCTGCTTCTATTCAGCTGATGAAATGCAGGCTGTGGTACTCAAAACTTGGCTGAAGTTACCCAAGGCCAGAAAAAGACTGACTGAGGCCAGTCTGTGGTTCTAATTCACCACCCCCATTAACAATAAGAATTCAGAGTAGCATCAGATCTGAGAAAGTAGACAATATTTAAGAAACCATGAAAATTTCTGTTCCGAGTATGGATTTCCAATCAGCTATGCACACACTGTTAAGTAGTTTAATCTCAGTTTCCTGGGATAATGTCAGACAAGACAGTACAAACTGTTCCCGCAGTTAAAATAAGGCACCTATTGTTAATTTGAAACCATATTGCTGCCGCCTTATAAAGAATTTAGACTTGTTTGACACAACTATTCTCAAAAACGTTAGCTATTACTTCTTTCTTTTTCTGACACGTACAACGTTAGCTCAACATACGAAAAAATACAGCAATTAGGCTGACGTTTCATTTCCATTTTTAAAGATTTGTCACCACGTTTGTGCTTTTCCAGCCTTCCATAGCTTCCACCAATTCTTTTGAGTACTGTAGGATAAATTTGATCAGTTGGTTTGAAAACATCCAGCAGACCCAGAGTACCCTCTAACCTGGCCTCTCCTTGTTACAGCGTGAGATCCTACTCCTTTGCCATTGATATTGACTGTGCTAGCCATGGATTGCATTCGAACTTTTCAGTGAAGAAACAAAAAAAGCCTTTGGCCTTTTTCTTGGAATCTGTTTGCAGTTTTTTTCCACTCTGTACTAAGTAAAAACCTCTTGGCTACCAAGACAAGCCTTCGTAACTAGTACTGGAAATCTGTATCCATCTATATGAACCAGTTACTTAGTTTGGTATACACTTCAAGGTAAGTACACAGCTAACACCTTCCATTCGCATGAAAACATTCATCTTTGTGAAATAATTTTAACCTACAGCGTCACAAGAAGGTATTATCTCTATGGGGGAAGAAAAGAGAATCCAAGAGAAGTAACTTTGAAAACCATCCTCCTGATTTCTAGAAACTCATTTAAATCCCTTAATCAACACAAACAAGAATAACAGGATTCACTGTTCTCCCAAGCATCAGGTACTACAAAGTAGCTGCCTTGCCACGGAACAGAACGAGCTTAGCATTATCGTTGGTTTTGTATTGAGCTAGTCTGTGTTGAAAGCTGTCAAATCAATGAAAAAAAAAGTTGTTATGGTAAGCTACAGATAAAGTGACATTTTACATAATCTGTGTTGCTTGTCTGTTAATGTTAGCTTTATTATTTTCCTTTTTTTAGCATTATGTAAGGATGAGATAGTAATGAACTGAAAAGGCGAAGAGGAATGAAGTTGATAGAAATTTCCAGCCCTTCTTTCAATTTGAAGAGACAATTAATTGGCATAAGTCAACGTACTTGACTTTGTTCTCATAAATAAAGACTAGTCACAAAGCCACAGTCACACCTTATTCAAAGCAAAAGATTATAGTAATTCTTAAGCTGATCATACATTAACATTAGTAGGTAGACTAAGCCTGAATTTAAAATTTACTGAAAATGGTAATGTGTTCCACCTACGCATCACAGTACAAAGCAATAATACGTGACAGAGTTCCTAGCCATTGCATATTGTTTAGGACAGATATGCGTATGTATCATCATTTATATCCAACAGGTTGAGCCAAAAAAAAAATATGTATTTGTCTGATGTAACATAATACTGTGAAAATATCCTAGAACAGCTAGACAAAAGTCTAACAAGTAACAGCCTGCAACACATGTTAAAAATACATTCATGCTAGAAATGACAGTTAACAGAAGACGACTAAGCTCTTAACTTCCAAAATTGAAGACCAAGGGAGAGACTTGAATTAGATGCCAAATCTCTGAAACCTGTCTAAAACAACAGTAGCCTCTGTGTTCTTCCTATGATTATGACCCTCCCAAAGAAACAAGCAGCAAGAACAGGTAAACTGAAAAAGAAAGCCTGCTGGGTTTGAAATAACATTCACATTATCAAATGCAGAACTGGAACAGCTCCTTATTAGTTTAATTTAGCACAAGAATTGCCATAATTCTTACAAATATTCAAGTAGAAAATGAAAAACAGGATTTACCTTTGAAGGTCTCAAGTTCCTTCCTGTTGGAGAAAAGCAGAATACAAAAAAAACAAAATATTAGAATAACTAAGACTCATTAAAAGATTAAAAGCAAAGAATTTGAGAATCACATTTGTAAGGGTAATACTATTAAGAGTGCTTACCTAAATCAATCTTGATCAACCTGTTTAGAAATTAGGCTACCACATATTCATAAATATGTGTAATTATACGAGTATTGCATTTTTATATCTATCCACATAATTTCTAAATACACTGTTACAAAAATCACCAAGACTTCTTAAGGCTTCAGATACTAAAACATCTATTGCTTAGCAGAGCTTTGCCAGTGTATAGCTTAGTAAGTAACAATCAGTGCTCCATTTTCACCAATGCTGTTCGAAATTCTTTTGGCAGCTGCGAAGGACAAGAATTTACAACTTCATTTGCTCAATTACAACACACTTTAAGATCAAGAGAAGCACACAGGGACATTCCTCAAAGGAGAGGATTTTAAAATACGAAAAGTGACAGATAACACATTACTCAGGTACCAGAAAGCTAAGAAATCAACAGCAACTCTATTTTATTTCCTTCACACCAGGCCACATTCCACTTTCAGTTGTGAAGCAATTTGAATGCAAAGCATATAGGTAAGAGAAATAAGTTTCCTTGTTTTCAGGAAATTGCAAAATGCTCTATTTGCCATTGTTACAAAGTAGTGATTTATCATGAATTTAGAGACGAAAGAAGAATCTAGGTAATAGCTTAAATAAGGCTGAATGCTGGCCTTTTCCTTACAAAAATACTCACAACGAACATCTTTTCAGCCTGTGCCTTGCAGACTTCAGTCCCATACACATAATAAGCCTAGTTAAATCCCAAATTTTGAATGCAAAAGTGATTTTAAGTAAAATAAAACAGAATATCTGAACTAACAGTTCTCCGGATAAATGCTTCTACTCACTACCCACAGATGAATACATATGCTTCAGTCATTACTGGGTCACCTACAATATCGGCTTTTTCACAGTACATATGCTATACCATAATAATTCCTTCTCCTCCCTAACAGATGATGCACTTCAGTATTTATTCTTGCATTGACAACAGATATAGCTATTTTAAACCTGAAGCTATTTTCCAGGCAGGATAAAGTATTCCAAAGGCAGCGAGAGAATGCATTTACCTCCACATTTCCAGTGAACATCCCGATTTTGTCACCAAACGTCCAACATAGATCTCTGAAAGAATGTGTGCTTTACCAGGAAATAAGCTACCACATAAGTTACAGCAGCAAAGCCTGAATTCTAACTTCCTGTGAATATCTATTACTCTTCCTGCTTCTCCTCCATCCATTTCTCAATCTAGTAATTCCCTTTTTTACCAGAGAAAAAAAGCTACTTCACAACACCTATGATTTGCAGGTTGATATGTTCATATTTTTTTCCTATCTTGTGTATTTTAAATATAAATACAAAATTCTTAAACACTCAACTTGTATTCCTTATGTTTAAATAATGGCATACTACTCGACAAAACAATCACAGGAAATGCATATTTTCCACATACTGAAACAAAAACCATACTGAGGAAACATCTTGTGAATTTAAGAGGAAAAACCTACACTAGTTGCTCCTAAAACCAAGAGGTCTTATGCCACTTGTCTCCAAAAAGGAACACAAAACAATTACTGTCATTGTGTTCAAATATACTAGCAAACAAGATGGTAATAGAGTAACCAACTGACAGCACTATTCAATGCTTTTATCTTAAAACCCAGAATTGTACCTTTCAGAATCCAACTAACCATTTTAGGGTTGACCCATTAGGGTGCTGACACTATAACCACATACATAATAGACATTCGTTAGGAAAGCTGGAAATGAATAGTCAACCAGACCGTTTTTTAGATTATGTATCTCTGAAAAAAAAAAAAAAAAATCTGCTATTAGCATATAGTAAAACTAAAGATTTGGAATTTAAGAATCTGCATTTCCTAGTATCCTCATAGCAAATCAGATCCAGACTAATGATCCTTTATATTCTAGACAACACAAATCAATCATGTCTTGTGGTTTCTCTTAACACCCTAAATAAAAGACATGTTCAAAAATATATCTTAAAAAACATGCTAAATGAAAATATGCTCTGCATTAGCAATGAATATGGTCCTTTTTAAATCAAATTATTCAAATAAAAATTTTAAATTTTTAAAATTTCAATCCTAAATCTTGTTCATTATTTGCTTTGGTAAGAATCAGACACTAAATTTAAAGTGAAAAGGAGACTATGACTTGCAAAAACACTGGAAAAACAGTTGGCTTCAGATTAAATCAACACATTTACTAGAAGAATAATTACAGAATTCTAGACATATGTACACAAAAAATGTACTACAATATGTTCGTTTCTCTTTCTCTGTGTAAGTAAATAAATAACTTTTTATTTAGTCATAAATTGGCAGGAAGAAAAAACAAGCATCAGATACATCTTCTCTATGAAGGCAGAGACAAAAATCATCTGCAGAAGTAAATACAGTGAAGTCGCATTAAGAAAGAAACTATATATTTGGAATACACACAGTCTGTAAAGGAAAAAGCAGATTGGGTAATTAAAACAACAAAAAAAAAGATGAAACTGGAAAAAGAGTTCCAGAAAACAGTCTTTTAAAAATTAAGTTAAAAGGCAAACAGGGGGGAAAAACTTGCACTGGATCAGGCTTGGATGAGTAGGTAGGACTGCTGCCTCTTATTTTAGGTCTTACCACATTAAATTACCAGCTTTGATGCTACATATTACATTTTTGTATTTGTTTTCCTTTTACTTTAAATTGCTCATTCTTTGAGATCATATTTTCTATTAGGTTTATACAAAAGCTACAGCAAAAGAGCTCAGTCTTTGACAGATAGTTTACTAACAACATCATACTAGTAGACAAAAGTGCAGTATAATGAATCATCTCAGCAGAGGAGTTCTGTCAACTGCTCCAGCTCACAAGTCTTTTATCCTATGCATATTTTTTGTATGAAAAAGCTAGCCTTTTTCCCTATCCTATTTGTCTAAATAATTTAAGGCAATTGAAAGCTTTTCATATAAAAATGCTGTTGGATTTCAGAATTTTTGCTACCCCCCAAGCAAATAAAGGGCAACAATTGTCAGAAAGTTGCACACAGTTGCATAAGCCTGGTTTTTGCACTTCAAGATAATACTCAGGTGAGGAAAGAGATGGTATTCAGGTATAGTTTAATGCTAGCATAACAGATACTAATCAGGTTCTCATTCCCTTCTGAGCATGATGGCTGCAGGTAAATTTTAAGATAAACCCCTCTATGCACCATGTCCAAAGAGGCACAGCTAATATTTATCTCATGGTTCAAAATAATCAAGAGCAATGAAATGAAAGCACTGTAACCCAAGAGACTGTGGAGAATTTCTCTGAAATATCCTATCAAAAAATTAAGACCTGAGCCAGAAGTACAGAGGAAAAAGATGTATACAGACACTGATAAAACACAGTACCCCATTTTAGTCTGAAGTATCCCTTTCATATAAATTTTTACTTGCAGAACTACAATAAATTCTGAAATGAATTAAAACTGTAGTGTATGGAAACACTGTCAAGACAGGACGTATCCTCTGAATTACTACTTGTAAGTTACCCTGGAACGTTCTAATGAAAATGTTGTCAAGTGGTCTTAACTTCCTCATTTACAGAAAAGTTGAGCTTCAGGGTTTGTGGTGAGAATATATAATTTCAGAGATTACAGGGGAAGAAGACTCTATAAAATATATTAGTAGTCCCACACAGTAACTCATGTGAGCACAACGTACAAAACCAGTTAGAAGGCAAATACAAATTCCCAATTACCTTCTCATTCCCTTAAATGTCTCACTGCACTCTTGGATTAACCCTGCCTTATTCACTGAGAAGAAGAGATAGGAGGAAGATAATTCTATCGGATACTGCTGGTAAACAAGAATAAATCCAGAAATAGGAATATGGGAGGAGAAGGAAAAGAAAGAGTTGGAAGGCAAGTAAGGATCAGAGACAAATGATTGCTGAAAGCTTCCAGCTTCACAAACTTGAACTGCCTGTGAAGATACAGACAAGAATTAAAGTCCTGGAAATCTTTAAATTCAAGTTACATAGATATCACATCATTCCTCCAAAATCACGCCTTGTAGCTTTGATTCAACTTGACCAGAAATTAATATGGCAGATTCTTAGAAGTGTTTTTGTTTGGTTTTGTTTGTTTTGTTTTCATAAACAAAACTTTAACAGAATGGAAAGAGAGTATTAAAGTATCTAGCTTAAGAGCTTACTCATCACCTAGCAGTCTTACAACTTTGGTGAAAACAAGGAACATTCACCCCATTGCATTGTTGCTACCCAGCTGAGGAAGAGAATGTCACCACAAAAACACACATCTTGTTGTACATTTGCACTGCAGTTGCACGTTGTTTTTAGCAGGTACCCATAAGGGAAATTCTTAAAGATATAAATAGCAGATTAAATGCTGTCAGCTCAAAGCTTTTAAATGCTTCTGTAAGGGGATCATCCAGTGCCTAGCTGTCACCTGTAAATGATGAAGAATTATCAGCAATTCCTTGGCTACTTGGTTCATTACAAATTCTTATTTATATTCTTTAAACAATGGCTTTTCAAAAGACTGAGACTACTCTCTGTATCACCTCAATTTAACAAATGTCATCACTAATCACAAAATATTGACCATATGATCCCAATCCACAGAATCAATGATAAACACCGAGCCAAATAAGAATGTAGATTAGAAAACTAATAATCCAGTCTAGTCAAAACCATCCTGCTTTAAGTTACTCAAATCAATGGGAATTTCGATTGTTCAACAAAAGCAAGAAAAGGTTCTCGGATTCTACTGTACCTTGCAATGGGCTGTAACACTAAGATTAACTTTCCAAATGCAATAAAACACTAGGGAATTCAGTTAAATAACTAGAAAGCACAGAAACACCAAGTTCTTTGCAATGATGACAGCAGGCAGAATTGACATTTCCATATTTTATCTCCATGGAAAGAGTAGGCAGATAAGAAAGCAACAAAGTCATAAATGAATGTCAGGAATGATTTTATAGCACGAATTCTGAAAGTAGCAGACAGTCAATAAACTCAAACAACTAAATTCACGTGTAAATAAAAAATAATCCCCAAACAGCATACAGATGGTAAAAATTGAGTATTAAATTTGAAAGATTTTACAAAGAAATGTGTTTATAAATGTTGAGTTGTAAATACTAGATACAAACAAAAATGAACACTTAAAGAAGGTATACTTGCTTATCTGCAATGTCATTTAAAGATATTTCTGGCACCTACCGAGACTCAAAGCAAAACCTTAGAAATACTGCATTTCATCTGTTAAATCTGGTACAACTAAATTACCAAAATTATATTTAAATAATTGTCTTCTACAGACTGATACAATCTTTATTCAGCTAAAAAGCAGAAGGAGGGGCTTTAATTTTGATTTTATCAGAAGAAATAGAATCCAAAAACCTGAGTACCCAAAACTTGTGTCACTTGTACTAAATCATTTTCTGTGCAATGTAATTATCTGTGTACTTAGGATTAGCACTTCTGATAATGAAACAAAAATGTTTTCCCTCTGGCAGATTGCTTAAGCAACCTTTTCAGATCACGTACGTCAACTATGACTTCAAAATACCTTTAAGACTGAATAGATTTAAGGAGTAAAAATCAATAAAAACAAGAGCTACTACTAAAATACTGTTGAAATTGAGCAGCAGAGAAGGTTTTCTATTTGTCTGAAGAAGCACTGAATACAGGTCATGATTCTTCATCATGAAATATGAAATTTTATTCAGGAAAAAAAAAAATAAGAGAAAAGCCCTAAGGAATCTAAATACTTTTGCAGTAGAGGTTTTTTTTTTTTTTTTTTTGACTTCTGTATTCAAATGAAGCTACAAAAGCAGCTGAAGTCTTTCCATATCTTTAAGTGAGATTTCTACATCAACTTCATTCTGGAAGATAGAATGGATCAATGCCAGATTTTTTTTTCATAACAGAATGGCAAACATCAAGTGGTAGTTGACAATAAATACAACTAAAATCAAATACTACCCTAATATACTCAGCAGTTTCAGGGTATAGTGAAAGCATTTCTCTTTTGATGGTTCAAATAAAGAAAGAAACGTTTACCTTGATGAAGAACATTGGGTGGTCACCTTTCAGGTGTTAAATTCAAAAGAAAAACAGGGAGATGGAATTAAAACAGAAGAAAATGGTAAAAGTCAAACCTGTGTAATCATTAAAAGCAAGCAGGCACTTTGTCCTCTTTTAAGAGACTGACACAGATCATTCAGCTTTGAAATGCACTCCAAGATGGAAATTGAAGTCTGGGATAAATTTTAGCTCCCTCTAAAAGATTATGCCTTCAGATATAAGGCTTTGCAAAGCACCCAGTTCTTAGGGGTTTGCTGTCATTCTGTTGATATTCAAAAAGGGAGTTAGTTTTTATTTTATCTTGGTATGCAACAGCATTGAATCACGAAAGGATAAATGTAATAGCAGAGTTTTAGTTATTTTTATCATACAACCAACAATTTAGAAATCAAAGTTTAAAGCTGAAATCAGAGAGAAGCTACAAATACCACGACCAAAGGTGACATCTTTGATTTTTAATAGAAAGGAAAAGGGTTCCTGCAGAGCTGATTTTGGTCAACAGCCACACACCAAAATCCAGACCCTACTTTAACTTGGCCATCAATTTCCCTACAGGCATTAAAAGTAAAATAAGTAAATAAATATCATTATTCGAGAATTGGCCAAATTTTATTCCAAAGTGACATAGTAACATGGAAAAAAAAATAGTAGTAATAAAAAAAAAGCCTGAAACTATATATGCACTCTCTACCTAAAAGTATGTGGTATTCCACACAACATGAATGCAATTGTGGCAGTTAGTTGTAACCTGTACCACTTCGGGCACCCTTACCACATCCCTTTGACAAAGGCATGTAAAATACCTCTCACAGAAGCATTGTCAACAAACACATTTAACACATTTTTTTGAACATTTTTCAAACAACCTTTTTTCCCCCAAAACAAATTAAAAGGAATTATTGAAGATCTCAGGAAAATAATTCATACTGAAGAGAGACAGAATCTATCTGGAGAAACATTAACCATTGCTCAAAATCAGAGAATAGATGTAGCGTGGTAATGACAGCTAAGCCCTGTTCTGCCACTAGCCACAATGAATTAATTACTTTCATAAATAAGGTAGTTCTGAGGTGAGAAAGAGTATAAAGGAATGATTAGGGCAGTCCTAAACCATCGTTTCTATTATTGGTACAATAAGTCTGGACAAAGAATGCCTGGTACTAACAGACTGGCACGATTTACAGATTACACTCAGTAATCAGCAATACATAGAGGTAGAACAGTCATGCAGGACTGATATAATGTTCAACATTTTCTAGAAAACATCAATAAAAGCTTCTGTAAGATGCAGAGGATCCCTCACAAGCATTCAATCCTTAATCGTAGGTCACAAAAGTCAACAACAACAAAAAAACATTTATGCCTATAAAAAAGAAAAAACCACAGGAAGAAGGTATACTACAGATCTCTTAACTATTTCACTGTCTCTCCTCATCAAGCAAAGACTATCATAAAAAACAGCAAAATTAAATCAACTTTAAAGTGATAGAAGTTATACTGCACATTCCCACTTCTCAAATAACATAAAAAATGCCAAAGACTCTAAAATCTTTTGTGCTGCTGTTTATAAAACCTGGCCTAATATTTAAATAAATATATATTTGGAGCATTTATGGGAGCAAAATTCATTAATAACGAAGCAGCCTGCTTCTCTGGGTTTGATAAATGCAAACTACTGTACTGTAGGTGTTCTTGTAGACAAAATAAAATCAGAGTCCTAAAATTATGCAAAAGGAAGCACAACTATCAAGGGACTTTATGCAAAGCTTGTGCAAAAAACAATCCTCAGTTTTTCAGGATCAATAGGGTATCAATCATTCCATATCTGTCCAAAGTATAACAACTGATATAAAATTAATATAAAATTAATTCCAGCCAGCCATTACCATTAAAATACTTGGTACTGATTGTGCTGTATACAGACCCTTGAATAGCAGGATGGAAAAGATGTCTGCGATGTGTACGCTATTTGGCACAAAGTTATAGCCATACAATTAATGTCTAATGAAAACTAAATCCAGTCATCCACAGCATGACTACTGTGACAACTGTCCTGAAGATAAACTTTCAGCATCCATCCTTGTAAGTTCATTATTTATGTACCCACTTACATGAAGGTATAGCTGCTGAAACTCTAAACCTGCTGGAAGACTGATCAAGAAGAATATGGCAAGCAACCTTACTTTGATGAAAATGTTTATGAGAACTATGAAACATGTAGCTAGAGTCCTAGAAATAATTCACAGTACATTTAACTTTCAAAGGAAAAATAAACATGTTTGAAACATGTAACAATAATATATTTTCTACATATCAAAAATCAATTTCATAAATTAATATGTGAAGCTTATAAGTGTTATAAAGCTACAACTCAAATTTTTCACTACCAGATGGGAGGCAGTCATGACTGAAGACAGAGTACTGTTCTAGCTTATCGCTTGGGGAACATCATGGGATCTAAACAAAGCCTGCACACATACAAGTCTTCTGTTAGGCAACACAATTTTGTATTGCAGGGTACTACTATCCATTCCATCTTCTCTCTTCTGACCTTGGTAAAAAAAATAATTTAGGTAAACAAGAAAATTTATAATGATACTGCAGTAGGTATAGATAATATCTGAAATCAGCACACAAAAGAAAATTCTACCTTTTACTTTTTTTATTTTTTAATATTAGTAAGTAAATAACGATTAATTGTCCCAAGTAAGAAGAACTTTTCCAAAAAAGCAGGCTGGTCTGAATTGTCTAAAGAAGATTTTTGGATTTACTTTTTGAATGCTTATTTGGGCAGGCCTAACGTAAGACATGGTGCAACAATCCTTATGAGCCTTTATGTTCAATCATAGTAGTAACTGATTAAGACATTTTCTCACATACACATTTCTAATCTATAGAATGCAATTGCTGTAAATTTCATACCCTCTTGAATGTGAAAGTGAATCAAACCTTATCCTCCAGGAGCATAAAAACAGGATGTCATCAGCATGGAAATTCCTTAAACTGTCAAGCTCCTCAACTACTGCGTTAATTACCAAAGCAGACGGTTACAACTTTTCTGATATCAAATATATCTTTAAAAATCAAAAAAGCAAATTTAGGTTTAAATATACATATTAAGAACATATTTTCTCTTTACGTAAAGCATTTCTTTAAATGTCACCAGAAAGGGGGAAAAAAAAATAAAATTAGTCCCACTGAGGTTTGCAGTATTGCTAAATATTCATCTGTTGAAATATACCCAAACAAGAAGAGACTCGGGACTTTAGATTTCTTTCATCATTTTCCTTTTAAGTCTGTTCTCAAAGCAGACAAGTAATGAAAACAAAGGATTCTTAAACTGGGAATCCTAAAAAATTCAAATTCAGACAATTACGTTTAAAGTTAAATGCCATAATAAAACGTATTCATTCATTTCCAGTGACAAGGGACTCTTTACTTAAATGAAATACATTTGTACAAAATGCTATTGTTAGTCATCTCCTTTTAACTGATAAAAATTTTTGCTATTTTTCAAAAAACAAACAAAAAACCCAAACCAACACTGATCCATCTGACATGGATACAATTGGTATTAAGAGCTTCATAGCTTCAGGATGGAATCATTTTAGCTCACACCATAAGCCTGCAATTTTGTGCATATAAAAATTAGCACAAAAGTGAGCTTCTGACACTGCTTCCTGAACGACACAGTGCACTGTCCTGGGAATGCAGAAAGTGCCATAGGACACTGGAGGGATACAAGGAGTTATCTGGAAATCAGAAACTGTGCATCCTCAGGAGGAGAGCTAAGAGAAAAGAAGTAGAATTATGCTTGAGAAAACGACAAGAAACAAATGGCATGGTTTAATGCTAACATGCATGCAAACAACTGCAGCAAGACTAACCAGAGAAAGCAAAGGTGGAACCTGGACTGCATACAGCAATACTGGTACCCTGATCAATGAATTTAAGAAACATAAAAAGGAAAATTAATCAGCACACAGAAAATCAAGCAATCCCCTCCATCCCCAGCTCCAGCCGTTACAATACATAGTGGATTGATGAATCTACATTTAAACTAGTACTCAACACAAAGACAAACGGGAATAAATTGATCAGTTTTAATAGAAATAAAGTTGCTCTACTTAACATAGAGACCTATTTCTGAAAGTCAGTTCCCATAGTTACCATAAGCTGCATTTCAAAGGTTTAATGTTGACCTAAAGCACTTTCTTCTACATCTTTCATATAGAAAGATTTTTGAAAAGACTTGAAATACATGACCTTCTAGCGTAATCTCTGCCATAACTGTACAGTAAAATTACCTTTTTGTTGCCCCCTAAAAGTAAACACAGTTTCTAAGAGTTTGTGTTCATCTCAGTTTTCAACCCTCTATGGTCAATACACAGGAAATACCTTCTTACACAAAACCATTTAATCCCTGAAAGTAAATTTCTGTGTTAAAGAGAGAGCATAGGCTCCTGAACCCCCAACTTGATTCTTTACTGTTATCACAGTAAAAACCCCAGGCACTAAAGAGAGCAGCAGAGAGTCCGAGTTCCAAACATATATAACAAATCACACATTAAGTTAGCTGGCTGTTCATTCTTCAAGTACCTACACTAGCAAGTGTCCTTCTAGTAATGAGTTGGCAGTTAATTTCTTACCTAAATAAATACTGTGGTAATGATCAACCAGAAATTACCTGCATTTTTCCTGTTTTGTCTAGATCTGACCAAAGGTAATCAGCTTACAATTATGTTTAGTAGCTTGCTTAGCATTCTATTTATAAAACTGATTAGATGCTAAGCAGAGCAGGCAGCAGTTTAACACTTTATTTTGTTGCTGAAAGCAGAATCTGGGGGAGAGGAAGAGAAAAGTGAGGAAGGAGAGAAGGGATTCAGGCGAGGGGGAGGGAGGACAAACCAAACTCAGAAAACTTCAGAAAGATTACTCTGTTTTGGGGAGTGTAAATCTACTGTTTTATGCACATTTAAAATTTGTGTGTTAGTTGGTTAAACAGCACAGATTTAGAATTTTGAAAATATTGCTATGAAATATTTAATTGTTTATATAAGTTAGAACAAGTGAAAATTGAGACATAGTGGCTAGTGCTCTTCCTGGAGAGAGTGAAAATAGTGTTGTCCAGACTTAGGAATGAGAAATCCAGGTTGCAGGAAAATGACAAGAGCACTGATGTGGGCCTGAGGTTCAGCTACCTGAAAAGGGTACAAAAAACTGAAGGACATGACATGAGTAGCTGCTGGATGTGACGGATAGCACTATAAGGGATGGCTGCATTTCTCAGGTAGTTAAAGGGGAGTTACATCAAAAACAGCCAAACTGCACAGACAATTGAAGGGGACCTTCAAGGTACCGGGAGACTTGCAGAACCTGCAATGGGAGGCAGAACTTGCAATGTTAAACAGTATGTAAGGTAACCATATCTGTAACACCACAGAGAGCCAAGATTATGTTGATAAAGGCAGCAGAAATAATAAATATGAGCAGAGATGTAGCAAACCAAGACTGAAGGGGAAGAAGCTGCTAGGGCTGCATTGTTTATTTGGTAGAAGACTGGAAAGAGAGAAAAGGATGGCAAAAAGGAAGATCAAGAAAGAGGTAAAAGGATATGGTATGCAAAATGCAACCAGTACTGCCAGGCACAGCCTTGACTTTGATCAGCACATCCTAATTAGGACCATAAGCCAAACCAGTTGTTCTGACCATGCCACATGAGTCAAACCTGCTTCCACTGTGATCAGAACTGGGGAGAGAGCCAGGGTGCTTCCCCTGGCTAGCAGAACACATGGCTGCTCAGATCAAGCAACCTGTTTATCCCTCCATAAATGCCTGTTCCAGGTCTGTCAGCTACTGCATCTACCCATGCATGTCTATCAAAAATCATCTTTGACAAATTGCTTCAATTTAACTCTTCATTTCCTCATCTACATAACCAAATTATTACTACTTTTCTTCTCTCCATTAAAGTTATTTTTGGCACTATCAGTAACAAACACAAGAAAGTCAACAGTTAGGTATTTTAAGCTCCTAACATTTATCTCTTGCTATGTCATCTTTTATGTAAATGTGAAGTGCAGGAGTTGGAGGTTCTGTGGTTAACTTTTCACCCAACTGCTAAAAGTTGGACTTCGATTCTAAGTAGTAATGACCTGTCTTTGCGAGTAAGGGAATGGCAGGAGAGTAATAACTACCATATAGAGTAGAAGATGCTCATAGGATAGGATAAGAAAATACAGTCACTAACTTTACAGGTTACAATACATGGGAAAAAAACACAACACACACAACAGGGCAAAGATTTAAAAACGAACAACAATTTATCAGTGCCTATTAATGATAGCCCTTACTCCAACTGTTTTTTTGAGGATAGTACAGCACAACTTCATCTTCACAATGTAGTGATAATTTCCCAATACATCCTCTCTGTTTGTCACCAAGAGTTAGACCAACACTCAATTTATTACAAATTTGCAACTTCCTGTCAACGATTATCATTTCTTTAAAAAAATTTAAAAAGGGGATTGTATTGTATAAGAAAAAAATCTCAATAGGCTTATAGTTTATGCCAACCAATATTTATAGCATTTGTTTTATTTACCTTTTTGTTTTCTTGTAGTTTTCCAGCTGTAAATTCTGCATGCATTTGTATCTTTCCAATTCACACTGTTTACATAGGTCCTCAAGACACAATAGATGATTCTCCATTTCCTCAAAGTTTGCCTCTAGACGGGCTATAAGAAATATTTACATGAGCATCAAATTGTATCAATAGATGGACACAACCCACCCAAACAGAAATGGGAATTCATAAAAGTAAATAATCGATTAACATGATAATAATTCCACATATATAAATGGATCAGAAAGATAAACACATCTCAAATCACAAAGTGGAGAGTGACGGCAGAGCCATGTTAAGCAAGATCTAACTGAGGCTTCCTTTGCAGCGATAAGTATATTTTCCCCAGCATCTTAGTCTCAAAGACTTGTGGTCCATACTTAGTGAAAAGAAGCATCCCAAATTTGTAATTTAATTTTGCTTGTCAGGCATGCTGTCATTTTACTACTACTTGCTGTGTACCAACCTGAGGAAGGAAATTTTGCTGACCAAGACCAGTGCTAATCTCAAATTATTCAAATGAAGTAAAGCATACTGGAAGAATTTTAACTCTTACAAAACCTTGTGAAAATATAAAATGCCATCTTTGACAATTTACTAATAAAGACAGACCAATGAACAAATCTCTAGACTTACCTATGCTACATAACCAAGCACAAAAACCCTCTCAATGTCTTTTAAGATGACACTCTAATGAACTAGTCACTCTAGGATACAGCTATGCAAACACAGGACTACTATCGACATTCTTGCCATAATGATTCCTTGACCAGAGGGGAGAAGAATTACATTTACATGTTTACAAATGAAACAAGCAAAGAGTAGGTGGGAGTTCACAGTTCAGAGACAGATACACTAATCTGTTACAATAGATAAACTTGATTGTTGATGCAAAGAACTACAGAGATGATGGAAAGAAATAGCAGAAAAAGCGAAAGCAACTCTTGTTTTGGCAAATGGCCTGATTTCACCTTTGCCTGAGACAGAAGCAATCTCCAAGAAGCAAGACAATAACTAGTAAGTTCACGGCAGAAAAAAAGTGATTTATTGTGTTTTGCTTGCTCAAAAGAAGGAAACTGCAAGCTGGAGACATCAGTGTCAAATCCCCAGTCCTGGTCTGGCTTTCATACTTGGAGCCTATCTTGGAGTACACAAAATTTCAGCTCTCTTGGCCATCGCTCAACTAGAAATTGCTATCCTAGTGGTTCCCTCAATAACTGCAGAAGTTAAAGACTCCATAAACAAATTCTCTAGCATGCATATTTGTACATTCAGCTTCATAAGATTTTTTTTGTCCCTAACAAGAAAGTAAAAAAAAAATGCTCCACAGCAGTCAGAAAAGTAAACACATGACATAATCTATCATATCAGCACAGATTACTTGAAAAAAGGTTGTTAACAACTAACATGGAAACAAGTTTGAGGAAAAAATGTTTTCAGTTCTACAGATTACAATGCAGAACACGCATTGTTTACCACACACTCACCTTCCTCTCTCACAAAATCCAGATGTATTCAACAGGTAATATCATGACTATTTTTATGATTGGTGGTCCCTTTTTGTTTAAAAAATGGACTTTTCTGAGTGCATTAAAATCCAAATGGCTCCATTATGCTAACCTGCCTTTCAGAATGATTGCTCACTTATTAATTTGCAAAATTCACAAACACAGCCGGGTTCAAGATACTTTAATAAGGTACTTATCAACTACTGTTTTTTCCACATAGAAAAAAAAAACAAAACAACACACTATTCTATACTTGCTATTGAAATAATGTTAAAAGATAACAACAAAGAACAGGAAAATATAATGAAGAAAAGCGAATTCTAGAGGCCAACTGATTCTTAGCACTAGTATTTGAGCAACCTCTAGTGGGAATTGCAGAAAACACAGCTTGTGCTCCTGAAGAACACAACAACTTAAATTCTCCAAAAGAAAACAATCTTGTTTCGCTGCAACACAGATTTCAGAATTTTTCTTTCTGAAATAAAAGAAAATATACCTGTTTTCACACACACAAAAAGAATATAGCTGCAGCAATGGCATTGATTGTGAATTCATGTCTCTCCTTATCAAATGAGACCATATGCACTGTGTACCAAAAGGAAGCTCCAAACAAAGCTATGTATTTAATCTATTTGGAACTTAAGCTATAATGATTTGACAAGTTCTTATCAATATCCACAGATACATAAGCTCATACTTTAAAAAAGGTATTTAGCAAAAACACTAAATTAAAAAAATTTACATTTCCAATATATTGCTTACAGTGGCACCTAGAATGCACCTGTCCCTGAAAGCCAGCTCATCTAAAGATATGTCCACAACTACTACATTTTTTACTATTCAAAATTTCAATTTTACAAAGCCGAAATTCTGTATATACCAAGATAGGCCCCAAGCAGGACAAACCATCAATCATATTTTCACATGGGGCTGTAATTTAGACAGAGACAACAAAATAGGATTTAAGTTTATCTAGGACAGATCAGGGTTATGACATTTTAGAAGTCAAAACATTGAAGGTACCGAAGTCCTCTGTATGCAGAATATTGAGCTCAAAGGATTTATACCTGACTTTTGACAGGCAGCTCACGCTTCAAGATATCCTACAACCAGGTGATTAGGCACCTACCACCATTACGCTCTAAAACAACAACGTGATGGAGAAAAGCACTCCCCCTACCTTTTATCTTTTTAAAGAGGTGGGAAAAGATTCATTGTACCAGAAATTTCATTCTTCCTAAAGTTTACTTGATTTAAATTTATCACATACTTATTTTAACTGAAACCTATGTTACCTGTTGTTCTGTGGTAGTTCAAAAATTGTTAGAAAAGCTAAATCACAACTGTATATTGGAAAATACCACAGTTTTCATTTTTTCCTACAATAATTTTAAATTTAAACTTTCCTGCACAGTCCCAGCCACTAAAACTGAAGCTACCAATTAGTATGAAATTCATTTTTATAAAGTTTATTCATCTTCCGACTAAAAACCAAAAAGGCACAAAACAATAAGGATGGAGACAATTACATCAAAGAAATTCCCTTTACCTCTAGGTCAAACAGGGACACAACAGATCACTAAGCTTAAAATGAGCATATATATGTATGTTCATGCTCATGTACACACACACACACAGAGGAAAAACTCAATTCACCTGCAAGACTTAAAAAAAATAAATCTGTTAAAGATTAGGAAGGAACAGCTTTTATCTCTGTGAATATATCCCTAGCCTTATTTTCCTCCCACTCTCACAAGTCTAAATATTTTCACCCTACATGGGGTCTTGTCACCTATGTTCATGACCAGTCTTTTTGAAACCAATTTCAAGCTTATGTTTAACATTAGATGTTTAAGAGGAAAAAGAAGAGTGAAAATTGGATTTGAATCTAGGTTTGTGTGCATTGATTTACTGAAATCAAAACAGACATTTGAGCAAATGCCCCTGCTCAGACATGAAGTATATTTTATATTAAGACAAACACACCAGATATTGACAAGCAGATATTTTCTACAACATCTCAAATAAAATTTGTCTTAAATGATGATTCAAATGCTGGACTTTGAAAGGGCAATAACTGTTGATTTCACTTTTACAAGAGAGTAATTTTTTTCTTCTAGGCTTTCAACAGCAGCTACAAGACCTTATATAATACAATAAATTTATCAGACAAATGGAGACAGTCTTTTTTTATGGGAGTAAGGAACAACTGATAATATGAGTACCTAAGTAAAAGGACTTTATAAATAAAGTGCTAATGAAAACGTGTCTTGTTATACACAGTAAAAGATTAAGAATCTATACGTGACTCAAGCTGATTTTAAGTAGGTCACCAAAAAGGTTCATTTTCATTATCTTAAATTTCTGTTACCAAAAGCTGCCAGGGTTCCCTGTCGATTTTCAAGATGAAAGCATTAACTGATTTATTAGAGGCATAGCATGCCACAACACAGAACTACTATTAATTTCCTGAAATGATGAAGATTAGCCAAATGACATCTTGGATGCACAACCCAGGATGTAGCAACTTGTAATTCTATATTCACTTTTTTTTTTTTTTTTAACAGAACATTTCACTCGCATTCAAAATTCAGTCACAATATTAATTACCTCTTGGAAAAATTAACACAGCTTATGTTTAGAAAGAACAGATATCTCAGTTATAAAAGAATAAAAACAGTAAGCAGAATATCACAGTAAACTTCTGCTGAATCACTTCCAGAACTGTAGATGTTGAATTTGATATAAATTATACCTTTCTCTTCAGATAGACTCTATAAGACTTATCAGAAAGAAACAAACAGAAAAAAAAGGAAAAAGAAAAACAAAAACACAATCTCAGTGGTTAGAGAAGAACTAATAAAAACCAGTAGGTGAATTACTTGAAATCTGACCCATGAAGTGAGGCTAGAAGATTTGGTTCAAATCTCACAAACTTGGCAGTGTATCTCTAAATTAGCTTCCCTGAGCAAACTGGTTAATACTTCCCTAACTGCTGCTTGCATAAAATCAAAAATATTCTAGAGTCACTGAGACTCCTCCAACTAATTTTACAGTCAGGGTGAGATTAATTCTGGTACATAAAACCATAATATTAGGAATGGGAAGGTAACCCCAATTCATCAAAATTTATAGCATTTGCAGTTATGAACTATAAAGACAATTCCATTAGGTTTTATTATATTGCTTATCTTTGGCCTACCAGTGGACTGCATCACTTTATGCACGATGATATTAAAATCGGTAGTTAAATACATCAGTATTTCAATTGATATTTCATAAGAAAATAAGTGAGCTTTTCAAAATGCCAACAGAAATGCTTACCACACATAATAATGCCTTACTAAATCACATGATATACAATAATACATGAAAATACATTCCATGGTTCAAAAAGAAATAGAAAGCTATTACTAGTCTACCTAGGAACAAAAACTCATTTGTTTAAAAACTTTAAATTGATGCAACTTGAACAGATTTTCATGGAGACAGTAAGAGGCCTACTGATGACAGAAAGGCTTCCTAATTTTCAAATACTGCATCCTTGTTTCAAGGCACAGTTACACTGCAGCTTTTCAAAGACTAAGAGGCCAGAATATTTTTTCCTAATTTCATTTTCAACACTGGATCAACTGTTTTGTATGAGAGGTTTCCAGAAGTAGTCCACTAAAGCAGTGATCTTCTCATCTTTTAAGTCAAATCGACAGGTTAACATCTGATAGAATTATAAAAAATTGGAACCCATCTGTAGTCCCGGACAACACATCTAACAAATACCATGTATTTGGTAACCTCAGAGCATTGCCAGTTTCACCTATGAAAAAGACAGGTATTCCTGTATACTAAGTTGACTTATGGAAGCAAGCTTTGGAAACAACAATGACTTTCAACAAAATGTTTCTGCCATGGAAATGTCCCAAGCCAGGTACATTTCTTGCCCCACAGAACAAATGATGATTTAAAATAAATTATTAAATTAAACTACACAGGCTCAGGAGAAGCAACTACATTCATGACTGTTAACATTACTTACATAAAGAGTTTAAGACTTCAATAGTAATAATTTTCAGTGGTTTACGCCAGGACATGTAGTTACCATACATTTCCCTCCCCCCCAAAAAATAGTGACAGATACAACATTTTACCTTCTGGGAAAGAAACCATTACAAATTTTGCTCCTCTACAAAACCAGTTAGTTTAAGAACTAATGTTTTATAATAAAAAGGATGTGTTTGGGGAGGAAAATTAAATTTTATAATTACAAAGTTCGCAACATCTGAACTTTAGTCTAAGCCTCTTTATTGACTTGAACGCTTGCTATGTCTATAAAACCTTACCTAGGCTTGCTGTAAGGCATTCCAAATCTGCTAAAAACCCAGGTATTTGTTGGAGCTGATCCTGTAGTTCCACCAGACTGTTCCTTTTCTTCTCCCAGTGTGCAGAAAGCATCACAACTTCACTGTCCACCAACTGAAACAAACAGGTTCTTGACTTTACTTGCAAGTTTATGTACCTACTTTTGAGCATCACAACCAATTTTTAGAATTCATGCATAAGGTCAGTACAATAACCCTATAGCACTACAACTTACATACTTCCCAAGTAAACATACAACACACTCAAGAAAGCATCCCACAGTATGAAAAATGCATATAAAAATGTATCGATCAAAATTACGAAGTTTTTTCTCAATACACTGATTAAAACAGGGCATTTTATGAATTTTATTAACTGTAATGACATACAGCTGGAATTTTGACAGCAGGGCTGCACTGGTATACAATAATAACATTACAGTGCTGTAATATAAGGCTTACCTAAATGGATAACTTAGTTTAATGTTGCTAGTCATGCCAATTTAATCAATAAAGTCAGATGAAATTGACATGTTTATAAAACTTGCCAACATTTTCTCACCTACTGCCACTCCAAAAACCAGAACAGTTGATTTAGAAGAAGCACCAGTTTCAGACCCATTTTCATTATCAGAAATTACAAATCTGTGACACACTGTTTCTGTTGTTTTTGTTTGATTCTTCCTAACATTCACTATACAATAGTGTAATAATGAGGAGGATACACCATTTAAAAGTTTTATTTTACATAGGTCAGATTCTACAAGACACAGCTAGATCAAGAGAACTTAGGTAACACAAATGTTTCCCTTATGATGATAATTGAGATGATTCAATTAGTTTCCCTGCTCTTAGTTCCATTACCTATTCTTCTGTATCTGCATTCTGAATGCTTCAGTTTTCATAGAATTTAGTTGCAAAAATGGAAAACATCAGAACAATGGGCAAAGGAAGTTCTTAAAGATTTATAATTCTATCCACTTCAGACAGATTCGTTCAGAAGAATGACAACTTCAATTTCCAAACCCTTCCAGCTACCTATCTCTGTCAAAAAGCCATCCTGTTTTACCAGACAAGGCTTGAAACCTTATTCCAAAGCCCAGTGAGTAATGAAACACTTCAGAAGACCAACACCCTTTTTTAAAGCCAGAACTGTTTTTGAGAACGAGATAACGGATTTGTATGAGTCAAACATTAAAGCAAACAACAACAAAATACATCATGAGATGAGGACAAACAGCAGAAAAACATTTCAGCCTAGAGAAAATTACATGCAACTAAGATTACAAGCATCTAAAAGCAGTATTTTTAGGATAATTTTGTAGATGGAACTGGTAGTTAACATCTACAATGTAACATGATAAGGCTGTAGGCAGCAATTAAAGCTTGAAATTTTCAAGTTCCTTTTTCTATTCAAGGTTTATAAAATACTAGTGCTCTTATTTATCTGCAACTGGCCACTACCAGAAATAAGATACTGGACAAGTGGAACTTCAGGCCTGATATGGTACAATCAATCCTATGTGCCTACACAATTCTGATTATATTGAACCCTGTACTTTCTACTTTCATAAACGCATATTCTGGATTCTCCCAAAACAAAATATCTGAACTTCATGGAAAATTTTGGAGTCTTTTTGGAAGTTTTTAATTCTAATTTTCCCAAGCAGCCATAACACGCAACATTAAGGTTATCTTGGCTTTATATACGCGAAATCTCACGTTGTTTTTAGAATTACATTTTTTAAAGCAGACTATTGCAGGAATTGCAAAATTTTAAGAAACTCATCTAAGAGGTCTTCTAAAAATAATCATGGGTAGTAAAACACACAAAGCTGGCAGAGGGAACTGGATCTCTAGTAACTGAAACGTTTCACTAGAACTGGTGGAAAAGGTGGGTATACTATCAGACAAGAGAAAGAAGAACATACAATAACCTTCCTTACCCTAAACACAGCACTTCAAAAATACTAAGCAGTGAGTTTTTATATATATTGGAAAAGGCAATGGAGAAAACTCCTATGGAAACCAGAAGAGCCAGGAAGGATGTCGCCAGGCAAAGTTAAGGTTTCAGCCAGGACAGTGAACCCCACAGTTCAGTCCTGCTCTTCATCACAGCTACACAGCTGACACTGTCTGCCCCTTAAAAAGGGTTTGAAATGTGAGGTCTGTTGCGGACCTCCAGAGGAGCAGATCAATCCATAGGCAGCACTTACTGTAGCTTCCTTTCCCTTCATGCCAGAAATAAACTAAAGAGTTTGTTACTTTACTTCCAGAAGGGAGAAAAGTAAATGAAATCAGAAGCAAGCACAGACACTTTCTGAATCTTTTCAGACAGACAAGTCAGATCTTGCCATTTCCTGCCCACTAGGAGAAGCAGCAGACAGCATCAGTGCAACAGCCCTACCCTGGTACTAACCACGGGCATGCTTCAACCCTAAAGATATTCTGTACTTCTGTACTTCCCAGCCCTCCCAGTACTTCTAAAGAGCTACAGTGGTAACACACAATGCCATTTTTGCAATTGTTTACATTACATCATATTATTTATTATTTCCATTATCATTGACATTACATTGTTTACATTGCCGTTTACTGTAGATCTCTTAAGTAGACTCAAAATAATATCCCCAGCTAACTTAAAATATGTCAGATAATGGCAGAAGAGTGCAAAAAATGGCCATCTGAACCTCTGGATGTGTCTTATTTTTACACTTCTTGTCACACTCCAACAAAGTAATATTTCTCACTGTCATTCTGTAACCTAATATCCCCTAGAAAAACAGGAAGCTAATGTAATTAATAATTTTTGCTTAGGCTCAAGTAGTGATTCTAACTGTCTGAACACAGGACAGAAAACAAGAACTTCTGTGTGTCAATGTATAAGTTAAAAATAACAGAACTAGGAAATTATTATACTAAGTGCTTGTAGCAACAGGAGTCTCAGAAAGTAAACAGCAGAGTGAACTTCAGACAATTCTCGTCAGATGATGCCTTGTAAGAAACATGATCACAGAACTTCTGTTTTTACAACAGACATATTTAATACATCAGGAACATTAATTGTTGCTGACTAGCAATAAATCTCAAAAAGGTATTAAAAAAATAGGAACTGGGCACTGTGATCCATTCTATCTGCTGCCAGTCAAATAGCATCTTAAAATCCCAGTAAAACAATGCAGCTTGACATTTTTCTGAAGCTGCAACGGAGTATTACTTTCTCATAATACTGGTTGTACTGCACCCAGCTGGGATGGAGTTAACCTTCTTCATAACAACACATATGGTGCTCTGTCTTGGATTTGTGACTAGAACCGTGTTCATAACACATCAGTGTTTTGAATACTGCTGAAAAGTGCTTGCACAGTGTCAAGACTTTCACTTTTCCCCACTCATAAACTCTACCCCTACAGTGATAAAGCTCGGGGCAGGCACGAAATTGGGAGAGGACACTGCCAGAACAGCTGACCACTAGCCAAAGGTATATGCGGGTGATCAGCTGGTGACCAGAATGAACCTAATACATTGGTACTAAAAATTTAAGTTTAAAAATATTTACACATTTTAAAGCATTTTAAGAGTAGCATTGTTATTTTTTCTTACCTCTCCAGCTTTTGCACAATCTTTAGCTCCTTTGTGAAGGGCAGCCCAAGCATCCTCATATCTGAAGAGAAGATAAATGATTTATTTTTTTAATGTATTCTCCTTACAAATAAAGAGGATTTCATGGATGCCCGTGTGTTTGTATTTACAGAGATTACAAAAATACAGTTTTAAAAACTGTCTAATTGTATTGGAAGAACAGTAAATACAAGAAAGAAATATACAGTAAGAAATAATTTCTTTCAAATAAATTATCCATCTTTTTTTAGCATACGTTAAGAGCTCATTGGACCCAGACTTAGATTCAAGACTACACACAAAGATGCATACAGCACTACTTGGAACCCAATTCCATTAAGAAAAAAAAGAAAGACAAGATTGTATCACCAGTCATGTCCATTATCTGTCCTGTCCATCTGTCCCCCCACCCAAAAAAAACTGAGAGCAGTCTTTTTCGTTTTGAAAATACAAACCCAGAGGAAATTTATAATGCAGAAAAATTCTCCCACTCAGAAAAAATGTGATGAAATAGACATGGAAAACAATTTCTTCTCATGGCTATGACAGTCATACTGTCTATATTTCCATTATAACAGCAGTAAATCATCAAATGTGTAAAAGTTGCAAAGTGTCAAATTAAAACCACGTGCTGGGTCTCAATGCTTCTCTCCTTTCTCCATGTGCATTAGACCAAGAACTGAAGTTATCTTCCAAATTCTCCTTTTCCTACAGAATGCCTGATTCACCAACATCACAATACTTAAGAATTGGGCAAGCTTTAAATACATATATTGTTTCCCAACAAGCCCTGCTCTACTCACTGCAAAGCATCCAAAAATGAATAGCAATATGAACACATGCATTTTCTTCTCATTTTCTTGACCTAACAAAGTTGTTGCTGAAATATCAGGAAGCAGAAACAAACAAAGAAATAGAAGGTCATACCTGCTCAGTAATTCCAGTCCAGGAGAAAACTCTGGCAAATCCTGAGCAGTTCTGTAAACAAATTGTAAATATACAAACGTTATTAATGAATAGAAGGCTGTTATACACTATCTATGCATACATACATGCATTTGACAGATATGCTGAGCACAGGAATGTTCCCTAGTGTTTGCTTTCACATTTTGTCATTTCAGGTTTAAAGTGCATTACAGCGTATGTTACAAGAATATTCCAAAGCTAGTTTTTTTTCCCTCCTTCATTATTTTATTGTAACACTTTATTATTTTATTGTAACCTTCATTATTTTATTGTAATTAAAAACAACTTACATAAGACAATTTCTTGTATATATAAATACCATAAATGAAACCTTTTTTTCTTAAGCCAAGGGAAAAATCATAGAATCAGTGAGGTGAAAATGGACCTCACAGTGGGTCTCTTGTTTAACCTCTTGCTCAAAGCTAGACCAGCTGTGTGATCAGATCAGCTTGCTCAGGGCTTTGTCCGGTTGGAACTTGAAAACCTCTGAAGACAGAAACTTCACAGCCTCTGTAGGCAGCCTGTTGCCCTACTTAACTGTCCTTGGGGGAGGGGGAGCACTTTTCCTTATTGCATTTTCCCATCTGAACCTCTTTGTTTCCTTTATACCTACTGCCTTTTGTCATCCCTTCACACAGCACTGTGAAGAGCCTGCCTGCCTCACCTTGATAACCTGCACACAGGTAATGGCAGGCTGCTGCTAGGTCTCCCCAGAGCCATCTTGTCTCCAGGCTGAACAAGCCTCTCCTCATGTAACAGCAAGACTGCAGCCCCAGCATCCCAGTGGCCCTCAGATGAACTCGCTCCAGGTTATCAATGCCTTCCTTATGTTGGCCCAAAACTGTACACAATAACTCAATGTGATATAAGAAGTGCTGAGTCAGGGGGGATAGCCACTCTCCTCAGTCCTGCTGCATGTGGCCTTCCTTGCTGCCAGGCACATTCCTGGCTCACTTTCAGCTTGATTTCTGCCAAAACCCCCAGGGTCTTCACAGCAAAGCTACTTCCCAGCCCCAGTCCATATTGTTGCAGAGGATTCTTTCTTCCCAGGCAAAGACTTCAGATTTGTATGGGTTGAATTTCATGAAGTAGTACCTCACGGCCCATATGGCCCTCTGAACTTTCATGGGCTGAGGTCCCCAGTTTGATTTTCATCCATTACGGGTCAATTTCTTTCTTGAATCCTCTAACTAAGCAGAGGGACTAGGAGACCTTGTTTGCAAGGACTAAAGCAAAGTCATCACCTATCTCAATTTCATTTCATCATCCACCTCATTTAGCAACTATCCCATGTTTATTTCATTCAGCCTTTTATTACCAATGCAGGGGTAGAAGCTCTTCTTGTCCTCGGGCTTTCCTAAAACTATCCCTGCATGCCAAAGTTATCGAAAGGGTATCAAAAAGTTATCCCTGACACCCCTTCAGAACTCTTCTTGACTGCTGCGTCATTCTTCCAGCAGATACAGAGGAAGTTAAAGCCCCCCAGAAGAACAGGGGTTTAATGCTAGTGAAACTTCCTTGAATTGTTTAGAGAAGACACCATCTACTTCCTGTCCCTGGTCGGATTGTCGGTAGCAAGCTCCCACCACAACATCACCCTTAGTGGCCTCTCCTCTGATGCTGCTCCACAAGCTCTCAGCCATCCTTACAACCAACCTAAGCTGTACCTGTTCCAGAATTTTAACAGCAAAGCAGAAGCAGAAGTCATCCTGGCATTCTCCAATTCGTGAGGATCTAATTGGGTTGCCCAGTGCTTTTCTCTAAAAGTGATTAAGATTCACAATACACCAGATGAACCAAAATGTTTTGGACTGGAAATATACAGAGAATGCAGTTGCCTAAAATAGTTTTATTCAAACCTTCACACATTTTTAGTTTAGCTTCAGTGTCTTGACAACACAACCAGTTTTCCGTTATAAAAATCTTTACACTCTCCAAACATCAAGCTTCAGAACTTAATACAGTTTATTTCAGATGCCTTATTTTTTGTTTAAGGCCTGTCTTAAAATTAATTTGTGTCTACATGCTTTTTTAGTGAGAACATGCTTTACACTAAAGCACATCTAAGCTTATTTGAAGAAGCAACACTGATGTCATTTACAGACATTGAATGGTCCTTCCCTATAGTTTACACAGGTTGAAACAATATGCTAAAGTGCAGAGGATTAAGAAACCCACAGTTTTTAAAAGCTCTTGCAATAGAGACGATCACAGATCATTTAAGTAGTATGTTATACATATATTTTTTTACAATAAAAAGGCTCATTTTTGTTCTTACACTGAAAAACAATTACAAACAATTTCAGTATACAAGATTCACAGAGACTGTAAAAAAAATACATTTTGGTGTACTACAATCTGAATCTTGTGTGAAGTACTGCAATAAAGTTGACTATTCACATATTTAAGTAGACATTTATAAATTGTTTGATAATCATCAAAAATTATTTAGGCATACCAAAATCCTATTAAGCCACATACTTCATCAATATTAGGGTTAAGCTTTTCTGTCATCAAAAGAACATTCTGTAAAATTCTATGGAGATATTTTTGTAACCTGAATATGAGCCTACTTTATATTTGCCTTTAACAGTAACATCCTAAATCAATGCTATACATTAAGGTGTACGGAACTACCTCTGCCTGCTTTTTTTTGCTTCTCTTGATTTGTCGCCCAACGTCTTCAACCTGTAAATCAAAACACAAAGCTGTCAGACATTTCCAACAAAGAACAACTTGTCTGAATGTCTAACATATTAATTCCAGTCTATTACAGTTATTTTTATTTCAGCTTATTTCAGACATAAATCAAATTTCACTTAATTTTATGGAAACTGTCACAGAAAATTATTTTCACTTCTTCTAAACTGTAAGATTTTTCTACAAGTGCATTGAGCAACTGGGATGAAAATTTTAATGAGAGCTATATATCTAAGCCATCCAGCTTTCAATACTGCTTCCTTAGCAGACAGGTATGAAAGATCTGCATACAAATAGCCAATTCAATCCTGAAGAATATCCTTCATAAGGCATGTGCGCCAAGGAAAAGCATGACAGTAATATAGACATATTTGCACCCACTTGCTGTAAGTCTGCCAACATAAGACTAGCACAAGTACAACTTTTCACCTGCCAGCTATCAGAATCTCCAGCAGCATTGTCACAGTGCACTGCTAACTGAGCAAATGTGAGGCTTGTTTCACCTATGGGCAATTTCAAACTTACTGGTATCTCCTTCCTTTAAAATCCATTTTGTTAAAAACAAACAAACAAAAAACAACAAAACAACTCACAAGCAAACGAGAAAAAAAAGAAGCCAAGTCCTCCACTGCCCCCACCCAGCTTTTTGAAACTCTTTTCCAGTCAACCTGTATGTGCTAGTCAGGTTGGCATGGAAGAGCGTGAACCAAAACCTGCTCTTTCTCTGCCTGTCAAGGTGATGGTTGTCCTCTGCCTATATGTCCTTCGGCATCCCAGCTGTGTGGGATAACAAGAGTTAGGAAGAAATAAAGGATGTACAGATATGAGCAAGATGGAAGTGACCTATGAGCTCCAAAGATCTCTTCCAGACATGACATGCCGGTAAGTAACCCTGAGTTTTAAGTAATCCTCAGTCACCCAGTGACTGAGAAGCAGCCCTGATACAAAGATAACCAGGCTGCTTCTAGGGTGAGCCCAACCACTCTCCGTCCCCCCCTCTTTGATATCACCAGCTTCCAGGAACTCTGAAATGAAACCTCAGACACCTACAGCAACATAGGTGGTAGACAAACTGAGAAAAGACATACTAAGGCTGGTCTCCACTCCCTGTTAGAGAGCTGTTCATAATAGTCAGCCAAGTAGCAACAACCACAGCACGGTGAGGAAAACACTGCAGTTCGCTCTTCTCTTCTGTTCCTCAGCATGCACTCCTGCCAGTAACAGCAGCAGTCCTCTGCGTATAGGGATCGAAGGAAATGCTGGGTCACAACCACCAGTTCTTTTACTAGGGTATCTGTCACGTAGTCAGAGGTAAAGGTTAAAAGAGGCACCACTAGGCTTCACAATATTGGATTCCTTTCAGCAATGTTCTCTGTACAAAGTAGAGGCAGCGTGAACCACATCACTGAAGCCGACCGAAGCACACAAATGACTGCCTGAGCACAAAGATAGCTTGCTTCTTTTTCCCCCCTTCTCCTGCAAGAGACTGCTTGCAGGTAAATGGGTCAAAATCTAGACACCTCACTCACAGGATACACAGAAGCAGACAGGAGGCACATCTGAGCAGGGGAAAGGAGAACACATTTCTTTGTACGCAGAACTGGCTAACAACCTGAAAGTGCTCTTTCTACATGACCCCAGATTCAATCTTTTTCAGCTGTAAGTGGGTGCTCCCTTATGCCTTTGGAAGAGACACTCTCTCCTTAGAAGCCCTGGAAAAGCTTCTCCCTCCCAACGTTAGAAGCGACCCAACTGCTCATTTTGCAATCGTTCACGTTAACAAGCTGGACGCTTCTACTACTGCTTTGGTGGGGGTAGAGGAAAGGATAATCCAAAACACTGGCACTGAGGTTGCATTATCTCAGAAGGGAAAGGGAAGGCAAAACAGGACAATTCATGTTCTGGCCTGGCTCGAAGGGGACAGCATGGGAAAAGGAGCGATGGGCTGCACAACCTTTGTTACCACTGCTTCAAGATACACTTTCTTAATGGCAACAAAGTATTACACTGCAAAAGAAAAAAGGTTAAAGGGACACCCCAAGAAGGACACATTGATGGAGCTCCTGAAACAGAAAGATGCAAACAATAAAAACTGTTTTCAAAACAAAACATGGCAATACAAGGAAGAAGGGAAATTAGAGACTACGTGAAAACCTACTGACTCCCTAGCAGCAACAGAGGTTATTTAGACAAAGTTAAATGACCATCACATCCAGGCCTTTGTGTTATCCTGTTTCATCATGTTACAAACACCATTTCCAAAAGAATCTTGCACTGTATTGGGCATCAAACACAGTGAAAGCTCTTAAGAATAACAGCAAAACAGAAATGTAGCACTAAAGCAATGCCTTAGTCTGTACTCTTTAAGATTTCATGTTTGTTAAGGTAAGACAGATATACCAGCAACTTGTGTGATTGATCGGTAGTTACTGTATCAGTTTCTTCGGTCCACTGTAAACTGCTGCAAATAAGTCATTATAAAGTATGTAAATTTCTGGAGTTCAGAGATGCCTCTACCTATATATAAATATTTACCATAGAGATATTATCAGGCAGCCTCAACACAGCCAGAGGCCACACAGCTCTCAAAAGCAATCGATTACAACACGATGCTCTCCTGGGGCTCGTTATGAGCCAACAGCTTTGCAGCACAGGCATGACTTTGTTCCTCAACCATCCTCTGACTTCCAGTAACACTCACTGGGACCACCTGCTTGTGTTAAAAATACCACTGATCCAGTGTATACCAAAAAAAAAAAAAGCGGGGCAACGTAAGAAGAATATCTTTGTAGTGGGGCAGTGTAGGAAGAATATCTTTGCAATGTAAGCAAGGAGCTGCTTCTTCCGCTCATCCTGCGCTTCTTTCCTTCACGTGACAGTAACTCTCATCTTCCAGGGAACAGAAAAGCTTTTCACGCAGCAAAGGGCGAAATTACACGGATCCACGAAACCTCGCGGGTCAGGCACTTCGTAAACGATTCCAGCGCGTTAATCGACCCCGTTCACGCCTTCCCCACCCTCCCAAAAGCGCAGCCTCCCCTTCCCCACAGCGAGTGCCTGCCTCCCAGCTCCCCGCCGTCACAACGCCGCAGCCGCCGGTCCCCTCCTCTTCCTCCCTCCCGGTCACCTGCTTCCCCCTCTCCCCGGCCGGGCTGCGGGTCCCACCACCCCCCATGGACACGGGGTGCCACCCACCCCGAGGTGAAGTCCTGCTGGACGCTCAGCAGCCGCTCCCGCAGTGTCTCCAACATCGTCCCGGCCTCCTCCGGCGGCGGCGGCGGGTGGAGCTCCCCCTCAGCCCTCACCCTCGGCCCGCGGCCGGGGCGGAGCCGGGGGTGGTGTGAGTCGGCGGCCGTGAGGGGCCGCCCCCTCCGCCCCGACATGGCGGCGGGGAAACACCGCCACAGTGACCTGCCAGCGAGCCTTCAGCGGCAGCCCTGTCCCCTCCGCTCCGATGTGGTGGCGGCTTTCTCCCGCTTTGTGCTCCTGGCGTGCTGAAAAGCCGGGCCCAGCTGTATCTAGAGCCCGCCACGCTCTGGGGACGGGGGGTTTGGATCCCTGAAGTTTCTGCTAGAGGCTTTGTAAAAAATTAGGTAGTTCTTGCTCGCCACCACCTCGATGGATTTGGCCTCAGTGGCACTAGTGTAGGAGTGAGCTCAAGGGAATCGTCCTTCCTAATAAAGCCTTAAAAGTGTGGAAAACAAAGCCCGTATGTCTTCCTAATATTGCTTGGATCTTGGAAGGGAGACATGATGATGTCTGAAGTCTTTAACAGGTAGTCAATAGGCAAGCAGGCAGTTGAACAATAAGTTTGTTTGTTTGGTCTACCGCTGTTTTGTTTGTTTGTTTGTTTGTTTGTTTGTCCCTTCTTATTAGTGAGAAAACAACCAGGCTAGTATAGATGTTAGCGATACTTAGATTGTCATCCCCCAACCCTCCCCTGCCCCCCCCCAAAAAAAACCCCACACTGTCCTTTAGTTATTACCAGTACTAAATAATGCAATAAAATGTTTTCATTAAGCTTCTCAATATTATCTAATCAAGTAACACCCATCTTCAGTGATTTAGGAGTCTGGAGACAATTTAGGTGGAACCAGACCTTTTCATAACAGTCGGCTACTCTTTTCTCTTTTTGGAGGGCAACACCCCATCTACAGTCACTGTAACATGAAGATTGTCCCCCACCCTGGATGTTTTCAGTTAGTATTTGAGGAACGTGGACCCAGGATTTAGATGGATCTGTGAATTCTTAAGTTTCCATTTAAATGAGACTCCAATATTTAAATAAGAATAAAAACAGCTGGGGGTTTAAAGTAGAAAAAAATATATTTAACCTATTCAATTTTGGCTAAAAGTCCAAACATTTTAAGGAAAGTGGAGAGCGCTGAAATCATTGCTTACAAGGAGAATGTACGCAGAGGGGGACTGTTGTGCGAGTCATTACATACTGTATAAATTATAATGGTTCTAGGTATATCCACTCAACTGGAAAATTAACACTATAATTGCATTCACTCCCTACCTGTGTACTGTTAGGAGAATGAGATCTGTAGATTGTTTCTGAAAGGGCTTGTTGAAAAGCGATGTTGCTCTGTGGCCTTAATGCAAGAGGTAAATGCTTGCTAGGCAAAGAATGACTGGGTTCATCGTTACAAGCATTGAAATTTTGTAGCTCATCTTGAGGTCAGAAAAACTGCTTTCATGGCAGGCTGCATATAAAGATCTGTAAAAAAACATATGACATATATACACTATTTTTCTCTTGCTTAGGCTGACAATGTTTGAAAGTATAGACTTTCCATTTCATGGATAGTTAGTTCTCCAGACTAAGAGGAGAAGGGCTTGAATCAGCAAGTTTGATGTATTCGCAGACATAAATTACAAATGCTGACAAAAGCTCTGCAATCTGGCCTTAGGTAATATAAAATTTATGGGAATTTAAGTTTTCAGAAAAGAGGGGTTTAAACCTTTAATTGTTCACGTTTTCTTTTAAGAAGACATTCATTTCTTCTGTCTTGTATATTTTCAATTATGATTTTTTTTTTTGTCAGCAGTAGCTCTAATAATTCACAGTGAGTAAACATCTCTAGACTCATATGCTTCTTTTGCAGTTAAGAAGAAACTATGCGAAGACTGCTGTCCTTGCACAATTTCATTGCCATCACCATGTAGAATTTGGGAAAAGAAATGCATTGAGATAGTTCTAAGAGTCACAGTAGTCCTAGACATACAAGAACAGAAGAGACTTCTAAAAGTAGACACTATGCTAAAGGGCAGTGGTGAATAATATATTCTATGTAGAGTTTGTTTAACCAGTTCTTAGGAACTTAAAATAAAGGAGATTCTGTAAGCTCCTTAAATTATCAGCTTAAGTTAACTTGATCTTTATTATATATATATATATATTTAACAATGAGTAAACCCAGTTCCGTTATTTTTCCTTGCAGTCACATTCCAAATTTCTTGTTACGCTTGCTGATCTGTTCTGGATATTCTCAAGCTAATCCAGAAAGTGTGGAGCTCTAGCGTTTCCATCACCAAAGCAGAATTACATGGCCCATTCTGAGCCATACACGAGCTTACTTATTAATACTAATTATTTAATATTAATGTACAAGAACACTGAATTTCAAAAACTGTGTTTATGTGGCATGACAAGTCTTCATCTGCTTGACCCAACACAGATTATTACTTTTTTGGACAGTAAGGAAATCTTCTGAGACGAGCACAGATCCTTCAGGTATTAATTCTAAACAGTGATGCCTTAAATTCTGTCAGGAGCTTTGTGTCAAGTCTTCTACAGATAAAATTCATGATAAATAAGCTTTTAATACCAATGACCTGTTGTATTCATTTAGTGATTAAGTAGTTCACAGCTGGTTATTTGATACTCTGACTCTTGAGGACAAAGGTTTATTAGAGATCTCAACTCTGCTAAAAATATCCAAAAAAGTATAGGTGGATTATAAATGTGTAGATGGGACCAAGTACATTGTGTTGAGGTTTGTCAGGTGATACTCTTAAAAAGGCAGAAGACTTAACGTGTTTCAGAGTGCTGTTTTCAGCTTGGAACCTCATGGAGGCTGCATACTGATGTCTCTCAAAGAGTTGTGTTGGGCTAAGTGATAAATGTTCACATTTTCGTATTCAGAAGTGGAATTGGTAACTATCCCTTGATTTGCCCATCTGAAGAACATGAGATGTTCTTCATTGCAGAACATGATGGCTGCTGAAAGGTCAGCATTTCGTGTAAGTGACTAATAAATAAGCCTGACTGTCACTTTAAGCAATAGCACTTTGAAGAACACAGCTATGTGTTTTTTTGTTTGTTTTTGTTTTTTTTTTTTTTTTGTGTGTGTAGCTATGTGCTCTTTCACCTGTAAATCTTTGAATCCTGTCCTATTTGGTCAGGGTACAATATTGTTCCCACCTCATATCCTATCAAAAATTTGAATCCATTTCCCACATAAAAAAAACATGTAACAATGCTTTGTATGCAATTATAAATTGCTCGAGGTGTTGGTGTTTATTTTGGGGAGCAGTGGGGACCAGCTGCTCCATAAGGGATGGGAAGCTGAGGGTGCTCATTCAACGCAGGCCTGATCAGTCCCAGGGTGCCCAATCGAGGTAAACAGGGCAGGCCCAGAGATGGCAGAGGGGTTCAGCCAAAAGTCCAGATCATCAGGCAACCTCAAGGTTATGAGGCAGATCTGAGGGCAAGCCAGAAAGTCAGTCCCTAGGTCAGGGTCAGGCATGGTGCAGTGATCACCACAGTGACAAAGCAGGTCCAAGGTCAGGCCAGGAAATTAGTCCACAGGTAGAGGCCGGGGCACAGCTTGACACCTCTTCAGAAAAGCTAAAGCAGAGGATGAAGACCCAGGCCTAAGCTTAGGTGGGTGGAGGGTGTGGGATGGAAGCCAGAGGTGAGGCTATTCAAGGGCGGTGAGCACCCTCAGGGCCCTGACACAAGGCAAGGGGAGCTCATTTATGAAGCATTCATCAGTGGGTCTCCCTAGAAACAACTCTTGTCAAATGCTTTTAATAATTTGCTTTGATCTTTTCATACATTGTTACTACACATGTAATGGAATACATAGGGAGAATTGAAAAGATGGGAAGAAATCCTCAAAGTAAGGTTTAATTATTTCTTTTTATTTTGAGTTTTTGGATGCAAATTTAATATATATATATTTTTAATTTTAAAGATCTGTAGAACACAATTAAAGCTTTGCTGGTGGATACTATAGCTCTTGCAGTCTATACATCTTACATTTTTGGAGCTATCTTGCACTGATATAAGGCTTAAAGGCTTTAGTCACTTGACTAAAGTGGAAACTAAATTTGAGCCTTACATCATAAGAACTGTTTGTCATTATCTCATTTATCCTGAGGCCTCATCACCATTTCTAGCAGCTTCCAAGAGCTCCCTGTTCCAAATTAACCTTTATAGCTTCCTAATAAGAGTTTATTTCTTCTCTTACCTGTTCTAACTCTTGGGGCTTTAGCTATGTAATAAAGTCTCTCCAGCTGATGCAAAACTTTTATGTTATGTGAATAGAGAATATCTTTTATTTTTATCTCAATAAAGCCATTTTTTTTTCATTTGCCTGGAAACTGGTGCAATAAGATGTGGACAACAATCATTGCCAATCCTAATGAGAACTGGAAGAAAATTTTCTGTCCCACAAGTGGAAATTTTTAAATTAATTTTGTTCATATTTTTCCATTAGCAAATGCAAGCCAATGTTTCTTGATAGTATTCTCTTTCAATTTCAAAAGGGAATGGGAAACTTCTCATGTTACACAGCCATGTCCTTTCTACATTACACTCTACTGCTAAAAAAAAAAAAATGCTTATAGGCAGTCATATTTTTCTGTATGCACAGAGCAGCTCTGTGAAAAGAAAGGAAAAGAAAAGAAGAGGAAAGGAAATAAAAGAAAAAAGAAAACCTTCACAAGGCTGTTTTCCCCTTCTCTGGCACGAAACAGTTGTAGTTGGAGAAGCCTGTGCATATCTGGTCAGCTAAAGCAGGTCATGGCAGAGAATACAGAGAGATTAAAATGCTGCCCAGGGGCTTTGGTTCAGTTCTGTTCTTCATAGCCAGCTTTGGATGAGCTTTTTGCTACTCTTTGCATGAGCCAAAGATATGCAGCCTATGAGGGAAACTATGTTTGGTAAAATCGTGTCAGGGTATATGTTTATGAATGCAGCCTAGTGCTATTGACATACTGCCTCATATGCACAAAACTTTTGAGGGGGTAGCCCTCACAGAAAGAACACGTATGGAGCTTATTCTCAAGGCTTATAGAGGTTCAAATACCTGTTTTTAGATGTTAACTTTTTAATGGGTCGTCTTTCTGACAGCATGAAAAAAATGTGTGTATTTCTATATTTAATATTTTTCTATGGAAAATTTGAAGATTGGCTTAGTCGAGACTAAAAGTTTGTAAGTATATTACATGATTAAAAAGATAGAATGGAGTTGGAATTGATGAGCCAAGATAGGTGTCTTATAAATGAAACTTAACTGGAGAACAAAGTTATAAAAGCTTATGTTATTTAAGTTTCATCATTTCTGTGAAAGAAACTTTGGAGGGGGTCACATCATAGTGGTAGAGGTAAGTTTTGGTGAACTTCCATGGTCCTAATCTCCCACTCTCCTTATGCCATATCTGGTGACTGAACACATGATGAATTGCTACCTTACTGGTCTATATGGAAGGACTGGGACTGGCTTAGCAGCATTTGGAACCTGAATGGATCCCTTTTGCAGCTTCTTAATTGCTGGATCTGATATCGGAGAAGGGACAGGAGCACGTGGCTGGGAACAGACATTTCCAGAGGCGCCCTGTAGTTATACCTGACTAGATGTAGTGGGAAAACACACCCTGAAAGGAGTGACCATCTTCAGCTTGGCTGTCCTTCCTTTCCTATCCTGAATCATACCCAGATTCAACGAGACTTTGTATTTTCTTCATCTTCTGTCATGACTTCATTTATTTATGAAGTTGGGAACAAAAATTTTGCTGTCACAACTGAACATGGCAGAACTTGAAAACTGTGTAGAATGCAAGACAGGGGCTCCTGCTGTCTTTTCTTTCCCTACATCCTCTTTTCTGTCTTCATTCCTAGCTTTTTCTCTTATTGCTCTCTAGTAGTCTGCCAAGACCACCCCATCCTCAGTACCATTGTTGTCAGTGAGACAACTGAAGACTAAATGTTAAACATGCTGCTGCTTGAAGCCTGTCAGGCTTCAGTAATAAGATAGTGTGCTCTGACTATTTCTCCACCAGTGGGTTTGCAAATTAAAGTGGGGACCGAAACTGTGTTTTCTGCTCTTCCTGTTATTTTCTGTCTTGTATATGTACATGCTAAGAGAGTAGCATAGGACTACATCAGCAATGTCTCCAAACTACTACTCGTTTCCACTGACAGTATCTGAAAGACCACAAGACATGTCTTTCAAAATAACAACTAATAGGAAGGATACTTCAAAAATGAGGACTTCACTTTAAACTTTTTGATTTTGTTTCTCTCACAATCGTGAAAATTCTTCTTCACAGTTAAATTCTTTGAAGTTAATTCAACAGCCTCCTAAAGAAAGAAAAGATCATAACTCCAGCTAAGGATTGCAGTTCAGATGTAGTCTGTTAATTTGGAGAAAAGGATAAAATATGTAGCGAATCAGCCAGTTCCGCTAGGGGGCACAGTTGTGTATAGAAAAAAACAAAATAGAACCATGATAGTATTCGTTCCTTTGAAAGTACATTTATCTCAAGTGAACAAAACATTACTGACAACGTATAAAGTGCAATCCATGGATTATTTCATCCCAGAAGGACACCTTAAAAACCGTAGTGGTGTGAAAGGCATCAAGCTCAGTGGGTAGCAGCCACTTGTATTTGACACTGTCGCGGTATTGCTTTCATAAACTCCTTCCTCCTGCCTAAGCAGGGTGGGAAAATCTATGTTACAGTGCTTCACTTGCATTTCTACAGGCAGTGCAGATGATACTCAGAAAAAAAAAAAGCAGAGACAAGAGCCTTACGACCTTGCGTCCTAGCAGAATACTAGGTGACTCTATTTCCATTTACTTTTATGTTGTCGCTACTGTTGAAGTGATCTAAAGGGATGCACTTAGTAACAACTGATTTCAAACAATGCCATGCTATTGTGTCTTTGGGAGGAGCATCTTATAGTCTTGAAGACAGCAGCTGTCTATATTGGACAGGTTTAGCCTGTTATTTAGAAGATACATCTGTGTAGACTGCAAAACTTGTATAAAGGATCTTGTCCCTGTTGTCAGGGAAATTAAAAACATATATTAAGTATGAATGAATGCTGTACAATAACATTTGGAGTAGTATTAAGTAGCTATGTTGTGTCTGTCTCTGCTTTTTGTTGTTCTTGTGTATAATTTTACCTGAGAAGGCATTATATCATGTGATTAGCTCTTAGGCTATAAAGCATAACTGGTTTGTCAGAGGAAAAAGCCATGTGTTCTTATCATTGCAACGCCAAAAAAAAAAAAAAATGCCGGTATGACTACAGCTACTTACAGGTGTGTGGGTGGGTGGTGGGGAGAGAACTTCAGGAAAGCTTTTGTCTTTTGGAAGTGTTCCAGCAGGGAAGCCCCTTCTGCTGCTCTATGCTGTGTCAGCACTAGGAGGCTCTGCAGGTCTCTCTGTGCTGGTGTCAGAGGAGCAGAAACTGAAGAGAAGGGACTGCAAAAATGCCAGGAAAGTGCTGTAAGTGAATGGGATGTGTCATGAAACACAAGGGGGTTTAAGTCGAGTAAAATACCCATTTCCCCTGTGTTTAGTGGTCTATTTAAGTTCTTCTGTATTACTTTCAATTTTCTATTAGCATGACCAATTTTTGCTCTCCTGGATATCAAACACATGGTTAAAAGGGAGTAGAATGAGGCCCAGAGTGAGATTCTTGAAGGACAAGTCTACTGTGTGTCAGTTTTATTGATCAGAGGCAATTAGTTCAGCCAAACCCAATTAGGACACAGTTTTAGTTTTATACACACGTACATTAATCACTCATTACCCAAGTGAACTCTAAAGGGAATTAAAAGAGAATAACAGAATAAAATGGCTGTCCCTTTGCTCTTAAAGTAGGAGTTCTTTAGTTTTGAATTTGGTTCTAAACTGCTAATTCCACTGACTTCATCTTACGATGATTTTTATTTTATTTTTTCCTATTTATTTATTTATTATTAAGAAGATCTTAGTCATCTGTCTTTCTGGCCTTTGTAATGACAAATATCCCATGAGTGAATTTATTTTTTTTAATTATTATTATTATTTTTAAATACCATTAACTCCTTCCCTTGTTTGCTCCTCTTGCTTAAGGCAATTTCTGTTGAAACCTTCTGGCTGACTGCCTAGCATTTGGCTAATAACTGTGAAGTTGTCAACTTCATACTGTTTCCCTATTTGAAATAGAATTCTCTTTCCTCAGTTTATATGGGTCTGCTGTTTACTAGTCCATTATGCATGGAATCTAATCCACTTATGCTGTAAGAAGCTTGGAGACCAAACTTTTTTTTTTTTTTTTTAATCATTGCATTATGTTTTATTTATTGAGCATAATTCAGTTTCAATGCAATGAAATAGTCATAATGGTGCTTGTACAGTTGCAGAACTTTCTTATCACAGTGCATTTTGTCAGTTTGATTTATTTTATCTCTCTATTTACAGTTGTTGGTGACAATCCAGAGTTGCTTCACTAGCTACAGCAAAAGTGCCTCATCCTCTTGGAAAGTACTCCATATTTCAAATTACAAAATCAACTTCAGGATGGACCTGAGAATTGCATAGGCAAGTTTTGATTTAAAATGGTGTCTGCTCTCTCTCCCTCTCTGGTATATTTTTCATTTGGAAAGTAGCTGTCATTGCTGTATATCAAGATGCATTACATAGACAGGGAAATATTGTTCATATGGAAAAACACTGAGACCAAAAGTTATACAGTTGTGGAACTGTCTTCTGATGTCATTAAATCTGGGATGTTCCCATTCTGCCACATCTGAAGATAAGGGCATTTTGGTGCCAGATTTAAGGCACTGTGTTTGGTGATTCTGGCCTGTATATTCCAGCAGACAAAATGGCAAAACTGGATTGGACCTGCTTATTGATGGTATGCTGCTGTGAGATACAGTATTAGCTTCTGTAAGAAGAGTTCATGGTTTGTATTTTCTAGGAATGAGGGCGAGTGAGGTTAACATTGTTCAGGCCAAACCTCTGACACAGAATTCATGGGAGGCTTAAAGAGCCTTCAGCAAAATGTCTGTATTAAACTGAAAAGAGAAAATAGTTTTTTGTTAGAGATGCATCTTAAGCCTTGCTTTTACTCCAGTAGCAGAGATAGACACCGTTTACGGCAGAGTAAGGGAACTAAGTAAAGCTTGAAAATAATGTATTTATTCTCAGAAGAGCCCTAAATGTTAGTCACAACCACAAAGCTTTCCTTGTATCTATACTTTTCTAAGATAGTCCCGGGCTTTCAAATGAATATCATACATATTTCGTACTGGAAAAGGGCAATAAAAACAAACTTAGAAGATTTGCAGCATTCCCTTAAGACAATGAATTTTACATCTTTCAGAAATTATCCAAGTTCTTTCAGTGTCAAGTATCAGTGTTTTAAAATTAATGCATTCAACTTTTAACCCCCCCCAAATATTCTCCAAAGCAGTTCCATGCTTTTATTTTTCTTTTTTTTTTTTTTTTCCCTCCACCATGCATCCAATAATTGTGTGATAAAGTTAGAAGTTCAGCAAACTTTTATTGTTTGTATTCATCCTGGACTTCAGCATTATGATAGGAAGATACAAGAACTATGAACTGCTCTCAGGTCTTCAAGACAGAAACATCTGTTTCAGGCCAAAGATTCAAGGTCTGTCTTTAAAAGTCTATCACAGAGTCCTTTTGGTCTTCCATCTCTGAATTTCTGTTGGCTTTGTGAAGTGTCATGTTTTTATTTATTTGTTTCCTTAGGCATATCCTACAGCCAGCAGCTTCAGATAGGAAATGTTTTTTACTGATTAAGCAACAAACATTTTTACTGATTAAGCAACAAACAGACTGCTATTTTTATTAGCGCTGTCTGTGCATGGCAGTAATATTAAAGACTTCACTGGCATCTGCCTTGATGTTACAAAGTCACCCCAAGTATTTAAACAGTGGCACTAGTGAGGCCACATCTGGAGTATTGTGTCTGGTTCTGGGCTCCCCAGGGCAAGAGAGGACATGGACACATTCTAGAAAGGCTGCAACAAAAGCCCACAACAATGATTAAGGGGCTGGAGCATCTCTCCTGTGAGGAAAGACTGAGAGAGCTGGGACTATTTAGCCTGGAGAAAAGAAGGCTCGGGGGGATATTGTCAGTGTATATCCATACCTGAAGTATGTAAGAAGACAGAGCCAGGCTGTTTTCAGTAGTGCCCAGCAACAGAAGAGGCAACAGGCACAACAGGAGGTTCATCTGAACATCACAGGCAGAGTGACTGAGCACTGGCACAGGTTGCCGAGTGAGGTTGTGGAGTCTCTAACCTTGAAGATACTCAAAATCCATCTGGACATGGTCCTCAGCAAGCAGTTCGACGTGGCCCTGTTTGAACAGGAGGTTGGACCAGATGAGATGTAGAGGTCCCTTCTCACCTCAGCCATCCTGTGGTTCTGTAATTCTGTATTGCCTGTATAATCTCACTTGCTTAGAATGCAATGTTAAATGTTCAGTTTGGGATCTTTTATGACCTTGTTTGAACTTCCTTTTCACTCATTTGTACAACTTCTGGAAGTTCACTTCACTTCTGTAGACTGCAGATCTACAGTGGGCACATATCTTAGAAAACAGAGGTTGCCCCAGAGTATGAGTGGAAGACTGAGGTAAAATTGTGGTTCTTACTGTATTTATTTTTTTGGGGGTAAATCATCAGTCTCTAGGAGTACTTTAATAATTTCAAATTAGCTCATCTGATACTGAGCGTTCTGAAAATGCTTGCTAAATACTGGTAGATGATGATTCAAATACATACAAGATTTTAAATATTCAACAATTACTAATGGAATTGTTGTTGTATAACTAGAAATCAGGGCTTGTCAAGATTCTTAGCCTTAAATATTCATGTTAGTCCAAAGATTTATTTCAGCATGGGATTCCACATTTTTTTTTCTATGATGATTCTGACTAAGATACATGATGCATATTGCATTAATCTGTATTTTATGTATGCAGGTATACATGTGCTTGTGTGTACAAATTAATGCCATGACTCTTCCTAGTACTTTCACTTTTGCAGTGGCAAAGGAAAATCTTAGCCACTTTATACTGGATACTGAATTTTATTTTTCACAAAAAAGACTATTCAATGTCTTTGAATTGGTCAGATAGTCTGAAGAACAGAAACTGGGAGGAAAAAAAAACAATCCAGCTTTGTTTACTAAAATTTAGTAATTCTATTCAGTTCACATGACTAGAGTTTACATACACATATTGATGATGACATTAGTCCATTCTGTCATTACCAGTATAAGAATGCTTCACCTTTCTCCATTCAGTCTCCTGTTTGAAAATCCTTTTCAACAGCTCTTACTTTACATTTCCTTGGTACAATAAAGCAGAACAGCTTGCTTTTCATTCCATGCAGAAATTAAATAAAGGCTCTTTTCTCTCCAGTAAAGTGCATCTTATTGTAAATAAATAATCACTTAAAGAAATTTAGACAAAAAGGCAGGAATCATAGACATATCTTTGGCATAACAGATTCACCCGTTCCTTTGTCCAAGGCAAAATCTACATTTTTAAGATACCGAAGTAAGTTGTTCTGTGAACAGCGGATGTAATGAAGTTCTTTAATGATTTTTTCTCCCACATTCCTCGGTCCTTCCCATTTTCACTGCTTAAGTACTTCTTCCAACTCCTTCCCATGTCTTTTGCCAGTTTGGCTGAGAAAGTGGCAACATATGCTGTTGATGAAATAAGTGTGTGCTGATTGCTTTTTCATTATATCCGTGTCGATTGGCCAACTGGCTGAACTGCAACTGGCTTTTCCATATTGGTAAAACTAATTCGGAACAATCTCTAGCAGTCCATTTTTCACAAAAATGTATAGGAATTTACTGTCTTTGAGAACTGGGTATCCCTCTGAAGTGTAAACTGCTCAATGGACTCAGGTCTAGGAAGTACAGTTGCATATATCTCACTTCCTTGGGAAACCAAGTTCAAAATTCCTGTTAACCTACACTCACATCTCAGAAAAAAAGAATCTGAAAGTCCCTCAAAGCTACTAAACTTATCAGAGCTATTAGATATTGTAACTAAAATTATTCAGGGCAACAGAATGAGTTTTAGTTTTCTAATGTCATTAGGAGGAGAACCATTTGCCACATTTTGATGCCTATTGGAATTAGTGCTAGTACATAAGTGTAACTTAACGGAACATGGCTTTGAAATGCTATTATACTGTCTTTTTCAGAGCACATGGAAGATGAATTCTGATGCAGCAAAGCAAAATATTCAACTTTGAAAATAACAGAGGTACCTCTCCAAGGAGTTTTGAAGTTGCACAAAGTTAAAAACAGGTGATGTATGGTCAGATCCACATATATATGGGCACAAGGCAGGTACTCCTCTTTTCTTAACAAAACTCTTCTTATTAAGGAACCCATTTAGACCTGAATTGTCAAAGTAGTATGTGTTTTTGTCTGTGGCCAGCTTATATCTAGAGCGCCTTTTCATACATAAGGCATTGTTACTATTTGCTCAGTACAGCATTTATGTGAAGTTATTTCAAGGCGATGCACTCCAGACATTGCAGAAATAATTGCTGCAACCCCACTGACCTGGGAGTCCAAAACCTGCAGGTTTCCAACATGGAAGTCCTCCCCGTCACCCCTGGAGCAGGGAAGCCATTTAGCAGAAATTTATCAGCCTGCATAGTCTGACAGGTGAACAAGATTCCTGCTGAGCAATTTCCATGAATAGATGTATTCTTCCATCAATTATATTTATTATTTATCATTTGAAACCAGTTTTCTGAAGAAACTTTCCAGACAGCTGTTGTAAACGAGAAAAAGAATGGAGTTTAATATTATTGTTCTTTAATTTGCTTGCTTCTAGCTGTGCCTTCTTTTAAGAAATAAATGTTTCATTTACTACTTTTCATACAGCATAGGGATTGGTTCTTTCCATTTATTAGCTGTTCAAGTTGTTTTATTTAAGAAACAGGGTTCACAAACACTTGAACAAAATTACTTCACAATCTATATACTGCAGCAATTATCTGTGGTGTACCGAATCAGGACTCCTTGTTGATAATGGGGAAATTATGCTTTATTTTACCTTACCTAAAGACGACTGCTTTCACCAAAGTAAACATGAATTTAAGGTACAGTCACTATTATGAAAACTTTTCAGAGACACATGAAGAAATGATTGGATCTAAAGTAACAGATGCTTGCTGATTTCTGGGATTAAGGAGGCTTACACGTGAGTTTCTGTGATGGATTAACCATGGCTAAGGGCCAAACTCCTACCCAGCCACTTGCTTACTCCCCCTCCTCAGAGGGACAGTGGAGAAAATAGGAACAACAACCAGAAACGTTCTGTTTTGAGTTAAAGACGGGGGATTACCAGTTAATGCAATGGGCAAAACGGACAACTTGGTGAAAATTATTTTATTGCCTAATAAAATAGATTTGGGTAGTGAGAAACAAAGATAAACATTAAAACAGCTCCTTTTCTTCCCCTTTTCCCGTGCTTAACAGCTTCACCACCAACTTTTCCACCTTGTCCCAGAGGGGCACAGGGGAGGATGGAAGTGCCTGGAGGTCACTGCTTAGCGGTTTTCTCTCTGCTGCTCCTTCCTTCTCTCACTTTTCCTCTGGTCTGGTGTGAGTTCATCACAAGCTGCGGTTCCTGATAGGAAAATCTGCTCCCATGTGGGCTATCCCATGGGCTGCAGGGAATATCTACTCTATTGCCGAGGAGCACCTCCTCCTCCTTCTCTGACCTTGATGTTTCCTCTGCTGTTTCTAAATCTTTTTATTCCCTCCTCCTCATCCCTCCAGCCGTTTTTGCTCTTTCTGAAATATGCTTTCACAGATGTACCACAAAGAACTTTACTGATGGCCACAGCTTTGGCCAGCGGTGGATCTGTTGCTGAGCCAGCTGGAAATGGATGCTTCTAGCATAGGCCAGCCCCTGACCTCTTCCCACAGAGGACACCCCTGCAGCTCCCCCAGCTACCAAAGCCATATGTTTACACCAAATATGTTTTCTTATTCTCTTCCTTCTTTTAATGCTAAATTACCAGTAATCATAACTGTATATCAGATTAAATAAATCTTTAGTCTCAATACGGTGTAGGGGGTGGCCAGCACTCTTTAATGCTGAAACAATGAAGGTAGTCATTTGGAACTGATATCGAGAGGCTTCCCATTTTCCCTGTCTCTGTTGACAAAGATTTTGTATGATACTCCTTTTGAAAATTTGGACCCAACCACAAGCTGTGGTCAGTTCCCAGTCCTACCACTTCATTTCCTTAGCTAATATGTTGCAGGATTAAAACCGACTGGTTTGCCATTATGTAAATGATCCCTTTCCAGCCCACAGACTCAAATGTGTACTTCTTTGAGGAATTTAAGGAGTTATACTCAGGGGCACACAGAGAAAAAGGCACAGTTGTAGCTCTCACTGTCTTTTAGAATGATGACAGCTAAAGAACAGCGGAGTAAGGCCTGCTTCTCCTAGGCCTGGTCAACTGTTCTCTGTTCCCCCAGTCCACCTTGCTGTTGGACATGAACCATGTACTGGTTTTGCACATGCAGCGGGGACTTACATACTAATAAAATTCCCAACTAACTACAGATTACAGGCAAATACTGTGGCCTTTCTGGGCACAGATAAGCTTTTCGGTGTGCCATTGCAGTGGTGAGGCCTACCAGGCCACGTGCTTTAGCCACCCAGGCATCATTCTGTACTAATTAACATCCTCCTTGTCCCAGTTAGCACAGAGTAGCTGAAAAAGAATTTGAGGACAGGTAGATGTTGATTAACTAAATCTAAACATTCTAACTGGACTAAATTAACTACCTTTTCAGTAAAGAGTTTAGATACTGCAAATCTTCTCCTTCTATTTCTTTCAGACACTTTCAAAAAAAGCCAAAATCAGAACTGCTAGTAAGGTACAAACTATAAACACTACAGGGAAGTAGTTTTGAGTGGTTATATGACATTGGGACTGCTGTAGTTAAAGTGGATAAATGAAACACAATAGCTTTAGCTTTCAACATAATTAACAGCGTTTTATAGTAGATGGACTATGATATAATGGATACTGAAAGCTGCAGCCTGCTATTACTGCCCATGTTCAGAATGGAAAGTTTTGTGGAAAAGGCGCAAATTTATCAAAAACTCAGTGCTGAACATAAGACTGTGCCTGAGTCTCAACCAGTATAAACTTTTACAGCTCTACTGAAATCAGCATTGTCTAGAAAAAAAGAAAAAAAAAAAAAAAAGGTTTGACTGATTATTTCTAACTAGTTGGAGCTTTTCTACACTGGAAATTCTCAGAAATGGTCTGCACTAATGGCATTCTCATTAAATCATGTAATTTAATGATATTAACAATAACAGAGGTGTTAGTAATTGGGGTAAATGAACAAACATTCTCACTGGCATCCAAAACTAAATGATTCCCTCTTCTTTAGAAAACTGTGCAATTTGTAATGCTTTTTTTTTTATATATCAAATTCATCTCTGTTAATAAGATCTATAATTATTAAGCAGGAAGACATAACGAGATTGGCTGATTATAATGTGAGGAGCATAGACAAGTACTTCTAATTCCCCAAAGGATGAAACTCTCTGATGATGGCACTAGCATGCTTAGGGCTGCTAGACTGCTATTTTTAAACATCTTTATTTTAAATGAATTGTGTTTAAGGAAGATTAAATTACTAGTTTGGAATGCTCAGCAGCTTTTATTGTAGCTGCTGTTTGCTTTCTTTTTTATTTTACTTACTATCATCATTCTAAAAGATAGTGAGACCTACGACTGTGCCTTTTTCTCTGTGGACTGCTGAGTATATTAATACCAAAAACATAGCAATGCCCTGAAAGAAGTATCACAATCAAGTAACAGATAATCTGTGTGAAATATCCATGGAGTAGCTCTGCTTCTACAGCTACAATCTGTGGATCCAATCCTGTAAATCTAAATGTTTAATAATACAGCTATTTAGATTTGTTTCAATATGATGGTTTATTTGGATGAGAAAGGCCTTGGTTTTTCACCACATCTCCTGATCTGTGGGGCACTGGTGCAAACTTTTCAATTCTATCTTTGTTTCTCTATGTGCAAAATTGAGATAATGGTACAGGTCTTCAGTCTCTCTTGCTTAGGATTCCCAGAATGGTTCACAGATGCTTTGAGTTGAGGTTTGGGATAAACAGCAACATCTTGTTTTTTGGAAGTTGTCCTCAGTTCTGAACCAAAGTCTAGCTGAGGGGAAGCTGCCAAACAGCTTCTGTCACCCAGCTCCTCAAGGTAGATACCCCTTCCAAATTCTCTTCCTGCACATCTCCTTAGCAACATGCCATCATTCAAATGCAAATGTAGTATCTATAACTTATCTGATGGTTGCTCTCTTTCCTATTCTAAGCATTTCCTAATTTATTCTCTTTTCCTCCTTATTGCTATGTGGAGGTCTTTGCATTTTAATGTAAAAAAAAAAAAAGAAAAAAAAAGTTGTCTGTGGTATTTTAAAGGGCTGATTAGTATGATGATGAACTTAAACAGATGGCCGTACTTTGTGTAGTGGAAGATGCCAGCTACAGAGCATGTGTAACTCCACAATCAGTGGACTTCTAAATGAGCAGAATTTTGAAAGAATGTCAACCACGGGTCAGGTAGATGTTAGTGATATCAACCCCCCCTAGGAAAGGTTGTGTCTTGGGCTGACAGATCAAAAAGAACAGGAACATAGTGTACTTTCCATGTTTTATTTGTCAGTACTTGCTAAAGCTAAAGGAGCCTCAATGAGAGAAAACTCTAGAATTGGTGGTAAAGAGAAATTCCTGGGACATCAGCTCACTTTGTTCTAAAGGCATAGTGAAGTGCTCTTTCTCTTCCAAGTGTGTTATCAATAGGACTATTAGATCCTGTGGGCTTAATAGGTAGATATGGAAGGAAGAGTTAGTGTGGGACTTGTGAGACAGTTCAGAACAGCACCACACTGTGCCAGACCTTGTTCGAAGGCAGTGTAGTAGACTTTTTAGCTGATTATCTCACACTCTAAACAGGAAACAAACATAAAGGATGAGAAGGACGTAGTACAGTTTACAGGCCAAGGTGTGGCTGCAGATGGCATAGCATTTTTGCAGTACAGAGGGGATTTTTCATTTAGTTTTTCAGATTGAATAATCCCAGGAGGAGTCTAAGAAAGAAGATGAGAGAGTGAAGAGAGAGAACAGGATTAAGAGTTGGGGAAAAAAAGATAAAGTGTGTGAATTAAGGATAGTACAAAGAAGGGATTTAGTTCAAACCATTCAGCAACATACAGGAATAACAATATCCAGAGCAAAAACTCTAGTGGAGAACATGACTTTCGCAATTCCCTACTGCAGTACCTCCTGAGGGTGTTTCCTGTTCACATCTGCCAACTGAGCTGGAGTTCGTACAGCTAAATTTGAGAGAGGATAAAATCAGAGAAGAGAACCTGGCTGCGATCCAGGGCATAAGTATAAATACATCCACAAAACAAAATAAAAGGAAAGGCTCAGTCACATAAACAACTAGAGGAATCAGAAGGAAGATACCTTAAAATGTACTTCCTGCTTAGGAAAAGATTAATAAAGAGGCATAAGGAGTTAACGAGCTTTTTTATAGTGATTTTCTATTAGTGCCATGTGGAGGCAAAGGCTGCAGTATGATTGTGTCTCTGATTACACACTTGAAAATCCACAGAGGTAGAATAGAAAGTAGGTGCAGACAAAATAAACACTCTTAAACTTGGAGAAGATGTGCAAAAGAGCTTCATGTGGGGATTGGAAGAGCACCTAAATGCATATCTACTTTTTCTATGTAGGAGGCATCCTTCCTGAACCCATGAACAATGACAGGTACAGGAACATTTCAAAATTTTGGCCAATATATTTAGAATGTAACCTTCATAGGGAGTTTGCCAACTTGAAATTTAGGCTTTGCAAAAACATGTACAGGTTTTGCTTCTGACACTTCTCATCAAGTCTCACTGTGAATAGTGACCTTTAGACTCATATTTTCCACATCATATATTTTTCTCCCCCTGCTTTGTTGGAGTCACAGAAACAGAGTAAAGTGACCAAGGGAGAACAGAAAACATGATCATACTCTTAGCATTCCAAATTTCATAAAATAAAATGTCCTAGAAAATCCAAACACTTTCAAGAGTAAGTAATTTTAATCATGTGAACATTCCCTTTTAGAAAGTTCAGTGGGTACAGTTTTATGCTTATTTTGCCTTTTTTTTTTTTCTTACTATATTTTTAATGTAGATTTTATTCTCATCTGAGGTACTTCAAATATCTGTGGAGACCTGGATACCATCCACTTTTTTAATCTAGTCTACAAATGTGTTTCTCTACCCTAGAGTGGTTGTAAAGCAGTTTTAAAAACCTGTTGTAGACTGGATGCTACTTTTAACATCAATTAAAAATAAATAAATTAAAAGATCTACAATGACTGTGATTTAATATGTTTTAAAGTTATAGCTGAATGTATTTTAACCTTCCAGTGCGATTCAAGATTCTCTTTCTCTCCCAGTCGTCTCTCACAGATTTGTTTTGATAAAAAGATCAGGGAATCAATGTCGTCAAAATACTTCGTTGTTTGTGGTGTTTCACTGGATGTGTCAACTGAAATGCAGAATCCCAAACTGTGTAGGACCAGTAGGCTTACAGGGCAATGAGAGAACTGAACTGAGCTGAAAATAATTCCTCAGATTTTTCAACCCTGTGAAGCAGAAGGATTAGAAATATGATGCCCTGCTGAATTCTGTTACAAAGAGATTACAAGTAAGATATCCTGCTGAACTCTATTAGAAAGAGGCTGTGACAGTATCAATAAGGAAGAAACGCTTTAAACAAAATGCTAAAAAAGTGAAACACCTACACTGCACAGCACAATGTGAGGCAGAGATACATGACCTGGCTCTGAGCAAGCTGCTGTGTTCCCTCAGAGATAGGAATACTCCGGTGTGCATTGACCCAAATGGAGCTGGACATTTACATGGCTGTACTCTGTCTGCTTTCACCACTAAAATGCTTATATCTTGCCACCATAACATTACATTGCATACACACAAATCCTAAGGAGAGTAGTTTTTCTGTACTCCAGTTTCTCCTGGGGGAAGCAGTAAAATAATGTGCACAGGTTGATTTTACTTCTAGTGTTTGCAAAGTCAGTGTTGGTATTTCAATTGACCAGCTAATCTGGGTTTAAGAAAGTGAGTATAGATCTTTATTTGGGGGAAGAAACGGTCCTTTTCTCATTCTAGATAAAACATGTAAACTGAAGTTTCTAGAAGGGAACAGTCACAGATACAAAGTTATTCTGCCCTTTGCAAAGTTCAGATATTTTTTTGTGGGTTGCACACTGAAGAAATGACCTTTGACCGGCTTCACACCAACATGGCTATTTGTGGCCATGTGCCACAATGCAGTATTGTAGCTATCAGTGGATGCATCAAAGGAGTCGATTTTGCTGTTGCAAGATGTTAGAGATTTCTTCCTTTTCACTACCTCTTCCTCCCTGCCCTCAGTCTACAATAAAGTCTTTACTTCAATTATTACGACCTGTTTTTAATTCATTTCTGTCTAGAGGATCCGGGGTTCCTCACTAGAGGCAGTTGTTAAACATGATATTGAAGCCAACACAAAAGCTCCTGTGTGTCTTTGAAGCTGCAAAATGTTCAACATACATGGTTAAGGGAAATCATAGCACACCTTTTAAAGAGCAGTAGATAAGAGGAAGTCTGTCCACAGTAGAACCAGTTGGACTATTTTGGCACTTACAAGTCTCCCAGTTTTAGAGTTTTAATCTCTATTTCTAGAGACTTCTAGCAACTGGTAGCGCTGGGGAAAGTATGATAAAAGTTTTTTGAAGAAAACACAGCGTCATAGAAAAAACAAAAACCAACCAACCAACCAACCAACCAAAAAAAAAAAACCAACAAAAAAACAGCAAACAACCCTCCAATCTCCTAAGAGGATTCTTTAGGCAAGAGAAATGCTGTTGGAGAAAGCTCATGAATACACACAGCCGTCTGTATGGAATGTAGCAGCTACCTTAATTGAGCTAAATCATGTTTTGTTAATATCCTTATTACTATGGATAGAGTACTACATCCAAAGACTGAAAATGTTTACTGACAACTTATTATTCTCCTTTTTACAAGAAAAACAGATTTCCGTTATAATAAGGTACAAATCCTGATTTCCATGGCTTTATTCCATCTTTTATTTTATTACGTTTTGCAAAGTCATCCAGATTTTCTTATAGATTAAGATTCCATGCATCGTTTTCTGCATAATCTGATTCTACTCATCTGGCTTTGATTCTGTGTCAAAATTTTCTGACAAAATATTGCATATCAAAGACCATTCAGAAGTCAGGAGGCTAAGATGTTTTGTAATCTCTTCATGTGTGGAAAACGTATTTGATGAAATCAAATAGAGCTACTTTTTGAAACATAAATTCTTTCTAGCCCACGTAAAAGTTTCGCCATCTGTTACTGCTTCATAAAATTCTCATAAAATATCCATGATAACAAATGACTTCATATACATAATGGACTTGTGATTTCCCTCCCTGAACTTGTCTTTTTGCGGCCTCTAAATGAATTACTCATCTTGCTGCAAAGTAAAGTGGCAGTGCAATGTCAATTCAAAAAATCCTTGTTAGGTACACCTTTTTGTAAACAATATTATTCTTTAAAATGCAATACAGCTAGCACTACAATTTTTTTTAAATGACATCCCCTCTGTAGGGGCTTATTAACTAATTATATATTAATATTAGCAGGATGATCAGGTTTCATGTAGTTTTCTAGCTTCCTGAAGATATTTTTGATTGATGTAATTGGGCTTTTAGTTATAGAACAGCATCTGATTCCCATCTCAGTTATGTCAGTGTAAATCCAGAGGAATGTAAATTGTTCAGTTTAGGCTCCGGCCTGTGAAAATGGTCCATAAGGTAGAGGCCCTGCAATGTCTGATTTCAGTTCAGAACGTGTAAGAGCTTTTACTGTGCTACCATTATTATTTTCATCAATGTTATTATTATGTGAAAGGCACTTATTATGGTTATGAACTAAAAGGCAAATGGGAAAGGAAATGGAGAAAAATGTCATTGTTTTTTAAGAGGTTAACACAATTGTATATTTCTTTTTCAGAGTCGTTCTTTTGGTATGTGTACACTGAAGCAATGCTTTTATATAATTCCAACTTCCTTTTCCCTCACTGAAAACAATAATTTCTAGAATCAGAGATCAACCTAGCAAGAACGCATATTTAACATGAAACAATAAATAGTGATAGAATAAAAGGGAATATGATGATCAGCAAGGTTATTCTAGTGGCTTACTTCCTATATCAGTCTTTAGAGAATACCTTTACAAGAATTTGTCCTACGTGTGGATGCTGCTGCATTTTAATTCAGTTTAACATGCCAATTCAAATGCCCTTTAACAACACTTTAACAAGTACTGTATTTATAATAGAGTTTGCTGTCTTTGAGGTTTCCCCTATGTATACTAATTTGATACATTGGCTGAAAGCTTCATTTATTTAAGAAACTAAAAAATGTCTGCAATCCACAATTTATTTTTGGAAAAGTACTTGTTTGATGATTTCAGAAAAACCATTTCTCCTGTCTTCTTGCCAGAGGCAGGCAAAGTTTATGCAAATGACAATTTATGTGCCGGCTCTGAATTAATAACAGGGGGGTGGTCTCAATGCAGCACAAAATAACTGGAGGGCATTAGTAATATAGCAATCTACAAAAAAGAAAATGCCAGTTATTACAGTGTTCTTGCCTGAAGAACTTAAGTGCCATGAATGTTTTATAGATAGAATTATTCTCTGTCCTGCCCATCATAATTGGAAAACATGAACAAATCGCAACAACCCAACAATTACATATTAGAACAACAATATCTTTTTTTACTTTGGGTTCTAGAAAGCACTTGGTGTATAATCAACTCTAGATATGTCTGTCTCAGGAAGTCCATCTGAGTCATTGAAAAATGGAGCAAAAGCAAAGTGCCCATAGAGGACTTTTATCAAAGTACCTGGTAGGCAGCTTTCTTTAAGTTTGGTCGTATGCTGTGAAGGAAGACTTATATCTGTTTTCCCCACAATTGTGGAATTGCATTAATGACCCAGTTCTGATGTTTTATATCTCATTGACTGAAGTAGAATTTTACCTAAAGACTGTACAAGACCTTTGCTACTTAGTCAAATGTCAAATGTTAGATGTTAAAATGCGGTTAGTTGAGCCGCCGGAGTAACAGTGAGTAACTTACCTATGCTGAAAACCTTATTTTAAAGTCTACCTGATGTTTTGTTCTTTCTCCACAAAACCAGCATAAAGTAAACTTTCTCCACATACCCACTGCCATCTACAACATAGTCAACACAAGAATTAAATTTGGCCAATAAGAGGCATAGTGCAAACACATGTTCAACAATTAGAAAATGAACTTTAAGTCAGGTACCTGCTTGCTGACAGGAATAGAGATATCTTGTAAATGCATAATTAATAATCTTTGTAGTATCACAAAGTATTACCACATTACTGTGATCAAATTTCACGTAGTTGTATATCTCCTTGAATGCCATTAAATATACATTTTTATAAACTAAGTAGCACGAGACAATATCACTCCATTTCAGAGAGGATAATAACATCGAAGTGGACTGCTTTGATTGAAGTGTTATTATGCAATAGTTGTTTTAAAGTTTTGAAGAACTCAGGGAACAAGGTATATCACCCTGTGCAAGGACTGCTGCTTCACTATTTCCTCAGTGCAGCTTGCACACTCTGTTTGGTACATTCATTTTCTGGCCTTTCCAAGAAAGTAATAGAACTACAAAACGCTTTCACATTGGCTGGATTTAGGAGAGGAAACTGAAAACCTGTCTTTAGTTCTGGGGCAAAATTGAGATCATGCATAGAGATTACAAGTTATTTGTAGATGCACAGGGAGCTGTTCTGCAGAGGTGTAGGTTATGTGGTATTAGGGCCACACAGATTTCTTTTCCAACTTTATTAACCATTATTACATGCTGGCATTGCAAGTTCTTAAGATGCCTATAACTCTTCTGCTGATAGGTGTTGAAGAACAGTAGATCCTGCTAGCTGATTGGTCTTGTGGTCAAGGGATTATTTATCTTAAAAATCAATTTATTTAATAACTTTATTATCCTTTGGAACACCTTTATACCAATACAGCACTAAAGAAGAAAAAAATCCTTGTTTCCTAAACAATTCACTAAAAGGATTCTGTGGCCATCCAGTCCAGACTGAAGAATTACATGAATGTAATATTCTCCTTGCTTTGTTGATCCAATTAGTCTATACGGTGGTCATATTATGTAATGCTTGTCTGAAGAGGATATTGACGAGAATAGGATTCTAGCAGAAAAAAATGGTGTGTCATGCTAAAGCAACAGCTGTCAGTATAGAAATCTCGAAAACTGTATTCCTCGTAGTGCTAAACACAGTAGAAAGTAGAATGGGCTTTGAATAATTCTGAATATTGTTTGTGGTCTCGGACATATTGTCTGCTTAGCAGACAGAAAGTATGAATAACACTCTCACCAAATACCTTTAGTATATTATAAACATGAAATAAACAAAATATCTTGTGTAGATACTTCCATTTCCCAGCTAATAAACAGTTATAATTCTAGGTTTATTTTTATTTTGTTTTGTTTTTGTTAGCTATGCTTCATAACTAGCAGGGAGAAAAATAATTTGGTAAGCTAGATACTATCTCTTGTTGAACTTAGATAGGAACCTAGTGAGCAAGCACAACAACAGAACTCTGAGTGCAGATATTCATAGCTGTTTTGCACTTTCACATTATCTTCTCATCAGAACAGGATAAGATGACATTAAACAAAACATTTAGGAATCTAAAAACTTTGCACATGATTGCAAAAACAAGTTGGCTTTCAAAAGTATGCATTTTTCTTGAGACAGCACCGGTACTTTTAATAGAGAGCCCAGATAACTTGAAAAAAAAATCCAAACCAAACAAAAACTCTAAACAAACAAACAAAAACACTGTAATGCAAATAAAGCATGCAAAAAAGTGAATAAAAATTATGTGTGTATTGTAGCTACTCATGTATCACTTCTTTTCCTTCCTAATGCTGTGATAGCTGTGGTTTTCAGCTGTATTTTAATGAAACTTAGTCCCTTGGAAATAATTCAGAGTAACATAAACCTCTGTACTGTAAAGATCTCTACACTGAATGGAACTAAATTGAACAACCCCAGCTTCTTTAAGAAGCCTACAGAATCAGGCAAATAAAACATCACATTCAAATTCTGCACAGACCCAAACCTTCTCAACACAGGTACAACAAAGCTGCCCTCAAGCATCAGATGAACCCATTTCTGGGTTCTGCTTCTCTGAAGTTTCCAAATAAACAATGAAATATAGTTGCCCAATGTCAACATAGCTCCAAAAACTACTTTATGACAAAATAATGCAGGAAAATAATTCCCCACAATTATAGTAAAGTCAAACAGAACTAAGTGGAGGCAGCTTTGCACTGGGGCCTAAGTCTTCTGAGTCCAAAACTTGACTTAATCTTATCTTCCCACTCCCCTGCTCTCTCTCCTGTTTAGGATGGCAAACAGCCTTGGTGGTTCAGGAAAGAAGAAGCTGTCGTTCTTCCCAGGCTCTAAGACAGAGATCTCTCTTGGAGTTTGTGCAAGAATTAATTAGAGAATGAAAGAAGTTTTTGCATTTACTTGTAAATCCAAGCAAGGGCCTGAGTATCTGATACATGAGCTAGTTAATTTAGAAATAGCTTGAGAATCCATGGCAGCAAATTGCAATTTATGGAGTTACCCTTAGGGTCGGGAAAAACAGCATCTTTATAGGGAGTTCAGGAATTCATTTGTGTGGATACTCCAGAAGTAAATGTTTGCAGGGGAATGCAGTTGTTAATGGATCTCATTTTCTTGTGATGCTATTTCAAGCCATACTACAGGCGTTATCTGCTTCAGTGCAGTGTAGATTAGGATTGAGTTTTTTAAGTTCATCTCCCAGTTGTCCCCACGTACCATGCACTTCGCGTTGCAGAGCAGTCTCAGAGCACATGAGTTGAATTCATTTTGAAATGAAAGTAAATCCAAGGATGCACTCTAGGAATGCACCTAATACCTTCCAGCCACTAAAGAGCATTGATTCTTGGAACCAGCTTAGAGATAAACCACAGTAGTACTTTCTAGATGCATGTGCTGCTGGGTATCAGCTCTGCAGCACCCATCATTCCCTTGTCAAGATCTACCCCTACTGCACCTTTTTATTTGCACCTATATTTGCTAATATGCTAGCTAATTTTGAGGGTACTAAGGAAAAAAAAAAAAGGTTTGTAAACAGCAAAGTGACAGAAAACTTGCAGTCATGACTAGTATTGTAAGGTGGGAGTTGTAATAATGGCTTCCCAGTAATATGTGGCCAGTGGAGCTATGTTAAAGAAATATGGACTGACTGAGTTAAACACAAGAACTGGACTACTTCCTTTTTCTTTCATTTCCTATTCTTCTTCTACTTCTTCTCCCCCACCCCCCACCCCCATTTATTCTTAGATGGTGTAAATTTAGTTTTCTTGTGAATTGTGACCTGGATTATTTTGTCCAGATGCACATCATTATGCTATTTCCTGTGATCAAGCAGTTCATTGAACCCTTTTGTTATGGTCACAGATTTTATTGCAAAATTATTTTAGGGTAAATATCACAATAATCTTCCAACATGTGCTCCCTCTAACGTTGTGTTTGCTTGTATTCTAAATGTCCATGCATGATAGCCTGTTACTGCTGACTGTAATAATAACAAACTTGCTTGTTGAGAGATGTCGCAGTTGCTTTTTCCCACCATCAGCTTTACTCCCTTCTTTTTCCACACAGCCTGCATAAAGTACTGTAGGTTTTTTTTGTGTGTGATTCCCCCCCCCACACACACACCCCAGTATGTCAGCAGAATACTTTCTCTCTCTCTCTCCCTCTCTCTCCCCTCTTTTTTTTTTCTCCCGAAGACTGAACTCTGCAGCAATAAAACTTCCACGATCTTGAGTGTCTTTTCTTCAGTGTAATTTGTTTGCCATGTAACCTAAATAATGTTCCCGATATGCTTTCAGAAATCTGAACATGCATTTTTGTGTTCACTTTAGGGGAGCCAAGAGCATAGCTCCAAGGTTTCAAGAAAATTTGTATTCAGTTTTTGTGTGACATATTTTTCTCTCAGCTGAGGTACTCCTAGTTTCATGGAGCAGAGAATCAGGTCTTGAAGCTAGGGACTGCTTCTAAATATGATAGCTGTATGTATCATTGGGCATAAAAGACATACAGTAAGTGCTGCACCAGAGTGCTAAAGTTTCAGTATAGAACCACAATGCAGAGCAAGCATGGTGTATGTTCTTTCCATGTGTTTTTTATTTTTCCTCCACTTTTTTTTTCTTTCTGTGACACAACAATTTTTGCAATTTTTATTAATATGATCCAAAATACCTCTTTATTGGCCAGAATGTGTATTGCTCTTTTTCATTGCATAGGCAATACCTGTGAGCACATCTCTTTTTTTCCTCTGAACAAATTAAGTAGCAGTAGGTTTAGTTTTCATTTATGTTGGTGCCACCTTACACTTTTCTGACAATGTAATGCACCTAATTTTCATTAGTCTTTTGTCTAGTGGCTACTTTGGTTCTTTTATATCACTGTTTCTCTGAATCATTTTTTTTCTTAGTCTAGGAAATGAACTTTCTAGTGGTGATAAAAAGCACTGGGATTGTATTAGTCATTTCACAGTCAGGTGGTTATGAGCCACTGTCGAGATGTCTGGGAGAAATGGCATCTTGCATTGAAAGCAGTGTCTAGTGTGAATTACCTGATATAGCTATTACAGCACAGAACTATATCTTTCAAAAAACTGTTAAGTTTCACAATAATATGGGGTGATCTTTAAGAATCATGTGCTTATATCGTAAATGCACCAGTTTCCACTTGTAAGGTTGCCAGTGATTACAGGTCTCATGATGAGAGGCATGTGCTTTTGGCAGCTCTGCTGACAGATTTGTCAGTGTAAGAAGTTGTGTTCTCTTGTACCTCCTCCTCCTGGTGTCCTGTCCCAGTGAATGGCATCCTCCCTAACCTCCCTGCTCAGAGCAGGGGTCACTTGGCTTCCCCAGCACCACCATCCCTTGGTCATCCCTAATGCTTTTTCCTATGCATTATGCTTTACAAGCCAGTTTCCTCGGCTTTTTTTCTCTGACCCTTCTAACCATGAGGCAAAATATCCAATACATTTTTGCAAAGACCTTTTCAAGTCTGAGCTGAAGTTTAGTCTTGTATAATGAGTTGTCTCAGGCACCTTCCTATATTCAACACAGTATGTAAGTGTATATGTTATGGCAGAAACATGCCCCTTCGGTGTCTTCCAGCTATTAAATGTCAGAAGTGAGGCTGTTTAGCACTCAGCATCTGTGTATGTGTCCTATATGTCAAAAGACTAAATGGGCAGTTATCTGCAGCTCACTACTGTCAGTGATACCCTACTGTCAAACAACAGAGAGCTCATTATGGTAAAAGCATCCTCGATGAATTTGTATATATCTAGTGCCTGGTACAGAGCCAAAACAAGCACATCTGTTATTGTTCGTGGGGATGTTAGGTGTCTTCCCTAAATAACATAATTTAAGATAAAATACAGTAATCTAATGAAATTCCAACAGTGGTTGTTTGTCAACAAACTCTTGCACTTTAAGGTTACAAGTGACGTGTTTAAATATATAAAGTCCTGAAAGCACATTGCCAGAAATCATCTACGGAGAAAAAGGTAGAACCGACCTTTCCCAGTAAGCAATAAATACAGAATCACAGAATGACTGAGGTGGGAAGACACCTCTAGAACTCATCTGATCTGACCTCCTGCTCAAGGAGGGCCACCTAGCACCCCTAGGTGGGATCGTGTCCAGACAGATTTTGAGTATCTTCAAGGGTGTAGATTCCACGGTCTTTCTGGGCAACCTATTCCAGTGCTCCATCACCCACACAGTAAAGAAGTGCTTCCTGATGTTCAAACAGAGCATCCTGTGTTTCAGTTTGTACCCAATGCCTCTTGTCCTGTCACTGGGCACTGCTGAAAATAGCATGGTTCTGTCTTCATTGCATTTTCCCTTCAGGTATTTATAGACATTGACAAGACACTTCCCACCAGATCAGGTTGCCCAAAGCCCCGTCCAACCTGGCCTTAAACACTTCCAGGAAGGGGGCATCCACAGCTCCTCTGGGCAACCTGTGCCAGTGCCTCACCATCATGAGGAATTTCTTCCTTATATCTTGTGATGCAATCCACCCTCTTGCAGTTTTAAGCCTTTACCCCTTGTCCCATCACTACACCCCCTGATAAGAGTCCCTCCCCAGCTTTCCTGTAGCCTCCCTTTAGGTATTGGAAGGCCACTATAAGGTCTCCCCACAGCCTTCTCTGGTCTGAACAAGTACAACTCTCTCATCCTGTCTTCACAGGAGAGGTGCTTCAGCCCTCTGATCATCCTCATGGCCCTCCTCTGGATTTTCTCCATCAGGTTCATGTCCTTCTTGTGCTGGGGGCCCCAAAGCTGAACGCAGGACTCCTTGGGTGTACGATAAGAAAAGGGCAGAAGCAGAGAATTACTTCCCTTGACATGCTGTTCACATTTCTTTTGAAGCAGTCCAGGGTATGCGGAGCTTTCTGGGCTTCAAGTGCAGATTGTTGGCCTGTGCTGAGTTTTTGATCAACCAAAACCCCCAAGTCCTTCTCCTCAGGACTGCTCTAAATCCATTTTCCACCCAGCCTGTATTTGTGCCTGGGATTGCCCCAGCCCATATGCATGACCTTGCACTTGGCCTTGTTGAACTTCATGAGGTTCACACAAGCACACCTCTCAAGCCTGTCCAGATGCCTCTGGATGGCAGCCCTTCCCTCCAGCGTGTTGACCATACCACACAGTTTGGTGTCGATAGCAAACTTGCTGAGGTTGCACTCAATCCCACTGTCCATGTCACTGACAAAGACGTTAAACAGTGCCGGTCCCAATACTGACCCCTGAAGAACACCACTCATCACTGATCTCCACCTGGACATTGAGCCATCGACTGCAACTCTTTGATTGTGACCAACCAGCCAAATCCTTACGCATGGAGTGGTCCATCCATCAAATCCATGTCTCTCCAAACAAGAGACAAGGATATCATACAGGACAACTGTCATATGCTTTGCACAAGTTCAGGTAGATGATGTCCGTTGCTCTTCCCCTATCCACCAATGCTGTAACCCTGTTGTAGAAGGCCACCAGATTTGTCAGGCATGATCTATCAGTGAAGCCATGTTAGCTGTCACCAATCACTTATTTTTAATGTGTCTAAGCATAGTTTCCACCATGAAAATGATGGAAATACCGTGATAAGCAGGGATATCATGAAATAAGAAACTTAAGCAACTGCACTGTTTGATAATATTCACTTCAAACCAAATAAACTGATCAGTAGATCAATCTTTTTTCTTAAATGAGGTGCTTTCCATTTTTTTGAATTAAAGTGTCCCAACCACCTTCTACATGTTTGCTCATGACTTTAAAAGTGTATTTGGAGTTGTCTCAGACAGGCTGTAGAGCCTTGTATGCTGATGCATGTTACTACTACTGCCAGTTTCTAACGTGGTGGAGATTGTCACAACAGTAGTTAGCATTTATAGAAAAAATAACCTTTTAGATGAAAGAAAGAAGGAAAGAAGGAAAGAAGGAAAGAAGGAAGGAAGGAAGGAAGGAAGGAAGGAAGGAAGGAAGGAAGGAAGGAAGGAAGGAAGGAAGGAAGGAAGGAAGGAAGGAAGGAAGGAAGGAAGGAAGGAAGGAAGGAAGGAAAGAAAGAAAGAAAGAAAGAAAGAAAGAAAGAAAGAAAGAAAGAAAGAAAGAAAGAAAGAAAGAGAAAGAAAGAAGGAAAGAAAGAGAAAGAAAGAAAGAAAAGAAAGAAGGAAAGAAAGAAGGAAAGAGAAAAGAACGAACGAACAACCACTATGGAAACAGTTCCAAGTGCTTGCTTGAAATGAGGGAGACAAATTATCTTTTTCAGGTCATGATTTTTCTTGTTTTGATTTGTAACTTTAGGTGATGTGGAGATGGCATGCGATTAAACTTCTGTCTTACCAGATGAGCCATATTACTGCAAAAACTCTGTTTGTCATTGATGGGTAAGTATAGCTTTTGTATTCTTGCAGCAATGTGTTTCCAATTTTTCCCCATGTATAATGTCCTCTGTGTCTATTGAAGGCTTTTGTGTAGCTTTCCAAGGAATATTCTTTTGGTAAACCTGTTAAATTCAACAGCAGTTACCCTTTAACATAAATCAACAGAAAAAAAAATGTTAAAAGGAAAGTAATTTTATAATAAAGATATATTTTTTCATGCATAACATGAATCTATATTCAGAAAATCAGTGCACAATATTTGTGCTTCTTCCTAGTGCATCAAAGCCTTCATTTATTTCCCTTCCCAGGTAATTGCAGGAAAATAGCTACCTCTATGAAATAGGCCAAATGCACATCCCTGTAGTCAGTCTAGCTTCCTAAGGGCAAGACCTATTTCATCCTAATGACTTTAGCAAGTCTATTTCTGCTGAAGAACCGGAAAATGTTCTTTCCTCTCAACTAGCAGAATAAAATAACTCTTTCTGATGTCTGTAATTCAAGCTGCTCTCATCACCAATCCATTTAGAAAAGGAATCCTGCATCTGTGATGGTGGATTAAATTCTTTTGTCTGTGTCCTGACTTTGAGGGGGACTTGTGCTCCCAAATCATTTATGTGCTTTTACAAATGCCATGCTGCTCACACAGCTCTGCTGGAGGGGGCCTGTGTTCCTGAACAGCCTTATCTGCTGTTCTGGGTTTGTTAGCGAGAAACACAGTGATTCACAGCAGCTGCTGTATAGTGGATGTGGATTATTGACAGAATCATTGCTATATTAGATATATAAAGGATCTCTTTTCAGAAGATGTGAAGAATTTGGGGAATTAATTGTATTTTATTAACCACAGAGTATGTTTCAGCACTGTTTTGCCCACGTGTATCAGGCATACTGGTATACATGGGCTTCTGACCCCAACTTCCTTGTGGAAAAACTCGTATTGGCTTATTTCTATGTCTTGATTTTCTGCTCTTTGTGGGTTATTTATATAATACTATGTTTTTTGGCATGCATAGCAGTTTTCCTTTTCCCATTAAATTGAGGTTAACAGTACTACCATTTATGCTGTAAATTATGGTCCCTTCTGTAATATTTTGTGTATCCAGAACAGATGGAAACATGTTCAAGACTCTTCCAAATTGCTTGTTTATAATATATTGCTATCTCTATTTTAGTAACAGTACTACTCTCAGAATTTCATTTTTGTGCTGTGGAATGTTTCCACCTCTCCTCCCTCTGTTTCTGAGTTGTTGTGCTGAGATGGATGGTATATGTTATGAAGGTCTGTGCTAACAATGCAGGAAAGGGATATTGTACCATTTTGAAAGAGTATTCAACAGCAATCTAAAATATCTATAATGTTTTCCTGTGACTAGGAACTTGTGATATATAACATACATATACATATGCGCTTGGTATGATGTATTGCTATAGGACTAGGACCCTGTTATGCTCATTTCTTCTTTACTGCTGTCTCAACACTTTCTTTCGATTCTGTTAGGATTGTGGTTTAATGTATCCATCCTGAGGACGGGGGCATTCTGTGCCTGCTCTGCATTTACTCATTTATCACCTTGACACAAATATGAATGGCTAGATGTAGCGAAGTAGAATTTTATCAGCCAATGAAATATCCTAGGAGGTGCAATGATTATTTCAAAAGTACCTTCTGGTTGAAATATTACTCGGCTGTTTGCATTTCCATTTTTTTGACTTCTGATGGGTAGTTTTTGGGAGAAACAAGGGTCTGATATCCTACCACATCACTCATGTTTTCCTTGTGGAAAGCCCTACCATCTTTTTCCATATACTTGCTTTCCTACTCTTACATTGTCTTCTAATCCTTGCCATAAGGAGATGAAGAGAAGGCTTACATCTCACTTACCATTTGCAACATAGATGTCAGAAAGGAGGTCATTAGACAAGACGAAAAGAGTACTTGCAAAAAGTAGTGTGTAACTAACAGCTTTCCCTAGTCTAAAATGTATTTGGAACCATTCTGAAGGGTGGAGAGAAAAGTAAGGAAAAAGCTGTCTCATAATTATCCAAACACTCCAGCCTCTGGATTTTTATAGGTTTCAAAAGTTGGAATTCCAACAATGCATAACCAGTTGTCTGCAGAAAATGCAACAATCACTTACTTGTTTTGCTTCCAAACACAGCCATGAAAGCAAGTCCTTTCCTAAAGAGTTCCAGCTGTCTTCATAAGCATATGCTTCATCCAAATAAGCAAAAGTACCCTGAAATGCCTGCTGGCATATGATGTATGTGGGCAGTTTATGTGGGAGAGAACATAGGGAGGGTGCTGTCACTGCCACTTCCAACAGCAGTTGTAACCTGCTTGCAAAGAGCTCCAGTCATGGTATCCACCTGGAAAAGCTGTCCTCTGCATCCCTTGTGGCTTCTCCAGCCACAGGAAGCAATGCAGCTACCTAGACAGAGCTCCCAAGGGGATATGCAGCCATCCAGGTCTCAGGCTGCAGAGAGTGCCTGCGTTTTCTGTCAGTCTGACAGGAGCAGTGAGCACACCTGTGGGAAGTGCACCCAGGTTGAAGAACTGTTCAGCCTGGTGGCAGAGCTTTGGGAGGAGGTGGGCAGGCTGAGGAGCATCAGGGAGTTAGCTGGAGAAGGATATTGACTGATGGAATTATACCCTACCATCCCTGAGACAGATGCATTGGCCAGCCACAAACAGGAAATGAAGGATCCCCTTCCTTCTCGCCACCAGGTAGGAGGAGAGGACTGAAGAGACATTGTGTACTGTGTGCAGTTTTGGATAGCACAGCTAAGAAGGACATAAAACTATTAGAGGGTGTCCAAATGAGGACTACAAAGATGGTGAAAGGTCTAGAGGGCAAGGCTTACGAGGAGCAGCTGAGGTCCCTTGGTTTGTTCAGCCCAGAGCAGGCTGAGGGGAGGCCTCATGGCGGCCTGCAGCTCCCTCACGAGGGGAGCGGAGGGGCAGGCGCTGAGCTCTGCTCTCTGGGGACAGCGACAGGACCCGAGGGAACGGCATGGAGCTGGGACAGGGGAGGGTCAGGCTGGGGGTTAGGGAAAGGTTCTGCACCCAGAGGGTGGTCGGGCACTGGGACAGGCTCCCCAGGGAAGTGCTCACAGCACTGAGCCTGCTGGAGTTGAAGAAGAGTTTGGACAATGCTCTCAGACATATGGTTTGATTTCTGGATGGTCCCATGTGGAGCCAGGAGTTGGACTCAATGATCCTTGAGGGTTCCTTCCAACTCAGGATATTCCATGATTCTATGATTCTATTTTGCATAACATGATAAAATTGCAAGCCAAGGAAGAGAACATGTGATGGTGTGAATGATAAAGAGCAAGCCTGGTGGCATTTCAGTAGAGATGGTCCTGCACAGTAGTATGTCTGTCTCTCTGTTCAGGTCTTCCAGCTGCCTAACAGTCCATGCTTGTCAGAGTCCTAACTGTCATGTTGACTGATATCTTTGTGAGCCACACCTCACCCTTAGGGGTTGCTGAATCATGCACTTTGTGGGATGGAGGGGAGAAAATGGGGGCGTAGAACTGAAATGACAACCAAAAGCAAGAATTATTATTTTGAACACATGAATGAAAAATTGTGCCACCGGAGATGATAGTTGATGCCACTGAATTACAACAACTTTAAATTAGAACCAAACACAGACACATGGTGTGAACATTTTGCAAGTGGTAATACAGAGTCCTCATCTAGAAGGCTTGGTCTGAAAGTAATTATTTATACAAACATGCACAGATTCTCCTTAAAGTCTGATAACTCTAATGGCCCTTATCAGTGTATTAGTCATTCTTACCTAAAGGAAAAGGCTTTGGGGTAAAGATGCTGCCAGAAAATACATATAATTCCTATAAAAATAAAACAAAAAAGAAAGCCAACAAGATGGTATCAAGAGTGCCCATGATTTTGAGAGTTGTACTGGCAATAGTTTTCCTGCCTTATGTTTACTATAGAGGACGGCACCAGAACCCCTTTTCTTCAGTGTCTGTTTGTAACCTGAAAATACCTGGGAAATCTGCACTTAACATAATAGGTTTGGTTTGATTCAGTTTCTCCTCACAGTTTACGCCTGTTACAGAGGTTGACAAGGGAAGTTTAAGGGCAAAAGTGAATTGATGGGATTTAGGTTCAAAACAAGTTTCTGATAAGGACTTCGTGGCAAATCATCATAACTTTGCAAGAGAGTTTCTATGGCAGCTCAGAAACCCTCTTTCCACAAATGTGGATTCTCTTTGCTATTTTGAATTCTGTGTATTAAAATACAAACTCTGTTTTGTATTCTGAGCATTAATTTAATTACATGAGTACATTGCACCTTAATCTTTACTGAAGTAGTCTGGGATTGCCAGGAGAAATTTTTGTGCCTTGCAGAAAGCCATCAGTGTGAGTATGTTAGGTGTTAATGATTAGTTATTCAAATGAGAATAGACAACATGCAAACTACTGCTATGGGCAGAACAGTTTCTAAAGTTTGGATTTTGGGGAGACTGATGACCAAGAATCACAAACGAAGCTCTAAGGAGAGCTCAAAGAGGTTGCCTGATTTAAGGATGGGAAATTTACAAATGAAGAGGCCTTTTAGAGATGGTTTTGAATTCTGAGGAACAGATACTCAGAAAGAAAATGGAGAAACAATGAGTTTTATCTTTCCGCAGAACAGTTGCAGAACAGGGTTACAGGGTTTCTTTTCCTTTTTTTTTCCCTTTTTTTTTTTTCTCAGCTCAGTGCTTCATGCCCATGCAAGTTTTTTTGTTTGTTTGTTTGTTTGTTTGTTTGTTTTCCCTAATAGTTTTTGTAGTAGTCTTTAGGGAAAAAAAAAAAAGAAAAAAAATAAAAGAAGTTCACATTTAGAGAGAAGCTCAGGGATGTGGTTTCTAACTCAGCAGGACAGTTGCCTTACCAGATGGTGGCTGGAACAACTTTGTTCTTTGGGAGCCATCTCACTGACCTTGCCCTCAGTGAGCTGTTGAATACAGGGAGCTGCCTTCTCATGCCCTGCAAGATGGACTCTCCTCTGCCTCTCCCCAAGGCTTGCAGAAACATAATTCTTCTGTGCTTCTGTGACAATAAACATTGTCTTTCAAAGAAAAAGAGCAAAACAAGTTAAGACAAGATCCTCTCAGTTGCCAAATAGATTTTTCTCACGGTCATGGGCGCACTTTCTGCCAGCTCACCACTGTGAGTGTTTTTGCTGTAATCAGCCCTCAGTATGTTTTGACTTGCACAATACAAAACATCACTAGGGGCTCAGATATTTTCTACATGATAAACAACATATGACAGATTTTTCTTGTGCTTGTGACACGTGATATATATTTGACAAAAACTCAAACAACATATGTTTGTTACCTGAGAAAATTTCGACTGGGGTGTTTGATGTATAGTTATTTCATTACATTGACTGTGATATTTCTGTGAGGGTTCTGAGGGAGGCCCAGGCTCCTCTGGGGCTTACCCCCACCCTGTCTATGGCCCAGGAGTCCCATTTCAGCTCTGCCCCTGGCCATCAGGCCCTGCCCCAGCAATGTAGTCATTGCAGATAAGTCAATACGTTACATAGGTTGTGAAAGCACTGTCCCGGAAAATTTCATATCTCTGCACCTGTTCTGTTTCTAATCAGAAGCTACAGAGCTCTGCAAAACTGTTTTTGCTCTTTTCACTGGTTACATCTATTCCACTCAATAAAGCTAGAGCATAGCTTTTCCATGGTGGTTTTAAACCGCTTTTAAGTTAACAGTGCGTCAGGTTGGGGACCAGAACACTTTTTCAGTTCTTTTATAGTCTTTGCAGTGCAAGAAAGATGCCATACATCTCCCAGAAGACAGAAAAGAGGTGTGTAGCATTGTCTTCATAAAGTAGGGATCCTCACATTTTCAGGTTAACATGTTAATAGCAAGGATATTTCCCATCACAGACCCACATCACCCATTTGTCATCCACAGCAGTGGGTGATGGGGTAAACTAAGACTAGAAGATAAAAAAAATGCATTTACCTCTTTTTAAAGGAGTATGAGTTGGGATTACCTATTTATTTTTTCCATTTGAGAAACAATCACAGCAGTCTTCAGAGATTTAATTATATTTTCTTCCCTGAGTATTTTTTCTCCACACTGCATATAAATTAAGATCTACTTCTCCTATCCCTGCATTTTTTTTTCTCAGCCATCTGACCTCATTGTTTCTGTTAAGTATGCTGTGGCCTGGTTCCTTATCTTCTGTCTCCTGCTTCCCTCCCCGAGAATGTATTTCAAAAGATTACTGTCAGGGAGCATGACCTAGAATAGCACTTATTTTGTCAGTTACTAGGCTGCAGACATAATTCAACCCAGTATAATATAAATGCAGTTATCCAGAATTTTTGTAATTCTTAAGCTCTCTATGAAAAAATAAATAAATTGCATTAGTTAATGCAAAAAGTAGCAAGTGAAATTTTATCTGCATGTCAGTTTGAGTGTGGGCAAGAGCAGCATGAACACCTCAGTGTTTCCTATCTGTGGGACCCAGATGGGGAAAGATACTTTTCCTGAGATAATACTTTTACAGCCTGTGCAACTTACTGACATAACTGCATTGACCATGAAATTGTCAGGGTGCAGCAAGGACCTAAGAGACGAGGTCAGACTCATCTGATGTCTTCCATTATTACCTTTGGATTGTCCTTTGCTTTTTGTCCTTTGATTGTCTTTGTAAAGAGACCACTTGTGAGGCTGACAGGTGTCCAGTAGGAACTGCAGTTGCACTTACAGTAAATTTCAAAAGCTGGGACAGCATATCCATAGTTCATAAAAGCAAGTAGAGAGCCTCAATCATAACTTGTCCAAGTTTTACTCATTTAACTCCAGCAAAATACCTTGCTTTTAATCTGGAATGAATTCTACCCTTCAGATTATCCAAATATTATTCAAAATTTTAAAATACAAGCCAGTTTGTTATACTCTAAAACAGTTGATCCATTAAATTTATTGTATGACATGATAGAGTCTTCCTTTTCAGGATGTAACTTTGTTATGGATAAGACTGATTTATTAGCAGGCCACAGGTATACAATTGAGCTCTGTTTTACAGAAAATGTTGTAAATAACATACTCTGAAATGCCCCTCACAGATACAGAAGACAATAATTTACAGAAAGTAGTTGCGTGAAGACATTCTACAGTGAGTTAATTAAAGCATTCAAGCATAAAGTCATTAAAGAAAAAAAAAATATAAAAAGATATAGGACAAGGAGAAAAATTTATGCTTTTGATTAAGATTTTAAAAGAGGAAATGAATTGATGAGGCAGAGAGAAAGAGGCAATTGGTTTCACATGGCAGGTTACAGATGAGAAGGTGTTTACTATAAGAGAAGTAAGTGTAAACAGACAGCAAGAAGCTGGGCGCTAGACTGAAAAAGGAGAAAAAGAAGAGGGAAGAGACATGTGTTGAGCTAGAGGAGGTCCTTGGATTTGGAAAGCAAAAAACAGGAAAAGGTTTCCATCTGGACCATGTACTGCATGGAAAGCTGAGCTTGAACAAGATGGTAGGAATCAAAGTATTTGGGAACTAAAGAATAGAAGGTAAGGATGAAAACTTTAAAAGGGCTATTGCAAAAAAAGCATTCAAAGGTGTGTTTGTGGGATGGTGATACACAGATTTTTGTGCTTGAGATTGTCTTGTGCTGTCCTGTTGCACATCAACAGCAAAAGGTTGCACAGCCTATTCTCTCAAATATCTTCTCAACCAAGTAAGCAACAGGATATTTTGTTATTGTTCAGAATGCATCCTGGGCTGGGGAGATTGACCAACAGCGAATTTACTCAGAGTGAAGCTAAGGTGAAGTCATCTGTCAGTAATAACCAGACCGTAACTAGCTGGCAGCCGTGCTGCAGGCAGAGCCCTACTCTCCTCTAGCCCAGTTCCCTCCTCACATTTTGGGCTGGACCCATAGCCTGCAGTGGAGCACTGCTCCCCAACTGGAGCACTTGCTGAATGAGCAGCTGGATGGATGAGCTGATGTCTTTTCAGTCTCAAAATGTCATCCAGGAAAGGATTAGAGTTTAGAGGTAGGGTAACTGGAAGAGGCAGGCAGTAGGTTGCAGATTCAGGCTTGATCGCCTGCATACCAGGGGAGCAAAAGCTCTCTCCAGCAAGTTAGCGTGGCGGTTGCACGTCACACCAAGTCATACCATGATACACTGCCTTTCGGCAGTGCAGAGATGCACTGTATTTCTAAATAAGGAATATATTTACAAATGTTAATTCCTACAGGGCAGCAGGGGAATTAACATTGTCTGAAAATGCTCTGTTTGTACCTAGCTTTGCATTTATGAAACATCAGCACAGAGGGTTATGATTTGTTTTAAGAAGACTGACTTGATTTTTGTTTAAAAGAATGCAAACAGAAAACTCCTGCTAGCGTAGCCACGTGGAGTGGAACGGGCAATTTATTTCTGTCGGAACGCATTATTTGTGGACGTCAGTACAGTGTCTTTGAACAGGATGTTGAAATACACTATCAGCATGCTACTTATGCACATTTCCAGAAGGATACAGCTGGTAAAAAAATAAATAAGCTGAAATAATAGGTAGTTAAAATATTAGTGGAATAAGGGAGTTAAAGCAGAAGCAGTTAGTCAGTTAGTTACCAATAAAAAAGTAGACATATAAGAGGTCATTTGTGGCTTCTTCTCTTTGGAAGTCAAAAGCTCTTAATTCATTGTGGAATGAGCATCTACATAAACATAACTCCTAGTCCGCTCCCAGTCAGAACTCCTAGTTTGATCCCAGTTTTAGCATTTTTCCTAAAGATCTCTCTGTGGAACTTTTTTCAACATGAATTATTTAAATTTTAAACTCAGAAAACATTTATTACTGAATTTCTGAGTATTTTTCCTAAACTGCAGTGAACCTATAAAAAAGAAAAGGGTCATTGTGATACAAATTAATTAGAATATTTTTCAGTCTATGGTGGTCTTGCTGATTATCAGAAGACTCAACATGTACAATTTGCACCTTAGGTTTCTGAGAACTGCTCATGTATTAGGTACTCCTGGCAACAACAGCAAAGAAAAAGGTAGAAAAACAAATTATTTTTGAAAAAAAAAAAATGCAGATCAAAACAGTTCTGATAGATCGGTTTGACAGATCTAACAGTTCGATAGCTCTTACAGCCAGCAGTCTCTAGTTGCCTTTAAACTAGTATATGAAGTAAGAATTACTATCGCATTTCTGGACGGTAGAAGCACTCCCTTGTCCAGGTTCCCGTAGTAAATATTCATGCTCTTTCAGGTTTTTGTATCTGCAAGATTTGGTTAGCTAAGCAATCAGTCTTTTTAATTTACTTTCTCAGAAGACATGCTTTGTAGATTGGCAGATACTCATCTTGATAGTTACAGCCTCTATCTGCCTGACACCTTGTTAAACTCAATGCTAATAAATAAATCTGTAAAGCTATCTTCTTCTTCATTTTGAGCCTTTCAGCGAAATTGGCTAGCATGATGGCTCAGTGATTATCGTATTCATGGGAAGATACTATGACAATATTGACCATCTTCAGAAGGATCATTTTTTAAATAAACTTGACATTGTCTTAGGAAAAAAAATAAAAATTTACTTTCAAATAGCATTCTTATAAATTCAAAAAGTTTTCTGACAAAGGGCAATTAAATCTTTAAAGAATGAATCTTTAATTTTTTGGAAATGCCTTTTAAGTGTCTAACATTCTTTTTGTTGAACTCAAAGATAATTGCTTTAGGAAAAAAATAATCACTTAGAACAAGTTTTTCTTCAGATTAGTCTAGCATTATGAGGCTCTTTTGATCATCAAAGCTCTGATCGATAAGGTCATGGGAAGCCTTTGTATCAAAATTATGCATGAGTTTTGGGTTAGTGATTAGTCAGTTTGCATTTATATGTGTAGACCACTTGAAAGAGTTCTGTTGGATGAAGACCAGAATACGGATGTGGAAAACAAAGAATAGCAGGGTTTGGGCAGAGTCTAGAGGCTGAATGCTGCTTAGCAGTGAACGTATTGTGAAATTTCAACAAATAAGAGCTTTCTCACAGACACAGAATTTAACTGTTCACTGGTTATATGCTGCACTTGAAACAGATAATAAAAGCAAACATTAGGAAGGGAGAAATTGGCTCTGTAAATAAGCAATAGTGAATTTCTCACCGAGGCTGCTTCTGTGCAGCAGAAGAAAAGCAAGGCTAAGCTTGAATTTTGATAACTATTTGAATATTTTCTTCGACTGGATAAAGTTTCTTGCTAAGCAGCTCACATTATTTTTCTTTTTGCCTGGGTGCAAACAGATGAATTTGGAGCCAAAGAAAACCTGGAGGTATAGGAAAGAAATCCAAAGTAGTTCAGTTCTGGTTGTCAGAGTCAATTGCAAAATCTTGATTTGAAGAGTGGAGAAAGTTGCGTGAAAAAAAGGAACTGTATCTGAGAGGATGTACAGCATGCCTGTGTACTGCAATAGATTTGTCCCTGGCACAGGACAAGGCATGCGTGGCTCTGCAAAGATATGTTATGATTTCCAAAAGACCTCTCAAGCTTGTGCTTTCACATGGAAGTGACAAAGTCCTGTATTAATAATGCCAGTAACATCATCCTTCCCGTAGGAGAATGAGAGGGCTGCAGGATATAAAAAAAAAAAAAATTGCCTGTGAAAGCATAGTCCAACCCAGACTGTTTTTGAACACAGCTTTGCATCATCTACGCCTCTGGGGTGAGAAATGACAGAGCCATGGCAGTACTGTCCTTGGGAACTGCAGGGAGTGAGTTGACTCAGCAAGAATTAAGTAGGAGGCAAAACCTGCTGCAACGATCTAACCTTTAAATGAGATCCCCTCCGTATATGCAGTTTTGTGGCAATTGTTTACAGAAGCAGACTGTGTTTACTACTCTCCTTTACCTTCCTCTCTCTTTTGGACAGGGTAAATGATTTCCATAATGTTAGCCTGGTGCGGTGAGCTGTGCATTTCTCCATTCTCTTCTACGAGACGGAATTTTTTTCTGTGTGCTCTCCCTGTGCATGACTAGGTGGCTGGCTGCAAAGGAAAAGGTCACCAAATATCTGAGTGGTTGAAAACAGTGATTCTTCACTTCTCTTGTTCTCCTTCTTCCTGAGATGAGTCTTCTTGGCAGTCCTGGCAGGGGTAATTAAATTGATCCCCTTTTCTGCATGGGGAGGTACAATGCTTGGCCCATGCAGCCTTGGCTGGATTGCTGCTGCTCATCCAGGTAGCACAAGTGTCTCTGCATTTTGCTGGACTGCTTTTTTCAGTTTCCACATCTTATACTGCTGGGCTTCTTCAGTTAAATATAGTATCACTTTATTCCACAAAGATTTCTTAACAAGAAAGGGATTGTTCTCAAAAAAGTGGTAATGTGCAAAATACATTTGGTTCCCACAATAAGTAAACAACTCCGCTGAATGGTCATTAATAAGGCACAGCTTGCAAAGTCGTAATGATAATAGAAACAGCAGTGACAGCGTCCTGGGTCAGTGCTTTGTGGGCATATATGTTCCAAATGCATGCAAGGGATCCTATTAGAGCTTTAAAATCATTTTAAAGGCTTTGCCTCAGCAAGTTTTCATGCTCATTTAAACCCCTGGTTTATCATTATAAAGTGTATTAACTTTCCTATGTTTAATGTTTATTTCTGTCCTGAGAGAAATAAACAAATAATACTTGGCAAATGGATTTCTTGGGAAAGGAGGCTAAGTGGCAGCAGGGTATCTGCACTTGCAGCTGATTGCTCCAAAAAGCTGTTCTAGAGTTCAAAAGGTGAAAAAAAACAGTCTTGGTGAGCACGTTCATTTAACTTATGTTTTCTTTTTTACTCGGAATGGATTTACACAACAGTCCTCTGACAGGCAGGAGGCAGAGCCAGTTATTCATGTATTCTTACGCAAAAGAGGAGGAAGCAGCAAGTCATATTTGCCCAGTATTCTGTGAGACTGCCAGCCTCAAGTGCAGACTGCTCCACGATGCTGCTACTACATATACTTCATGAAAAATCGGTATAAAGTATAGTGAAACCATGGTGGGAAAATATGCATTCCTTTTCTGCAAGCTTTTAGAAACAAATAAGGATCTTTATGAAATAAAAGCATCTCCCATGTCAACACATAGGTGGGCGATTGCCCACAGCAAAGGCTGTTTAGAAATGCTATTACAAGAGCAAACAAAGTTCAGAGAGTGTTATTTGACTGAAAGAGTGCCTGAGAGTAAAGGAAGAAGAAAGTGGAAAAAGTGGATGAAAGAAGCAGAGATCAGTCCATGGAAGTGTGAATGTGAGGAAGCACTTCGCGTTGCGGGGCCCTGGTGTGGTGAGCGGAGACGTGGTCTCACTGTAGTACTCAGGAAACCAAACTTTGTAAATAAGCAGGAACGCGCCAAGGATATTTTGTTCCATCTCTGATTTATTTTCCTGAAAGAAATACTGTCCTATATGGAAATGCTTTTAGTTTTCAACAAACAGTGAGATTTATAGATGATTTCAAGTTATTTCTTCACGTGCATTCACTGCTATTTTTTACAGTTACTATTCGAGACTTGATTTCTCCTAATCAACTACTACTAACTGCAATTACTAATTTGCAAATGAATGCAAATATTGATTTTTGCAATGTGGGAAAAGTCAGGTGAAGGCTCAGATGAAGACCACTACATTTAGTGTGATTTAATCCGCTTTTTAAGTGGAAAAGACTGGTATATTAATTTGAAAATGTTTTAATACAGAAATTAGCTGCTTAGGCAAATCTTTGAGAATAAATGCTCGGTGAAACCAGTTCTTAATATCTTCGTGTCTGTTTCTTGGGATTTAAATAAAAATATCTTGGCTCAATACTTGCATCGTCGCTTGACTTAATAAGCACATCTTCTGTGACACTACCACAGTACTACTCATTTATAAATCTGTCCTTGTAACATCCGTGGAATTTGCTTGTTATAAAAATGTGTTGTGGCAGCAGGTGGAGGAAAGGTTATAAAAAAATTGTAGCAAGGCATCTGAATCACTGTAGGGCTTTACACAAAAATTGCCTCACAGGAGGTACAGCAATCTTGAACAAAGACTGTGTGATTATTAAATGGAAACTTTTACTCTACAGCACTTTCTCCATGCACAATTAGGCTTCTTTAAAAAAAAAAAAAAAAAGGCAGCCATGGTGCAATGCTAACACTTATGAGTGATGCATGATTGATGATCCCCTAAAGGCAGCGAGAGAGAAAATTACCTCCTTCCCTCATTTAAGGACATTATTAGAAGACTCAATGAGTTCAAAGCTCAGGAAATTATGCTAAGAGGACTGAATAAGGCTTTAAAAAAATCAGGAGAAATTATTTTCTCAGTAGTTGAAGGTAAGATTTCTTTTAATGCAATGTAAAAGAAGAAAACTTTGACACATTGCTACATGGTACTCTTTAAAAGTATTTGTCACATCATTTGTGATTTACTCGCACAGGGATTATTGTCTCCATGTACTAACTGGACTCTCTACTACTTTCAGAAAGAAACAAGACTTACACAGTGTCCCTCTATGTACCTGTCTGACCTGTACCTGATGACTTAAGCAGGAGTTGTCTAAATTATTCAGAATTTGGAAGAGGTACTTGTCTAAAAGGTACACAATTTCCATTGGGCAGAAAAGAGTCAGCCTCAGCAGCCTTGTTGTGAGATTGCCCACCAAAGCATGGGCTCTGCCACTCTGAGGCACAGGGGACTCTATGTAAGAGAGAGGTTTTACGAGCACTTCAAATGGGAAAAGCATCAGATGGAAATGACTCTTTGTAGATAGCAATGTGATCCAGCCACAGAAGGTATCTTTGGGAAGTCAGTTTTCATTGCTCTTGTTTCTTTGGAATTCTGTAAAATACGATGTTACTTACCTGAGCTGAAAAAACCTCAAGTTCCTGATTCCAAAAGTGTCATGTTTTAACATAGTCTTTAAAATAAGGGGATACTAAACTATCTACTGAATATAAGTTAGCTTCTAACTAAAATCCCATATGTCAGTTGTTTCCAAGTATGACAGCAAGTATCATTAACTTAGTCAGTGTTCAAGAATGTTTAGGAAAACCCATATGTTGAAAGGACAAACTATATATCTTTTTAGTTAAAGTATATCACAGTGGATTTATAACATGCCTCTGCCCTATCACAATGTCTTAATGTGATTTTTTTAGAAGTCTTCTTGGGGAAGTGGAAACAATTTTGAGATTTTGTGCATGTGTAGCCGAAAGAAATATTTCTCACCTGCCTCCAGACAAGAAGGTAAATTGGCAATTTTAATATTGCAGAATCTTCATTTGATATAATAATAATAATAATAATAATAATAATAAATCCCATATTACCCCCTGCAATTTAATACAAAAGAGCAAAAGTTATATTAATGATAGATGATCTAATTTATTTGTGTCCATCCCTGTTTTGAGGGGCTTCCAGGCAGCACTTGAGAGATGAGGGAAGTAAGAGAACAAGATTCTCTTTTTGTTAGCTTTTGAGCAACTTGTACCTGTCCCCTGTAATTGGCTTAACATCTCCCCTCCAAGGACTAGAGATTACTTCACCAACTCACCCAAATTTTCTGCATTTTAACAGTTACTTAAGCTTTAAGAATCACATCTGAATTGATTCTTTGTAGTCTTGGTCAAGACTAATGCTTTCCTAATACCATGTCTTCACAGCATCATAAAGTAATGCATGTTTCAGTGAGCATCTTGAAATGACTAGGCAGAGTTGAATATTCCCATTTTCCTTCACTGTCTAGAAATAGAAAATCTTTTCTATACACAAAAAGCAACTGCTTTTTTTGAGACTGACAATATCCAGATGTAGAGAGGCAACAGGTCAAGAAAGATTAACAATATTGTACCCATCTCAAAATTGTTCTCTCAATATGTTGCATCAATTGCTCTCATAAAACAGCAGCTGCCTCACAGGTACCATTGCTGAAGGACAGAAAATCCCCTCCTTAGGAAGTATAGCTGACAGGAAAACGACAGTGGCTATGTCTAAGATAGATAAGCCGGAGGCACTTCACAGCAATGTATAAAGCTACTGGGCATTTCATGACATGTCTGGGAGAGACCCAGATGCATGCTTTTTCCACCTTCAGATTTGTGGTTTACTTGGGAAGCAGGTGTGTAGGCCTGAAGGGAGTCACATTTGCTCTCTGAAAGAAGAGTGCTGTTGGGACAATCAGGAGCATATGTGTTTGATTCACTGTTTAGATTTACCCAGTATCTACATACCTCCACATAGCTGAATGCACCAATGAAAACATTATGTTTTCACCTCAACAGGCTCACTGCAAATTTAGCTTAAAAAGCTCAACACAAACCATTAAAGTAGTGGCTTCATCATCATTAAAAACTAATCAGGCCCATCGCTGCTGAAACATCAGCTTCTCTTGTTTGTATACAGAGTACATCATTAATTTATTTAAATGTCAGCAACTGACTTCATCAAGGTTTCCTACACTTCATCCTGCATCCCTACGCAGGATGGAAAAAGAAGTCATCTCTGCCAGCCATCTCAGCTGGTTCTGAACAACATACCTCAGACATGTTCTTGGATGCATCCTTTAAAACCTTTGAGGCTGGAGTGTCACAGGCTATTCTCTATGCTGGTGACAGCTTTTTTTACACCACAAGTGCTCATTCAAGACCTTTACAGCTTTATTTTATTTTTATTTTTTTATTTTTATTTTTTTCCCCTCTTCCCCACAGTGACATAAAAACATCCTGTAAAGGCCAGAACTGGTGCCAGATATGTTTACATGTGCTGGGAAGGGAAGAGGATAATTACATACACTTCTAAACTGAAAGAACATTTTTCTTCCAAGAGTAAATGTACTCAGTTCAGCAGGTATTTCTCATGTGCTTGGCTTTCCTGCCCTCTGGGGCTGAGAACAGCATCCTCTTCTATTCTGCCAGGGTTTACTTTCCTCTCTGTTTTCATGAAAGCCTGATTGTTGTTTCATTCAAAGGAACTCTTGACAAACACTGTATGTTAAATTAGATAAAACATGCAGGTAGTACAATTAGCATGAGGGTTAAAAAAAAGTCCCTGAAAGCATCAGATCCTTTAAAATGTAGGAAATTAAGTGTATTAACATTAACTTGTGCATAATGAGATGTGCTTGATGCGATGAGTTAATGCATTAGCCTTTCACCCTAGAAACCTCCACTCAAAACCAGAATCACACAGAAAGGAATTTGGTAGCTTCATGCAATTTTCTTCATGACATTAATCCACAATTACACAAGTCACAGCACAGTTTGATCTGCCTAGATGCTAAAGAGGGTCAGGCAACTGAAACAGCGTGGAGCACTCCTCTGGGCACCCACAGGGCAGCTGGGTCCTGTTAGTCCATCGCTTTCCCCTGAGGCAGTTGTTGCTGCTCGAGGTTCTTTCTCCCTTAGAGTCTTCATTGTTCAGCTGACATCAGTGCTAGGAGTATAAGTGAGCTGAAAATTTGCCCTTAAATTTTAGCAATATAAAAGTAATAGTTTGTTACTTAGATTTCATTTAACTACAATATGAAGAAAAGTCTTCCTAGCTACTTATTTTGCAATTATGTGCTCTGAAAGACAAAGGGATAGAGAAGCGCCTGCTTCAGCATCCCAAAATATGCAAGCTGTGAAAAGAAGAACCTTTATTAGAACTGCTGTTTTTCATCACTGTGCTCCATGGCATTATATAAAAATCAAACTGTATTAAGCTAGCAGAGCACCAGCTGACATGCACACTCAATCAAGGCTTTCCAAAGCATGTTCCCATTTCATTATGTGCATTGTAGACAGCACTTAAATATTAACTGACTACAAAATACATTTAGAAGTATTTTAAAAATAGCCCTTGATGCACTCTTTTTCAAGCTTTTGACAGCAGAAGTAAACATAAGACTTTGGGTGTGGGGAGGGGGCAGATACCCAAAGTGCCTAATTTCTCCACTACACTGAATAAATAAGAATCAGTGAGAATTAAGTGCAAAAATCTTTAGTGTGTTGGTCCTTAGAACATAATCAGCTTGGAACAGTTAAATATTAGCAGCAAATCTAGGACTGGACCTTCAGACACAGGTGTGGTTTGGTTTTGTATTTTTGTTTTATTTTATTTTTTTCAAATCACAAACACAGACATTTTGATTCGCATGGTAGTGGTGCACAATCATATGTTTGAAATCTAAGTCTGAGCAGTTCCTCTCCTTTTCATTTACTACCTCTCCGAAAAGACGTCTGTGTACTTGTGCAATTGTTACAGGTTGTGAGAACTTTTTCCCCCTATTCCTGGCTTTGATATTTGCCAGCCTGACTGTCAGAGTAGCGTAGATCTTGGATCTGTTGCAAAGTGGAGCCACAGCACCATAAGCTTGTTTTTCTTTCAGTGATGAATCTCTAGTTATCTTTTTTTTTTTTTCCCCTTTGTTTTGGCTCTTAGCCACTGATATGCACTTTCTGAAGCCAGATAGGGAGAAGGAGCTAAAATACTCAGTTTAACAAAGAAATGGCTTTGCCTAAAATGAAGCATCCCATTATGATTTTGGCAGTGCAAATGTTTGCTGCCTGCATTTAGGCTTCTGCGCATGCACGGTAGTCTTCCAGTCTGAGCAAGGAAATGATTAATATCTGTCTCAGCTCTGCTCTCAGTCAGTAACGCTAGCAAACACTGTGTGTGTTTCTGTTTTATTCAGTGTGCTTGTGGCACTCCAGCAGCATCCATCTGTTCATCACAAAACAAAGCACCATACTCATCCTTCCCACCTTGTAGTGGCGGACCATTCCTGCAATGTCAGGCTTCCTCTCAGCTGTTACCTCTAGCAGGCTGGCCAGCTCGGTGGCACAGCTGTAACGTGGGCAGTGAAAGGTGCTCCCCAACTCATAAACAATGCAGGAACCTCGAGTTGGAGGAAGTTATGGTGAGATCCTGGCCCTGGAGCAGGGCTACAAACCCAAGCTCTCATTTTCGGAACAAGTTTGAGGACTAGCAAGCAGTTACACAGATGATGACTCTCCGTATCCCCCTGAGGCAAGAGAGTTTTGTGAAGCGCTTGACCTAATAAGAGGGATGAATTACTTAACATGGAGCTCTGAGTCAGACACCTGAGCTGGGGAGAGTGAGAGTTCAGATATACCTCCAAAAGGGCACCCCCCAAAAGTGCATGCCTAACATTTTTCTCCTCAGCATGCTGCAACCATATTTCCAATTTTAGGTATTACAGTACCTATGGTATCACTCTCTTTACCACCTTCAGCTTTAAATCTCCCCTCCTAGATAAAAGCTACAAAGCTTTGTCTCATGTGCAAGTGGTTCCAGGCATCTCTGTTACCCACCTCTGCAACAGAGTAATGCTGTAACCTACCAGTCCGTATATTGAAGCCCTTTCAGCCAGTTCATTATTATTTCACCTCTAAGTCTGAAGCTGGAGTGAGCAGTGCTGCGATCACATATAATGTTCCCTATATTGCCTTTCAAACCTCTCTTTTTTTGTCTTGAACTGCTGAAAAGGGGTGCTGGAGCAGCCTCTTCAAATGATAATATTGCTATGGTCAAAGAGCACTGGTTAGTTTATGTGAGTCTGGTGCTGGACACTGCTAGAAGAAAAAATCCAGCCTTTAACATCAGCTTGTATTGAAGCAACTGCACATCCATAATAGACAAACATCCCCCCATGAAACGTTTTCCTATGAATCCTGGCATTTCACTACTTTACACTTCAATTATTATTGACTAAGGAATGCAACAGGAGGATTCCAGAGGCTACCCGGTGGAATAAACAACAGCCTTTATAAATGCAAAGAATATAAATAAGCAGGCTGATAAGAGCTGGGTATCTGTCAGTTTAAATGGCATTCAGCATGTGAACTTTTAATTGAGATGAAGCATTGCGGCACAATGTATTCCATTTATTACTTTCCATTAACTTGCATGTGACCTATTTCTCTACCTCCTGACAGGTTCATCTTTCTGAGAACTTCACAGACAAAATGATATTTTCCTTTTCTGTCTGCTCAACTGTGATCTCAGTTTGAAACATTGCTTAGCATTCACTGCTAAAAGAAATAATGCCAAAGACATTAAACATTGCTTTATGCTCCCCCTCCTCCTCTTTAATTTTCCTTCTGTTTCTTAACCCCACTTATTTTAAAGCCCGGAAAAAAGTGTTTGGAGATCAATCTTCATGGTTTCCTTTTTGGCCAGTTAAAATGGAAGTTATCTTGCAGTCACTAAGCTGGTGAAAGAACAGAAACCAAGAAATGTTAGAACAGTTGTTGACCTTAGTCCTTAAGAAGAAGAGAGACATATGTTAAGGAAGCAATTAGCAATTATGAACCACTATAGTCACCAACATTCAGATTCATATTTTTACCCAGAGTTTCTATCTTTGCCTACTTAATTGCTACTATAAAGGCATCAAGAGTGTCTTTTCAGTGGTTTTGGCAGGTTTCTAATTTTTAGTACATATGGCTGATAACACTTCCTATGTCCTCGCTGAACTTCATCTTTCTGAAGTGAGTAGAGATTCTGCTATGAATGGGGCTTGGTGAAAAGCCCTTCTGGTTTCAGCTAACTGGTGGCCGAAACCTTCACTGTACTTTCATTTTCTAATACAAAAGTTTTAAGTGCTGCTTAACAATCTAATGGTATAATGTTCCCATAACAGAGGGTTTATGAGCCTGCTAGTTCTTGGAGACACTGCTGTGGAGACCACTAGAGTCTGATGAGTACCAACCAGGTGGTGTCAGTGGAAGCATCTGTATTTCCATGAGGAAAGGGAAAAAAGCAAGGCATCTCCTTTCTAACCCATGTAAAATTGTTGGATAAATCACCCTATTAGGCAAAACCTAGAGTTTTAATTTTGCTAGTAGAGCAACCCATGCAATTACAGACATACTGTAACTAATAGTGATTTAGCAAAATTAAGATCTATTTCTGTATTTTCTTGGGTAAATAAGCCAACATGGCTCACTTATTTATCATCCAGTTTATGCTTCATTACTGCCAATGGTTGTAGTTTGAGAATAATGTTTTTATTTGTTTATTGAGTCTGAATAGAGCCCCAAATCCAATATTGAAGGTCTTTATGAGCAGTGTAGTTTTAATACATGATTTTGAAGAACTGGAGACCAAATATTTTTAGAATATTCATACTAGTTTACAGCAGTTATAGGGTAAGTTACATTCATGTATGGAAGTCTTTTTTATATGAAATAAGTCTGAAAATATTTCAAGATACTTTTTCATACATGTAAAATGAAAATGGTCATTTATGTTTTAGGAATACAGTACCTTTTAACATGCTGGTGTTGGTACCTGAAATATATAAAGGCGGATTTGACTAAGCAGAAAAGTTATTTTTAGTGTATGATTGATTAGGAAAGTTATCTGTTTATGTAGAACTTATTTAACAAATGTTATACTTTCCCAAAACTTTTGTTTCCTTCCATTCAGTTAAACATTTAAAGCTGTTCCAGTGTCCCATTTGAAAAATAGCACATATACTTTAAGCAGCATCCCTTCAACATGAATCCAAGGTTACTGTAAATTGTTATCCAGATGATCATTAAGAGACAAGCTGGTTATTTACCTTTGGTCAGATAGTTCCCAAGAGCTACCATGAGGATTAGATCTGTTATTTTAAATACTGGAGAGTGAACCCCAAGCCTCCAACATGCTCTGCATGAAGGATTATCTGCATCCTCTGTAACCTTTTCATCTGCAGCCCAGAAAGTCATCAATTTGAATTTCCATACTGAAGTAAAATAAAAAGTACTGGCATTCACTTGCTATCTGATTGCTTTTACCTTGGCCTTTGTTTCCTGAATTTCCCCTCTTCTTGCTCCAGTCACACAGTGTAGCAGCTCTTGAGATCAAAAAGTCATCTGCAATTTCATTTCCTTACTCTGACGTCTTTGCCTGTTTTTGCTGCAGGATAAATTATTTCATTCTGAGTTACAAAAGGAATAGAGCTGAACGTTGCCATTTTGATTTACTGAAAACAGAGTTCGATCCTACAGGTTAATTTCTGCCTCCGCAGTAGCGCATGTGGTCTAGATAAGATCTTCCCATAGGTACAAACACAAGAGCCTCATTTCTCACAGTTGGTTAGAAATGCTGTGGGAGAAAAGCAGCTGTTGCATTCCCAAAGGATGTTTTCCAAGAAGTGCAGGTTTCCTGCTCATGTTTTCTGCAGCCAGCAGCAAATGGGATCATGATCTGCGGTATGGTCAAGGTCAAAGATTTGGTATTAAGAATCATGTGTGAAGAAATAGGTAGTCCATGAAGATACCAAAAAAATGCATGACTTTTCAGGCAAAAATAAATTCATGCTTCATAATTTCTCGTGCATCTTTTTGCCTCTCTGATACACGTAATTCCTTCCCTGAGAAGGATAAGCACCAGTATTCTGTGAGACAAAGCAGAGCAAGTACAAACACATGATCCCATTCATAAAAGTCCATAATGTCTGAATGGCACAGGAGGCATAAAACATGTGAGCCATTTTCTCACATGAGCCTACACTCAACTTTCAGCTTTCTTGCCATTTTCCTAGGAGTCCCAGAGAACCAAAATAGTTTTGGATGACTGTACCAGAGAATCCTAGCAAATACAAGAGGGCGTGACTCAGAGCCTCAAACTGACATCCATTTTCATTCCTTTTCCCCATACAATCTTGTTCTTATACACCTTTTCTATGAACCTTGCACAAGGGAGATCATATTAGTTGAGTCACAGTATGTATTGTAAGGCTGTGGGATTCTGCAGATTTTGAAGTAAATGAATCTTCTTATCTTTTGAGCTAATTTAGGCACTCTAGTGAAAAAACTCCTTATTCGTAGATCCTTATATTATTGTGAATATCTCAATGTATTTCTAGCAGCACTCAGCAGCAGATACATAATTTCCACTAAGATTACTTAAACCGCAGGATTCTCCAGTGAGAGGCTGTGGCATTCAGCTCTGCAGCTGTTTTGAGCACAGGATTGTATCCTGTAGGAAAAAAGAACAAATTTGCCCGTGTGTATTTTAAGACATAGCTGTACATATTCACTACGTAGATTAAGAGGTACAGGGTGGGTATTCATTACAGCAAATGTGACCAGTCCTGTCCTCTTAGCTCAGCTGAGCAAGGTTTTGAAGAGAAAACTCAGAGTGGCAAAACAGAAATGAACTTAATTTACTGTGGTTTTGATAGTAAAGGTAGTTCTAAAAATAACAAAAAGCAGTTGCTTAGAAGCTTTTACTGTTAGTTTGGGAGAAAGCAGGCAGAACATAATAGAATGCAACACTTCTATTATGAGGCTTTGTAAAAAGCTGGTCCTTCTGGTGAGGCAATATAATATTCATTAGGAAATCTCAACAAACTGATACTGTCTTTCCAAGATGTGGATTTCCAGTTTCATCTGAATGTTCTGAGAGGGTGTTGATCATTTTAAAATAAACCCTTATGGTAGAGCAATGACTATACTTCCTTCCAGTACTTAAGAGGGGCCTACAGGAAAGCTGGGGAGGGACTCTTTTTCAGGGAGGGTACTGGTAGGACAAGGAGGAATGGCTCTAAACTAAAAGAGGGTACGTTTACATTAGACACTAGGAAGAAATTCTTTACTATGACAGTGGTGAGGCACTGGCAGAGGCTGCCCAGAGAAGCTGTGGATGCCCCATCCCTGGAAGTGTTCAAGGCCAGGCAGGATGGGGCTTTGGGCAGCCTGGTCTGGTGGGAAACAAAATTTCAACTCCTACTTTCTTTTTCTTTGGAAACAAAATTTCGTTTCCCACCTTCTCCAATTGATTTATAGGGTTGTATACTCTGGTATATATAACTTATAGGGTTATATACTGATTTGAAAGCATCTTTAAAAATCAGTTCTTCTTCAGGAGAGCCTTAGAATTTGTTCTATTTTATCGCCACCTCTCACATATAACCCACTTCAGCTACCATCTGTAGCTATAGTACCATGTCAACAATGTGCTCTTTCTCACCAGGTGCAAAGAGTATTACTATTCATGTTCTTTAATTACATCTTGCACTTCTAGTTATTCTGCCTCAGGTATCTTAAGTATTAATCACTTCACAGTCACTTGTGCTCGCCTGTACTTGGCTATCCACTTACCTCCCTGTCATCAACACCGATGCATATTTGAAAGCAGACTGCCATGTTGTTTTTTGACTGAGACATATTTTTTTCCCACATTTGTCCAAACAAGTCTCAATCTTCTGATTATTTCCTCTCCTCAGATGTCTTTCATGGTATTAACTTGTCCAATAGACATGCAATCAACAATACCCTTTATAAAATTACTCGCAATCTCTCTGGAACAACATTTATAAACCCTCTTCAGGCTCATTTTATCTTGTTAAGCTTGTTTTCACATTTTCTTCTCTCTAAAATAACAGTATTTCTGCCTATTGATCACTGAAATATTGCCAGGAAGCCTCCTCTTTGTACTCTTGCACATGGATTCTAAGAGGGTTAAGTTTAGAAAACAGTAGAAAGACACTTTTTCCCAAGCTACTTAGTGTTGCAATTTGCTGACAGCATTAGAAATAGGAAGAGGGTAGTTGATTTTATATATTGGCTATTCAACTGATGCTGCACTGTAGAGATGAGATCTAGCTATTAAACTGAGTCGGCTAGAGTCTGCTTTAGGGCTAGGAGTGATGGTTTCTTATCTATCTCCACTGCCTCCAGGAGGTTCGAAATTGTTCATAGCAGACAGTAGGTTTACCTGTCTGTTCTCACATAAGCATGCCCTAATTATTATGTTAGCATTGGGAGGCAGTGCTCAAGGCATTGCTGTGGAGTATCATTCCCCTAGCTTTTTATTTGCTGCTCAACTTTTCAATGTAACATATTTTATCGGTTTTGTGGAAACCTTCTATATTTACCAGCATTCTGCAATAGTCCTGCTAGGTAAAAAAAATGGCACTGAAAAAAGTGAACACTTCAGATGTACGCTGGGGGGAAAGCAACGAGAATTAGAAGACACCTACAAAATATGACCTTCAAAAAAAGACTGAATGAATTAGTATTACTCAGAGTAAAAAACAGAAGACTGAAGAGAGTTGAATTAACAGTCTTCAGGTACATGAAATGCTGCATCAGAAAGAAAAGGAACAATCTGTTCTCTCTGTTCATGGTGAACAGGTAAAGAAATACTGGGCTAAAGCTACAGTAAGATTTCCTCTAAGTCCTAACGTGATATTGGCATACACAAGAAACTAATTATCACCTGCTCTGTACTGGTTTAGCCATTCTAGCCCTGATCTTTGGGGTTTGTGGGCTAGCTCTGTGAAATACATTACTACAGCAGGTTTTTGTAGTTGTTTGTTTTTGTTTGTTTTTGTTTTTATTTCTATTTTAAAAGCTCTGACCTTTAAATTAAAACTGTGTTTTATTGCTGTCCTGTAAACACAAAATGACTCCTGCCATGAAGTGACAACTCAGGGAGTATTAAAAATCATCATAATTGATTTTTTGATGTGTTAGCACACAAAGATGCCAGGCATGGCTTCAACTCCTCTGTGTAATGTAGAGTGTAGATACCTGACCATCACAACTATCTAAGGTTATTACAGTTGAAAGGCTTGCTGCTCTCTGATGGTATAGAGCAAGGTCTCTTCAGGTCCTCAAGCAACCATTGCTCATGATGTTGTGCAATGTAGTTGCAATACCTGATGATGATCCTATTTTAGGCATTTTCTTCCATAAATCTTTTAATTAATTTATTTATTTTCCCTTCATCAGATAAATAGATTTGGTTACAACGTATATATGCTGTAAGAATAAATCTTTACTCTTGCCACTCAGAATGGAAGAGATGCAAATTTAAAAAGTACACAAAGCCACTCATAATTTAAGTAGCTTCTTAAGATGCTTCTTACCATTTATTGACATCTGTTTGGTTACGTTTCAGCTGAGTGTTGACGACCCACAGCGAAAATTGTTCATCTTTGTTTAAAGGGAGACAATTTAATCAGGATAAGTCTTTTATTTTGTTAAATAAGGAATTTTACTAAATAGATGATTGAATGAGACTATCAAGTGCTTTGGCTAAGAAATTGAGTGAAGAGTAATAATAAGTCATCATTGTTGAGATACTAAAAAATGTCTTCATCATGCTTTCCACTTACACAGCATCTCCCATTTAATCTTGAATTGCTGAAAAAAATATTCTAGAAGTCCTGCAAGACAGATAAGAGGCAAGAACCTCCCATAATATGGAGAGACCAAATGTACTTCTAGCTGTTACAAGAACTTGTGAAGACACACTGAAAAGAACTTCATGAGTTATATTATCTTATTATTATATTATATCTTATTATTATCTTATTATACTTATATTTTGATCAGTGAGGAACACAAGATTCAGTAACATTTCCTTTTATATTCCTGAATTCCCCTCGTTTTGATTTTTCTTTCATAAAGACAGTTGCTGTTCTACTAATGTATGTTCTCTTTATGAAACGTATAGAACTCTTTCAATGTAACCCCGTGGAGAGGATTTGTGAGTGACCAAATTACAACAGTGATATGCAATGACTGACTCCAAAAAAGTTTAATCTTTCAGGGGAATTATTGCTTCTGCTGTCTTTTCAGATCTAAGTATAGAGAAACAGATCGTTTTTTTTCCAAAGTGATTTTTGTTACATGACATTGTAAAACGGTATTTTCCATGAGAAGAGCAAGTTCCATGAAGTCCGATACTAGAAAAGATAAACAAGGCTTTTGAGTATGGAATAAAATTTCTCCCCCTTATATTATTCCTCATTGCAGGTTGTTGTTATTCAATGCACTTGCAAATGACTCATTCTCCAGAGTAATCAGCATCTTGTGAATAACTTTTAAGACTCCCTGCACAAAACATGGATGTGTTTAAACTCTGCAGGCCTTGAAATATTTGGGTTATACTTATATATGCTGTATGCAAAAGATTGAGTGAGGAAATAAGGTTTCCTGGTTCATCTATTTAGAGAAGACAAATCATTTCAGCTGTAAATCTGGTATGGCTGATGTTTAAACTGACATGCTAAGACAGAAATCTGCTCCTGATATTAGTTCCGTTTGGTTTTAGAATGAAATAAACACTTTATTTTTTATTTTTAGATTGTTAATTATAACAAATAAGTAATGCATGAACAAAAGAATGAGAAAATCTGGGGTTCAGTTACAGTTTTGTGGTTGTTTGACTGCAGGTTCTAAGAAAGCGCTGACTCAAAGGGGGAGAGGAGAGGAGGGGACGAGAGGGGAGGGAAGAACATAAAGGCTGCCACAGAGAGGAAGGTTATGATCTGCTCTCCCTGTCTTTATAACTGATAGGCTTGAATTACAATCAGAGAGACCTGGCTGGGTGTTGTGTAAAACTTACCAGCACTGAAGTTAATGAAGCACTGTAAATGGAATGCCTAAAGTGTTACAGAACTGCTTGGTTTGGAAGTTTTAAAGAACTGATTAGAGAACACCCATCAGGAATTTCCTGAAGGTCACGCAGTGAGTCCTTCTCAGGATTGGGGAGACAGAATACCAACTCTATTGAGGCTGTTTTCCATACTTTTCTAGGGTTCAGCATGGCATTGTACCTGAATGGTCCTATGGGCACTTGACTACAATGATAGATGTGTGTCATTGCCAACAGTTTCAAATGCAGATGTTGGATCTGAGGCATGTATATAACAACATTCTCAGTCACCAACATGTATGAATTAATTCTCTAAATTTCTGAATTCACAGATTTTCTGGGTCACAGAACTTCACCCAGAATTTTTGGGTCACAGCTCATTTTTTAAGTTTTGCACATGCTATATATTTAGAGGAACATAAAAAACACCATGACTTTATGTATCAGTTTTCTGTCTGACTGCACCGGATGTTTCCAAAGCAGATTTATGAAACCTTAAATTAAAAAGGGATAGGATAATCTGCGTTAGATCCCCTTGCAATAACTAATAGAAAAGGTTGTCTTAAACTCTGAAGCATTCTGTTTAGTATTTCTTTGTATTAATAGTCATCATTTCAATTCCAGATGGTATTGTTACCCTTTAAATTGTTCAGTCAATTTTTATATCGTTTTCTGAACTGTAGCCACAGCCTCTGCAGTTCAATTACATGTAGTGTGTAGAATAATTCTGTAATATCTTTTTAGAAGCGGCCAGAAGAACTGATATGCATCTTTGCTGCTGCTATTAACACTGATGTGTCTTAACAAACCATTCTAGCTGTCATGAAAATCCCTCAGGTGCAGACTGAATTTTCTGGAGACAAGCAGCTCCACCCCAGAACAGCCAGTAAGCCAGAAGCTACCATGATTGTCTGAATTAACACTGAATGAAAACCTGGGTCTCTTATATCCCAGGTGAGTTCCATAATTGCTAGCAGTCCATTTAGAAACCAACAGCAGATGGTACGTAGTGCATTGCACGTTCATTATGCTAGAGATGGCTTCTGTTGTTTTGCATTTGAGGAACTGGGTTAGAGCAGGTGAAATGCAGGCTTGGGTCTCTGCTACAAGCAAGAAAACAAGCTAAGTGTGAATTTTCTGTTTGTTAGGTGAGCACCTGAGCATTCAAGATCTTAGTATTTCTAGATAGCTTACTCTGTTAAATGCTGCCTTCTTCTCCCTGTCAGAAGAATTATGAAGCATAAAATCAAGCTAGGAAAATAAGTGTTTTTATTTGTTTTTCTTTTGGAACAAAAGTTTCTTTTTGAAATCAGTAAATGAAATTGTTTTGCCCATTAGTGATGGGAAATAGTGTTTCAGTCTGCAATTCAGGTAATGCATCACACTGTTTTGTGTGATATCCATTCCTTTCCCTACTCCAATTTCCCTTCCGTTCCCTTCCCTTCCCTTCTCTTCTTCTTGCCTCTCTTTGTACGAAGATGGAGAGCCACCATTTTCCATGCAATCTGTCAGCAAGGCCCACTCTCTAGCCTGAGTTGACCGATTTTCTTCAGAATCCTGTCAAATGGGTGAGCAGTTCAGCTTCCCCCTCCCTCTCATGTATGTTAGGCTGCACTGAGCAGAACTGAAGTTCATTTGCCACCTTGCTACCTACCAGAAGTTCCAGGGCGGAATTATTTGCCCTTTGGATTCCACCCTGTGTATCTACAAGGATGCCATCGTGGGTGAAGTCCACAGAGCAGATATCAAAGAGACATTGCAGCATTCCCCCCAGCTCCCCTCTTTAAGCATGCACATAAATAAATTTTAAGCTATAAATGCCACTCATTTGCTCTCTTGAGAGGCTAGTGAAAGTGTATGTGTGACCTTTTTAATATCTGAGATACAAAGTTGTTGCATAGCTGGAGGGAAGGAGTGTGAGTGTTTGCATCACCTGGCCTGCATTTTCTGATTTTCAGCACCCAGCATATGCCTAACACATTGAGCTCTGCTGACAGGCTGCTTCCCTTTCAGATGGAAAAATATGACCCCGCTCGTGATTACTACTCCCTGAAATTCCATCTTCAGAGTGATGATATCCCCTTTGTTCTCTTATAGGTCTTTTCTCAAAGGAATATAAAACGTCTGCACCAAAGCAGTTTTGGAAAGCTTAGTTCTACTTTCAGAATACCCTACCTTTTTCCTAATGCCTGACTACTTTCATGTGAAGTGTCAGACAGGTTGGGAACAGCCACTTGAGCAATCAGACTACGGGTAAGACTCAACTAAATGGTTTGGTCTGGCCCAAGCTTATGACAGATGCTGTAGCAACACTCATAAATCTGATATTATTGGCTGTCCTTTGCCAGAATTATGTGGTTCATACCATCGTCCCCTGTTACTGGAGAGTTCAGAAGTATGCTTTATCATTTTGTAAAACATTAACATAAGCCTATTAAAATGCAAAAGCATCACATTAATATGGGGTAAATCACCTAGTCTGGAGCCTTTAAGGCAGGCTGTGAATTATTCAATACCATGATAGATTTAGCCAGTGCAACACAGCAAGCCTCTGATTAGCCCCAGGATAAATTTCAAGAGGTCATTAAGATCAACTTATTCCTTTAAATGTAGCCTCTGTGTGAGTGTATGTGACAAGGGGAGGAAAAAAAAAAAAAAGGGAAAAAGAAGAACTTATGGATTGTCTTAGGACAATCAAAGACATCCTAGTCTTATACATTGTAATAAAACATGTCTAATATCAGACCTGCTTTAAACAGCCTGTAGGCAAAACCACCTCTTCTGTTGTCCTGCTTACAGCAACAATTAGGAGAATGAAGTTTTCAATAAGAGATGCAAGCATGAGTCCCTGATAACTAAGTGTCAAAGACTATTTGTCAAACACCAGGTAAATAAACAAATCTGGTTCCAGTGGAGCTGCTTCAAACAAAATGGAAAGCAAACACAATTTCAGCATTATCCAGTCATCACAAACTAATGCACACAAATCTGTTCAGTATTTGTAGAAGAAAAAGAACAAAGAAACGAGATATACCTGGGGTATTTGCATGCTCATTTAATTGCCCTGCTTTTTTTTTTTTTTTTTTAAATCACAGATGATATCAAGTAGTGTCTTTCAATGTCTAATTAGAAATGCCACCACCTAGGGTGAGCATTAGGTCCTGTTAATCTGACCAGGAGATGCATTACAATTAATGTTGTCTGCATATTGCCTGTCCTGTTTGTTACTAGCACAGAAAGAAGTGCTGTACCCTCGGATATGTTTAATCAGGTATAGAACCTTCTTACTGTTGCATGTGTAATCAACTTCTGCTATTAAGACTCCTCTGGGAGCTGGTAAATGAGTAGCATATGTAATTTCTTCATTAGCATACCTGTTTACTCCCAGCTGTGCTTTGAAGTAGATTGGGGCAAGCTTCCTTTCCAGTAAACTTTGTTCTTAGACCGGATCCATCACAGTGGTAAGTACCAACATTATGAGACACAGGTAACCTACAGTAATTTATATGTGGGGAGAGATGATGTTCAGGCCCTTGTCCATTTTAAAAGGGGATTGTCTTTAGAGAGTCTTTTTTTTTTTTTTAAATTCTAATGAATAAAATGTTCTATGGTTTTAGTCCAAATACATGGAGATCTCAAGAGCACGCTCAAAGGAGCTGTGCATTAGGGGTTGTCATATGCAGTTCCACTGCAGCGTACTTAAACTCCTTTTATGATGGTATCAAAGCACTGTTCAGTTCAATATGCAGATGTGAGATCCTTACCACAGCTCCTTTCCTGCCCTCCCTCAGTTAAAAGTGTACTTGGAGTGTAGCAGTAAGTTGTATCCTGACTTTTAAATAGCCAGTGGAATGAATCCATGTAACCCCTTTAATATATGATACAGGTTTCCTAAGGCAACTTTAATATCCAGGTATAATGAAAGGTCAGGGTGAATAGAGTGTATATGCTGAAGAAAGCCTGGTTTTTGGGTCTAGCCCACAACTCTGGCACTTCTTTCTAGGAGAATTAGGGAAGACAGCAACCCTGCTATACTGCCAGGAAAATTTTGAGACTTAACATTTTGAAATAATTTTCCCATAAATACCAATTTCCTTATGTCTTCTGCTTCTTACTCTATTCACTTTCAGAGATCTACAATACAGCAGATTTCTCAAAAGATCTCCACTTCCAATATGCTTGATTTTTGTTTTGTTTTGTTTTTGTTTTTTTTTTAAATGCTGTTGCTTAAAATTTTGTAATAGCCACCAAATCCTCAGTGATGCCTTTCCCTTGCACAGACACCATTTGCATCGATTATAGTGGCATGAAACCTTCGAAAGGTAGCCTTGAAAGATTTTCAGATTGTTTCTAACTGTACTCCTGAGGCACTGGAACAACATAACTGGCTTTTTATGGCACAAATTACACAAGTGACATGAAAACAGATGAGTTTATTAAAGCAGAGTGAATCACTGATGACATTTAAGTCTAATTAAGTCAGGCTACTCAGTGTAGTGATTTTATTCCAGAGGAGGTAACTATGTTGGAATTCATAATGTTTAACACAGATCTTCTAGAATACAGCATCGTACCTACGGGTGCCATTATCAGTGTCTATAATAGCAAATGCTTTCACTTAAAAGGCTGTGCCAAGTTAAATCACAGTGAAATTTATCACAACCTTTTGATAATGTTACCCAAAATGTTGTCGCGGTTGAATAAACAGTTGGGGTGGGGGAAGGGCAAAAGATGTTCAAAATGGCTAGGTGAGTCTAGTCGTAGCCTGAAATAAGATGAGTAAAGCCAAAAGGCAGCTGTCATCCTCAGCTATGAAAACACTCCATAGTTTCTTGTTCAAAAAATACAGAAATGTATTTAAGTCCCAGTAATAAAAGTACCACAAATTAAGAAGAAAGCTGCTATATGCTGTCCCTGCCTATGATGTACTGCATGCATTTCAAATTACAGACCACAATAAAATGTTCACAGGTGCCCTGGATGGCTTTTCTTGCTCCTCTACTGGGCTGCAGCATTCCTGTCTCTAAGCAGCCAACACATGTTTGTAATTAGTTTTGATTTGCAGTCTTTGCCTACAGCTTAACAGTTCAAGGATATTTTGTTGTGTAAACTAGGCGCTGCTCCTCCAACTTAGCTGCTGTTATACAGACAGCCTTCCTGGAAATTAAACCTTAGACTCCTTCCTTGCACACTAATGTGGCTGGCTGCTTGCTGCTCAGGCACTTGAATAGAAAATGCTGTTTATTTCTTCAGCAGAGTGTGTTTAACTAACCCTGTTATCACTGATGACAAGCAATGCCCAAAGGGGCCAGTTCATGTCAGTATGCCATATCTGCAGCTTATGGGACTTCCAGAAGTCGTATCTCCATCCACAGACAGATTGCATATAGAGATTTTTCCTTCCCCCCCCCCCCCCCCCCCCCCCCCCCCCCGCCCCTTCTCTGTGATCATAGCAAAGTTGCTACTTCATAACAAGAAAGTTACTAACCCAAATCCTCTGGAAGAGGAGTCATTTGGGGGTTTGTTTTCTAATTTTTCTGGGCAGACTTTTCTGGTGACATTAAACATAGCAGAAAGCAAGACTATAAATCTCAGTGTTTGCGACAGTTTTTGATGACTGCACAAAAGCAACAAATGTATGTGTAGTGTGCTTATCACCAAAAGGCACCCTTTGCAAGTCTTTGGCTTGCTGAGCTGCTTCCACGAGTCCTCTTTGCAAAGGTATAGCAGCATGGTATGTCAGCTCTGTAATGCCCTCTGGCAAGGCCCCTCTCTTTTGATCAAGCACAGAGTTCTGTGTAGGGTCACTGGGTATGTTTAGGTTCTTAAGCTCAAGTCTTTAAAATCTGTTATAATGAGCCCAGAGTTCAGCAGAGAGTTGCAATTGTGTGGAAAAAAACCCACGCACAGTAGTCCTGGGCAGCTTGCTTTAGGTGACCCTGCTTGAGCAGGAGGGTTGGACCAGATGACCACCAGAGGTCCCTTCCAACCTCAGCCTTCTGTGATATATTTTTTGCATGCTCTTTTGTCTGAGAGTTTATCTTCTTTTCTATTTTGATTTGAGCAGTATCACTGTCTACAGATGTGTAACAAAGAACAACTGGCACTGGACTCCAAAAAAATGGAATTATGCACTCAGTCCATTACAAATAACAGGTTCTTGCTCAGTCAATAGTGACCTGCATACAAAGCCAAAACCAAACAAACCTCTCAAAACAAAAAACACAAAACAAATAAAACAATCCCACATGCAGGCGAATAAATAATTGCTAAAAAACAGAGCAACTTATTCTAAGATCTATTTCACTACACCTGCAATATATAAATGCAGCTATCACTTGCTTCTCTGTGTAAAATTGCACTGGATCTGCCAGATCATACGTGAAATATTAAATGCTGCAGGCAAACTTTATGGATTCATGAATAGCAAATGTTATATAAACTGTTGAGCTAATTCTTTCTGAGTTCTATTTTATTTCACTGAACAAATCTGTTGTGTTTGTTCCTCCAGCTAACTTTGCTACTCACAGTTTTTTGTTTCAATCAGAAACCTATGTACTACAGTCCTTTTTTAAATCCAGCAGGGCATTTTCCTAAATGGACCTCACTCAAAAAAAAAAAAAAAGAATACATTTAATTGCAGTGCATAATATTTACATATTCTATTGCCTGTAAATGCAGCTCCATTATTACACTTTGTTCCACACAGAGAAACATACAGCGAATGGTCATCTTCTAGCTTGATAGTCCAGGAGAGAGATGTAACCATGAGTGGCTAATACAGAAATAGCCAAACTTGTTTACACAGAAGGCTGTATTGGCCAGCTGCCAGGAATCCAAGCAGTGCACTTGATTTATGTAAATATTTGCATAGCCTTATAATCTAAAATAAATTTTGCTGATATTAGTGAATTTCTTGCAAGAGGAAATAAAAATTGTTAATTCCACTGCAATAAAAGCTGCCAATAATTTGGTTTTCCTTCCTTTCGAACGTACAGCAGCTTTATGTTGTGTCTTGAGAACTCTGCAGATTTCCCTTCACATAGCAAGTTGGGTGTTTGTAATGCTCATTGGCTCTATGGCTCTAAAGAGGACAGGACAGCATCAGAGACACAGTGAAATCTGGCATTTTCCTTTCATTTTCATGCGAGTCCTATCAAAGTGTTCTTATTATCTAAAAGGATTTGGAAGATATGCTTTCTTTCAATAGAAAGAAAGCAGCACAGCACTTTTCAGGATTTGTGATGTTGCAGAGGCTAGACTGGTGGTCATGTTCGGACTGTCGTGACAGATAACACAGGAGGTCTCTAGCCTGGCCTTCTGCTCAAAGCAGGGCCAGCTGTGGGATCAGACCAGGTTGCTCAGGTTTTTAACTAGCTGGATGCTGGCAAATTCCAAGTCTGGAGACTGCGCAGCCTCTGTGAGCAACGTGTTCTAACGTTTGACGGTACTCATGGGGGAAAAAGTTTTTCATCTCTCCTTTCAATTTGTGCTCCTTGCCTCTTGTCTTTCCATTGTATACCACCGTCAGGAACCTGGCTGCATCGCCTTGATAACTCTTTTGTAGCTACTGGCAGACTGCTGTTTTTTGCCCCGTGAAGCCATCCTTTCCCCATGCTGAACAAGACCTGCCTCTCCTTATCAGGCAACAGTTACAGATCCCAAACACCTTGGTGGCTCCACAAGACATGCCCCAGGTTATCTACATCTTGGCTGTCATGGGGGGCCTAAAACTGGACACAATATTTAGATATGATTTAGGGAGTGCTGAGTAGGGGGTCAGATCAATCTAATGAGCAAGTCAATCTACTGGGCACACTCCTTTTCGTACAACCCAAGATGTTGTTGGCCTTGCTTGCTGCCAGGCATGCAGCTGGGTCATGTTCAGCTCACAGCCCATCACAATCCCCAGGTCCTTCTCAGCAGAGCTGCTTCTCAGCCAGTCAGTCTTCTCAGCCAGACAGCCCAGGCCTGTCTTGCTCCGGGGTCTCCTTCTTCCCAGGTGCACGAGTTTGGATTTCTACCTCTTGAATTTCATAAGGTTGTTGTCAGTCCATTCATTCCTCCAGTTTAGGCCCACCTAGGTGGCAGCCCTGCCCTCAAGAGTATTGACTGCCCTGCCACAACTCTCCTTCCCCCGGTTTGGTGTCACCTGAAAACTTAACGAGTGTGCCTCCATCATTTCTAGTTCATTTATAAAGATGTTAAACATGGTAGGTCCCAGGACCAGTACAGCGTGAAGTCTATTTCTAGAATAACGGAGAGACCTCAGAACTACTGCTCAGCCCTAAAATCTTATACACATCTGAATCTGTGTTTGAGCAAAAACTATCTAAACAGCCTGCAATGCCTTTGGAAGTGGGAGGGAGAGAAGGAAGATCTTCATAAAACTTGAGAGTGAAAGCAGTTGCATGTTAAATTACCTTTCTCTTATAATGTTCTAGATCAACCACATGATCTGGGGACAGAAAACTACTATGTAGTTGGATGTTCCTTTTTGATTTACAGATTTCTTAAAATTTCTTACTGGAGATACAGATCCTGTACAGCAAATCTGAACCTACTTATTCTATACTTGCTTTGGCAGACTTCTTAGAAGTAATCCATGTCTCCTCAGGGGTCTGGAAACCAGAAGCTGAAGCAGCTGAGATACTATCACAGTAGTATAGTGGAACCCCCACATGCTGGTTTCAGCCACAGTGCATCTGCTAAGTGCTGCTACATAGGTTACTTCAAGGAAGCATTTTGCATGATAAAATAAGGAATGAATCTAAACAAATGCCTGAACTTGTCTTTTGATTGTACCTAATGCTGATGCATAGTTTCTGTGAACAAGTGCTGACTCTTGTCAGTCTGCAAAGCAGAAATGAATAGATTAACTATGCAACCTCTCAGCAAGGGTGCCAGAATACACTATATTTATCCTGGGTAAATATAGCTTTGTAGACTGCCTTTGCTTTCACTGCTTTCTTTTTTCTTAAAAATATCAGAATTGCATCAATGTGGCATCTTCTTCCTTTGCCAAAAACCCTGAATGTGTTTGAATGTTGGAGATCTTCTTAGCTAAGAAGCTGAATTGAATATAAATGTCTAATTGTCCCTTATCTGACTTTTCATTGTCAACATTTTCAGTGGTCATCAGCCTTTGCTCTTTTAGTGGTCTCTGTGCCTTTCTCGTTTCCTTGTTTGTTCTGCTGTGCCCTCCAAGCTATTGATATCTCTGGTGTCTCTGCAGCTCCAAGTCTCCTCCTTGCCACCTGCTCATTCTTTTGCTTTCACAGATGCTCAAATTAATTCTTTCTGCTTCATACTTCTCTCCTTTGCACTTGAGTGACATACGCCCAACCACAGGACACATCTTGTTTCTGTTTCTTTAGCTGATTGTCCTGAAAGGGCATTTCAGGAGCCAGAGAAAATTTCTCTACTAATTTTTTTTCTAGGAGTCTTTTCAAATCTTTCTTAAGCAGAAGTCCCAGTGCTCCCATCAAGTCCCTCTTTGAGACCTTCATTTCCTTTCCTAAGCCTTCTCGTTGCCTTTCTTTCTCCAAATATCACGAGGGTGACTTCAAGAAGATTGAAAGGCTCTGTCACAAGATTTTACCATGAATTCACCTTCTTTTCTTCTAATATCTTTTGTTCCTGGTATTTTCCTGGTCTCTTTCCTACCCCAGTGATGCATCCCAGAATGACTGAACTGCTTCCTCCCCATCGTTCATCTTTCTGGTGGCTCCTTCTGTTCAGCTCCTAAATCCATTTTGATGTTCCATGTCCTTGAACATGTTAAAGTAATTCCGTCATAATCCCATTCTCTTTCCCCTTGAGTATCATTAGATGAACACAGCTTCTTCCCCCACCTTCTCTATAACCTCATTGTTCCTTATTGGTCTTCCAGAAATGCAGATCCTTCTCCTGCCTGACAATTAAATCATGCTTTTGTCTCACTGAATCTTCCTACCCTGTGATCAAACACTTCATCTCAACAGTTCATATAGCCAAAACTCTGGTTTCTTTTGCATAGTCACCAGTGCCAACCCCAGTGCTCTGTTCACCTTGCTCAATTTGCTGAAATTTCTCTTGCTTGCTGTTGCATTATCTCACAGTCTGTGGGTATTTACTTTTTCTCATTCAAACTCTTCCTCAAAGCTCATTTCTTCAGAGCTGTTGTCACCACCCTGCCCTTGCCCTTCTGTTATTATTTGCAGGCCTTTTAACAATAGGAGAAAACGGAGAAAAAGAAATGGACAGAAACATTATAAGCTGCCACTTTCTCTGCATCTTCAAAATAGTCTTTTGATAATAAAAAAATAGTCTTTTGATGTTTGTTATTCCTTAGGATAAAGTAGTACAGTGTTTGCCTTGCAGAGCACTGCAAATGCTCCTGGTGCCTTAGAAATATTGGTAATAACAGTAACTGGTTATTTCTTCTGTGCAATCACTAGGAGTTGTCTACGTATAGGGACTATATAATCAGTCTGCTGTCTCAGGGGCCTGCTGTCAGTTTCTCCACCTCCCTTGTGAGCAGGAGAGAATGACTATCTATTAATAATGAGTTATGAGATGCCTGAGATTTTCATCTCCTCGTCAACAAAAAAGCCAAAGGAATTGTATGTAAGAGATCCTTGTCTGAAGGGAAGACAAGATGCCATTTTCATGTAGCTCTAAAAACGCTCTTCAATCTCTTTGCTTGTATTGTGTAAGAAGCTGCTGTGGCATACATGGTCAATGTGGAAGAGGAAAAAAAAGGGGTTGCTCATGTGGGACAAGAATACTGTTTCCTAGGGTACTTATGCTGCTAGTGGGGACCAGTTACTTGCTCATTGAAATGGGATTGTGCTACCAACTTCATCAGAAGGAGAGTACCTTTTTTTTTTTTTTCCTCTTACCATTTCAAAATTGGCCAAGAAAGATATTAAGGTCTCTGCAGTGTTTTCAGCAAGCAGTGCTGACCAAAATAAGTTACAGAGAGTGGCTGAAGAATTAAATCAGTTTCATAAGTGCCTTTCAGCCATAGGAGAAACTAGATCATTCAGTGATTTTCTTCTTTCAGCTTTCATGATAAACTGGGGATTTGTTGAATGACATTATCTGAAGACAGAATCCTTGCTTTGCAGCATAATTCCACAGCAGAAAAATATACATCTATGCTTCAATGTGGATTTTTAACGGCATACAAATAGCTTCCCACACCCAAACTGTGCTATATAACAGCAGCAGTTACCTGGAGTGGTTCAGAACAGTATACAACCTGTAATAGTGGAATAATGAACTTTCTGCAAGGAGGGGACAGTTACAAACTCTGGATGTCCATTTGTGTTACATTAAAATCTTTGTTCTTTAGTAAGAATACTATAAGATTACAAAGGTCCATTTAACTCAAGTAGTATTATCTCTTGTTTTTTTGGTTGGTTGGTTGCTTTCTGAGGACTGCTACTAGCTATTCACACATTTTAGCTGACAAAAAAAAAAATCCCATTTTTCCACAGCCAGTCTGAACTCTCTTTTCATAAAGATTTAAACCAAAGCAGTGCTTGATACATTAGAGAGCTTCTCTCTGTGAAACTACTCTCTCTTTTACCAAAACAGTCTTATGCATAGATTAGGAAAGCAGAGAATACCTAGTATTAAGATGTCTTTACCACATCACTGTTGTAGTCATTTGTACCAATGGAAGATACTCAATTTAAGAAGCATCTCTTTACCAATTCAATATAAATCTAAACAGCCATACAAGGTGTGGGGAGGCTCTTGGGATTCAGCTTATTGATGCTGTTTGCAGCTCATGTTGGCAGAGTTCCTGGCAGAGGTTTTACATCTGAATGTGATCTGTTGTAGCTTTGATCATTTACACAATATCTCATTCTGGTGTGAGGGACAAAAATTTACTTTTACAATTGGTAAAAAATTCTCCACCATAAAAGGGAGAGAATAAATAAATAAATAAATGTATATGTATATATATATATATATAAATCTCTATGTATAACTTCATAAAGCAAAAGTTAATATAACGATACTTAGGTCTGCAAGTGAGTCTTCTAGTCTGTTGCACATGAAACCTCTTGAGATATTGAACACGTGCTTTTGCCAGTAGGTATTAACATGTTTTGCTTCCCACTTTTAGGCAACTATTTCCATTAGATCCTTGTACTTTAGGCAAGGGAGAGAAAGTGAGATACTGAGGGAAAGTAAATTCTTCTTGAATAACATAACTTGTTTACCAACCTTCCACAGCCTGAACTAAGCCAATGGGAGGTCTCTAAATCAGCTATTTAAGAAGCATTTCAGGATGGTCTGTGTGGTGGAATGGAATTGATAATAGAAGTTGCTTGCCTGTACCCTGTGAGCTGATTAGCTCAGGAAGAGTACACAGTGTTACAATTAGCATCCAAAGCCTATTCATCTGTACACTGGCACAGAGAACAGTCTCTGTGGGAGGCTTAACTGAGAGAATTATTCCTGCTTCTATGCTGTTTATAGTTAGCTGGGCATTAAAAGATCCCAAACCTTTAAAAGAAGCTTGGTCTTCAGCAAAGGATTGAAGATGCTAGAAGTCGAAGTGCCTGGCACTCGGCAGGACTGAAGGCAACTGCTGTATTGCTCTCTATCAAGCCTACCATTTTGCACTGCAAGAAAAGTGTTTACCAGCAACACATGAAGAAAATAATGTTAATGGTCAGGATTCAGCAGCCAAGGCAATAAAATGGGTTAAATGTGGAAAATCTTCATGCAATGTTGCAGTTTTCAGTATATATGTGTGGAGGAAACAAACAAAAAATGAAGAAATGGAACAAATTAATGGCCCAATAGTAATATTAATGTGCCCATTGTTGCATATATAGTAACACATATTTATAGCCTTGCATCTAAATAATAAATTAAAATTGCAATGAATGAAGTAGAAATACTATGGTGCAGCACAATATTGTGATCTCCTAACATGGGGCATAGCATTGTCAACATGCACGCATTGCATGGTTATCCATACAAGGCCAAAGCCTGAACTTCTTTCTGACCATACTGTAGCTATCATTACTAAGGAAGGTTTCCAGAAGCCCAAACAATACCCACTCTTTCCCCAACCAAATGTTGCATCGACACCCAGAGGGTCCCCTATCCATGAGTAACATGCACATGATAAGCTACCTTCGGATGCAATCTGCAGCCAGGCTCAGGGGACTGCCAGTCCCGTTTACAACATTGCATTTTGATTTGTGCATCCTAGGAGCTAAGGTTTTCAAGGACAGCATCTCCATGTGAGAATAGCTATGGGCCACATCAGTACATGACAAGCTTCCCGTCAACAAAAGGAAAGACAAAAGCCTTAATGCTCTGGGGTGAAGTTGACCTAAAAACTCTTACAAGCTCCCCTAGTTAATTGGGATTTTGTTTGTCTTTTGATTTCAAAATGGTCTTGCTTCATATCTATTTTGGTACCATTGCATTTCTTTGCTCTCCATGTGCAAGGTTACAGTCACATTGTAGGAGCCTGAGTGTTTTAAACACCTGTCCCAATGGTTGAGTGACCCTTCTGGCCATGCCTGACATCAGCCTGACGTTGGAGCTAGAAAGGTTGCTTGGTTAACCAACTTGTCTTTCTACTCTTGACAAGATTGTACCAAGCCCGTGTTACTTCCCACTAATTCCGCACCTTATGCATTTTGTGTATTATCAGGATGAAACCGCCTTTGATAGTTAGTCTCTTTCAGACTGCAGCTGGTTTTAGCATTCAGAAATACACTCTGAGCTTAATGTCAGCTCTTTGTTATCTTGCTTCTATGTCTTGGCATCTGCTGAGATTGAGTAATTCCCTTCCTTCATTTATATTTATATTTTGTAGGTATTTATAGATAGTAGCTATGGCCCCTCGAGTTTTCTTTTTCTCTAGCTTATATTTATAGACCTTTGACAATCATCCCTTACATTTTGTGCTTATCTTTCCAATACTTATGTGCTGTTTGTTAGCCATTGCATTGCTGCCTTACTCCTCTTTCCCCCATGAATGCATTTCCTCTGCATTCTCCCCAAAGTGGTGATACTAAGACTCACTTTACTGCAACCTTGCTAATTGAAGATGATGCAGCCCCAGTAGATATAATAAATCATCTGTCAACACTCAAGCCCTGAAAAGCATTCTCAAACAACTGGCCATTTCTTACCTTTTAGAAGATTGCTGCTGTTTCTCCTGCTGCATGTGGAAGGGACCATCTCTAGCTATTTGTTCAGCACTCGGCACGGTGAATTTCCAGTTGCTTCTGGATTCCTGTGGTGGTTCTGTAAAGTGAGATAATTAGAAATAAAGGCAGCAGTGACGAAAAAGTGAAGACTTGAGTGTAAAGCCAGAATCTCACCAGCTCTGCTTTTGTAAGGAACTTAATTTTCACACTGAACATTCCCAAACTAGTGTAGCTGTAAGAGAGTTCGAATTGAAGGTGATAATGATATGGACTGGTGCAGATTTTCCTGAACCATATGTGATATCAGCAATCTAGGCTCATAAATTGAATGCAGTAGCTGTGAAAGTGCCTTGAATTATTTAATTCAGTTGTCCAGTGAGAACTCAGAATTATTAAACCTTTGCTGACCACTGCCTGTACAATTTTTTTCCACACCAAGCTTCCCTTGCCAACTGTGTGCAGTTGGCATATTTTTAAATACACACACTCATCTTTCTGGCCTCTGACTCATCTTGAGTTCTTCTCATACATTTCTCTCATATTTCTCCAGATCACTCTGCTCTAACTTTGCCTCTGAGTTTGAGGCAGATTCTCCACCATATTTTAATTCTTTTTCTGATTTTAAAATATCTTGACTTCAGAGTTTATCTGTGTGGTAATGCAATCTAAATTCAAGAAAGAAGAGAATAATTTCCCTCCTAGTAAACTGACTTATTTTTTAACTTCTCAGGAGAAGTGAAAACTTCACTTGTTCTAAATGATGGAGGCTTTTATTTACCTCTGCTTGGGCTTTCCTCTGATTAGAAGGCATTTTTTTAAATCATATCAAAAGGGAGACACTTGTAATTTCTAATACTGGTGAAGGTCCTGCTCTTATTCTTAAATAGCTTTCCTCAGCAGTCATGAGTAGCAGTGGTAATTCACGGGGCAGCTTCCTCCTGCATGGTGAGACTCTTTGCTCTGCAGCGCATCGTGCACGGAGTGCAGACTGCATCCACATCTTCCTTAGGGTAGAAATCCCAAGGAATTCACATTACCTGCTCTTCCTGGCAAGCAGCTTCTTTGTGACTGGGACCTCAAACTTTTCAAGTAACTTTGATAAGCCCAGGATTTTACCTGCAGGTAGTATCTACTGGCCTCTGATACTTCTAGAAAGAGTTGAGATTAACACAGACCCTTGCAGAATTTAGGAGACGAAGGGCATATTAGAGGTATACTGATTTCTTAAGCACACTTTTCAAACTTTAACCTAGCTTGCAAATACCAAAGGTATTACATGCTATCTGAAAGGCTATTTTTTTTCCCTTTAACTCAAAAGTTTTAACCATTTAAATGAGTGAAAAAAAATGTATTTGGTATCAAGAAATCTCATGTGTCTATCTAGGGTAGAAGAGATCAGAGTGAAAGCACTTGTCTTAGCAGAGGGGTAGATGGCACAGTGACAATATCACTGTGCTTCTGAGCCTGCGTGTACCATGCTGTTTAAACTTCTCATGCTGCCCTGTGTCAGTGAGTGAATGTTTGTGCTAGAAAGCTGTAAAAGTCCAGCAGGGATAGGATAAATGAAGGCTTAGAAACTCATAACTGATGATTTAAGGGACCAGCATGCCTGTAAGATTAACTTATAATTTATAGGGGAGTATTTATTCCATCTGATGATGTAGTGAAACTTTTGGAGATTTTATGCTACAGTAAGTAGTGTTTAAGCATCATCATCTATGGCTATATTTCAGAAGCATAACCTTGTATGTGTGCAACACATAATAGCTGTAAAGCACAAACTGTGAACACACCATTGCCAGCAAAACCAGAGGATGTTTGCTGAGTTCTGATGCTGTTAATACAAGCAGTAAGCTGATGGCATAAATAAATAAGACCATCACTAGATGAGGAAAGAGGAACTTGTCTGCATAGTAGGCTAACTGTATGAGGAAATGTTTATTTGAAGTTCAAAATATGTTTCAAGTTTTCAGAAAAATCTTGGAATAAAAGCCTCCAATCTGTCATCACCTGGTTTATCTCCAGAAATCTAGGATGCTGCTCTAAGGTGGAGGGGTGCAGTTTGAGCTGCTGTGCTATACCATGATATCTCTGCTTCTTTCTGTAGGTAAAAAACAAAGCCCTTTGGCCCCCATATATTTGTTGTTGAGAAGAAAGTGGTAACCTAAATGTAGAACAAATGAAGTGTGCTACCACTAAGAGATTTCCGAAAGGGCATTTACACTAGTGACTGTAAAAGCTGCATGTGGCAGACTGAAAAAAAAGCACACAAATCTCCTTGTTTTATGCTGTTACAGCTTTGACAGGTCCTCTCTTGGGGTGGTTGCTCCTAAGATGCATTAATTCTAGCACTTAAGTGCCCGTGTTCAGTGAAATAGAGGCATGAACTGACCTTTCTAGAAGGAAAAGGTTAGTGTTGAAAAACACTGATTTCAGCAATCCATCTTCTCAAGGTAACCCAGGAGTTTATAGTTTGCTTAAATATACACTGATGTCGCTGTTCCCTTGAAAAATAGCTCTCTAAAGTGATCTATGTAGCTGAACCAATATTCCTGCTCATAAACTTTGAATTTTAATTGCCCACTATCTCATTATGTCTGTGTCACCTGCGAGCATGGAGCAGATGTCGAGATGCATCTACATCTCAGATGCTGCTGAGATGGCAGCCAGAGAGCTGTTCTTATAAATCTTCCTGGTAGTTCTTGCCTACAGTCATTTTGGGAGGGGTCTGAAAACACTGCCACACATCAGAAGATGACTATCATAAATAGGATAGCGATAATGTCTTTATCCACTTTGCATCAGTTGTTTCAATTACTCCAGTTACATAACAGTAATATTAATCAGACAACTGTGTCACATGAAGACCTATAATTGGGGGATGAGTAGAAAATCTGAACAAAGCAATTGGAGTCAGTATTGGGACCAATTTTTAACAGAGAGTTTATTGAGTAGAAAAGTCTCACCAGAGAACTAGTGGAAACCTCATCACTTCAGTTACCTGAAGTGACTAGGTGGGACTCCTGAGAAATGTTGTAAGGGATGATTTCCTACTGACAACTCAGAAGCGATATCTTATCTAACAGCTCTTGTCTCTGCTTGATACCCTCTGAATCTATGTTTTTCCAGAAAGCTTGACAGACACATCTAAGATAGCTAGACTAGTGGACTTTGTGAGACCGGAAAGAGGCCCCAGGGCTTTGATGCTGTGAAGTGACAAATATTTTATGTCTGCTAAAAGACTCAGAAGTGCCCCTCATGTCTCCTCCATGACTAAGCATGAAGCTAGACCTGGGTTTGTAGGGCTCCTTCTGCCGTTCTTCCAGGTGGCCCAGACAACCCCTTTCCAAATGCACGTATAATGTAGTATGGATGAAGTATGGACCACTAGACTAGTTCCAAAAAATCAGCTGAAATTCCAATACATTAATTGCTTAGTGTGTGCTCTGTGCCCACAAAGGTCACTGCACCATCCATTGCTTTTCCTTGTCTTGCTTGAAAAGACAGGGGCTAACGATGCTTCCAACCACTTCCATAAGGAGATTATTCTGCAGTTTAACAGAGTGCCAGGACATCCCTCCTGATACCATCTGACTTACATTTTTTCTTTGCTAAGCTTTGTCCCATTAATTTTACTCACAAAAATAAAAATTGTTCTACAACTCTGTGTTTTTACATGCTCTGAGTATTTTGAGGCTATTCTTGTAGTCTCCAAGTAGGCATTACTGGGAAATGTATTTTCTTCCTCCTTGCAAACTATGCACTACATTTAATTGTAAGCTTGTGATTAGCATGAAGATAATAAAAAGACATTTAAATTAGAACTGATTGGAAAATATAGCTATGGGACAGGAAACCAACAGGAATGTTGCTGGGCCTAATCCAGTAAAGCTTTTAGGTTTTATTTTTTTATTTTTTATTTTTTTTTAGTTTTCAATGAGATACTGCTGGCATTAGTGGGAAGCTAGGAAACTACAAAAGAGTTAAAAGCCTACATCAGGAGATGGTATCCCAGATGCCTTGTTGGACGCAAGCCTTTGCATTTCCATACACTGAAAGCCTTTTTTTCTGGAAGTACATCAGAGCAGGAAGCCCTTGCCATGGCATAGATGAGGATGGTCACTTGCTGCCTTCCTCCAGCGCTGTGGGGAGCTCACAGCTCCCTGCAAGGCCATCACAGGGTGCTGGCTGGTGCTGTACGTTTCCTCATCCATAGGTCGATGACGGCATAGAAAGTTTCAGAAAGCTCTGGTGACTGACTGAGGAGGGAGAAGGCAGAAGGGTGCTTGATCTGCCCAGGCCCACAGCAGTCCAGGAAAACAGTATGGGCCCAGAAGTGGCTTTCAACGAAAAGGAACACTAATTTGCCCACTGTTTCATTTCTTACATGTGCTGTAGTGGCGTGACAGTAGAAATGTCTGTGCCATGGCTTCTGTTAAAAGACTTTATTATGCACCTAGGGAGTTGAGAAGGTCTGTGGATATAAATCTCCTTTTTGAAGCTGCTGGAAGGCAAATTGCCAGTTTGAACAGAAACCAAGTGGCAACTTGGCTTGCAAACCAGGAGGCGTACAGCTTGCACAAGGTGCCAAGAAAGTATTTTAAAAGAAGTGAGTGATTGTGGCAGAGTTGGATGCGCGGCAGGCTTGGTGGATCTGCAACAGTTTTCTGAACAATACAGTGGTGTAAAGCACATCTTAATGGTTATAGACATTTTATCCAAGCCTGTCTGAGTGATTAGTCTAAAAGGTACAAAGGGTTCTGAAATAACCAGGGCCTTCAAAGCAGTATTTAGCAGGGGGTGCATGCCACAGAAATTAGACTGATTAGGGAGAAGAATTTTTAAAACAGCCTTCAAACAGGCTGGTAATGCAGTATTTTGTTCACCACTGTGTTATTCATAATGCGAATGCCCATATCCAGTATCCAGATGGCTGATGCTCCCACGTGGCCACTCCAGCACAGCCAAGATCCAACACTCCTTGTTCTACGTACAAAACATCTCCTAACTATCGTAATGATATAGAGAAGACTACCCTATGTGACCATTTCTGCATTCTCATGAACAGTTTGTACTGGTTATTTGCAAACCTCTGATCTATACAAAGTTTGGCCAGTGAGTCTCATGTTGCCCTTTCTGCAGCCCCTCCATATCCCAGGGTCCCTTTATGTGAAATGGGAAATATGACCCTAACCTCTGCCATCAATGGCCTGGGGAGTTTGGGGTGAAAAACAGGAAGGAAGTGGGAGCTTTATTTGCCTGAGGAGAGTATGAAGGTTGACTCCAGCTCAGAGAAAAAGCAACTGAGTGAGGTCTGGTAAGAAAACCCTTTGGAGCCCATAACCACCAGCTCTCCACTTCTTGCTCAGCAAGTTGATTTCTGGAGCTTGGAGTTTCTCTGCATGGTGGTCCATATCCTTCTCTCTTTCTGTCAGCTGCTCTTGTTAGAGACAGAGATTGGAGTGAGAGCCCCTGGGCTGGTCCATTACAGCTTGTGTGTCCTTCTTATGTCTTATGGACAAAAGGCAGCAAGGAAAGCCCTGAGCTGACTACTGCCCACAGCCCCCACATGCCTAGGATTGATGTGACGAGCTCCTGTGGGCGCCCCAGCCTTCAGCGAAGCATTGTCCTGATGCAGCTGATAATGCCCTTCCTGGCTTTCCTTACTCCCAGGAAGCTATCTTGTTTTTCTCAGGCACTTTGCACTTCCCCTATACCCATGCAACATCCCTCATCTCTTACTGCCCTTATGTGTCTATGGTGCCAGTCACTGCCATGAACCTGATTTCAGTATTATCCATGCCTATTCATCCATCCATCCAAGTCAAAGCTGGAATATCCCCAGCCACCTCCTTGCAGTGTTGAGGATTGTAGCAACATCTCCATAGCACGAAGCATCTGAATTCAATGCAGGGCACTGTTTGGGGTTTGCTTTCTGCTCAGGAAGCAGCCCTCATGAGACAGGATGTGGCCCTGTAGCACTCATAAGCTGTTTGTGGACAGGGCTATGGTCTTGCCAGTTCTGCCATGTGCCATAAAATCAAGGACTGTATAAGGGACACTTGAAAGCAACAGCTTCAACCACATGCACACGCATTGCCTTTCCTCTGCAGCACAAATACTGTGTCACCACCTGCTTATGCTGACAGTCCTAGGGTGCTTCATGTATTTTGGGTACCATTTCACTGTTTAACAGGAATGCTGCTGTAACTACTGGAGACCAGCCTCAGGGAGATTTATCTCTTCAACCATCCTCTGTACTTCTTTGCAGGCCAAGCTGTGTTTTTAAAAATTGATGATGTTTCAAAGATTGCTCTTTAAAATAGATTTAATTATTTTCCTATGTTATTTTTTTAAAGATGACTTCTTTTGAAAACCCCTGTCTGTTCCGCATTTTCACAAAAATAAAATTGTCATAAGAAATGTTCATTTTAATGAGCCTGGTCAGGTGACTCAAGCTTGTCATCAAAAGCAGTGATTTTAAGGTGAGCCAAAGAAACTTGGAGAAAATCAACATGTGGAAATTAGAAACAGTAAATAATCATAGAATATACGAGTTGGAAGGGACCCACAAGGGTCATCAAGTTCAACTCCTGGGTCCCCAAAGGACCATCCAAAAAATCAAACCATATTTCTGAGAGTGTTGTCAAAATGATTCTTGAACTCTGTCAGGCTTGGTACCATGACCGCCTCCCTGGGGAGCCTGTCCCAGTGCCCGACCACCCTCTGGGTGCAGAACCTTTCCCTAACCCCCAGCCTGACCCTCCCCTGTCCCAGCTCCATGCCGTTCCCTCGGGTCCTGTCGCTGTCCCCAGAGAGCAGAGCTCAGCGCCTGCCCCTCCGCTCCCCTCGTGAGGGAGCTGCAGGCCGCCATGAGGCCTCCCCTCAGCCTGCTCTGCTCTGGGCTGAACAAACCAAGGAAACTCAGCTGCTCCTCATATGTCTTGCCCTCTCGACCCTGTGCTCAGGTGGCCAAGAAGGCCAACAGCATCCTGGCTTGCATAAGGAGCAGTGTGGCCAGCAGGTCTAGGGAAGTGATTGTCCCCCTGTACTCAGCTCTGGTGAGGCCGCATTTTGAGTACTGTGTTCAGTTTTGGGCCCCTCGCTACAAGAAGGACATCGAGGTGCTCGAGCGAGTCCAGAGAAGGGCAACGAAGCTGGTGAGGGGTCTGGAGAAAACTCTTACGAGTAGCTGCTGAGGGAGCTGGGATTGTTCTGCCTGGAGAAGAGGAGGCTCAGGGGCGACCTTATCGTACTCCTCTACAGGTACCTTAAAGAAGGCTGTAGAGAGGTGGGGGTTGGTCTATTCTTCCACGTGCCTGGTGATAGGATGAGGGGGAATGGGCTAAAGTTGCGCCAGGGGAGGTTGAGTCTGGATATTAGGAAGAACTTCTTTACTGAAAGGGTTGTTAGGCATTGGAATGGGCTGCCCAGGGAAGTGGTTGAGTCACCATCCCTGGAGGTCTTTAAGAGACGTTTAGATGTAGAGCTTAGTGATATGGTTTAGTGGAGGTCTTGTTAGTGTTAGGACAGAGGTTGGACTAGGTGATCTTGGAGGTCTCTTCCAACCTAGATGATTCTGTGATTCTGTGATCTTCATAGCCCTCCTTTGGACACTTTTTAACAGCTATATGTCTTATATTGTGGTGCCCAGAACTGCACACAGTACTCGAGGTGAGGCCGCACAGCGCAGAGCAGTGCAGGACAATCCCTTCCCTCGACCGACTAGCGATGCCATGCTCGATGCATCCCAGGATACGGTTGGCCCTCCTGGCTGCCAGGGCACACTGCTGGCTCATATTCAACTTGCTGTCAACCACAACCCCCAGATCCCTTTCTGCAGTGCTGCTCTTCAGCCTCTTGTCCCCCAGTCTATAAGTAAAACCTGGGTTGCCCCTTCCCAGGTGCAGAATACGGCACTTGCTCTTATTGAACTTCATATCGTTGGTGATTGTCCAGCTCTATAATTTGTCCAGATCTCTCTGCAAGGCTCACCACCCTTGACAGAGTCAATAGCTCCATCCAATATGGTATCTTCCGCGAACTTGCTCAAAGTCCTTCATCCAAATTGTTTATGAAAACACTGAAGAGGACTGGTCCTAAAATGGAGACCTGAGGAACCCCACTAGTGACAGATCACCAGCTGTAACGCTGTTTACAAGAACCCTCTGGGCCTGACCTGACAGCCAATTGTTCACCCATCTTATTATGCTTTTATCTAACTGTATTCTGGTCATTTTGTCCAGAAAGATACTGTGAGAGACAGTATTAAAATATTTACTGAAATCCAGAAAATACGAAAAACACAAAAGTATTTCTTCTTCTTCTTCTTCTTCTTTTTCTTCATAAACAGACAAGTTGTGTTTAAGAAACCCATACTTTTTTTTTTTTAATGAAGAGTATCTTGTATGCCCAACTGAAATCATATTTTATTATGAAATTGGTATGTGCTGTCCTGACTAAGACCTTGTGTTTTTCCAGGATGTCTCTATCAAACAAGCACAGCTGTAGCTGTGAGGGACCCAAGGGCACCACCAACCCAGCCCCTGACAGTCCATGGAGGTCTCTGATGCCCTGCAACTGCCCCCATTCCCTGGCTGGGGTGGTGGGACAGGCTCTGCTGAGTGCTATGGGGAAACCCCTCTCTTTCCAGAGCTCCTGGCCCTTGCTCTGCCCTGACAATTACCCTGTTTTCATTTGTTTAACCTGCAAAAAGTGTGTAATAGGATGCAAAATTAAGGTGAAGAGCTGTAGAGAGCCAATGAGATATGTTCTTGGGGCTGTCCTGTCTTCCCTGTGGATCTCTTCTTTTCACTGCAGTGATTGATTACTTTGTTCTCATCTTGCACTTTCTCCCAAACCCAGTTTGCCTGGGTACTGGAAGGGGTACACCCTCACTGCTTGCACTTCTTCCCTTCTGTCTTTACATGCCGTTAAGCATAATTCCACTTTCCACTGTCACTAGAGCAATGACTCTAATCCCATCTGCAGTTTAAAACTCTTTAGTTTCTATCTTGCTGCTATTACAGATTCCTGGAAACGCAAACTTACTAGGAATTTCTGGTAAATGATAAAGGAAAAGGTGCCTGATTTGCCTCAATTTGTCTCTTTCAACGGAGATACAATTTTTACTTAGAAAACTCAGGAAAATTCTGGTATGGCACTTCAGGAGATGCAACAAGAACTGAATTATGTCTATTTTGGGAGCCTCCAGCCTTTGCCAGCCCAGGCGCCAATACCCAGGAAATAACATGCTGCTGCAGTGGACATTGTTCTTTGCTCTCCTTTGCTGTCTCTGGTTTAACATTTTAATTCCTATTCCTGTTACCAAAATGACGTCAGGACTTCTTCACCCAAGCCAACATTTCTCACCACATGAACTATATCGAAAGGATTACTGTGCCAAATGCTGGCAGTGTCCCAGGGTTTTTGCTGTGTCAGGATATCAGCCCACTCCTCCTTGAAAAGACCTAAAAATAAATGTGTTTCCTTGTTACCAGCTTAGTTCTATGGGAGTTGGCAGCAGGGACTGAAATGATCTTTTCAGACCTTCCAAGTCCTTTAACATTTTTGTAGTCTTTTTTTTTTTTTCCATCGGGTATTGCAAGATAGATTGCATTTTCCTTTGCTCTGATTCTTGTGCTTGAGACCTGTTTCTGTAAACTATGATTGTATATGATGCATCTTTTGTCTTTTTGGTTTCCTTGGCCTTGTCCACTTGTCAGCTCATGCGTTACTGGGAGCAGTAAGAACATCCTGTCCTCTTTGACTCCTGTCTTCTGAGGTAGTTATTTGTGAGCCTTCTGGGGCTTGTGAGCCTTTGTGGGGCTTCTGGGGAGGGACTCTTTGTTAGGGAGTGTAGTGATAGGACAAGGCGGAACGGCTTTATACTGAAAGAAGGTAGATCTAGATTAGATATAGGAAAGAAATTCTTTACTCAGAGCGTGGTGAGGCACTGGAGCAGGTTGCCTAGAGCAGGTGTGGATGCCCCATCCCTGGAGGTGTTCAAGGCCAGGCTGGATGGGGCTTTGGGCAACCTGGTCTGGTGGGAGGTGCCCTGCCCATGGCAGGGGGGATGGAACTGAATGGTCTTTAAGGGCCCTTCCATCCCAAACCATTCTGAGACATGATGATAAGTTACTTGGAAGTATGTCTTTGTGATGTCTTGCATAATTTTTGTAGCAAGTAATTTTTATGGAAAACATGTTATTTCTACTTATGTAAGTATCTTCCCAGCAGAGATTTGCTTTAATGGCAATAACAACTTCTTTCTATTCAGGTCTCCAGAATTCTTAAGGGTATTATTTTCCCACAAGACCAATGAGTTGCATTGCCTACTATGACATATCTGAAAATGATACCATTCCCAAAGAGCATGTGTGAAGCCCTTCTCTTAAAAAAGAAATAATCCTTTAAGACTACTTGAAGTTAAAATCTTTTATTTTTATAAAAAATTGTTCTAGCGATTTTTGTTGTACAATTTTGAGAATTTTTCAGTTGGTTTTCATTTACTTTTGTCCTACAATTTTGGATAAACTGGTGACATTTCTCCTGGACTGTCCAATGCATTAGAGACCATTGCAACCAGCCTTTTTATTATAACTTAGAATGTGAGCATCAGGAGCTCAGAAACTCAAAAACTGTATTTCTCTCAGCTTTTCTAATTAATTACATAATAGACAGATTGAATGAGTAAAGTGTTCAAAGTGGCTGCTCTGTGTCATTCTGATATTTCTTTTAGGAACTGCAGGAGAAAAGTTATGTAACTACAAAAAAAAAAAAAAAGGCAGGAAAACCACTTAAGGAACTAAAATTCTGATTTATAAATTGCTTCACCAGAAGCAATAGTGACTCATACTTTCATTTATTTTACAGGAGATAAATCTGAGGTTGTTTGGCTCAGGCGCAACTCTTCCCAGGGAAAAAAAAAGGCCAAAAGCCAATTCACAGAAAGACGAGTCGAATACTAAAACTCAAGATGACAATCTGACAGCCACTTGGCATCTGCTCTCAGATGGCAGCCAGCTGGCTTCTCACAACAGTATATACACCAGAAACATTGTTAGGAAGAGCTTGCTGAGAAAGTCAATGCCGTATATGCATAGATGCAACACCTCCTGCACAAAGCCCAATGGGTTGGTGCTTCACAGCAGCACAGCTCTAGCACTTGCGTCTTTCCTCGCAACACATGCATCCCCCAATATCTATAAGGAATTAACAGATTAGTGATGAGTGCTAATCAGTAATAACCACCTGTTTTCCCAGGCTCTATCTTGCTAATATACAACAGGATATGTGTTTACTCAAGGCACAGTCAACTGTATAACTTCAAGGCCATCGAGGCTGTTGGACAAAGGCTTCAGACAGTCAGCTCTTTGGAAGTAGAATTGCTTTTGTTTGCACAGTGCCTTGCATGAGATGAACTCTCTTACCTTTGTGGTTTGTAATACCAGTACAGTTATTGCTAGACTTTCTGTTGGGAGAAGGCCAAAGCTTCTATCCCTGTCCTGCTCTGGAGACAGGTTGAAAGCCAATTGGCACACGAAGCTGTCACACTCTGTTCTGTGATGTGGACATTTCGCAGTCCTGTTCTCAGGTCCCAGCGACAATTGTGCTGAAAATGGGCTAGTGACAGCGATGTGTACTTCACTTTGCATGGAAGACGTTGTTCCTGCTAGGCACAAAAATGAGAGCAGGGACAAATGTCTGCATCTACAAACAAAGACTATTGCATAAAGCTGCATCTGAGAGGCCTAATAGGATCTTCTGTCATTAGCTGCTGAATGTGTATTAACTTCAGGTCTTTTTTCTACATCTGCACCAGCTCTTTCAAGTGCTCTTGTTTTTGGCTCTGTGAATCCCTGTTCCACCTCTGTTTACTGGTAGCTGTCACAGCCACACAGCCCATCATCTGAAGTATTTGTATGATCACAAATTCGCTGCAGAACACTGAGAGCTTACCACTTCTGGCAATTAACTCGAGATAAATAAAAGCGGTAAGAGGAGGTTAAGTCACCCACCTGCGGAAGATGGCTTAGTGCTGAGTGCTCTCAACAGATAAGTGCATCTGAGGAAGGGCTTATTGCAATGCATTCCTTACAGTCTTTTTGTTGATGCACAAAAGATTGAGGAAATGGGAAGAAAAGGAAAATGACTCTATCTTTTGGGTTACAGTCACAGGGAATTACACAGGAACTGGGTTGTAGAAGAACACTGGTTGTTTCAGAATCTGCAGCAAAAGAGTGCACTAAGAACAGGGAACAGAGAGCTGATGCCATGAATAGAAATCTTGGTCCGGCCATGGCCCAGGCTGCGTGACACAGCGTACATGATACATTGCCCATTTAGGTTATTTATATGATGCTATATATTCCACCAGCATTGTAGGAAGATGAGCTCTGTTTTCTGAGAGTCTTGTGTTGCAAGTGAAACAGAAACAACACAGTGATTAATTGCAAGGTGAAAATATAGGAAAGGGCAGCACTAAATTAGATGAGAAACAAAGCTCAGGTGAAGAAGCAAATGCTGATCAGGGCCAGGAAAATGGCATGAGGAAAGGCAGAGGATTGCTAGGTGGACACAAAGTACTGCAAAGCAAGGAAGGCAAGGGTGAGGCCTGAGAGTAGGAAGGAAGGAAAAGTGAGGTTAGACAGAGCTGTGTGTCTCTGGGAAGTGAAGTCACAAAGACTGTGAACTTGGAAGAAAACAGGAAACTGGGTTATAGGGATGGTGGACTGGAATATATGTGTATATGGTGAAGCAGAAAAGTTGACTTAGGATACAGTATTTTCAGAAGGCATGGGCAAACAAAGAAAGACAGGATAAAGACAAAAGTAGTCTGAGTAGATTCAGTAAGTGCAGAAAATTCCTGGTTGTGAGCCTTCACGCTGCCTGGTGAGGGGTCTGCCTGTAGACCTATACAAGCTTTTGGCACTCTCGAAAGTGAGTGTAAAAATACCTGCTCAGAACTGGATCTAATGGTAGTAGAGCTAGGTTTAAACCACTGGACACAATAATTCCCCGAGGAATAGTATCACAGTTGTGCAGCTTCCCACCTGCATGTATCCAGTTAAATGCCTCTCTTGGGAAAAGAATATGCATGTCATATGTTATATAGGGGACAGCAGGGAGGCTAGATGCTGCAATGAGCTGCAGTTACTGCACTCCTGCATTTTATCTTTCCCATGGTATATTGCAGTGATTCTTTTCTCCAGAGAGAAAAGCATAAAAAGGCCGATGAAGAACTCCTGTTTTGTTATAGGTGCAGATCCTTCGCCTATTCCAATGCTGTCCCTTTGGGAGGCAGAAGGGAGAAGTACTGCAAGGATGTTGACTTGGGAACATCTGAGGAACAATATAAATGGTTGTGACACTGCTGAAGCGCAGCACAGAGTCTGCTCTGCGCAGGTCCAGAGATTGCTGTACTATGGACTTGGCGTCAGCTGAAGGGCACAGCATGTTCGAAGGCCTCGTTTACTGCACAGTTCAGGTTGGAAGAAACCAGGAAGGAAATCGTTACGCGAGCATTCCTTCTCTGTATTGTTTGCAGGATACACGGGGAGATTTTTGGCTTAATGTTTTGGTAGTTCAAAAGACAGAGCCAGCACAGTTGAGAAGGAGGGCTGGCAGCACAGAATCTGGCCACAGCAAAAACTGATTTCCATGCTGGCTGCCACACTGATTGCATCTTCGCTTGACCCTTCAGTGGCAGCTCTGATAGACCTGCACATCAAACCACACATCTCTCATAGCCCAGCTTAACGTTGTGGCTGTGCTGCTGGCTGACTACTCAGACTTGCATGTTGGAGTTTCCTGGAAAGGGACAGCCCCAAAATGTTGTTTTTCTTATGGATGGACTTGTATGGTGGCAATGGAAATACTTACAAAGCCTGGGCCTGATTAAATGTTGTATTATAAGGAGTAGAGTTATTCTAGTAAACCATATGATGGTACCATTGTCTTACAATATACTTTGACAGAAAGTTCAGAATGTTTTTTGGACTAGGATTAATGCAAGGAGGGCCAACATTGCTCAAACAATATTAGATTTGGAGCTTCAAAAATCAGGATAAACTATTCTTCCAGTGTCCTAATCCTATTTGCATCATTAAGGGCCTACTGCATTGCAGGAAAATGCATTTCAGAGGACAACATTCTTCAAACAGAAAGAAGTGGCTTTAGCCTTTTGTGTGTGAGAAAAAGGCAAAGAAAAAGATTATGGAAGCCAAATTACGACACGTTCATTCTGAATCATTTAAAGAGCTTGAGGCATGGACTGTATTTTTCAGCATTTTAAAAATTTATTTTATATGCTACAATAGAACTAGAAAGCAGCTGGTATAATTGATGCTGTTTTTTCTGTACAAGGATGGTTTACTAATTACTGTTAGCAGCTCTGTGTTAATGGGTAGGGGTTTTCAGGATCCCAGAAAAAGCATCTTGTTTTGATCCTTACAGTTATAAGCCCAAGTTGTAAACTTAACACTAAGTATTCCTAAGAAATGTGGATCATTATATTAAATAACAGCCAGGGGCCATAACAGTTTTGAGCCTCAATTCTTTTAGCCAAACACAATTTTTTAGCTATATTTTAAAAGCAGAATCATCCCTAGGATGTTTTCATTACTTCTGTAACATATCGGTTGCATTAACTACTGAGCTGGAGTCATGTATCTCGAATACCTTGGTGAATAAACATTCTCTAATTCAGCTTTTTTTCATTCTCTAATTCAGCTACGTCTTTTTTACTGTGACTTCATTGTCACAACTTACCACTTCTGGATGCATCTCTGGGAAATAAGTTTTAATCTCTGTGGTGTATACCAGGATTGACCCGATTCTTCTTCTTGAAACACTGCTTTTAGCTTTTTTTTATTTTTTCTATGAGAAATCTTACACTTGCTATAAGGCGATGAAAGCTATATGTTGAAGGAGATGGCGTTTGCCCTGAATGTTGCACATATGATTGCCTAGTTGCTTGGAACTAAATTCAATAATCATAATTATCTTCTTCCGTTTTTTAACCTTAATTCACAGAGCAGTGAATAAACAAACTGAATGCAGGTCTGCAGAGGTTCTAAATTACTCTTCTGAGTGCTCCATCCACCCGTTCTTCCCCACCTAATGAGACTTGGAGAGGTAGACAACAGAGGGAAGTTGGAATGCCAGCGGGAAAGAACTGCAAATGGCTTTTTCTATGGGAATGGTCATTTGTAAATCCCCCTACTGTCATGGGCACTGATCATCTAGTCTTGCTGAAGACTTGCTCCACAGACCATGTGCTTGCTCTGAGCTTGCTCTGTTCTTGAGGAGTGAGAAAGGACCTGATATCTTTTTTCTTGGCCCAATAAAACAAAGACTATGCAGGAACTTTTGTATTTTCCAGTTTGGCTTCTATTTTGTGTTCTTCAGGGCGGCAGATGCATACAGTCTGACATGAGGCATAAAGCTCAGTGAACATTTTTCAGTTCAAAAGCTTCACCCCCTTTAAGCAAAATACTTCAAAAAGAGGATAGAAAAAGAGAGTGCCTTCTGCAGCAAGCTTAGCAAATATTTTTGCTACTTAGGGCACTTTCTTTCCTGCACATCAAAGGAAAATACCACTCTTCATTAAAGGTATGAATTAACTTATCATGGGATCTAATTGATATTTTGATTCAAGCAAATATCACTCTTACTTTTTTGCTCTACAGCTGCATAATATCTAAGACAGCTCACTGAGCAGTCAGTGTTGAGAAATCATGATCAATTTTGTAAAGCCTATCGAACATTCCAAAATTCAGTTTCTCTTTGGGCAGAAAATAAAACTGCCTTTGAACTGTATTGGGCACTGAGTTTTGGTCTCAGGCAAATCCAGAAATACATGAGAAAAATAAACACCTGAACAAACAATTTCCAGCTACATATTTTGAGCCCCAAAGAAGGTCATTTGATTGATCGATTCATTCTCTGAACTGGTTACCTCGTTTTTAGCAGTAGCTTCTGGATTTTGATGTGAGCAGAAGCACAGTCTTTTTCCTGTGAATGTCAGCTCCTGTGACAACAAGAGTTTTGCCTTGGGCATTCAAGGTGAAAGGACACGGTTTGGTTTTTAAAAGGTGGGAGAGGAAGGCAATGGAACAGGCTGGATCTAAATCTAAAATTTCCAGCTTACACATGAATTGCCCTGTGACAGAAAGGAAGGTGACTGCCGGGGAGAAGGATTTGATGCTTGCTTCAGTCCCTCAAATTCTGTCTGATTTCTATGCAAGTCTAGTGCTTTCATGAGATTATAAGCATCCGTGTACAAGTAAAGCAAAAAATTTAACCTAGACAAAGCATGATCTTACAGTAAAATATTTAATTGAGACTCAGGAGACATGGGTTTATTTCCAGGGCCTGCTGTAGCCTGTGTGGACTTGTACAACTCATCTAAAGCCTCTCACACTTGCATTCTTAATTTAGCAATGGGGAGAGTAGCATAATATTATGATATGTGATAAAGTCAATGTTTGTATGGTGACAAGGCTCTAAAAATACTAAGAAACAAAAACAGCACCACCTCCAGAGTCTAATTTTAACCTAACCACGTCACAGAAAGGCTGTGTAAGTAGCAGGCTTTTTTTTTTTTTTTTTTTTTTTTTTCTGGTTTTGCATCCTTGCTGTAAAGAGAGCAGGGAAAAAAAAAAAAAAAAGAAAAAAAAAGGAAAGACTGAAGGTTGTTCTATTCATTTACATGTGAGTTATCCCAGCTTAAATTGCTCAGGGGAATGTCTCTCTGCCACAGGTCAAATTGATGTTCCCAAGGGGACATGCCTGAGTTGCTACCAGAAGGCAGAGCACTGGTCCTAGAGCGAGAGTTATTGCTCATGAAATGTGCTGGAGGATGAAGCTGAGGCAGGGAAAAGCACTTGCATTTGAACTTCATACAAGCACTCATCTTTCAAGAGGAGTTTCCAGAATATTTTGTTGTATTTATTTTGGTCTATGTGAGAAATGCTCTAAAGGAAAATTTATCTTATCTTCCGAGGTGAGTTCAGGCCTTAATTCTGACCTGTTTTCTTGACTTCAGGTCTGGAATGGTCAACTTTAAGAATTTAGTTTTAGTCCAAAGCCTTTAAAAATCACCTTGTAAGTCTATGAGATGACAACTGCTGTATTTTTATTTCCTGTCCATTTTGATGGAATGTGTTTGCCTCAGACTTCTCTCTAGATAAGTATATGCACCATTAATGTGATCAAATCATCATATTAGCTTTAAAGATTCACTCCCTGCCTCCACATTCCCAGAAAACTGTAACAACCACACCTTCCAACCAAACAGGGTATCCTCCATTTGCTCTTATGCCTTTTCTTTGTTCTCTTTCTGTCCTTTTATCCTTCCCAGAAAGCTCCAGGCTTGATTCACTTCTCATTTGCAGAACTGCTAGAATTTCTAGAATATTAAAAAAAAAAAAGTGTTGGTAGTACAGAGAGCTCTTTATGTTGGACATCAAGAGACAGGGAAGGCCCTCACCCACCTTCGGTTTTGATTCCACCTCCTAAATTGCTTCCCCTTTTGGGTGCTACATTATTCTTCCGCTAAATACGAGATCTTATCCTGCTGTTGCTCGTACTGCCCTGGCCCCTTCTCTCCCTTTTCACCCTTTTTCAGTCCCATGGGTGATGGCCTTCCGCTACTGCCTGGGTCCTTCAGGCTGAGAGCTCGTCTCCCACAGACTCCAGTGCCTGGTGACCTCCCTCTGCCCCACTGCTTTTCAGCTCTGCATCAGCGAGCAGTAGCTGCCTGGAATCCTAGGGGTAGCTGAGGTTTTTGGGGGACCAAAAACCGGAGGACAGACCAAGCCTGAGATGACAATACAATCTGTAGTTAACATGTGGGATAGCAGCAGGAGCTGGTGGGCAGGACAGACTGCAGTCTTCCTGTGAAATCTGCCCGAGGAGGGTTGCTGGCAGCAGACTAGGAGCCCTGGCTGCAGTTGAGTCAAGGGCAGCATGGGGATGGCCTCAAGGCTGGGGTTTGGGAGCAGCCTGAGGTTGCCCCACCTCAGGGGCATTGCAATCTCTGCAAAGGCCTGGGGCTAAGACTGGGACAAGCCCTAAGCAGGCTTTCAGAGCTGCCTGTGTCATCCAGACGTTCAGCTTGAGACCTGCTTAATGAGGCTAAGCTAAGAATTGTTTTGACTGAGTGTCTGAGCTGGAATTCTTTGAATAAAATTGTTGTTTTTCTTTGCAGCTTGATTATTCCACTAGAGACATCTTGAGACCAATCCCATGAATATATTTTGAGCTTATTAAAAGCCTGTCTTAAAACTGGCACATACAAGCAGCAATCAATGAAAACCTGGCACTGGTACACTGAACCGCATTGTACTGGGCATAATATTGATGTTTGCTGAATATTTACAGCATTAAAGCAACAGTTCATTTAAAAGAAACAATTTGGAAAGAAGCTTACACTGAAAGCAGTAAGTAAATTATATCAAATACCATATGAGCTTTGATGCAGCATAAGTGAAGCATTAAAGCCAGCTAGTGCTGTTCTGATAAAAGATTTGTATGCCAAGTTCCCCAGAGAAGTTAACAAGTTAACATAGACTTTGCTTACTTAATATTATATATTTTTTATACAAAGAGGTGGTTTACAGAAGGCAAAGTGATTCAGAACTGTGTCAAGTAAGTGCACACAGGAGATTAACTTGGTTTTCTTGTATGAGTGGTACATTTCATCTTATGGATGGATCCAAGTCTGTGCCTTGAATTTGGTTTGACTGTTGTGTGTCATAAAACAGGACACAAGCTGTTTTGGTAAGAAGAAGATGGAAAAATAAATCTGAGCTCAAGAAAGTACAGCTTTGTTGGTTGGAAACAATCAGTGTTTTCTCAGGAATGAAGTGCAGAAAAAACCTTTTTCCCAGCCCAGATAATGGCGATAAATTGTAGGGCATTTGAAAAATGCATTATTTTTCTTTGGTCAAAGAAAATGTAACCAAAGTCTTTGCAATGTTTTTTATTACTTTACATGTATCATTTCTAGCTGGGGAAAAAAAATATATATATATCCTTTGAAAGTCTGATCTTAGTTTAATTTTGAGTGGAAACTCACCTGAAATTAAAAGCATTTACAGTGTTAAAATCAACATTTAAAAATTCCCTTTTCAAAATGCTTTTTGTGTGTATATGTCAAAATGCACATTATAAACAGTAAGTAACTTATCCCTGCATATGTACCTAGGATAAGGTATCAGCTTTCTCAGGTGGGGAAATGAAAGGTGTCAAGCAAATGAATAACTTTCCCAAGGCTATAGACAGTCAGTGGCAGTGTCAGGAACAAAGCCCAGGTATCACAATTTTCAATGTCCTGTTTTAACTGCTGTGCACAGACTCGGTCAAAGGCTAACCTCATCTTTAAGGAGTCACACTGGAAAACACCATTTGTTTCTCTTAACTTTGCCTGGTGCTTTCTGACTATGTTTGGTGCACGAAAGGTGTAGTCAAAGGGTAATTTACAGTGAATCCCAAGTCCCAAGCATAAGACTTGGAAGCTCCCACCCCGTCTGTGCCTTCATGTGCAATCTTGTGCAAATGACTCTCAGAAACCAACCCATGCTCCAGTCTGCAAAAGCATCAGATTGAGTTATTATTTTTTCTTCATCTCAGAGGCTACATGACATTTGAACTGATTGTTTATTGGAATATTTGAGTATTTATGAACTCTATAATACATTACATTTTCATACTGCTTCTACCGGACTCATTTTATGTGGCCTGGAGAGATGGGCAGAAAAATCCCTGCCTGTGAAGCAGTCAGGTTCAGTCCATTTGCTGCTGGGTGAAATACTTCCCTGCTTCTGCTTTGTCTGACAGGAAGGACCTGGCTGTGGGAAACCAGCCTGTGCACGGGGAGCTGGGGGAGAAGAAGCTGTGCTTACTTCGCTCACCAGTCAAAAATAATTACCAACGTACAAAATTACTACTTTAGTCACCATCATGAGAATGTACTTTGCTACCCAAACACAGACTGTGAAGCAGCTAAATATAACATTTAAGGGAATGCACCTGGCACTGGCATTTGATCCCAAGAGGATGGGTGAGCTAGAAACGCATAGATAAATGCATAGATAGATTTATTCCTTTTGCCTTTATTCTGGGAGCCCAACTAATGACAGCAATAGCAGACTGCTTTCCGCCCCCCCCCCCCCCCCCTCGCTGCAGGAGGTGTCCATTTGGTTCTTACAGCTAGTAACAATTCTTAGGTGATTTTTGCTGTTATATATTTTTTCTAGTCCTATTTGAGTACCTGGTTTTGATGAGATTAATGGCTCAGAATCTCTGAGACACTTATTTAGGATGCAGGAAGAAGGATGTATCTGCCAGACACATCTGTGCTCTGCAGTCTAAAATTGCCTCCTGTTGTGAAAGAGAAAGAGAGAAAGAAGTGGCTGGAGCACACTTCAGCTGCTAACGAGCTGCTTTGTAACCTTGCCCCTGGCATTTACTAGCTGCCATTTAAAAGGCAACTTTTACTGAGCTGTTTTTGGGCAGCATTGTGATACTTCATATTCTAAGTGGTGCTGTCAAGAACTATATGGTTTAAGAACTCTCGTTTTTTCTTAAATGGTGCTTCATCTGCAGTAAAACAATTCTGCTATCTGTTGAAGTCCGTTACAGCCACATTGGAAACCTTTCTGATAGCAAACTCTTTTCCAGGGAAATTAATTCGTATTTTAGTTTGTTTCCCCTGGAAGTGAGACACTGACAGCACAGACTCAAAATAAGCATTGTATCAGACAGGTATTGTGAAACACTTGCTCACTTCCAGCCACATGTCATGAGTCTCTATGGAAGGCATAGAGATATGGAAGTGTTTTTCACCTAGTGGTGCACAGCGATTTGTTGAATGGCTGTTAGCTGTATTTTGAAGACCTGGTGTTTCAAAGGGTCTCCTGGAATCCCATGCTCCTGAAACAAATTCTGCATGGTGAAAGAGCTCTGCACCAGGTAAATATACAGTGAGGCCCAGCTGCACAATGCCTAATTCCTGCTAGAATCTATAACAGATGAGGATCTAAATGTTCCTACAGATCTGGGCCCAACTGGCAGAGCATGAAGAGGAAACAGCTTGCGGGAGCCTGCTCTAGCAGTGCTTGTTCATCAGCTCCCAACCTGTGTTGTTCAGACTACAAACCACAAAAACTCAGAAAAAAAATAATCTTTATAATGTTTATTTCACAGTACACCTGCAAAGGGCTATGAAAAAGAAGGTCAAGGGATTCTTGTCTTGCCATCCATTTCCAGACTGAAAACTGAAATCACTGCTGTGGCTGACGTGCAAGGTAGGGTTCCCTTGGCTGGCTCAGGCAGCAAATGCAGTCCAGCCTCAGTGGTATGTCACCAGAGCTGCAGTGGAAGTGTATGCAAAATCAGATGTGATCCTCTTGATGAATGCTTGTTTTGGTCACCTACCAGAGCCCCTGGCAGTGGATCATCAGGGTATCAGTCTCATCTACAGTACTGTACAGGATTTGCAGAGAGCTTTTTCAGCTACTGTACAGGGCTTATTCTGACAAATTGATACATCCCTTCCTTTCTAGAGAGCAAACATAGCTTACTAAGGTTGCATTGAATGCAGAGTTTTCAGAAGAAAAAAGCCATATCTCATACCTCTGCTTCTAGGATACCACTTAGAAGCTGTGAGTAATTTAGAACCACATAATGTAGTAAACAGCCTGGAATATATACTTCTTTTTTTTTTTTTTTTTTCTTTTCTCATGGTCAGGCTTTCACAGCCCTCTGTGAGAAGTAAGTTGGTTTACTCAGTTAGGTCACTATAGACATGATAGATGTCTGACAAGTCATGCAATTCTCTACATAAAATAAATCATAATAAAATGCACAGGTGTTGCCCTCCGAGCATGTGTTCTTGGATCCACAATCAGAGCTGCCAAAGTATTTCCAGAGGATACTGATCAAAGTTTAATAATCCAGCATACTGGACCTGCGTACGTGACTTTTAAAACAATAGCAAAATAGGTTCAGCCACATTTATTTTTAATGGAGTCTGATAAATCTGATCTGGTCAGAGACTAATGCAAAACCAAAGAACTGAAACAGGATCCAAGTTACTGAAGACTCCAGATTACTGAAGAAGAGGGAAGGAAACCTGTTAACAAAGAGGGAGAAATTTAGAACACTCCCAAGGGGAAAGATAAAAAGCTTTCCAACAAACTCTACTAGCAGACAACCTGGCCCATAGCATGCTAGAGCCTATTGTAATGGAGTTGATGATTTCAGTGGTTAGTTAAACACCAGCCTAGCAGCAGGGCAGGTAGCTCTGTCAGTCAGGCAGAATATCCTGGCCTGACATATCCCCATGTATAGCTGGAAGTTCCAAATAACTTTTTCCCAGAAAGAGACCAAATTTTGTAACCGTTGATTTATACTAGGCAAAGGTTTTGCCATCCTGCAAAGTGTTGTGTGTATTTTTTTTAATTATTTTTGTTTGTTTGTTTGTTTTCAATTACATTTTGTTTTACTGAAAAAATGCCATCAAGTTGTACTTGTGTAAGTTTACTGGGCCGATAACTACAGCCTGACAAGCTCCAGCATGTTGATCATGTAGGACAAGGAAGGGTTTAAGAGGTAGCTGGCTTACTAGCAAGGGACAAACCTTGCAAGTTTTCAGAGCACAAAACCTCTATTGTGATCTGCAGGAGACCAAGTGATTCCAGGGAAGGTTCCAAGTAGGGTGGAAGGGGAAGAGTGGGAAACTTTCCTTTTTTGGATAAATAGAATTTCTTCTTTTACATTCGTAATACAATTGGGGTAATTGAATTGGATGGATGCTCTGTTTTCTTCCATAATGATCCAGTTCCTACACTGAGATAAACTACAGGCTTTCAGCCTCATAGTTAGTCCCCTTGGAAACCAGATTATTGCCTTTTAAAATAGAGCGCTCCAATTATTCTCTAAATAGTTTCCATTTATTGTGCTTACCCACATAGCAACAAAAGATGTATTATCCACCATATCACGTACAGTTTAGCTTCATCCTTAAAGAATGCTGGCAGATCTGTATGAAGGACTCATGTAATAGAGTTCTTCAGCAAAACATTTTAAAAATCAGAAGCAGCGATGAGTATAGCATTTGATATATTAGTACTCCACAGCATAACTTCATTTTAGGCCACCTCTGAAAGGTCCCGTATTTTCAGTAGACATCACAGAGTATTCCAACCACTATTCAGTCTTCTGCATGAAGGACCTCAGTGTTAAAGGATGTAAAAAGAATTCACCTGCCATCAAGACTCATATCTCCAAACTCATTTAGGTTCCTAACACCCACTAACTTCAGAGTGGCTGGGATATTTCAGTGCCCGCAAGAAAATATGTCAGAGAGATTTTCAGAGATCTTCAACATGCACACAGATGGATGAATACTGTTCAAGTAGGGAATACTTCTGTCTCAGGAGACCAGTTTTGATTTTCTGTGCTCACAAGCATAATGGGTTTAAGCAGAACACGACAAAAAACAAAAAGAAAATTGCGTGAGATCTTATCTCAGTTTTAATCTTTCAGCATCAGGTAGCCTTACTCTTAGCAGGATTTTCTATGTGTATTCACCCCACGAGTTATTGCTGGTGAAACAAATAATTCCTCCTGATAGTGACATTTTAGATATTAAAATATGTTCACGCATGGTGGGGCATCTAAATAGATATTAAAAGTATCTCAGTAGTTACTACCTATTTAGCTTGCAGGGGTATTCATTATGCTAGGCACCATAGACATACACAGAAAATGCAGCTTTTACCCCAGAGACTGACAATCCAATGTCTAAACATTTCTCTTTTGTGCTTTTGAGAACAATAACATAAAAGCTAGGATAAGACATGTACAATTTTGTCTTTCATGAGAAGCTTTTCAATCTTCCAGGTAAAATGAACTCTTGTTAGAGGTGTTTTGGCTTCCTTTGGAAGACTGCTTGGAGATGAGTGAAACACAGAGGTAGAATCAGTGTGTTCTCAAGAGCATAACTCTCTGGGTTTCCTTCTTTCATTACATTATTAATTTAAATCCCTCTAGGTCTGTGTTAAGCTGCAATCTGTTCTGGCTGGGCCAGAGCATGTGTCTGAGCTGCGGTTTGGCAGTCCTGTCTCTTCTCTCTATATATAGGCCATGCTCATGAGGCATTTGAGGTAATTTCGGTGATGCTGTTGCTGCACTAATCTGTTGCTGTTGAAGTTCTAGTGTGAGTAAGCGAGCTCAGGGGTGTGAAAAAGAAGAGAAGGTCTTCACTTGCTGAAGTGGAGTCCTAGAGGCTTCCCCCAGAGCCTGCTAGGTGTATTAAGGGATAGAAGACATCAGCTGTTCCTCTCCAGCGATATCCATATGTAGCAGGTTTCTTTCTCTTTCAGCTACTTATTTCTGGTAAGACGTAATTGTACGGTTCTGAACAATTTGCCCCCAAAATCCTTTTACCGTTCACTTTCTGTGGTGCACAAGCTTTACGGAGCTCAGTTGGCCCCTCTCCGGAAAGCTTGTGATTTGCACAGAATAGACTGCTTCCCTCCTCTCTCGTTTTCATATTCAGAGGGCGGTTAACTTGTCTGACTGCTTCTCTGACCCTGCTGATCCCCATCTCTTCCAGGTGAACTGCTGGGGCTGTCGTGTTAAAGTGTCTCGCTAATTCCCATCAAAAGAGCTCAATTAGAGACATGCGGTTAAAATGGCAAATGCAGAAGTGAGAGAGAACACGTTTGTGTGTGAATATGACATTTTACATCAGAGGCCTACAAAAGACTGAGGTGATAATTGCCTGTCTAAAAAACTGGCAAACATTTTAATGCAGCCTGTGCCCTCACGGGGCACTGCCTGCCTCACTCAGTGACAGGTATTGCTCATTGATTTGTTTCAGCCATATTCCCTTGGCTCGTTTCTTACAGTCATCTGAAACTTAGCTAATATGAGAAGGAAGGGGCAGTTTATTACAGCAAGCACGAAGTATCTGCAAGGAATACCTGGGTATTCTGTTAACCAAACCTCGTACACTTGTTTTGTCCTTACGCAATTTCTAAAAACAGTTTGTGTTGTTTCTAAAAGACCGATGACTTTATTTTCCTTAGACTGTGCTGTTTCTATTATATTCCTCTCTAGTGTTTTTCAAGGCACTGCAGATGTCCCCAGGGTAATTATGATACAACCAGAGGTGTTTGCTATTGAACTCTTTCCCTTTAATTACCTCTTAAAATTCATGCCTACAGTTCTGAAACTGTTTTCCTCTATATCCGTGTGGGAACATACCTTTTTGCCCAACAGGTAACTTCTGAGAGGTATCTCAGCTCTTTGGAGTGCATTAAATGGCACCCAGACCCAATATGTATCTTGAGACATAAAAAGCTGTCTCAAAGCTAGATCAATGCGCTTTAAGGATGGAGAAGGCAAAATCATTTTAAGACAGGGATGAGAATACAATTCCTAGGGATAACATCTATTTTCTATCCATCAGACAAAATAATCTACCTTCTAAATCTTCACATAGGAAAGGAGTTTGGGATGGGTTTTAGTAGAATTTAAGTCATTTTACCCCAGGAAAGATATTTCAGGTATTTGGCTATTATCTTTCCACTGGTTGTGGGTTTGAAGACACTGCTCTACTCCACCAATCTTCACCTCTTCCCTAAATCCCATAGTTGTTTCTTCTTTAGGCAGAGCACACGCTGTCAGTGTGTCACATGGGTCCTATTATCCAAATTTGCCCCTCTATCTAGCAGTCACAATATTTTCCAAGGTTCTTGCTGTATGCTTGAATTCCTTTTTGTTTTCCGTCTCAGAAGCAGAGCGGATGAACTGTATGTTTCTTAGAGAGTGTAAGACACAGAAGATGTCCTTGGAAGCGTGGAGGGAGATTACCTTTTGTTATATGTCTGCTGAGGATGGAAATCTTTTAAATGGATGCATGTCTTACAGTCTACAGTCACTCATGACGTTCCCTGAATACCCTGCGGTGGGAAAAGAGCAAGGCAGAGAAATATAATTTTCTCATGCTCGTTGGTCCAGGTCTTTTAGCAGGACCACATGGTGGTCAAATTCCAATTTTGATATTAAGACCGCAGAATAATGTAGGCAAGAAGATGCACATGGATAACTAAAGTTTTTTATTTAAATACATTGCGAATGCTGACCGGCACAGATCAAAGAAAATGTCAAATACTGAAAACTAAAACGTCAAATACTGAAAACTTAGACTGATCAAAAGTATGGGCAAATTACCACCAAACTCAAATTGTTTTAGCAAGCCATTCCTCCCCCCCCCCCCCCCCAAAATTTAAATTTTAAAAGCATTCTTTTTTGTTTCAAAAAACTTTTTTACTTAGACATGTAAAATGGTGGGGAAAAATCTATAGAAAAATAAAATTATAAACCAAATATAAGTATTTTAAACATAAAACACTTTTGAGGGGGAAAAAAAAAAGACTTTCAAATCGACTAAAAATTCAGTTATTTTTCGTCTTTCCTGTTCAACCACAGTACCACTTCCTGCAGGGAAACAGTCATCCAAGAAGTCTGTGCTAGTGCAGCATCATAAAGTTTGAGATAGCTTAAAACAATGTATCTCAAGCACCAAAAGTAGTTTAAGCACATCAGAATGGATCTCGATTCCAGCTAATTTCTGTTCTCTTTCAGCCAGCCTAACTCAAGGTAGCTTACATTATATTGCAGGCTGTTGAATGCACACTCCTTAGTCGGTCAGGTGCAAATTGTTTTGGATCAGTTGATTTTGAGATCAAAAAACTTTTGCTCTTCCTTTTTTTTTTTTTTTTTATTAGGTAATCAGCAAGCCTCTTTCTTTCTCCTGCAGCATGCAAAGAATATGATTCTTTTCCATCAGATCCCCCTATTCCTACTGATTCTAATTAATTCCCCTTTTCATCTGAGCACATCAGTTCAGTAGTTTAAGCACAGAGAGTGGCCTTTATGAAACATCTAACACATCTATTTTCCGAAGTCTAAATATTTCTTGAAGAACTACAAAAACAAAAGCCTTTCACATCCAATATTTCGTTTCACCTCTAGGTGAGCAATTTCATTGACTCACATATACCTAACAGGCATTGCTTTGTCTCTTTCACTCTGTTTGCCCTCCTCGTGGTCTGATATCTGTTACACATAAAAGATTAAATAAAACAGGAGTGTTTTTTATACCTCAAGTTAGAATAACGTGGGAACAGAGAACAGCACAAGAGACTGATGAATGAAGTAATACAAGCTGTTCCCAAAATCTCAGATGTAGTTGATGCCAAGGGAAAACAGTACAACTTTGTAAGTTGTGCATTACTTTCAGTGTTCTGAAAGCATATTTCTTTCTAAGATTTACCCAAGTGCCTCAGATATGTGGCATGAGAAAAGTTTTCTTTCTATGAGAGTCATTTATACAGGGACACATTCATATTCATTTTGTGTGGTTGTTTTGCTCTGCAAATCCCTGTTGACTTCTATGAGCCTCAACTTGGAAATTTATCTTCAATTTTAAAAATTTCTACTCTCAGATAAGTGGTTCTTCATGCTGTCAAGTTTTGTAGCTAGGAAAGTTGTTGATAAACTGTGTAAAAATGTCTCTAATCTTATTTACCATCTTGGAAATTGTGCACAAGGAGAAAAAAAACACTGCAAGGTTTTGAGTGCCGCCTCAGTGGCACAAGTAAGGCATGTGATTTATAAGATTGCTCTGCCATGGCAAATGTTGTCCATCCTGCAACTTTTCTGAAGTACCTCTGAAGTCTTGGAACTGGCCTGGTCCACACTAGAGCTTTCCTGACCCTGAGCAAAAGCAGCAGGTTTGAAGGGACCTCAAGGAGCAAGCTGGTCTGACCTCCAGCAAAGAAGATCCTAAGGTTTCCAAGTGAGCACTCCAGTATTTCAGTGTGTTTCTGCTGGAAAGTTTAATTTGCTAGTGCCTGACCTGGATCTTCCTGCAGTTTAAGCCCATTATTTCTTGCACCACCTGATAAGAAAATGATAATAATAAAAATGATGCTCCCTCTTCTGCAGCGATCTTTTATGCACTCTGAAGACGAGATGTTCCCTTTCCATCTTCTCATCTCCAAGATGAAGAGTCCTAGGTTACTCAGGCTTTTCTGCCCTTAGTCCTAAACTGTATTCATTCACGGAAGGCTTTTTCCAGTTGCCACGTGCTGCTTGAAGTACATATATTCGTGCCTGCAAATTCACAAAAATATGTTAGATAAAGACTTCAGATAGAAATAAGACTCACCAGAAAAATACCTGCAGTTGACTGTAGAGTTTTGAGGATCTCCAGTCTAAGGCTGTGATTCTGGTTCTCTTTGGAGAACATTTGTACTTCCAGCCTTTGCTGGAGCATTCGTTTCTTCCTGCAGGTACCCCACCTCAGACACGGGTGGCTCTTGTTCAAAAAAAGAGCTCTCTCGCTGCAAGGCACTCTAGTTTCCTTCAGATTATTGCTAGCTCTAACAACAATGTGATCTTTATGACTTCCTTCTCATCACAGAAATTTCAGGAAAATGTCAGAGATTTTGATTCTGTAGTACCAAAAGAGCACTGCTATGTAGAATACCTTCTTGGATACAAGGAATAAATTTCATTTTTTGAAAGTTTAAGGTGAAAGTGGTTGACCTGTGGGAAATAAGTATAGTGCTTCACTTGCTGCTTTAATGAAGGTTCCCTTCCTGGAGAACCTGAAGTTCTTTATAGATTTGGCTTTATTAATATTGCCTTACTTACCAAAGCTTGCAAGGTGCCCTTTCCTCACCCACAAAAGTCACACTAACTGCTTTGCAGCCGCCGGGCATGAGGCGATTTTGAGTGGAACAGGACCTGTGTGCAGGTGACACAAACTGGCACTGCATCTTGCAGGGGCTGTGAAATTCTCCGTGTTTGGCCACCTCAGAACCCATCCCGTGTGACTGCAAAGCGTCAGAGTGCCCTGCCTCACGCTGCAAATGCGTGCTGTCCCTGAAGCAACTGGAGGTCTGCAAGCGTGGTAGGAGCTCACAGAGTGTGCTCTCTGTCCTGGTTTCCTGCTTGAAGAAGGGGACCAGGACCTCTCCCCTGCCTGAGAAGTCTCCAAGGGCCATTTGCAGGTGGTGTAATTTGCTGCAATAAGACAGACTGGCCAGGCAACTGGCTCTGCCTGCTGCCAGCCAGGACAGCTCAATGCCCTGCTGCTCTCCTGCCTGCACGAACCTGCCCTCATGAACTGCGCTACTTGTGCCTAGCTGCTGATTCTGGCGGTGCGATCAATTCCCATAAATGCATGCTATCCAGTAGTACATTGCTACAGCAAATGAAAAATACACAGACCAGATGGAGCATCTATTATACTTCTGTTCAATACTCTGTAACAAGATTGATGATTCTGCCAGCTCCCAGTCCTGCTCCTATAGAAGTCAATATAGCCATCGCCAATATGATCGGGAGTAACTCCCCGTTTTGATAAACACAAACCCTGCAAATGTATATCCCCGTATGCCTCGCCCCCCAGCAGGGCCTCAGTGACCTTGCTGGCTGTCGCACATCCCTTGCTCGGGACAGACTTGATGTCCCCTGCGAGGGAGGAGAATTCACGCAACGGCAAAGCTGTGGGCAGTAAGACGTTGCCAATGTGTTCAGGCAGGCCAGCAGACTGGAACGAACAGCGTGCTTTGCTGTGCCTGTTTGTGCATGCACTGAGCTCACCTCACTTATCTGTTAATTGCTTTGACCTTTTTGTTTACTTCCTGCTCAGGAATCTCAGAAGTTGCTGCACTAAAAATGACTTCTGGATTGCAGCATCGAGCAAACATTGACTTAACCTTTTTCGTTACTCTATGTCAATATTTCCAGTCTATTCATATGCATGTCCTATTGCACTGGATAAACCGGAATTCTGTTTGAAACTAATGCTCTTTTATTTATCTGAAGGTATTGTGCTGTGTGGGCACACAAAGTACCCACATGAATGTCTGTAATAAAAACTGTAACCCTTATCAGACAAAGAACATGCACCCACGGAGTGCCAGACCAGAGCAGCTACAATTTAGAAAACCTTTCTGCTCCTCGTCAGCGCTCTCCTCCTCTCACTCCATAATCTGTTATAACCCAGAGCACCAGTCCCTGCCAGCAGCAATCTCTGCTTGTTCCCAGTTGCAGAAATCCAGCAAACAGGAAGCACGAGATATTTTAAGTGAGTTGTGTTTACTGCTCAACCTTCACCCCTGGGTTGTACAATTAGGTGGTTGCTCAAAGGGCAGCCCCAAACTGACCATTAAGCACTTTGGGGCTGCTAACACGCAGCAGTGAGCAGGGCTATCGAAATATAAAGATTGATAGAGTGCTCAGGCCCTTTCAGTAGCATTTTGTACGTGCTATGTGAGTGCTGAGCAAAATGGAAAATGAAATCCATTTAGAAATATTTAATTTTGTATCTGATACGGCAAACTGATTATTTTAATGGTGAAACCCAGCGTCTCTCTTTATTGTGTGAGATTCTGTATTTCTAACTTATTAACTGATAGGTATTATATTTCTCAAAGGGCTATTTTATAAAGTACTTTGGGGACTCTTGCATCTAAATGAGACTTTAGAAAAACAAACTTTGATCCGACTTGTTTGATCTGAAAGCCAGATGAGCTAGGTAAGAGATGAAGAACTGTTTATGCATTGGCTGCCTTTTGAGTTATACTTTCCTTAAAGTATTCAAAGGTTCAACACAGTTCAAACTAATCACAGTATTTCTTTTTCATGGATTATAATTATATTTTTCCTGTTTGTAAGTTATATGGCTCTCTCCTGTGCAACATTTGCCAAATTAGCCTTTAGAACAGCCTTTAAATTGTGCCATTTTGTAACCGTGTTTTTCTTCCTTTAATTTTCTTTTAAAAGGTGCTGGTATTCACTTCTCTTTTATTTATTTTTAACTTCTGCAGCCCAGCAGGCATACCTTCTTCCCTAAGCCAGGGATGTACATATGAGTGTGTGAGTAAGGTAAAAAAGAGAAAAATAATTAAACAAAAAAACTGTTTTCAGCTTCCCAAATATGCCATGGGGAAACCACTGTGTGGGCTGGGAGATGATTTTCCATACAGCAAGTTTTGTTTTACTAAATGAACCTGTTGGTACAGAAATTAGGGTTTGGAGAAAATCCTGGCTTTACCCTCTGGTACCCTACTGAAAAACTGAACTTCCTGTTCATGTAGGCAGAAGCTAAATTTCCTTCTGTGATCAGACACCTTGTATCTGGACAGATAGCAGCAAACAATATTTGTGACATGATTCATGTCCACCCACCTGCAAATTAAATAGGCCTGGCACCTTAAGTTATTGAAAATGGTTAATTTTATTAGTTAGCATATAATTTTATCATTACCATCTTTTCTTGTCAGCTCTCAGAAAATGAATCCAACTGATCCCTCCAGATTATTATTTTTTTTTTATTCTTCCTTACACTTAGTAAAAGTATATTATTCTGTGTACTGGTTCTTCGTATTGAAACAAAATGGCTTTAGGACTGAAGGTAATGAGCCAGGTCTTTGGACCTGCTTTGAGTGGAGGTTTGGTTTCAGTTTAGGAGTTTGTGGAAGCAGGGTGAACAAACTAAGCAGCATCTTAAAGTATTTTCGGAGACTTTCTGCCTGTGGAAGAAGCATCTTTCATGGGTCTGAAAACAATTCCTGTAGAGTCTCATTCAGTCAAGGAAGCATTTGGGACCCTAGAGCAAGAAAGTTTTTTGATAAGTCCTATGCAAATCGGAAATTGGAAGATGAAACTAGACACAAAAAGTATGTCCTTGCTCAGACATCCAGTTGAAGAAGCCTAAATGCAGCTTCCCTTTGTTTAAAAAGTAAAACACATGAATCAAGCCTTTTACTTAAATCTTCCAGCTTTCTCTGAGAAACGATATCCCTTTCAATGAGCTGCAGGCATTCCCACTTGACTCAGGTTAATGCATTTGGTCTCTATAGAAACAGCAGCAGATCCCACATGTAACTTGGAAAGGTCACCTCACTTTTATACAAAAGCTCGCATTGTCTCTTCCTTCTGTTCCATAAAACAGCAGTAAAAGGAAGCAAAAGGCAGTGCATTGCACTCATCCAGAGTCTCAGAGCTCTTCTCCACTTGCAGACGCTGATGAAAGACCAGGCTCTTCAGCGCTTGTGCTCACTGACCATCATGGGTCAAAAGGAAACACGAGCTTTTAAATACAAACTAAATAATGCCATTGAATTGGCAGGAAATTCAAACTGCTCTGAACTGTCTGGGAGCCAGCAAAGCTAATGAGCTGTACCATTTCCAAATGGGATCTTGGTAACACCATCTGAGAGCTTATGTACATACAGAGTTGTGCAGGTTTGCCTTAAAGCATAATTTAAAATGGATTTAATTAAACAAGAGCAAAAATAATATGGAAACTTAAATAGATATCAAGCAAGCTTATGTCAATTTGATTTAGGGAGAAGTTTAAATTAAGCCACAATAATCCTCTCCTAAACAGAGCAGAGCTGTCTTTTATCCAGGGTTTTCTTGTGCTTTAGCTACTCTTGGTTTAAAAAGCAATAGAAGTTAGAAGCAGCCTGCAAATCAGTTCCAAGCTTCACCATCACATCTGCTAATACGAACAGTGAAAGTTTTGGGACATGGTGATCAGCGAGGGGCAGAGAAGAACTGGTAATAACTTTGAAGGTAGCAAGAAGCCATCCATAAAGATGGAGAGCCTTCTCACACACACACACACACACAAAAAAAAAAAAAAAGTAGCATCAGAAAGAAAAAAAATCTGGAATTTCCCACATGATTTGAGAGCACTTTTTAATGTGTTCAGATGTTCAATTACGCAATCTTTAGTGCTAGGAGTATTGTTCTTTGGGGAAGAAATGTAGGTGAGAGAGCTCTGCTTTACATGCAGAGGCATTTCACAAACAAGTGCTCTGCAAGCAAAGTGGTGATCAGGCAGGAAGGTAACTCCAGGCCACCGCCACTGCCAGGCAGTCCTAGGGCAGCACAAGCAGCCTAGCTTTAGGCTGTTCAGATTTTCTTTTTGAGGTTTCTGGATTACAGGATTTGTACAAATGCTTTCCATGTTCTTTCACTCTGCCCTCCTTACTGGGAAGGGACTGGGGCACACAGAAAGTGGCTCCTGGTGATGCACATCTTCAGCTCCTATTAGGTTATCTGCCATCTTTGTAGCTTGGGCAAAGTCTTACTTTGCATTTCTACCCAGTCTTCTCATAAAAGGATGCTGCTGGAGTCTCGCCAGCCAAATCCTTTCAAAAGGAATTTGCTTAGAAGTCTATAGTTATCATGTAAATTCATGTATAATTTAGCTCAAACCTGTTTATGTCTTAATGAAGCTTGTTTATATGGAAGTGGTAAACGTCACAGAGTCTCAGCTTTCTGGGGCAAAGCACAGGCTCCCTCCATCCTACATGGAGAGCAACAAATTGAATTAAGACTCCATCTCTATTAAGAGATGGTGTCCAGTTGCAAGCCTGTATGGTACCAGCTCAAAGGGCTCCCAAGCTCAGGTGGGACCTTTAGGTGCCACTGTAGCACATACTACTGTAAATCAAAGCCATACAGAAATGCTTCAGAATCAGAGTTCATAAAGAGGTATTCTCTAAAGCCAGATTTCATGCAGTTTCCATTAATTTTCACCAGAACTGAGTACACATCTCTAAGGGCTTTCTTGTTTTTTTGTTTGTTTGTTTTGTTTGGTTGGTTGGTTGGTTTTTGTTTGTTTGTTTTTCAGTAGCAGACACTACAGGGCAAGAGTTATGGCAGCATCTTGATGAAGCTAAATTGGTAACAGTATGAACCTTTTCAGTCCAGTATTTCACAGGTTAGGACTGAAGTATATCACGCACTTACAAGGAACATTTGTCTGAGCCAGAAGTGGAATCAGCCCTGTTGTTGTTTTTTTTTTTTTTTTTCAATTGGTGCTCTTCTAAAAGAAGCACCAGAAAATACTTCAGACGGTACAACACTATTCCTCACTTATCTTCACCACCACAATAAAATTCCTGTCTTTATACTGAATTAAGCTCCTTCCTTGTTGAACACTCTCCACTTTTTTTTTCCTAATAATAATAAAAAAAAATAGATGCGTACATTATTGCTGCCTCTCCAGCTCTGCCCAAGTAAATAAACACGTCATGCATCATCTGCTGACATCTCCATGTTACCAGTTCATTTTCTGCTCATCTAGAGCTGATGCTCTTGAAGACGCAATTTCTGTGCCCCAGATATTGGTAGGCTGGAAGTAATCAGTCATTGCATAACAGAAATCCAGCTCTGCTCCAAGCAGTATGTTCCAAGTCAGGAAGATTTTATTTCTCTTCAAGGAGCTCTGCTTGCACAGTGGAAAGCAAATAGCTACTCTCGTCTGCTGAAGACTTAGCAGGAGAGGGGAAAGGATCAATGCCAGCTCTATCTGCAAGATATTAGTGTAATCAGAGTGCCTGCAATAAATTTCTAACCTTATCCAGCTTCCCTGGGGACTGACAAGTATTCAGAAATATCAGCACCCTTATCCCAAAGCTCCACTATGCAAACCAAAACGAATGAGATGTTGGCAGACCAGTGATCGGTAAATCCTAACATTCCCTTTTATTAGCCAAATAGACCACCTCTCTGTGAGGCATAGCTTCAGTTACAGGAATGCCTGATTTAAATGAGAGCTAAAATTTCCAATTCATTCTATTTTTATTTAAAATTAATACCCGTGGAAGTGTGTGATGATGGGGTCAGGTTTTAACCTAGCCTATATTGAACACCGAGTTGCTTGTGAGCACAGCACTGATACAGCTGTGGAGTTCCTGGCTGTGTTCTCCTTCTCATTTTTAGAAAAGGGTTGTGGTTTCTGTGGGCATGTTGGGACCTGGTGCTTTGGTGGTGCCCTGGTTGGTTCTGAAATGGGCTGGTGCAGGTCTCAGAAGTGGTGTCATGCTGCCAGGTACTGCGAACAAGAAATCTTCAGTGGCTGGGGTCTGAATCCTTACTTTACTCTTTGTACTAACCTCCATCAGTGTTTTTTTTTGCATGATCATTTGTAAATAACAAGTGCTTTTTAAAGCTTTCAGGATGCAAGTTGCTACACTAGAACTTGCCAAAGCTAAATTGGATATACACTGGAATTTAAATATTTTAGAACTTGGAAATTATATATATATTAGAAATTTAAAAATATACATTTCTGGCAAGGTTATTGCTGTTTTATTAACATATAACGGAAGGGAACCACAAAGAGCTCCAACAGGCCTTTTAAGGCAGTAGTCCATGAAAGAAAATCTTAAACTTCAAGCAATTTCTCTGGATATGCACAGGCTTAGGAGCAAGTATCCATCTGAGTCTGAGCCTGACTTGCTGAACTATGATAACTGTTGCAATATGGGTGGGATGTGCTGGTGCTTGGCACTGCAATAGTTAGCAGGAAGCTTCTCCTCAAAAAGCTGCTCCTGCCTCCAGCTATTGGCATGGGAAAGCCAGTCGTACAGTTGCCTAAACTCAAGCTCCACATCTCTGCATGGAAGTGTCTGTTACTCAAAATGAGTGAACAGTGGGGAGCAGCTGCCCAGGATGAAATAGTAATGTACAGCTGGCCCCAAAGGAGCTGCAAAGATCTGGGGCATAGGAAGGCAGAAGCAGGGAACTGTGAGCTTCACAGGTGCAACATTTGCACTGATGCCGCTGGGGCATATTTATAACTTATTATAAAACATATGCACTATAAAATTGATTAAATATAGATGGGCAGATAGATAACTCCACCCTTAATTTCTCTCTTAACAATATTTTGTTCTTTGTCTCACAGTCAAAGGAGCCCAGCTGCACTTGCAAATTAGTGTTAATTTTGCAATGCAGCTGTCATATGCAATGGGTCAGAGTACTGAAAGGATTTTTAATAAAAATTGAAATGAATCAAATCATAGTCTCACAAGTAGGTTTTCTACGAGAAGAACAAAATACTAATAACTCCTTTGTATTCCTCGGGGAATTCAGCATTCCAGTATCATGTCAGTCACCTTATTTGCATTTTGTTAAATTTTGTGAATTATTCAGCATTCAATTGTGGATCCTTCAGAGTCAGTGCAGCGTACACTATGAATGCATATTACTAATGGCAAAGCAATCAGTATTCCGCATTCATAACAGAGAAGGAATTAACTGATTTTATGTGCTTATGACATTCAAAGTAAAATACCTGAGAGATATTAGTGTAGATAACATCGCTGTATGCATACATAATAACACACATCCAAACAATAAGAATTACAGTGGAAAATACACACTGTTAGCATCAGTGTACTTCTTGATCTGTAACAAACTAGACAAAGTTTAACAACAATCGCGTTCCTTTTAATAGTCTCATTAAAGAATATTTTTTTCCACAGCCTTTTGTGTCTCATCCCTAGGCAGAGATCCTGCACACACTTTGATATGTGCTCGACTTTCAGTATCCAAGTAATCCCAGAGGAGTCCGTGTGACTATTCATAGACTTAAACGCAAGGACATGCTTAAGTGTCTGCCTGACAGAGGACTTAGACTCTCTCCGTGCAAAGAGCTCATAATAACCCTCTGAAACAGCCCCAAACCTCAGAGTATAACAGAAATGTGCCCTAAGAATGGAAAGGCTATAAAGCTAAATTTGGTCTTGGTATGTGCAAGTCCTTCAGAAATGAATGGTGACATTGATGTTCACCAAGGAAGAGAGGCTTTCAGTCCCTGACTCCTGTGGCAGCAAAATACATTTTTGTCAGTTGTCTTTGTGCATGCAAGTCCAGAATAAAAATAAAAATAAAAAATAATAATTAAAAAAGAGAATTATCTAGATAAGATACTTTCAGAACTAATCTGCCACTTTTCCACATTGTAGAATTCCCTGGATGCTTCTTGGTTTTGTCCCTGTGTAATCAGATTAATATTTGAAGTTTCATCCATCACAATTGATTTGCCCTGCAATGCATTAAATTGGTGTGATGTGTAATCTTCTAATGTCTTCTGATGCTTCTTTCCCCAGCGCAGCTTCAATCATTAAATCGGTGTTTTGATGTGAAGATATTAGACAAAGTAACACTTAATGTAGTTGCTAGTAGTAGGCAAATGAGAGGCAAATCCTAAAATATAAATTGACAAATGAGATGTATCTTTAACCAGTGTCAGAAACATTGCTGCAGTCTGCTAAACTTCTCAATTTTTTGTACTTTTGTTTCTCCTTGCTCCCCTGTCCAGAAATCCATCATGTATTCAAAAGTTGCTATCTTGTTAGCATCACAGGGGTCTTCACATTCACTGTCAGACATTGATTGATTTTCATTATTGATATCCTATTGGAAAACAAGCTAAACACTTAAAAAAAATGCCAGCATCATGTGAACGATGTCAATGGGAAACTAAGTGATGGATCTGAAATCTACTGTTTAATTGTGTGTCATGCCCCGATGGTTGTCAGATTGGTTGAAATAGCAGCATAATGATTCATGAAACAACAAGCAATAAAGGTGTGAAACCCTTCCTTTAACTGCATTTTAAGTTTTATGAGTTTCATTCTAGTTGAGTGGAACAGAGTAGTGAACCTCAGTAGAACTACCTATTTTTCCATGGCTGTTTATCTATAGCATTATAAACCATAATTGTTTACACCTAATATTGTTTAAATAAGAAGTAGCAGTTTTTATACTTGTTGAGTGGGAATTACAGCAGAATCAAGCTACATTATTGTGCTAACAAAGGGTCTGTGTTGCCTTTTAATAAGATTCATAATATTGATGCACAAAGCATGGCTCTTCTCAAGCAGAGAAGAGATCCTTGCATGATACCATCAGGTGTAAACAAAATAAGTCCTAGGAAATGTTATCTTCTTCTGTTGAAATAAACACTGGAACTCATTGCCGTAGCACATTGTAGAAATCAGGAATTTAGGAGAATTAAAATCTGAACAGGTGCATGGCTTACCTAAACACCCATTGGAGCTGTAAGTAATGATAGCAAGTTGGGCTTTACCCTTCCACCTTCAGCATCTGAAATGGCATTTTAGTTTTAAAGTTGAAATGGGAAAAGTGCAATTATTTTGTGTTTTTCTGCAACATCTAGAACTGTCTGGAGTGGGAGGCAGCTACAGACTGAGCTAGGACACAGCTGGACATGCTGTGAAAAATGACTCCCAACCATTTCCTTGTGTGTTATAAATCATGTCCTTTTACTGACCCACTGCCCAGTCTATTTTCAGGGCAGGCTTTATGATTTAAAAAGAGACTTGATTCAGAATATTAAGGACTGGATATTATGTGAGCGCTGCTAACAGGGGCAGCTAGAAGCAGCAGAAATCTCTCGGTTCTGATGTAGGAACTTCTGGACTTTCTGGGGACAAGATCCAGAATCAGCAAGGAATGCCTGAGAATACCCTAAGAAACTCAAGGGTACCTGCTGGTGTCAGGTAAGGATAAAATAAAGAGAACCACAAGGGTGTGGGTCGAAGGAAGCTCTAGCAGCTTCCAACAAGCATGATCAGCTGGCCATGCCCCCAGTGGCTGGGGTCTTTGTTGCAGCTGCCTCCTGATTAGGGAAGGTCAAACAGCCTCTTAGGTGGTGCCCGGGAGAGGTACACATGAGAGCACAGCCAGTAGGTACAGCACTTAGTGGGTGCAAAGATAAGGGCCTCAAGTGAATTTATACCATTGTAACGGTCTCAGATACAGTGGTGGTACGCACAGAGAAAATTTTCTGGCAGCCGTCATTGCCGGGATAGAGGCTTCAATGCAGACAGAGGTTCAAAGGGTAGATACAGCTCTCCAAGCCTCAGACTGCAGGAGTTGCATGGGGCTACTCTGATGCTAGGAGAGACGGCCCTCTGCCCTTTAGGAGTGAGCAGGCTGCCTATCACCAGAAAACCTTGAGAAAAAAAAAATAGAGAAGTTTGCTGCCTTTCTGGGAACCTGGATCTGAGACATTGTGGAGGGACTCCTTGCTGAAGTTCATCCAACCCTCTGACTACTGTTCCCCTGCCGTTCTTCCAGGTGGGTGCAGATGATACTAGTAGAGAAAACCTGGACAGTATCAAAAGTGACTACAGAGCTCTGGGGGCAGTGGTCAAGGGCACGGAGGCCCAGGTGGTGTTCTCCGCAATCCCCCTGGTGAAGGAAAAGGGTTTGCTTGTTTGCTTGAGGGTTAGTAAGGATACAAGCACTGAATCGGCAAGGTCTTACAAATGCTGAATATGATTTTTTTTCTTATTTTAAATGGCTCTGGTTTTCTTTCCGTGTTCAGTGCAGCAGACAGTTCAAATGACTGCATTCCTGCTTGAAAGAAACTTCTGTTTAATAATATTTAATTAATGTTATTTCTTTTTAGGGATATCTGGTAAAGCAATTGCACTACTTTGTTCAAGGATACCGTCTGAATCAGGTTAAAAAGTTCATCTGGAAGTGACATAACCATAAAAGATATCCCGTCAAAGCAGCATGTCCTTACTTCTGCTTGTATGCTATGGCTGGGCATTGTTCATGGCTTTCCCAGCTTTTTTTTTTTTTTTTTGGCAGAAATCCTGTGCAATTATAACCCAGCTAGAGACTATCCTTTCTGTTCAACCTGTCACTGTAACACACTGCTAAAGCACTTTCAGCTGGCAAATCAGGTGAGTCATGCAGAAACCTCCATCCAGTTATGGTCCTTTCACTTTATAAGAGCAAATGGTTTTTCAGTATAAATATTCCTAAGTGCCCCCTGAATAAGTAGGTTTCCTTACAATGACAACAGTTGCCTCTAATTTCTAGTTAATATTTTTATTCCCATCATAATTGTCCAGAAACTCCATAGCTGTCCAAAAATAAGAGCAAGTGTTTTGAAGAACTCTTTCAATTTTATTTGTGGTGAAAGTGTACCAACTGCAAGGTCTTACAGTAGTGTTAAAATATTAAATAACCAATTTGTTTCTATACAAATTGTGAGTTTTGTAAACTATATACTTAGGGATGACAAATATCTTTTTCTCACACATGTAAAACACCACATTTAACTAAGGAAGAAATGAAAGGGTCTGATTCTTCATCTAAGTCCCAAGGGTGTGTTTGCTGCTGAGTTCAATAAGGGCAGCTCTAGACTCTTTACTGGTTTCTTAGATATTGCTAATCTATATTTAAAACCTGTTTTATTTAAACTTGAAAATTAATTTGCTTTAACATCTGTGTAAAATAGATTAGAATTAATGAAGTCTGACCCCCTTATGAGTTAGCATGAGTGAAATAATTACTCTTCAGCAGCACAGAATATATCATACTGGACTTATGGGCTAGAGTTAACAATAAGAAGCCAAAGGAAGTTCAGGAAATTCCAGAAGTCTTGAACTGTATTAGAAAAAGGTAGGCTTGTAGTTTCTTTCTTGAAGACTGAACGTGCATGTGCTAGACTTATTTTGTCACAGCTAATAATAATTATGGAAAATTGCCTGCATAAATTGAATATAGAAGTCTCCTAATTAATTTGGAACTTGAAACTGATTACAGAAAATTTAGTTCCTAAGGATGTGATAAGGATGGTACTCTTTGGAATAACACTAATTCAGGTATCATCACCTGGTCTAAATTCAAAGTGAAAGAAAGCCTTCCCAAATCCTTTCAGCACCTCTAGGAAGCTACCCGTTGGCTACAACAGCACCTAACAGTCCCAGTTGTGTTCAAAGCCCAAAGCCTCATTTGGCCTCAGCTGAAAAAGGATCCAACTACAAAGAGACACAAGGTATTATTTTGGCTGCAGACACCGGCAGTGTAATTAACTAAAAGGAAAATTCGGCAGTAGAAGATTTTTTTTATCAGGATAAATAAAATTTCCTAAGGCTTACATGAACTTCTAGTTCTTCAAAGAATAACACTCTCATTCAATGCTAATGAATTGTCTTATACAGTTGTTTTCCAGAAATTGGGCTTCTACCGATCCCCACTGAACCTGCTGGCCTCTGCCATAGGAAGGTCTGCATTGATATCTTGCAGCTTTCCCATGGCTCTGTTACAGCTCATTTTGTTTAATCCCTCAGGACAATTTAGGAGACCTTAATTGGAAAGATCCCCTACTGCTATTGTATTGCTTTTCATCTCAGAATGATTGCTAGCAGGAAAAAAAAAAAAAGATATGTGGCTGCCTTATTTGATACATACAGTAGCCTAGCCCATGCTTGTCTGGATGCCTGTGCTGTTGTGTTACTTTAGAGTATGGAGCTTGGGGAAATGAGAGAACAGAGAAGGGAAACAGTGCAAGTCTGACCTAGAGTATACGGATAGTCTGCTGTGCAGTGAGTCCTGTTTCCTCCTTGTGGAGTTAATTCTGGTCAGTGTCAAATTATAAATGTGCATTATTGCCCTCAGATGAGGGGCAATAATTGAGATGACTCCATATGTGTGCTGGTGAAACAACATTCAGAATCAGACCTGCTTTTTTGTTTGTTCTCTTTTGGTGAGCAGCTCTACAATGTCAGTGTGAGGGCTGATGAATAGGCTGGCCTTTTCCGAGACCATCTACTGTGAACATTTTTTTTTTTTTAACTCTTTTCTTCACCCCTTTGCATCTGCAGTCTCTGCACAGCCTCTGTGGGTTGGCCATACAGAGACATGTACCAGGAATCCTGACCTTTGCTCGCAGGTCCTGTACCAGCCTGGCAGCAAGGACTGGGATGCTCTCTCTCACAAGCCACCTAGCATGCAGGCTGCTGCTTAATCTGCGGTGGAAGCAAAAGGAAAACACAATTTTAGGGCTCATGGAAAAGATGGTGAGGAAACAAAGTGAAAAATCACTTTGCAGATATGTTACAGCTGTTGATGTCAAGCTGTTAACCAGGGTGCAACTAGGCCTCCCAGTAGACCCCACTAACTGGAACTGCCTCCTCCCAGTGCCAGGCAAGAGCTAAACTTTTACCCTCTGCCAGTGCTGCAGTACTTCATGAGCATGAAGTGATGGCAGTGTCACTGCTTCACATGAGAAAACGCTGGAAAGCTGGCATCTCCTCCTGCAGCAGGTAATGCTACCTGCTCCTCAATTCTTTTGCACCCATGTGCTGGCCCTGACCAAAGCTTGGCAGACTGTGTGGCTCGGTGAAGCTGTAATGAAAGGTGGTGGAATTGAAAGCAGGCTGCTTCGAACTACTGTGGTTTTGGTTGAATGGACTCAGATCTATCTTTATCCTTGAGGTCCGCACAGCATCAGCAGCAGACTAGCCTGCAGCTGGTAAAGCCCATGATCATTCCCTAAAAGCAGGGGTGAGACTGAGGTGCTTCTGGTTCTGTAACACTCGCTTCTCCTGACAGTTTCTTTGCACTCAGCCTCTGCAAAGTCTCTCTTAAAAGCTTTTGTGCTCTGGGGAGGTGAAGCAGGGAAGTGAAAGAACAAATGCCTTCAGCGCTAGAAAGTGCTGAGGGAGTTTACCTCAAAAACTGTGTTCGGTTGTCCTAAAGAGAAGGCAAAGGGGAGATCGTCTTGCTATATACCACTGCCTAATGTGAGGGCATAAAGAAGACAGAGCCAGACTTTTCCTGAAGGTGCAGAGTGACAAGAGAGGCAATGACAAGTTGCAACAAAGAGGAATCAAAATCAGATTAAAAATGTATCAGCCTGAGGGTGATCACACACTGGTGCAGGTGCCCAGAGGTATGCTCACCCTCCGTGGGACAGTGACAGAGGGCATGGTCAATGGCACCCTGACCTCCGCTGGTCCCTCCCAGCCTAAATTTTTGTCTGGAGTCTAATGCTTGACAACTGCTAAATGAGTATCTGGTTGTATATCTTATGCTCAGCAACGTACCTCTTCTGTTACTGAACTTACTGGGTACGACCCTACATACCGCTGATTCCTAATTTTAGTTAGAGCAATAGAGGAGTGAAGTACTGTGAAACAAGCTCCCCTGAAGTTTCTAGTAATGTGGCATGTTGATGTGCAGCTATAGCAACATCTGGAGACTCAAAGTCCTTTTTTAAACCTGGTTTAAGGATAGTTATCTCTTGGTCCTGATCTGTATCCCCCATAGTCAGTGTGCAACGTTCACTCCTGCACAGCATTCACTCAGTACACAGGGGTTATTTTCCACCTCTGGAGTCAAACAATGGCATAAATTACTTTATCAAAACCAGAGTAAGTAAGAAAAGGAATTAAGAAAACAGATGGTGGAAACCAGTCAGTCGTATCCCTGATGCTGAAATTCAATGGATCATCAAAATGCTGCTGAAAAGTATCATGTTTAAAATGCATCCTTAAGGTGTGGAAAGCTGTTTTGGCACTCTGATAGAATCTGAGCACAACGGGCTGTGATTGAAGGGAGTCTGGCCCCAACATGTTGGCCCACGTTAACCCAACTCTGAGCTGGAAGGATGCATTTCTCCAGCTGAAGGGTTGCACGCAGGCTCGGGATTGAAGGGGGCTTGGGTGGTAGGTGGTACACACAGAACCCTTAGGGCTGGTCCCAGTGTGACAGTGACTCTTGCTACATTACACCGAAACTTGTTATTTGTGTTTTCTCCTATCCTGAAATTATTCAAAACTTGTTCTGCCAAAACAGATATGCATTATACATGAAACACAGTTGAAAGCACTTTCTTTTTAATTCTCAGGAAGCTTGTTAGTGCCAAAACATAAACTGCTTAAGAACGCAGAGGGAAATGCGGGTAAGCAATATTTGGCAAGATCCACATGTTCCACTTGTTTGTGCAACAATCGCTACTGCTGACTTACAGCTTCAGAGGCAGCTGTGTAAATACAGGGCTGCTATGGCTGGGGAAGCCAAGAGACATGCTGTGGGAAAAATAATAGATAAAACCAGGCACATTCTGGATGCCACAGGGTGAGGCAGAGCCGAGCTATGCCACGGAAATCTTGTTGTGCGGCTGACATACCTCGAGCATGTTTTTTGTAGAATATATTTCCTGTTATTGTTGGGGTGGTTGTTTGTTTTATAAGGGCCTGAAGTTAAAGATTCATTATGAAGGAGGCTCAATTCCTGAAAACGTTTAGGAAATTCTCTGACGCAGGCAGCCACACTCTGCCTTGCCCTGTGCTCCTTTGCATGAGGGCCAGGAAGCCTTGAAGAGATCAGCTTGCGCTGTTTGCCAGCTTCTTATAAATGGATATTACTCTTTTGCATTGTGAAGCAGTCCTAGGGACTGCAAGAGAACGTATTAGCAAGTGCTGGGATTGTTGCCCCTGGTCCCTGCGGGAGCTGACCTCCCCAGATAAGGCCGGCACATGTGTTTTTCCTACAAGGCTGATGCCTGCAGCCTTGCAAGGGCTTTGCTGCTTAAGTCGGTTAGGCATTGGCAGGCTTTCTAATTTCTTTTTGCTACTGATAAACCAGAAAAGAGATTGTGCTTATGAAGTGGTGAAACGGATTAGAAATCTTTATCTACTGGATTTTTTAAAAATGAGAATACTTGTATATAAAGCTTATTGCTTTGTGCATAAGGCCAGAATTAAGCAATATTATTAAGCAACAATATTAAGCAATATTGTGACATAGCTCACAGGTAAATGACGTATCTGAGCAAGTGCACCTAAATCTCAGCTCATGATACACCATCTCTGTCTTTTTGACCAGTACATTACCTTCCTATTTCTTTCTTGAAGACATACATTATGAATTCTCTGTGCATGTATTGATTTAGCTTATAATTGAATATAACTTCCCCTTGCTGACCAGGTCAGATAACGGCTCTGTCAATTGTGTTTTCTAAATTAGTCTGTAGTAATTCCTGCAACATAACTCCATGCTAGGATTCTCTAGTTTATGATGCATCTGCTACACTTCATCACAAAATGCTCCTTTGTCCTTCCTCACCCTAATCTACTGGTCAAATAGACATGCTGAGTGTCATTTAACTTGGTGTCATAGTCCAAAAGCTGAGCAAGCATGTTTTAAATAGGCTGCAAACTACAGAAACATTTGGTTTCTCTCATGAAGTCTTCCATTTTCTTTACTTATCTCTGGTTTTGGAATAGTTGGCTGAAATATATGCATAAAATCAAAGTTTGACTGTTTTTATCTTAATGGGAGAAGGCTTTATCATAGAAGGAAAAAATCTTCCTTATGTTAAGGAAAATTAAAGACAATACTTGGAACAACTTAGTCATTTTTCAAGAAAGTCTTGGAAAAAAGTTGTTGACACCTAATGTAGTGAAAGGACATTTGCAAGGGATGTTTGTTCATCCGCTTTTGCAAGGTATATCTAAATGGTGCTACTTCTCTTAGCAGCAGCATCTTGTCATTCCTGCTTTCCAATGTTCCACAGAAATTGTGATGAATTTTCTCTATGCTTGGGCTAACATTTTTTTTACTCAAATTAGCCATAAATTATAAAATATTGTGAGATGATTTCATATGTTCATCAGCTGATGGAGTTAAGCATATTCTGACTTCATGTCTGTAGGACAGGGCCGTATTTGGATTGTAGAGATGATCCCTTCAAGTGCTGTTATGTTCTTTATTCCCTTTCCAGGGACGCCAGTAATCCACCACTGCAGAGCTGAGCCCATGCTTCAAATGATTCTTTCTGTAGCTTTCCACTAATTCAGAGCGAGATACTAGTTTCTAAGTAGAACATAACAAAATGAATGATTTCTATTTTTCTTCCAAGAAGGACAGTATTTTCTGTTGACATCCCTCTGGAACTGTGTTAGTTGAGATGGGACATGACATTTCTTACTATTAAATTAAATAACAGTTTAGCTGAGCAAGTCAATCTATAAAGTGCCTCCAAAACTTTTTACTAGGGTCTGTCCCTGTATTTCTGATTTTGGTGAAAGATGTGAACCTTAAGGGCATGCTTTTATCTAGAGTTAATTTGGAAAATCTATTGAATTGTTGTATGACTTCATGATGACATGTAGAATAGGAGTGCTTTTTGTTAATTTGAATCCAAACAGGTAAATAAATATAGCTGTTAGTACTAGGTCCTGGCAGACAAAATAAAAGATATTTACCCAGTCACAAAAAATGTTATGTATTTAAAGAGACAACAGCTACACTAACAAGAATGGCGGCTCGTTAGATAGAAATAGTTCACTCTTTTAATATGAAAACATCAATCATTTCAAAAATGTTTTGCTCGTATTTAAAAACATGTCTCATCCTGATTTTATAGATGAAGAAACTGAGGCCCATTGAAGTTCAGTAACTGATGTCAGAAACCTGGAAAATGGCAGATCCAAAAATAACATCTGGGTCTGGGTAGACTACCCTAATCACTGGATAATATTGTCCTAGAGCTAAAATCCTGGAGAAAAAAAGCTGAAATGTCATTTTTCCCTTCCTGTCTTTACCATGTCTGTGTATCGGAGTCAATGAACTGGAAGAATGTGAATGTTCCTGTACAGAGTGAATGAACTAAGTTGTCTCTTGTGCAATGGGTACATTACCCAGCTGGGTAGGATGTGGCAAAGCTTTTACAGATTTACAGCACCAGTTCACCCAAGTAAGACCCTCTTGAGGAGAACCTGTCTGAATGCTTTTTTTCTTTTTTTCTGTTTTCTTTTTTCTTTTTTCTGTTTTTTTTTTCTTTTTTCTGTTTTCTTTTTTTTTTCTTTTTTCTGTTTTCTTTTTTTTTTCTTTTTTTCTGTTTTCTTTTTTCTCTGGAAGAACACAAAGATTTCCTGTGTTCAGCACAATCTTTGCAAGAAATCATGGCAGTTTGCACAAACAGAGGTCCCTGGTGCAACAGGAGCTGTTTCAGAAATTTAGGAGTGCCATCCCTAAGAAGAAAGGGTCTTTAACTGCTTATGGCTAGTGTGTCTTTATCAGCTGAACAGGAACCTTCATGACCATTAGCCAGCAAAAATTGCAACAACATGCTAAAAGGAAAGCGCAGATAAAAATCAGTGCCAGCACGATGAGACTGTTGCTGCCTCCTCATAACATTGCACATCACTCAACTACTTAAAACAACAACAACAACAAACACAAAACCACCAAATTCCTCTTTGGTCCTGACATTTCAAAATAACTCAACTTTGTACCAAGTAATCAAGGATCTGCCTCCTGCTCAGAGGCTCCAGAGGAGGGCTCTGTGAACTTTGCTCTGCTTTGAGATGGCTCCCAGGCTACGAATGCACTTCTCATTCTGCAGCTGCATTTCACATTGACACGAAACAGAGATGGTCAAACTGCCTTGTGGTGCCTGTCTGGGCCAATAACTGCTGATGGTGGTTTGTTGTTTCTCCAGCAATATTCATAGGTGATGTGCAAAGGGAAAGAAGTTAACCGTTTGACAAGGGAGAGCTTTATTTACAGAGTGCTGCCAGGCAAAAATTGGTTGAACTGTGTAAAATAATGTGCACTCGTTTTGAGAAGAGATGAAAAGCTGTGACATTGATTGGCAGTGAACCTATACAACAACACACATCAATGAGTAATTGACTGCTTCCCTCACATGATTTTCTCCTTGCCTCACTCCTTATGCACTTGAGCAAGCCACAAGTCATATTGATGAAACATGACAAATGTAAATAACTTCTGGAAAACCACGAGATATGAAACAGAGCTTGGGTGAGAGGGTCTTTAAAATAATAATGGTGGTAGTAGTAGTAATAATAATTCAGTGCCTTATCCACATATCCACAGAATCGCTATCTTACACTGTACTGAGAGAGCAATTTCCTTTGCAGGAATCCAAACCAGAAAGGGATCAGGGCTGTGCTGACACTGCAGAGGGGCAGCAGCAGACCTAGCTCAGTCTCCCTGTGCCCATCTGTTTTCTCTGGTCCCAGAGCTGTTTGCAGACTCACTCCACATTGCTACCTTGGGCATTGTTCAGATGTTTCTGGGGATCTGGTTTGAGTTTTGAGAAAGTGAAAAACTTTTTTTTTTTTTTGGTCTTGCTTCTGCTGGCTTGGTTGCTTTTAATTACTTTTCCAGCACGCAAGTATTAGCTTTTCTCCCCTTACAAGAAGGAACAGTTCTCTTAAAAACCCAGCAGGAGCCTGTGCAGTTTTTAGCTAAAGCAGGTGTCTACAAAGGACCAAACCTTGCAGTTGCCCTGTGGGCTGGGAAGATTTAGCTTGTGCTGAGGAGCTAAAGGACAGCCTTGGGCAGGACAGGGAGAACCTCAGGAAAACAAAGCCGCCATCAACACAGTGTGCTCTGTGATAAGTGAAGATAACTCTCAGTCACAACGATAGATCTGGAGCCAAGCTCTTACAAAGTTTGGGCTGCTCAGGTTTCGGGTTTCTTCATAAACAACTCCACAACAGAAAACGGTTGTCGTTTCTCTGTCACTGTTCTGGACCTGTAATCTCAAACATCCTGCTTTCGAGTATGTTCACCTTACAGTTTTCCCTCTATCCCTTGTAAACTAAGGGGCAGGGTGTTGGAGGGAGGGAAGCCTCACTTAAATGAAAGCATCTTTGAATATCGTCTAAGCCTTTCTTTGTCATTTTCTGGGGCTTCCTCTGCTCTTGTCCCAGTTCGTTTCTGCACTTTGTTGGGGCATGAGGCCCACAGCTGGCACGGAGGCTGGAATAAAACAATAGTGGCAAGGACGAATTTCCAAAGATGACTTCTGGTGCCTGTTACAGCAGTAGGGTGCATGAGAAATGAATGTGCTTCTCCTCTGTGTCCAAGGGGCTGAAGAGGATGTAATTGAACCATTTGCACAGTGTGAAGACAGAGTTCAACAGCGTGTCTCGAGGGATCTCGGTAAATTGATGCTGTGGAAGATAATTAAATCATTTGACAGTTTATCTCAGGAGATGCCTGAATAATCAGTGATTTTAAAGGCCTTTAGGTCATGTTTTTGTAGCCTGGCAGTATTTATGAACTGTGAGGAAGTCTTGGGGATTTTGCTTGGCTGCCAGGTGCTGTAGCCTCTCTCTTCTGTCCAGTGGGGTAATGTCCCCTCATTAGCAATGATGAAATGCTGACCTGACCATGGGTGGCAGGCACTCTTGCTTTCAAAACCTCATCCAGATTTTCAGAGAGGGTTACAAGCCTTGATATGACATTGCCACGCACAAATTCTCCCTTCCTCTGTCAGTTATTCCTCGTGCATTTCCTTCTCTTTAAACAGATCAGTGAACATTGTCTGCCTCATATTACCAATTTGTTCCCATAGGATGACAGTCTCTGCTAGTGGGAACACAAAAGCTTATTTTTCAACAAATGGAAAGCCCTTCTCTGTAGGGTTCCTGTTTGCAGAGGCAAGGCTGTTGGAAGATTCAGGGCACCATTTAATTTCTTCTTTTCTCTGTATCATCCTCTCAGTATTCTTTTAATTCCTGCCCTTGTCATGCACAGATGCAAATTTCTACCTTAGGCTTCCAGACCTACATTAACATATGCCAAACTCATCACAGCGACCTGGACCCCAGGAGCCCAAAGCATCACAGGCTGCAGCAGCCTGGCGCTGTCTGCATTTGTCTTGAACCATGATCAGGAACTTCAGAAATCTCCTTTCCTCCGAATGTTTTTTTTTTCCTAATTAATCTCCGTACATAAATAGGTGCACATAAACACACACAGAGAGAAAGACAAGCACAAATGTGTATATAATTAACACTTGCCTTCATTTGAGTGCATTTTGTACATGCAGCTTACAGATTTACATGCTGCCATGTCTTGCTCACTGAACTCACATATTACAAGACAGATTAACTCCTGAAATCTTTTGTGTTTGTTTTTTACAGTCAATTATCACCTAGTTCCTGAATAATGAAACAATACATTTATAACTCTGATTTTTTTTACCTGTAAGAAAGAGGAATACTAGAAAAAATATGCAAATTGAATGGTTTGTTACCCTTTTGATATCTATAAGTCAATCTGTTGAAATCAATGAACCTGTGCCTCTTCAGCTCTTTCAGGATACAAGACATTAAATGTGCTATTTGAAATCCATAAAATCATTCTTTTAAACTCAGGACACAACTGCATCAACACAAAAAAGCTGTCACACGTTGCACAACCTACTGTCACCGAACTATTTCTAAAAGCAAAATCAGTAATTATTTCCTGCCTTCATGTAATACTGTTGAACTGTGAACTTAAAATATGCTGGATTTAGCCACTCATTAATAAAACAACGTCAAAAACTCTATATTTCAAGCTCTTGATTGCACAAATGATATTGCAGTCAGAAATGTTTTGCATGCACTCTTAGTCCTATGACTCCCATCTGTGTAAGTGTAAAGATTAGATTTGCAAAATACCTTGTTAAAAGCAAAATTTCTAAGGTTCAAGCATCAAATACATATAAGATAGGAAATGCAAGAATTAAGTCAGCCTTGTGCAGGTTAAATTTACTATCCACACCTTTCTTGCTGATGTCTGTACATTCTAGTGCAACCTTTAAAAATATAGACAGTTACTTTTTTTCTTCTTCTTCTTCCTGGGAATTAATTAGTGTTCTAGAAAGAAGGAGGTTGATTAAAAACAAAACAAAAAAAAATGGGGGGGATGGGGGGGGGGGGGTAGCTCTACCAAAAAAAACTTGGGAGACGTAAGTTCATTGAAAAATAAATATTTTCATGAACTATAGAATTAATAAAACCAATTTTCACATGGTTTCATGTCTTCCATTCCCTAGTTTCCTTTCCCTACTTCTTCCCAAGTAACTTCTCTGTTTGCCTAAGTAAATGTCTGCGCATGTTGTGCCCAGGACCATTCTGGATCCTCAGCTCTTCCCAGGTTTGCAGTGTTAGGAATGTATCTGCCATCACTGACCTTCTGTGAAATTGAGCTGCAAATGCCCAGCAGGTACACTCATTGGGCTGCAAATGCCCAGCAGGTTCACTCATTGTAAGGGCTGACAGGCAGACAGATGAATAGATGGATGAAAAGGGAGTTTGGTTAACCTCGGATTTTATTTATTTATTTATTTTTATCCATAAAAGATAAATACCATGCCATGTAACTTGATCTTATTTATACAACCAATTCCTGTGATGTCATTTAGGACAGTTTTTTCATAGTTGAAAATTTGTATTCTTAATTTTCTCAGCACCTTATTTAAGGGCACTGATGTGCGAAAGTGCTGCTGGAATCAAAATCAACGGGACTGGGTAATGGTAAGTAGTCATAAAACATCAGGCCTAAAAATCTCAGATTGGGTAGAACATGCTGGTGATTTACCAAGGTACTGTAGTGATGACCGCTAGCAATAACCCCTGGGAAAATTTGTATCGGTCCTTTTGCTAGGGTTTGCCTGGTTATGTTAATAGAGCTTGGGGCTTTATGTAAAGCAAGAAGAAAACAGTCTATTAAACTGCTGTTCTTTCATTCAGCTCTATCCAGACATGTACCTATCTGAATGCAAGAAAGTGATTTCCTTCAGGCATGGTATGAATGGAAGAGAGGGGAAGAAGGAGGATAGGTGGCCTTTATGCCAAAATATTCATTCTGCAAATTAATGGTTCTTAAATGAAGAACATTGCTTTCATATAAAACACATTTATGAACAAATATAACACGTTTTTCAAAACCTTGTTCTTGTGGTCCCTGTGGGTGAAGACTTCCAGCCTGTGATCTATATATAACTGCAGAGCAGATTTTGAAAGGCAGCTTGGTACCTTTCATAAGTCCTTGGGCTGGGGAGAAAGGAGAGAGCAGGAAGAAGGAAGGGTGGTCTAGCAAGCCACTGCGGTTCTCCAAAGAAAGAACGCTACCATTCAGTAGAGATTGGAAGCAAAGCACAAGGGAATGTAATTATAATAAACTCAGATCCATAACACACGATCCTGTGCCTGAAAAATACAGCCTGTGATTTCTGTGTTGGAGTGCAGGCTTACCTGTTATGCTAAAGAATACAAACCCTTACCTTACCATAAAGACGTTTTCTTGAATCTCACTATCCACACCATACTAGAAGCATTTCCACTTTGCTTTTCTTCTAGGTTGTCTATTTTTCACTTTTGCTTTAACACTGGACAGAACGTTGATTAAAAAAAAATAATCCTGTAGTTTAGTCACTATGAAATGTCCATAAATACAAGCTTTGCCAGCAAAATATAAAAGGATTACAGAATTATGGTTCTGTCCTACAGAACTGAAAAACACATTTTAGAGACAAATAGAGAAATCTTAGTTTTAAAAAATGAGACCTTATGTCATGCTGGCAAGCTCATTAACAAAGAAAAAGATATTTATTGTTTGTTGTCTAAATGCATCAGTAACTGGCAGTAGCACCCGATATCAAGAAGAAACTAAAGCCAGCTGAAAGCTTGAGTTCAAAATATTCAGATACTGCTAAAAGAGCATGATACTTCCTAACCCTTTCATTTACCGTAGGGTTTATCTTGAATATTTGCATATCAATTGAGTCCCAGCTTCTTCCATGACAGCTTCAAAATTCACTGATTCTTTTCTCTGCATGCTTCCATGGCGTAGATGATAACTGGGAATATATGGATGTCTAATGACTTTGGTAAGTTTTGGCATAGTTTGGTGATCTACCCAGCCAAAGAAACTGGACCCTTCAGTTTCCCAGACTGCCAACAAGGCAGCACAATTAATGAAAGCAAATTGAAAAAGAAAGTGGAAAGGCGATTTGCAGATTTCCTCTTAGCAAGCCACAAGTATATCTTTATTGTCCCTTGTGTGAGTCATTTGCACCATATGGGGAACAGCTGGACAAAGAAAACTGAAAAAGGGATCATATTACTCAAATTCATATTAGGTCAAAGAAAAAAACAGAGGCAAAGTTCACAGACTCCAAAGAATAAGAAACTCATGAGGTGGCCTCATAGGCTCGCTCTTTGTCCTCCGAGGAGCAGAAATAACAATTGAGGAGGAATGAGTGAAACATAAGGATTATTATCAGCTTTACTGTTGGTATTGATAGTGTGGAAGAGTTGCCGATTAAGGACTTACAGTATAAATTTCTATCACATGGGGAGCATCTAGCAGCAGCGTGCAGGGCCAAATAAAATGAGTCATCTATCAAAGTGCAGAAATCATGTCTCCCCCTCCTTTACCCTTTCGACAGTGCTTTCTTCCTTTCCCAATTTATTTTGTTCATGCAGAGTGACTCCCATACTCAGCTGTGGAATTTTGCTCTTTCCCCTGGGAATAACTAGTATCAATCTAGCAGGCATTAGGGTCCAGGATGACCCTACCGATGATACGCGTGCATCTCCTGTGCGTGACAGTGGAGCCTTCAAGCTGACAATTGCTGGCTCTGCACTATATGCTTTTTTTAATGCTTTCCCATCAAGGCAAAAGCAGTGGGATCCATCTGTTTCTTGTTGCTTCATAATTCAGATCTGAAGGTGATGGAAGAAGGAAGAGAGTAGGCACTGAGAGTGAGACATGAGGTCCTTATTGATGACGTCTCGAAGAACCACTGTGGATACAAAGTAAATAATTTCCTTTCATGATCACATACCGGTTTGTATTCTTTTTATTTTTTTTTACAATTAGTTTCTGTGATAGACACATAAATAATTGTGGTGCATATAATGGACATTTGATGCATCAATCAGCCATTGCATTACCAATTGTCTGAGCTGGCAGTGCATCTACCGCAAAGTTCAAAGTATAATTCTTTCAAAGGTCAGTGGCCTACATTTGCCTTGCCAGTTTTTCATATTGGCATTCCCCTAGATAAGACAAAAGATGCTCTTGAACTTTGAAGTCCAGTGAAAGACAAGTGCCAGGCAGTGGATAATACGATGTGATATTTGGGTAATCTGTTTTGGACTCAGGGATAAGATATCCAGACTGTAGAAAGAAAGAGGTAAGACCATTTTCTGAAAGATGGTCTTGTCAACATAGCAAGCAAGTTATTTTTGCCTGAAAGCAACAAATATCTTCCTAGTTGACTGGGTGATTTCCTGATTTCAGAGAGCAGTTCTTATACATATTAGTAAGGCAGACAACCATCATGATCCCAGGTGCAGTGATTTGAATTACAGATGGAGTTCATGGAGCCATGATAGCATATGTTTAGGCCCTTATCTGAAGGCTGGATCAAAGGCCATATGAATTTGTATTTGCTTTGTTAGGGAATATGAGAAAAAATGGGGAGAGTAAACTGTTCAATGTTGAACAAATGGATGGAGAATACACAAAGATTCCTAGCAGTATTTGTTGGAGGTATGGAGTGAGACCGCCAAAGTGAGCTGAAGAAAGTTAACACTCAAAGATAACACACAGCGTAAATGATTCAGGGTTCTTCTTTCAGTTTCTCAGGGATCCGTAACAACAAACAGGAGCTTTAGTGTCTCTAGGTATTTTGAAATTATTTTATTGCTTTTCATTTGTCCTCTGTAACTTTGTTTCTAATATTTTAATGTAACATTCAGCTACAATCAACATGCCCTTTCCCTTTAAAGTTTGCTGGTTTAAGAGAGATCCTGAGTGACTTTGACAACAACAAGGCATATTGATTACTCATCATACCCACGCTCACCATTCCTGGATGCACTATGCATCCAGTCCATGCATTTACCCACCAGCCTCAAGGACACTCTACAATCCAAGGCAGTCTAATGGCTATCAGCTGGTACTTCATTTACTGCTTTCTTTAGAGACAGTGACAGCCTGGTGATACTCGGTTTCATAAGCTGCTATGTTTGGAACTGCTTCGTTTCATACGGACAATCAACAAGCCAAATTCTTCTCAGCTTCACCAGCACTTGCAGCTAGCAGCAGCAATCACAGTGAGAATGTGATTTTTATTTTTTATTTTTTGTCATTGTACACAAATCCTAAATTTATCTGAGACTATTTGGCCTGGCATTCATTTCTTACCAAGCCATGAGGAACAGTTTGAGAGACGGTATCATGAAGAGCCAAGTTTTGAGGATAAATCTTTAAAACACCTCTAAGGTGTTAATCAATTGTCCTCTGGCAGGGAGCTGGGACTTGGAGGGAAGTTTCAATGACTGAGTGTCTTCAGCCTGTCACAGGCTGTAAAGAGTAGCAAATCAAGTACTTGTAGATTCTGTCAATACCCAGGCAAAAGCATCCGCAGAGGGCATGAATATTCAGGGATGTGATTTCAGCAGCCCACAGTTCATGCAAACTCTCAGTGAGATCTGTGCTTTGTATTTCATTCAGAACGTTTTGTATTTCACCCAGAATATTAACTTCAAAAGCAGAAGAAAGGGAAAAGAAAAGAACTTCATGGTAAAAATGATAATGAAAACAGTTTTGAATAAAACAACCTCATAAGAATTGTTAAGTGGTAATGTATATGGTTGGTATGACATTTTACACTGCTTTTTTTACCCACACTTCTAAAGTGCAAAAAATTTACAAGTGCAATTTTGTCTGTGATTTTATATCTATGTATATTTCCATATGTATGTACATTGTGCATACACACATACACATAGCTGTCAATGTCACTGAAGTATCTGAAAACCCTGTATGTGTCCCAGTACATCAGATATATGGATGATGCAATGAAATAGTAATGCATAACCAGGCAAAATTCCACTTGTTTCTTCATTTATTGTGAATAATTTTTGAAAGACAAATAGAGTGATTATAGATGAGACAGGAAATTTCCTTGATGGTTTTCCATTGTCCAGGTCATCACCAGGGACTGGTTTATACACTAGCCTACTGAATAACTAATTTATCATTTCTCAAACCAATACTGAATCAATGATAGTAGTAATGCATAAGGGTCATTAACAGTCCTTATTTTGCCATCACCATTATTTCTCTTCCTTCTAAATGGATTGTTCGGATCATGCAGACCAGTAGTTTAAATGTAGGTTTTGCACAGAAGTGACAGGCCTTTCCCATTGAACACAATTTGTACAAGTCAGCTCAGAACAAGTGATATGGAGATGTACTTTACAGTCGGAAAAAATTGTCAGGTAGCGTGATGTTATGCATCAAGGCATGCAAAGGTGAAACACTGTTGTGGCTATAGAAAAGGGTACTCCAGGTCTTCGTGGGGAAATGACCTTCCATTCCTCCAGGCTGTCACGTCCAGCTCCAAGAGAATTGCTGACAAAGGCCAGACTGTGGCAATTAGCACAATCGTTTATAGAGTGCCCCATTTTGCTAAGAAGGAGCTCTGATATCAGGCAGGTAAGGTCTTTTATCTTTTTCATGAAGTGCATTTGATAATGTGTGACTTATACCATCGACATTACATCTGTATGATCTGAATTAGCAGTCCTCCCTGGATATGAGTAGTAGGACAGAAGGAGAAAACAAATGGTTTCTGGAGTATCAGGATTGATTTGTGGTTGACCCTAGCACAAAGGACAGGGAAAAGGTCTTTGCATGCTTCTTTAAATGCAAATAAGGACATTCTATGCCTAAATGAGATTAATTTTTTTTTGTCTTTTTTTTCTATAATTTTTAGAATTAATGTTTAAAAAAAAGCATATGGCAACTGTCATGTCTGAGCTTGAATTCTTGTTCCCTTTAGTGCTTTGAGAGGTTTTAACCAGCTCTGCACATTTTTTACTAGTAAATGACTCCTACAGCCCTGCTGTTCTGCAGCAATCCATCGGTTTCATGGGGTGTAGTGCAAATTCATGCATTTGTTCTTGTCATAAATCTACTGTGCAGTTTGCCTTCTTTCTGTGATGTTCTCCAGGAGACCTGTAGGTTCATTTCTAGGTAATGATCTACAAGCATAAAATAGCTTTGAGAGTTTGCTGAATCCACACTACAGTTTAATTGCATAATTGTTGATCAAAGTTTTTCCAAAATATATGGCCTTAATATCTCTTTTTCCCTTAGCACGTGTAATTAATCGTCAATGCACATGCAAGCAATGCTTCCTAGAAGAGCAACCATGTATCTCTTCCGTAGTAAAGGGCTCAGGCTGACTGATGATATTCATATGGTTATCACCTCCAGTATATAGACTTCAGGAAAGATAAGGCACTATACTAAGGAAAGAGAAATGAAATATAGAAATACCAATTGGGGAGTGTCTGGCAAAGAGATAGCGTGGCAGAAAATGAGATGTTGTTACAGAGTGTTATAGGTGAAATATGAGCCGACAATGTGATGCCAAAAATGGGAAATGGTATTCTGGGGAGTGATAACATAAAATGTCACACATGGGAGGTAATTCCTATGCTCTCCACCTCATGTACAGGCTGCTGTGGGAGGTATTTGCTGGCTTAGGTTACCACACTCTGAGGAGGCTGTAGGAAGAAGAGGTTCAGTTAATAGGACCTATGAAGAGTGTTTGAAATTAAATTAGTTTAATTTAGAGCAAACAAGATTTCAGATGGAAAAAAAAAAAGGTTTTCTTTTTCTTTTTTTCTTTTTCTTTTTCTTCTTTTTCTTTTCTTTCTTTTTCTTTTTCTTTTTCTTTTTCTTTTTCTTTTTTTTTCTTTTTCTTTTTCATTTTCATTTTCATTTTCATTTTCTTTTTCTTTTTCTTTTTCTTTTTCTTTTTCTTTTTCTTTTTCTTTTTCTTTTTCTTTTTCTTTTTCTTTTTCTTTTTCTTTTTCTTTTTCTTTTTCTTTTTCTTTTTCTTTTTCTTTTTCTCTTTCTCTTTCTCTTTCTCTTTCTCTTTCTCTTTCTCTTTCTCTTTCTTTCTTTCTCTCTTCCTTTTCCTTTTCCTTTTCCTTTTTCTTTCTCTCCTCTTCTTCTCTCCTTCTATCCTTTTTTTTCTCTCTCTTTCTTTCTCTCTTTCTCTCTCTCTGTCTTTCTTTCACTCTTTCTTTCACTCTTTCTTTCTTTCATTCGAGTGGAGTATATTTGGTTGGGCTGCAAATTCAGATAACGTACTAATACGAAGAGCCATGAAGTTCTTCAACAGCCTTTCAGTATGAATAGTGATCGTAAAATAATGAAGCTCACTACTTTTAAGATGGACTTCAAATCCATATTATTTTTCTCCCTCAGTGCTCCATGACCTTTACGAAGAGCAAAAAAGGAAAGCATTACTTATTCATTCCAAAATGTTAAAGGCTTACCAGAGCAGGAGCACAGTAAGCACTCTTCAGTCTTTTATTTTGAATTGTATCAGTCTGAACTGGAGAACTAATTTTACAAAATCCATTTATATTTCTATTGAGATATGTATGTCTATGAACTCTCTTCTAAACTGCACCTGCAAATTCCACACAAATCTGTGGGCAGTGTTTGCCCCATAGGCAATAAGAAAGACTATTATGACCTTATCTAAATTCCGTGTTATGTATATTCTATTGAAATTCATATTCTACAGTTCTGTTTCATGCAAAATATGTTGTCACCAATGCAGGAAAACAATTTTTCCTAAAGCAACCGTGGATTTCAATCCCTCTAATGTCCTTGGCTGCTTCATATAGACTTGTCCATGTTTCATCAGGGGCATGAATAGTGAAATTTTACAATCAAGCAGTATTTCAGGACCTGCAGTAATAAAGTTAAAGAGTTACAGCATTAGCCTTCCTTCTGTCCTTTGCCCTGGGCTGTCATAATGTGTGGCAGTCCCAGAGTATTCCAGTCAGATGAAACTCTTCCTAGGGGGCAGGTTCCTGCCTCCTTTATAACACATTCCAACATCTATACCACATGTGTAGCTTTTAACACTGTCAGCATGGTGTAAAGAAACCAAGCTCCAACTGGAAATCTGGGAAGTTTCTTATAAATTAAAACATGGCCATTTCCCTTTTACTGGATATTTAACCTACCTGCTGTGAGATGTATCTGAAAGCGTTGCCTCTGGCTGGCCCATGCTACAGTAACAGGTGCTGCTGAAAGAGGTGGTTGCATCCTGCTCCTCTGCCTCGTGCTATGCTTTCCCCCTGCCTCCTTTGTGTTGTGGCTACCATTTATACATTCTCACACAAGTGAGATCTGGATGGCTGCTCTCTCTGAAAACCCAGCAAAAAAACAACCATTTCCAGCCAGATCATTTTCTTGCTCTGCTTCATGCTTGAGTGCAAGTGCCAGTGCAAAGCTGGGAGCAGCCACATCTCCTGGGGTGCCAGGGAAGGGTGAGATCACGCATTTCAGCTGTTATCTGCGCATAGATCAGCTTAAAGATGCCATGAAAAAGCAGCCTAATCTGTCTGTCGGTACACCACAGGTTATTTGGACGAACATGGCAGACTTGTTTAAGGAAGCTTGAGCTCCTTCTGGCTCATGTGCGGAATGAAAGTCCTCCTGTCTCCTTTTCAGTGAACAAGAGTTGGCAGCCCTTCTGTGGAGCCACCACGAGGCAGCTGAGCTGGGACAACTTGCTGATGTCCCAGAATGCAGCCCCGTTAGCTACCATTGCCGTGCCTCAGGAGGACACATAGTTTATGAAACATATGTGTAGAAATGTGTGTGTATAAAAATTGAACCTACAAAATACTTCCATGGTTTGCCTTCCCAATTAATTTGTTCTGCTTTTAATGGCTGAATTCCTAATATGTTTTCTAGTTTGAGGGAAGGAGTATTTCTAGAGACAAAAGGTTCTCTCTGACTCATATGATCTCTGTCCTTTTTCTCACATTTTGCTGACAGAAAAGGGAATAAAGCAAATTACAACCAGTCTGGCCTCATGAAATTATAAATTATAAATGAGGGCAGTATGTGACAGAAGATCTTATTAAATGGCTGTCTCAATCTTTTACTTTTTGTAAATATTACATCCTTTCTAGGAAAGAAAACAGAAGTAATGTTCCATGAGTCATTATTTTATGAAATGGCTGAGTACCTTTTTAAGCTTCAGTGAACGTTAAGTTTTGTGGTAGGTGAATTCCGAGTTCTGCTGTAACATGTTCTCTTCCTTTTTTTCTTAAGTTGTATAGGAAGCCTTTAAACCATCATGACTAATAAGGAATTTTCTAAAGAAAAGAGCTCTTGACGTGTTATTCTTTGTAGAAAGGTTTACTGTTTTGCTTAACCTGGTATGAATACTTGCTTTTTGGCATCTTTTGTGATCAGAGGTGAGCAGCCTGCTGTAAACTCAACTCTGGCCTCCAGGCAGCTTTGCAGATTTCTATGATGCTCATTCCTTCTCTGTGTTTCTATTACAGTAACATTGGATGTGACTTCTTCCACATGAATGCAAGCAAAATAAGCCAGTTTTCCTCCTTTCCCCAAATGAAAGCCTCCTCAAGTAACTGAAAATGGATGCTCATTTTCAAAGAAATATCTTCAAGATGAAGACAGATTGCATGTTTGAGCTTTGAGAATTATCACGCACTTCTTGACGAGGGGATGGAAACTTCTTTTTCATGGAAATGTATGTATCTCTAAATATAATATAGGTAGCGCCAAAGTTGATTTTGAAATTTTCATTAAAATACACAAAACAAGAATTATATTTACATGCAGTAAAATGAATTTATTGTTCTAGGGCCAAACTTTGCTCTCACTTGCACAGGAGAGACAGATGCTATGTTGTAACTACCTGAATGCAATGAGTAGTATCTGCACAATGCATCTAGCTGGACAGCACACTGTATATTTTAAGAGTAAAATGCCAAGCTGATCTATGTGATCAGTCCCTTAAATTCCACCTATCCTGAATTTAGAAGTTTGTGTATGCATGCACAAATCCAAATGCAAGTGCTGAATGTTACCTCTTTTGGGATCATAACAAGAATGTGAATGTCATATCTTTATAGCCAGTAACAAAATGCCCTATGTGATGTTTGTCCTCAGACTTGAAAGGTATCAGTCAAGATAAGCATAGAGACCATCCTTTCCTTCCTACAGCTTGCTACTTATCCTTCTTCTATCTCCATTCTCATACATGATATGTAAAGGTTAATATCCCACTAAAGTGGGGATTTCCAAATGCAGAAGATTATGTAATAAGGCATAATTACCTGTAATGCCTACAGAAAATGGATGTCTGACTTGACTGGGTCACAGAAATGTTGGTCTCTAGAAGTCCTCTTGAAGCAGAACTTATTGCCAACAGGCAGCCGTGGCTTTGTCTGGATGAATCCTTAGAACCACTAAGGGTAGAGTTTCCACCACATCTCTGTTATTTTCCTTAATGTTAACCCAAGCCAATGTGATGATTGCCTGTTGTTATACCATCTATAACTGCCAAGAAGAGTTTGGCTGCATCATCTCTGTAATTGCTCTTCAGGTAGTTTTCCTTTTGTTCCTTCTAAAATCTCTCCATAAACATCAGGGAAAACTAAGAATCTCCCCCTCATCCCCCAAACTGTACGAGCTCTCTGTGCTAGAGCACTTAACACAATTGCAGTTTCTGTAAACTGGTAAAATAAACACTACCCTGGACTTGGAATAACTTGATGCAGTGAACTGCCTGCACTGAGGAGTTTGTGATGGATTGCTTGAGTGCCTTCCACAGCATGCTAAGTTCTGAAGAAACAAACATGGACATAACATTCCTGAACTGTATTTTCGGAAAAACCTTTTTCTACCTGCCCTCCCACTACTTTTCTAAGAGGAAGACGAGGACTGTGTAAATTCAATTCTATACAAGTAAAGGAGCTTTTGCAAAAATTTAAGTCTGGCTGAATAAGCAGGTCTAAAGGTCTGGCAGTTCAAGCCTTGGACCTATAGAATCTAAACTGCATTTATTGCAGGATCAATGCCTCAGGCAGGACCTAGCTGGAGCTCTGGCTTTCACTGTAAAAGTTTTGAGCAGATTTCATTGTCACCACAGAGCTCTAATCCTCCTGCTTTTTATTTTATGAGAAATCAGTTGTGACTTCCTTTAAAAAAATCTGACAGATTGTTTTTTGTAGCTAGAGAAGCAGGCTGTCTTCTTTGCCTTGAGGTTGTGAAGACAGAATAATTTTACACTATCTAGATTACAAAAGAAAAATGAAAATTGCTTCTTCTAGCTATTCCTTTTGTAAACCCATCTGAAGGAATATTTTCCTTTCTTTCTCAATAACACACACTCCTATATATATATTTATATATATTGTTAAAAGTTAAAATCATCTTATCCTGTCAGTTTTCTTTGTTCAGATTTCATACCTTTCATATTAACAACAAACCTTGTACAATGCTTTGTTATCATAGGGTTTTTTCCTGACAAGCTGTGGCCCTATCAGGTTCAGGAAACATTGCTTGTTATGACTCTTCTTTGCTCTTCATTTTATCTGGGAAATCACCTATGTTCTATGCAACAAAAATTTGCTTTGGAGACAAGTAAAAAATGTCCAATGTAACACATCTAAGTCTGTGTCAAAAATGATACCTTTATTCCCTCTGGCTTTTGTAAGCATCAGAGAAACAAAAAGGGTCTGATTCAGTTCCACAAATGTAATGAAGCTAAATTAAATGTACATACCAAGTCCTCCAAATTCATATTTGGAGCTTCCACATTTATATTAGAGTAAATGCATTTATTAGGAGACCTGTACTCAGTTCACTCAAACATGTTTAATTTCCTGATCAAGGGATTTCCTCCGATATTTTACAGTCTGAATGCAAAACCCTTCAAATCATATTTCTGTTAATTTGCAGTAACAATGGTAGGATTAAACTTCCAGGCAACTATATATTAGAATGTTTATGAATAGAGAAGATAATTAAGTAATTTATAAGCAAAAATCAGGAAAATGAAAGAATATCACTAAGACGAGAAAAAAAGAATAGTTATTCCATCTCTCTTTTTTTTTTTTTTTTTTTTAGATTAGACTTGTGCTTGAAAACAGAGTTTAATTTTACTGGCCAAATTCCAACTGCAATTTGCCTAAGTAATTGCTCCTTGCATTCTTAATTGGAAAAAGCATTCCTGAGTTTCCAGTCCTACCTAATTTACTGTTAGAGCATCTTTAATTTGGTATGAGCCAGGGACATTCATCACCAAGAGGTGACTGATCTTTGAAGGTAGATTATGACACACCTACGTATACTAAGTAGCTTGCACCTATAATTTGCAATTATTTTGCAATTATTTGCAATTATTTGCAAACCTATAGCTTGCAATGTAGTATCAGTTATTGCTTCTCAATAGCCAGCACACCTAGCAAAGTAATGCTCCCCTCCTATGACTATATTTGATCAGTTATGTGAAAACCATCCTAAGCAAATCCCTCCTTTCTGTGCCTTGTATGTGCATGCAAATGAGAGACGTGTTAAACCCTTCATTTCTACATTAGGAGCAGCAGTGAATCACCAGAGCCAGCCAGGTTACCCAGAGCCCTCCCGTCTCTTTGTCCAGTGCTGCAAAACTTGGATTTTCTAAGGACGAGAGGCAGATGGCATCCAGGTGCTTGGTACTGCGGAGTAAGCTTTCCTGTATCCTCTTAATCAGCAATGCAGCACGCTCTGCCAATGTATCGTGTATTTCTTCTTCTCCCCCTGTCAGTCTGTCTAGGAGAAAGCCATGGAAATAATAGAATCTGCACTTGTCAGGCTGACCTCAAAATCAAATTCTCTCTTGATTTGTAAAATTCAGCCAACCTACTTGAAAGTTGATTCCACCACTTATTCCTGTCACTCTCTTTTCTCTACTTACTGAGTACACCACTCTTTTTTGTATCTGAAATGCATGTCAGCAGACATTATGTTTGAGTTCATATAGTGTGATAGTCCAATAGAGAAATACAATTTTAGAAATTGCAGTTATTCCTTTAGAAATCAGCTAGTCAGGGGAAAGGTGGCAGGAGAGCTGAGAGGAGAGACCTAAAGTGGCTGCTGCAGCTGTTTGGCTAATTCAGGGGAATTCTGAGGCAATATAGATTTTTACAGGTCATTTCTGAATAGCAAGGGTACACAGGTGAGAAAGTATCTGGGCTTTAATGACAGCTTAGCCTCCATTTTGTATTTTGAGTTCAGGAAAGGTAGGTAATCAATCTGTGCCTCAGTTCTTTGTCAATAAAACCAGGGTAAGAACACATTTACTCTCTTGCAAAGACACTGTGATTTCAGCTTATAATACTTTTTTTGTCTGTATTTCCATGGCAGCTGGTCAGACCTGAGGTCCTGTTCTCAGGCTTGCTGCTTGCCCAGAAAGTAAGTGCAGCACTGAGAACACAGTGCAGATGTATCCTTTGAGACCCCTGAAATGAGAGGTGCTACAGTGCTGTGTAGTGGTAATCTCTCATGTGACTCACCCTTTCTCTTCTTCACGCATTGCTGCTTTATGAATCACACTGCCACTGCAAGACAGTACTGTGGTGTCCTTCCTTCCAGTCCTCACCACCACCATCACGTCCATTTTGGTAGCCCCGGCTCAGCATGTGTTATTGTTACAGTAGAGAGAGCAGCGCTGACCTTTCCTATTCTGCTCCTTCTTCTTTGTCTCCTCCTCAGTTCATTTGCTTTAGCAGTAAAATGACGTGATGCAAGACAGTGGTTATTTATGACATCTGTTTGAAGGCAGCTTGACTAGGCTCGCGTAAATATAGATCTGGAGAAGTACCCTATGCAGGTCTGTACGTGACTGCTTTACAGACTTCAAAATCTGACCCATTCTTTCAAAACCAGATGTTTTCCAGTGAGTAATTGGGACTGACTGTGAATAAAAATTGAAAAAAGCTTTCATTTTGACCTATTGCTTGAGGTTATTCTGTGTCAGATGTGATAAATTCATGGTACGCTGTACTCCCCATGATGTGATATGTTGCGTAACAGAATCTGCATTTATTTAACACCAAGAAGTTCAAGCAAATAAAGTATTAACAAAACACTAATTTTGAGAAAATATTATGGCCACCATATGTTTGTGGGGTTTTCTTCTGGACATATCTTACTTTTTTAGTCTTCAGAAACCCATCCAAGTGGATTTTCTGTAAACACAACCTGTACCTGGATTTTTTCATCTGCCACAAGCAAGGTTTTATATAGGCAAGGCGCTGAAATCAGGAGGGGTCTTGGTGGAGGGATCTTGGTAGCTGTGGAAGCTCAGGTAGCAAGGAGAAGGATGGCAGAAACAGCAGCTGACTGGAGGAGACTACGCCGGTGTGACAGGTACCGGAGCCTCCTGGGGGAGGAGGAGGCTTGTACTGCCATCTTGTACTGCTGGGCCTGAGGAGGAGGAGGCACAACAAGTGTGTTCAGTGGAGGACTCCAAGGTTGGAGGAGCTTGATCTTAGAAGAAAGGAAGTGAGTTGGCAGCATGATCTGGGGGGTGAGGGACTGTAGCAAGTGTTCCTGAGAAAAGATGGTAAAGGAGGAGATTTGCAATAACAGATTAGAGGATGTAGACTTGTGGAGAAAGAGTGAGGACTGGTGTCTTGGGAGGAGGAGCACTCTAGGGGATGTGGGTGTGGAGATGGGAAGAGTGGGGAACATAGCACACTGTAGATCGCTGGGGTTACTTGATGTTAGTCTATGTCCTTAGCACTTTGTAATGCAGGATACAGGTATGCATGCACGGATATAAACAGCGTTGTTCCCCACATACCTCTTGTAGGGCTGCTGGAGGGATGTTTCCCTCTCTCTCCAGCTCCACTCTTTTAGCTTTTGGAAATGCGAGAGCTCAAAATAAAAACATTAAATTAAGGTGATTCAAACAATAAATGCTTTTTACCCTAGTGTTAGCTGACATTTGCTGTGTATTTAATGGCGTACAATTAAATAACAATTGACATATGAAAGTTTCCTTTCAACTAGCACAGGGAGTATGTAGGAACTCCCCTTGCTCTCATTAATCCCTTATGTTTACTTTTCATTCTGATAAGACAAACCCAGATGACTATACAAATGTCTTTGTAACATATTCCAGTGAACTTTTCCAATATGAAAAATTGTTATAATGTAAATTTATCATTGGAGTGTGTGTAAAACACTATCAGTCAGATGTTTATCTCAATAATAACACTGTATTCTGTTGGCAATGCTCTGTAACTACATTTCCATAACTGAAACGAGTCTGACTCAGAAAAAGGAATAGAAACATTATATACATGAAATACTGAAGAAAAAAAATCAATATACATTCTTAATCCACTCATATGCTCAATTCTGAACACTTAATTAATACTAGATTTGATTTTTATATTCTCTGACTTAAAAAGTGGGGGAGGAGGAAAAAATACAACTATATTCCTTTAAAGGAACCTGGGTAAAACTGAAATGTTTTGGGTCAGCTTTGCAGCTTGTGAAAAATCAATGTTGCTTCAATTACTTTATTGACTTCAATGTAGTGATGATGATTTACAGTAGTGGGGATATACACAATGATTAATGATAAGAATACCTTGGACTTGATAGTGCTTTCTATCTTGAGATTCTTAATTGCCTGTCAAGTTTGCTCTCTGTCTTACAGTTTGTGAAGACAAAGTATTTCATTAATTACTTCAGGACCTCATAAACATTTTTAATTCAAGAAAATTACAGATTTACTCAGATGAATGTCTTGTTGAAAAGTCTAATTTAATTTTCTTATTTTGTTGTACAAGATATCAACAAGAGAAATGCCTGGAGGCAGTTGAAATCATTGTTTGTGAACAGTCCTTTCAAACAGTCTAAAACCTATCTGAAACTCAAAAGCAGTTTTCAGTTCTGCTGTCTTGTTGCATACAAGACGAATTAACAGTTTTAAGTCTAAAATATTTGCAAGATCCTACACAAACACTCATCCCTTGGGTTATTTCTCTGCTGCTCACTCTGTGCTCCCTTCAGTTTGATGCGTGCTCTGAAGACAGATGTGATCCAGCCTTTTCTTTTGTCAAGTAACTTTTTTCTTTCCCTAGTCAAGTTTTTCTTAATTGTTTCTAAGGTCTCTATACCACTTCATTCATTCCATTAAGATTTTTTGCATGAACTATAACACACTGTGAAGTCTACTTTGGTGTTAGTGTGAGTGCTCTGTATGTCTGTCTGTGATCCGTATGTCCAGCAGTGTATATATGTAGTGCATACGTGTGCTCTGTGTGCATGTGCCTACAATGAATACATCTTCAGCCTTGCTACTGGTTGGACCTGGGGGCATGGAGAAGTGGCAGCCTCGCCTCTCTCGGTTTGCTGGATCCAGCATGGCGTATTTTCCTCTAGTGTATGTTTTCCTAGGTTGTTGTATTCTTTTTTAATTAACATAATGAAGTTTTACTTAATTCTGGTGAAGGGATGAAAGCCACTTTGGCCTATAAATACCACTGAAGATAAAACATCTTTTTTATCCTTCAGATCTACTATCTCATTCTCAGCATTCTGTCCTTTCACATTTAGGTGTGCTTTAAATAATAAAGAACAATAGTATCAGGTACTTTTAAATCTGTGGGCAGTGCTGCATGGCAGATTCCTAGCAAATTATTCTAATTTGAAAAATCATGAAAGATTCATTGAAATGCTAATTAAAAATCTTTAAAATAATGTTGTTCAATTTTGTTCATGCCTGCAATATTTAAACACAAAACTCCACACTCAAAATCCCGCACTGCTTGTTCAATAATTTTGTATGAATGAGCACGAATGATGCAGATCTTCAAAAGCTGTAATTGCACATGTAATCCTAGAGTAAATAGGCAATATTGCTACATATTTTAGAGCACAGAAAGTAATTTAATGGAACTCTGCATAATTTGAGCAGAAATTACATCGGTTTTAGTGCCCCTATTTACAATTTGTTTCTTAACATTGTGACTCTTTAGTCTTGTTCTGTAAATGGATCTTCATGGATTAGGATGGCCATCTGAATAAAATCTGCTTTGCAGAGTTCACCCTACAATACTGTTTTCTCTTTGATTGTGGTTTTTGAATATGGCTGAATGCAGACAAATACCATCAAACACTGGCCCACTGGTGTTTGAATGGGCTTCAAAAGCTGTCACTTTTATGTTCTGAACCCTTCTTTATATTTGCTCTGGAGAATATATCCAGATTTATAATATTAACTTTTTGGAGAAGCACTGCTTCTGAATAACTGTATTTTTTAAGAAGCTGGGACATGAGCCAGGTGCAAGTGGACACTGAAGTTATTCAGAGACTTAGGACAGACTGTGCTGATGGGTCAGAATCAGACACTGAAGGAAGCAGGGCTCTGTCAGTTGTCTGGCTCTGAATGGTTTTTGAGCTGTGGGATGTGATACCAGGTGTGGTGGTACAGATGAGGAAAATAAACTCAGTAACAGGATGGAGCAGTTACAAGCTCTGCAGGAGAGGTGAAGCGCAGAGGACAACTGAGGAAAGTTAAATCAGTGAATGCCAGCAAAAACAGGATGATTGGTCAGAAGGTGGCTTTATTTTGGGTAACAGTTTTTTTGTGGTTTTTTTTTTTGAAGCACTGCATGATTTGAATAGCTTCCAGCTAGCTCAAGCAGAAAAGACTAACTATAAAACTTTATAGCTTTTGTATTATGGCCTCTATGTAACATCTAGAAATAAAACACATGAAAAAAAATACACTTTCGAATATATAGGAGTACTCAGACTGCCTAAATTTAGGTTTATGAATTAGGTAGGCAAATTAAAGTGGTAGTCTTCATAGTTTACTAATGAAAAGACAGAGGAAGGGAAGGGCTAAAGCAGGAGGCTCCTCTAAAGAGCAATTCAGAGCAGGGGCCTAATTTAAATGCCATAGTTGCCCTCATAAGGAATTCCCCTCTCTTCACTGACTGCATAGGAAGCTGTAGGAGATGAGCTTTTTAATTTAGTCGTCTAAAGTAAGGTATGTAAATATCCCTCAAAGAGTACAGAAGGTGTTTACAAAAACAGAGTCTGCAATCAACAGGAGAAGAGACGAACTGATAATTTGGGGAGGCTAATTCAGACCCTAATAAAAGACCAAATTATAATGGGGACATGGGACAAAAATCTGAGAGTTCACGCACAAGAAAGCACAAGTGCAACGGGCAGGCTAAAATTAATGCCTCTCAAAATAATCAAATTTTGCTACCAAGATATTATGCTGTCCAGAGCAAGAGTTGTAGAGAACAGACAATGCTCAGATGTTACATTTGTGATAAATTTTTAAAATATTGTTTGAAAAGCTTGAGGCAGGCAGGCATGTGGAGGTCAAAACAAGCCTGCCAAAAAACAGCACATCCTGTGGCAAATAACACAAGCTAAGCTTGGTGTGTTAGTCATAACATAAGATAGAGGAACTTCAGTGAACTGTATCACTTTGCAAGAATTTGCAAGTACTAGCAGAGCGTGCTAGCGTTCATATGGCAAAACAGAATGTCAGCAGCTCCTTTAGTTCAGAAAAATTCACCGTTATAGCAAAAAAACAGTCCTTACATTAGAAGATGGAGACCTGATTGCAAACACTTCTCCATTTTAATTAGACAAAGATGTACAAGGTGGTATATTGCCCAGAAAAATGTTATATCAAGTTCTTTCTCTCATCAAGAGGCTGATCTCAGCTGAAGTTCAGGGGAACAGAACAACTGAGGAAGAGCTGAAGGATATCTTCCAAGGGAAAGGAATCTCTCTGCAGAGCACAAAGGGTTGTGCTGTCCCAGCAAAAGGCCACGGTAAAGCATATGCTAAAATATCTGCAAATCTTTTTCCCTTGGAAAAGTAGAGGGAATAACATTGCACGTTCAAAGAAAATAAGATGAAATACTTCATGAAATAATGGTTCAGATAGCAAAAATAAGCAGATAAATAAAAGGGAATAATTTCCACTGTTAATATATGAAGAAATTCCATGTGAAATGACTGACGCCAAATATTTTTCTCTCCTTTTTGTATGTGCAGACTTCTGCTGTATTCTGGTAGCAAAACAGAGTGCATATTAGTGTAGAATAAACATGTGTTTTATAAGACATTCACCTCGCACTGCCACACTCATGTTTAGCATGAGGTGTTTCACCACAAAGTGCCACAGATTGGTTTGGATACAGAGTGTGAAAGTTTGCATACAGGATGGTTTTGATCTAAGAAAGACCATCTTAAAAGACCCACATGAAAATTGGGTTAACAACATGACTACTGGACCAATGCTGGACAAACACAAATGTCAAAACATGACTAATAAAACTAGCATCCTATAGGATAAGTAAATGTCCCAGACACATGCAATGTTCCCTGAGCTACTGGTCTTCACCAGTAATTCCCTCCAACAAAGAAGGTGTGCAAATAGTCACTGGAAAATAAATTGCTGTATGAAAATTTGTGCCTAACTTAGTTTGCATGTACAAGCAGGCTGAGGACAGCGTTCTGGTACTGCAAGATGCCTGGAACAGAAATCTCAAAGAGTTTAAGACACTGCAGGGTAATTACAATTCTCTATTTCGTGGGAAATGGCTATGGACAGTTCAAGCAAGATACTAGCACAGTCCTGGAGGCTCCTAACTTACTCTTCAATACCAAAAAATGATAGACATTAAATGTGGCCTCGTGGATGCTAATAAATAAATAAATAAATAATCATATTTTCCTTAGGAAACCATACTCAATGTATTTTTCTCTCTCTGCTTATCCCTAACCCACTTACTTTTGAAAACCTTGACCAGTCTCAGCTAAGTCTGACAGAGGGACAGTGGTCTCAAAGATATCAAGTTGTTATTTAAGTTTTATGAAACCATGTACTTGTGTAGAGAAGACAGACAGTATTAGTTCTTCCACTAAGGAAAGATTGCAGCGTGAACACAGCCCTTATTAGACACAAGAGAAACCACATGAGAGGGTTATTATGAGTGCTCGAGTCAAAGGAAAATCCCCAGTGAGAGGCAGCAGCTTATTAAACATCTGGGAATCCAACCACAAGACAAATCCACGCGTTCCATTAGTTCTGATGCTCACGGAAACTGCAGTTGTTATGTATGGATGTATGGGATGCCAGCATTCACTGAAACTGCTCATTAACCACTTCCTCCCATAGACAAAAGCATCTTCACAAACTGATATTTTTTTTCCAACTACAAAAATAGTATTTCAAATTTAATACAAAACTGGGAGTTGTTTAATGTTTAAAAAAAAAAAAAAGGGAGTGTGTGTGGGGGAGTAGCAGAACAAGATCCAAGGCTTACATTACCTACATTTTAGCAACTTAAAAAAGGATCTAGCTTCTTACAAAATGTAGGCTTTGACTGAGAGATGTACTGCTCTGCTGCAAATGAGTTCCTACCACCATAATTAAGACTAATGCACAGGACATCATATTTCCAGTTGCCAATTAATAGGAAGGGCTCAGTAATAAGAGGTGGGAGATTTTTAAAGTCTACAGGTTTGTGATTCTGAAGACTCTCCAGGATAAAGCAAAAGATTTCCTAAAACTGTCTGGACATTATTTAGGGATTTTAAAAACCTATGGAAAGGAACAGATGGTTTTATGCTGGCCTTAAATGAACGTTGACATTAAAGTAGTTGTTAAGAGTTCTGTGAAAAATACAGAACAAGTCAAGTGAAAGAGCTCATGTTGATGGCACATGAAAAATAGGTTACCTCGAGCAAGAGATACTGTCCTGTGCTCTTTCAAGGTCATGCCACTTTTTTTTTCTTGTTTTGGCTTTGTTTTCTCCTTAATTTAAAATAGTAATTCATGTGAAGTGTGTATGATCCTCTTCATAAATGAAATTTCTGAATCTCTAAGACCTTCTGCAGAGAGAAGGAAATTGTATTTTCTGTTCTGAGAGTTATAAAGTTGTGCATGTACTAATTTGTAGATAGACTTTTTCCTTTCTTTAAACTCTTGTGAGAGCTGTCAGGTGAAAACATAATATTTTGGACAAGAAATTCTTCAAAGAGATGCTGTCTAATGGATCTTGAACTGAGTTTTGGAAATTGCAAAGAATTGCCAATTCTCAAGCACTTTTTATTTCTGGCTACAAGACTAATTGATATAGAGCTAGACGAGTGATTGGAATCATAAACTAGACAATTTCTTTTTAACCTTGGCCTACACAATAATGATGGATTTACAATAGACAGGCTCTGGCTTTAGTGACTTGCACATCAGTTACATAGACTACTACAAAACACTTTGGGTTTCTTTCAGAGAAATACTACTTTCCCACAGAAAACGGAGGTACAAAAATAGTATATGGAAATTTTTTCTTGCTAACCTGTAGAACATACAAAGTAGCCTCAGAAAGTAACGAGTATTTGTTTAACTTCTACTTTTGTCGTATATATTTTATAGAGAATGTTACAGTTCACTTTTTGATCTCTTCCCAGCTGTGGGAAGCTGACTCTAAATCAACCATAATTTTGAGACTTTCATGCAGGAATACCCATTTCTGCACATATTTTGCCATTCTGAGAAATGTGGGTTTTATTTGTTTTGTTTGAAAATGAAATAATTGAAAAGTCTTTTTTTTAAAATGCTTATGATGATCCTGAATGAAGAGATTATGTTGTCTGTAAAGGATTGCATGAGCTTATATATTTTGTGGTTAATGTACAGAGGTCTCCTATAAAAGTCTCCAGATATATTTTTCAAATAGTTTTCTTTGTATTTTCAGCTTTATCCTCTTTCTTCCTCCAGTCTTTCACTAGGGAAGAAAATAAATTTCTAATTCTTTTATTTTATTATCAAGGAGGTAACATTTTCATTACATCTCTTTCTACTCCCAAATTTGTATGTATTATCTTATTTGTCTATTTTGTCTCCTCTGCACTTCCTTCACTTAACAGATCCTTAGCTCACTACTGACTGCTCAAACTACTTTCCCATGCACCAAGCAAACACTCCTCTCTCTTCCTAAAAATGTACTTCACGGGCTGGATTTGCTCTTCAGTAATATTCTTTTCGTGCTTCACATTAGATTCATCCTTAAATACTATAGAACCACTGCAGCACCCAGAAGCTGAAGTTGTGGCTATTGGAGCCTTTCACATGTATCAAATGTGTATCCTTAAAGATGCATAACACGTGTGACTTCTGTTTCGATTATTTACTTGACTAGTTTGATTACATTAAATACATGTAGTATTGCATTATTTTGACTAGCTTTGTTAGCAGTCTCATCACCTGCTTTAAAGACATCTACAGCTAAGTTTGGTGGTTTTCTATCAATAAAATATTTTTTTCATGAGCTAAGTAAAAATAGTTGTAATAAGCAGTCTAACCATCAGATCACAGCTTCTAAAAAATGATTATTCTTTCTTTTGCATTCAAGAATTCACCAACAAAGTGTCAGTTTGGGGATCTGATTCATGAAAACAAATTCATTCACAACATAGTTGGTATAGTGAGCCCTGTCTCTGTCTAACAAGCTCCCGACCCTGCTACAAATGTGTCATGTAACTGTGAGACAAATGTTTCAGAAAATCAATTGTACTTCATCCGTTTCTTGAAACCAGCAATTTCTTCACTGACTTGATGAATCAACTGATATCATCCATTTGGGGAAACAAAGTGCAAGATAACTAACCTTCCACACTCAGAAGGTATTATACAAAGTACATGTGCATGTGCACCTACAAAAATATATATGTATACATATATATGTGTGTGTATTTTTAGCAGGAAACATTTTTTTTTCATTTAAATTACATTTTTTTTAGTTTTTTTTTTTAATGCTAAGCATGCTGTCTGATGCACGTACAAGCAGCATGCAGCTAGTCAGTAAGCAATTTTCCAGTAGGGACTGTGAAAGAGGCCGTTCCCCACTCCACACCACAGCACAGGAAAATGCTCTGTGGCACCAGAACAACATAATTCCTTGTCACTTATATCTTCCATTTTTGTAGTGATGATAAGTACTGGATCTGTCAAGTGACAAAATCACCAACTTTGGCCTAAATTCCTGCTAAAATATAGCTTGCAGAGAAAACCACCACACTCTGCATTACCTCTCCAAGACATATTCAATGCTTACATTGTTTGTTTTGCCTTTTCTTAGGAAAGAATAAGCTTGTTCACAGAAAGTGACAATCACATTTATAAAAGATTTATTTCCCTTTTATGGCAGATTTGGAAGTTTGTGACCCATTTTAATTTAATCATCGTATTTCTGTGTAACTGAAATTGCCACAACTTCGTATCTGTTCCCCTTTTGTTCACAGAAAATTCCATGCATGCTTCAAGCACTGAAGTAGAGGAAATTATCTGATGTTGTCCAATTAGATTTTTGGTTTTGCTAAAAATAATGAGCAATATCTAAAAATGATGGAAATATTAATCTCCCTACTTAGTTTATGAGCTTTTTACTGTGGTCATGAAAGCTATAGACCCTAAGCTTTAGCTAGGTATGAAATAGGAAATAAGTACATTGAAGTTACTGAAGTCTGAAGATAAAGTAAGACCAAAAAAAATGATTAATAGTGGTGAGTTATTGTGGTTCTAAGGGTAAAGATTTTGCTTCTGTTTTGTTGTCACCCTTGTTGGCACATTTTGAAAATAAAATATATAGTTGTCTTATCTGCAAATAACTTCAGTTGAAAGCTAAAACTACATTGAAATGCCTTCCCAAAGAGCAGTCTCATAAAATTGTACAACCAGATCACTTTGGTGTTGGTGTGCATTTGTCTCAACCCTTTATTGGCTAAATATTGGGACACAAATTCCTAAATACAACAAGTTTAGAGTAAATACAAATGCCATCAAATGCCGTCTTCTCCAACAAGCTGTTTTAATGTAATACTTGGGAGACCTGGCATTTATCAGCAATCAGTGTGGTTCAGCGTACATCAGAAGATACAGAGATATAAAATAAACCAGGTAAATACTTACTTCTCCTTTTTAGACTGCAGGCAAATTGATACTAATTGTTAATAAGAATGATGTGAATTATATTTATACCAATTGTAACTGTATATTATATTACAATGTAGAATAAAAGAGATAATAAACTAATCTTTTAAAGATACTAATCCTTAAAGCATTCTTGCTAGGATAAGAATATGATTATGTTTCTGTAAATTCTAGGTAAAATAAAAAATATAAACTGAATTGATAATAGTATCCATAGTAATCCTTTTTTTTTCCCCTCAGAATTAATGTTTAAAAGAAGCTGGTGAATATCTATGGTTAAATTTCCTGGCAGAAAATGACCAATTCCCTTTCTGATTTTTTGTGAATCATTCTTTAAGTACACTATTTTTAAGATTTGAAGTGAAGTTTTTTTGTCCTGTACAGAGATCAATAAAATCTGACAAGTAGCACTAAAAGCAGAAGAACATATGATTACTACAGAACAATTGAATTATAAATAGATCTTTTTGTCTAATCAAAATTCTGGAAGAATGCCCTCATGTAATTTCAGTTTCTGCAATCAAGTGACCAGTGTGACATCATCTGAACATTGAGTACTCTCAGAAGCCTATATTTTCCAATCATAAAAGAAAACATGATTTTTTCATAATGTGCTACTGGTATTAATAATTCTTTTAGCTTAGTTAGGCCAAGGTGATGGAACTAATGTTTCTTCAGGATATGAGAATGTGGCACTGAGGCTGTTTAATTGGACAAAATGCAGCAAGGGAAAGAAGAGGCAGGGAAAGAAGTTAATGTTTCAGTTCAAAGGTAATTTCAATTTTTGTAAACATAGTTTATTGAACAGTTACCGTGTTCACAAAGTCATGAGATCCAAATTTTAAAAATGTTACAGATAGGACCGTCTTTACCATTACCATTCATCCTGCTTATGTGTGTGCCTTATCATACATGGTTTTTATCATCCAGATACTTAAAAACAGAGAATTTATCTGAGCTCAGAATGTACAGGGTCTGTGAAATGAGTGAAACTGCTCTTGTAATTTACTCCATTACAGACTTTAGAAAAAAATATTATTTACACTCAATATAATTTCTTGAAATTGAGATATGTTTGTGGTTGTGGGTTGTTTTTTTTTGTTTGTTTTGTTTTGTTTTTTTCAATTTAAATTTTTATATATATGTAAGAGAAACTGGAATTTGTAAGGTAGCATAAAGTGATAGAAAACCAAAAAACAAACAAAAAGCAACAAACCACACATACACACAAATAAATAAATAAATAAATAACCAAGACAACTATTTTAGTCTTAATTTAGTGGAATTACTCTGAATGAAGCTGAAGCTAATGAACTGTATTGATAAGAAAGGGCAGTTCTCACATCAAAACTGACTCACAATGTGTTTTGTTGCTATTATTACATGGAATTATATAGGAAACAAAAGTAGATCAATCTCTCTAATTTCATGAGCATTATAACAATATTGCACTGTGCAAATTATAAAAGGAAAATTTTTATGATATTTTACTCTAGAAAGGTAGTTTAGTAATTAATGCTTGGTTAATTTAGAAATATGTATTCGGCACTAAAATTCAATGTACATCCATATAATCCAGTGTATTATAGAGTGAGTGGCTGAAAAGGTACACATATCTCTTTGGTGTATTTAGTAGCAAATGCCATACTGAAAGTAGGACCAACTTAGTTTTAAAAACTGTTCATGTCTTTCCATTCCCTGAGATCAAGTGCTCTGAAAACTCAACTACTGCTGAAAGCCCTGTGCCTTGCTGCTGAAAAATCATACAGATTAAAAATCAACCTTGAGGGGAAAAAAAATAGCAGTAGAAGAATTATTATGAGCATTTACCTTGTTTTGCTATTTTGTAGTCTCCAGAAAAAGCCATGATGGCACTGTTTTATTTTATTTTTCCTTTTCTTCGTTTCCACCATGGAGTGTGTGTTGAATTTTCTTCAGACAAACAACTGATGGGATGCACTAGAGAAATGGTAGAAATTATTGTAGGCAAAGCTAGGTCAAATGCACAAATCAAATCAAACAAAAATGAGAGAAATGTGTATTTTGTCCAGTCTCTTCATTGGACGCTGTTTGTAATGACAGTACAGTAAAAGGGTTATATTGATTGACTGACAGAGGTAAAAGCACAAGGCTTATACTAAAAGATTTATGAAATCAATGTTTGCCAGCTCTGATAGTGCAGAATGAAAATATATATACATATATATATCATATTGTTTTGTTTGTTTGTTTGTTTTAATAGATCACTGTGTATTCTGTGGACCTAACTTTTATTATTATGACAATGTAATACCTTCCTAGATACCTGTTTTGTTGTTTTGTTTTGTTTTGTTTTGTTTTCAATTGTGGTTATTTATTGCTTGACACATACAAGGACAGCTATTATAACAAACCTTTCTTGCTACTTTAATCTATTTAAATTCCAACCTGTTTTTCTCATTGTCTTGGCATTTCTGGAAGTGGTGTGGGGAAGGACAAACAACTTCAATATATGAGCTTATACAGACAGTAGCAGGAACAAATATTAGTGAGAATTTCCTTTGTGAAAGCTTTGATTCTAGACCATGAGAGCACATTTTAACAACATGAAAATAATCAATGATGACTCCATTCTAGGAGCACTAAAGGAAGTAAAATGCTCAGAAATTGAATCGGCGACCTGGAAAACAAGCTCATATTCGGTGGTGATTTCATGTTAGGAGTTTCTGAAAAAGTGCAAAGACTGAGGGATTTCTTTCTGCTATCAAGAAATTGGTTATGAAAAGGAGTTAATAGATTTCACAAGCAGCTGACAGATATCCCAACAACCAGAAGATTTCTAGAATGAGTCTAGCCTGAAAGTGCAAAGGCTCTTGAGTAGGAGGTGTAATGCTACCTGACAAAGTTACTTATCTGACACCAAAATAGACTGGAAGTTGTAGAGCTGTGAATCAGTGGAAGCTGGGAGGGGATTCTGGAGGGTAAGAATAAGGATTTCTTCTTACACTCTTCGATACAGCACCAGGTATTGGCTGTTGCAGCATATAAGCACCCACAAGTACCTCTTGGTTGTTAAGCCTGCAGTCCAGCCCTGTGCTAAATCCCCAAGAAACTGGACTGGGGCTATGTAAACCCTTGGTCTGACCCGGTGGGATAGTTTTTGTTTTTTATGTTCTTAAAAATGTCACAGACCAGGTAGCCCAAAACTGAACTGACATCCCTAGCTTTTTTTCTTTCATGGTGTTTTTTTTTTTTTTTTTTCCCTTTTCTCCTGTAGTAAGAGTCTCAGGTATGAACACTAGATAATGCTTAATAAAACAGTAAACTTATGTCCCATTAGCTGCATGGACGATCTTTGCACATTATTCTGTGTTTGTTATATTGGCAATAGTGAACCAGGACAATGGGAAACGTCAATCACTGGCACGTGCATTTGCCATAGAAGCTGATTAAGCCAATGAAGGACAGGGCAGAGCAGAGGAGTATTTTTCAAAAAGTTAAGACAGAGGCATGATATACAAGAGAACACTCAGAGGGTCTTTCACATAGAAAATAAAGTGTTTTTGTTGTTTATGGATGGGTAACAGTGTTTCCCTTAAACAACCATCAGTATCAGAACGGCTCCTCAATTTTATGCTTTCCTCCATGCTTCGCGGTCAATAGATCACCATCCATGTGAGTGATGTGCATTTGCAGCATAACCAGCAGCCTTGACAGTGACAAGAAAAAAGCTAGACACTGCAGTTGTGTTCATGCACAAAGCAATTTTACCCAGGGAGGACATGGCAGAAGAGACTGACTCCAATCATGTGATCCCACTCAGCTCCATTTCACATCATCCTGAAATGTGTTTGTGCTGAACTAGTTCTAGTTTACTCGCTGTTTGATACAGAATGCAAAGAGACAGTTAGGAAAGAAAAAAAAAAATAATAAGCAGAACTGAAGTCATAATGGTGCAGTATGTGCTTTCCAGTGCTTTTCTCTCAGGATTTATGTTAGAGGAAAATATATCATACCACACCTAGGTCCCACACCCAGGCAGCAATTCCCCTTCATTCAAAAGGTGACCTGGGGAGCTGCTCCTGATGGCTCATGGTGATGGGTTTCACACCTGGGCACGGGGTCTGAGGCTCTGCTGAGATGGCCCCAGGAGGGGACCAGACAGAGTCTCCCTTCTCCGAGTCCTGAATTTGGGCTCTCACTTGCCTTCACACCCCTGTGGTCCTCTGGGTTTGTGTGATGGGCTCTGCGATGGGCCTGGGGGCAACCTACCAATTTGTCAATAGACTAACAATACGTATTATTTAAATCTACTTAATATCTTTTATTTAAGCCGAAGCAAATGAGCTAGCAATAAATCTGAACAGGAAGAGAGCATATACAATGTGCAAGGAAAGGAAAATGAAAGGAAATGTTCAACAACCTCATACTGGTTCTTATTATTGTAGAAACTGTGAATTAAAAAATACTTTGTCGTAGCATAGTATTCTGTACAGTGAAGTACTGTGAATTTGACAGGAGTCAATACCGTGGGCAACAAGCAACACAAGAAAGGATCTTAGAGAAGATCTCGTGTAAGAGAGATCATCTGGATATCAAGGTCATAGCTACACTGCTGGATTCCTCACAAGATGGAGTATCAAGGCAATAGCTCGGAGGCAACTACATTGTGAATGAAAATCTGTACAAGGAGAGGCATTAGCCTTTATTGGAAACAAGGGTAAATATTGCTGTATTAGGGTCTAAGTTCAAAGGTCAGGAACTTACCTTTGTTCCTTTACACACAACTTGATTTTCACAGGTTTTCCATTCAAATGTCAGGCAAGGATGCACTATGATTAATGCTTACTGTGTGAAGTAGGAGGTGACCAAATATGAACCTTGTATAGGTATTTCAACTAGGAAAAACAATAGCGTTAGGCAAGGAGCTTTAACTATATGAATGAAAATAAGATGAATTGCTACACACAAATTGATAGAGTAGCAAAAGGCTGATCCATCCTGGAGGTATTGCCGTGGAATGCAGCAGGTAGCATTTTGTGACATACAGCACTGAGACAGCATGTCAACAAACAGTGTTTTTTTGCCATACTCAGAGGGTGAACGTGCATTTGGCAGTGTGCTTCACTGGGTGTTGTTGATTCATCAAAGAGACCAGGAAGGAGGCTGTGAGAGGCTTCAGATTTTTCTCTCAGGCAGAACCCAAAGGGTTGCAACGGGCACTCGTCACCGGAGTTGTCTCCTGTGTGCTAATGCAGGCTTTGGTCCTTTACTGTCTTCTGTACAGCATGAATAACATATCACAGGGAGACTGCAAAAGGGAATGTATTTCTGTGACAGCAGTGTCCAGACGACACCCTTGAAAAGCAACGCTTGCTTTACACGGGCCTTAACCAGTCTGTGCAATTTACTACTGTAAGCTATTTTTAGGGCTCGGAGTTTATCAGATTTCAAAGCAGGGTAGCACTTTTACAGACAGAATAAGAACAACTTCGTTACGTCAGGTAAGAAGAAAGCACGGAAAGAATATCGATGTGTACGGAGGTGAGACCTCTGGGAGAAGAGCCATCTCTCCCTATACCCTCTCCTAGGAGAGGGTTTGAGGGGAAACCCTCTCGTGAACAGGTTCCTAGTTACAAGTGACATGGATAAATAAGTAATTTATTTTTGGGAGCCCTCCGAGTATGACAGAAATTGTGCAGAAGCCACGCCACATATATGAGCAAAACTGATACTAAACGAAAACCTCCTCCCCGCATCCGCTCCAAAGGGAACAGAAGGAGGAGTGGAGAATGCAGGCTTTTCTCCACACCCAGTTACGGTAGGATTTTTGCCGGCGGTGCCAGGTGAGCCCCAAAAGGGCAGTTTTTCCCCCCCATTTTCCTGTCATCCCACCCGGCCCGCCGCCGCCGCCGGCCGGCAGGGGGCGCCCCAGCGCACGCGCGCCCCCGCCACGCGCGCCCCCTCCCCTCCGCGCTCCCGGGGCCGGCGGCGCTGATTGGCAGGCGGCGGCGGCGCGCGGCGCCTCGCCAACGGGGGGCGGGGCGGCGGGGAGGCGCAGGGTGGCTATATAGCGAGCGAGACGCGGCTGCTGAGAGCAGTCGGCGGGCGGGCGGCGACGGGGGAGGGAGGGGTGCACGCGCGGCAGCAGGAGCCTCCCCCCCTCGACCACCGTTCGGTGCGCTTGTGGCGGAGCCGGCCCCGGCCGTAACCATGCTGTGCTACGTGACCAGGCCGGACGCGGTGGTGATGGAGGTGGAGGTTGAGGCCAAAGCCAACGGCGAGGACTGCCTCAACCAGGTGAGGCCCGCTGCGGGGCGGCCGTTGGGCGCCGGTGACCGTTGGGGCCTGAGGGGGGCGCGCGCTCCCCCCCCCACCCCGTTGATGGCGGGCGGGTCGCCCCCCCCGCCCCGCATGAAGGGGGGTGCGGGGAGGCCTCGTTCTCCCCCCCCCCGCTTCTTCCCCTTTATTTATTTATTTTCCTCTCTTCCCCTTTTTTTCCCCTCCTCCATGTTGGATGCAGGGGTTGCAGCATCCCTCGGTCGCGGCCCGTCTGCCTTCCCCCCCCCCCCCCCCCCCGCCCTTTTGGGAGGCCACGGCCTCCTTGCTGCCCCCAAAGCCCTCCCCCCCAGGGCCGGGGGGACACGGGGGGACCCATCCTGACATGGCCCCGCTGGGGGCTCAGCCTGTCGCCCAGGTGCTGCCGCCCTTCCCCGCCTGCTGCGGGGATGGAGGCAGGAGGGAGCCAAGCGTAGCTGCCAAGTCTGTCGGTGGCATCTAAATAAAACTTGTGGGGTGTACTTCTTCTCCCCCTCCTGCCTCAGAAGTGCTGGTGGCTGTGCTGCTGGATAACAGACACCCTGCTGGAAATCGGCTGGTCTTAAGTGCCTGGCCTTGAGGAGCGAAGGGGATGGGATTTGGCTGTGGAGGTCCATCTTGGTATTTACTAGCGGGGAAGTTCCCATTTTACACTCTATGTTTGTCAGCGTACCATTTTGTACACTGCCTATTTAAAATACATCAACTAATCTGTTGTAAAAAGGTGCCTACAAACAACCCATCTTTTGTTTCAGACCACTCACACTGCAAACAGTTTTTCAGTCTGATACTACTTTTTGTCCAGTTGTGTTGTTGGTTCATTATGAAGAACCTCTTTCTTTCAGGTTTGCAGGAGGCTGGGAATTATAGAAGTTGATTATTTTGGACTGCAGTTCACTGGCAGCAAAGGGGAGAATCTGTGGCTGAATTTGAGGAACAGGATTTCCCAGCAGATGGATGGTTTAGCTCCTTATCGACTAAAATTAAGAGTCAAGTTCTTTGTAGAGCCCCATCTTATCTTACAAGAACAGACGAGGTAAGGTAGAGATGGTTGTAAGTAAAGCAAACTTATTGTTCTCAATTTCAGTAACCTCTGAAAATGATTATGCAGAGGTTCTGTTTCTTCCATCTTCTGGTATTCTTTGCTCAACTTTTCAGCACAGCTTTAAAATTCCAGTGTTGTTTACATGTATTATTCATTTTTTTAAAAAAGTGGTATTATTGTAAGTATCGTGTGGGGAAGAGTAAGTGGTGTCAAGCTAATTCCATGAGGAACTAGTGCTGGAAAAGGCTAAGCTACCAGTAACCAGTTATTTATATGGTGTTTGTGTGTCCGATAGTAACCCCTGTTCAGTGGTGTTACTGTAGGTCGTTCTAAACCACTGGTACAGAAAGGCAGGAAACAATTCCTCCCACAGAGCAAAAACTTGCTGAATTCCTTTTTGTCTGGGATCATATTACAGTAACTTTCAGATGGCTACAGGCCCTTTGAGGCTACAAAAGAACAGCTGTTCTGCTGCTTCTGTGGCCTGTCCTTCTAACTAAATTGTTATACTGTTCTCTGGGCTTAAGGCTTGGTCTTCTCAGATGAGTAGCAAATGTTTGCTTTCACTCCATCGGTTTGATTACTGCATTACCACATTAACTGCAGTTGGGTTCTCTTTAAGGAAAAGTGAGCAAGTATGTTTAAAACTGGTCTCAACACTTTTTTTTCCAGTTAGTTTTAGGTAGTACATCAAATATAAACAGAAGAAAAACCTAGTGTCTAGAAGGGAATGCTAAAGCATGTTTTCACTGCTCACCTTGACTTGGTACTTTCAGAATTAAGACCATGGTTATGACACTTGTTCTGCACAGAATGTTTGTACAGTGAATTTGGTCAGAGGCTGACAGCTTGATTTGGTGTATATCTCAGGAAAAATATTGAGTTAAAACAAGGCAATGTGTATACTTTTTTGAAGTAACATTGTAACAGATTTAGTTAAGCAAGTACATTCTAACATCCACATTTTGATGTACGTTATTTTGGAAAAAAAAATTAATATCCATGGTATATCTTTTGGGCTCTTGTGGGATATTCTTCCTGAAATAAACTTGTTTTCTTATACTTGCTCTCATTAAGAGTTTAAAACCAAATAATGAAGGATTATGTGGAACAAAAGCAACGTGATCTCATACCTGATGAGGTGGCAGAGATTACAGTGGATCTATTGGATGCGTCTCCACACTCAGAGCAAATCAGGGTGAATCTGAGGAAACCTAAAACAAATGATTGGCATTTTTGCTGTTGCTGCTGAATGTTTGTTCCACTTTACAAGGCTTTTGCAGACACCTGTGTTTTCCTACCTTGAACACCGTCAATGCAAGACTTGGCAGGTTGTGTTAGTCAAGAGCTTGAACTGGTGAAACATACCCCAAGGGCCTAAAAGACAGGTTGCGTAGCTAGAATGCAACAAAGCTTTTATGTGTGAACACCAAAGACGTATGTTCCACTGTTAAGGTGACTTTAAAAGGTTGTAGCTGGGGTGAGTTTTATGTATGAGTTAAGACTGGTCTAAAATTAATATTTTAACAAACTTTAAAATCACTTGAGCATCAGTCATCAAGAGATCTATTAAAATTATGCTGTGATGGAAATTACTTAAACTGTTGGAGAGAAACAGGTATTGAAGCTAGTATTTATTGCCACTGTCTTGTAAACGTGAATGCTCCTGAGGCTTCAGCTAAGCTGTTCGGTCCTGAATGCTTTTATTTTTGTTGTTAAAGGCAAATCCATGTTGTGAAATAGCTTGCCTTAGCTGCATTTTAGTTGTCTATACCCGCTAGTCTACATGTAACAGGCCTGGAATTCTGTAGTGCCCGTGGTTAATGTATATTTCTGTAGTGTTGACATTGAGCTACAGTGAATTTGCTGCTTCCTTTTTTGGGTCTGCTTAGGGATTTAATATGTGTGTAGCCATGCAGTCATGTTTTAGTTTGCATGTAAGTTTCCATGGGATGAAGGGGGAGTCAAACTTGTTAAACCTGTCATTGAACTTTAAATCAATAGGTATATCACAGAAAATGATTAAAATGAGCTGTACAGCTACAACTGACAACTTATTTCTTACCTCTACTTGCAAAGTCAGTTTACTGGCTGACAAAGAAATAGTGGTGGCTGTTCTGGCTTCCTTTAGCACAGTGATGTCCCCAGCTGATAAATAAGAGAGGGCATTTCCAATGTTGAATGTTATGCTCTAGTCCTTGTGCGAAGAAAGCTGAGGAAGTCTCATGTCTCTTACATTTAGCTTCTGAACCTGATTTTCCTTATGAGATGTGTGTTGAGACTCTGTTTGAAGTCTGGGGAGTTGCAAGTAATTCTGAAATCATTTGGTTGATAATGCTTTGCTATGACTAATAGCAAATGCTGTGACTGACTTGTTCTTTGGTTTTCCATATACTTTGGAAGCTTCGTCAACACCAGTTTTGCTGCTTCATTAAAGAGATCCTTGTCTTGCACTTAGAGCTTGGCTGTGCGTTTCTGTAGCATTTTAACACTCAGGTTTCTACATGCTGTGTAAAAAGCTGATCTGGCTACTGAACATCATCAGCCCCTGCTTCTGTTATCTTTAATCAGTGTGCAATCCAGCAGAAGATTGCAGCCTCATGCATTTTTAATACCTTATGCAAGGAAGCCTTCTTACGAGCGAATGCAAGGTTATAATTGCATCTTGGACCACTATGGCAACAAGCCACCTTCGCTAAGTGCTTTGTGAATGGGAGAGTCGTGTGTGGGGAGGGGGAACCTTTGCACTACACTTTCCTTTTATGCAGGGTTAAGCTTTATTTCTATTGTTCTTTGGTTCTTGATTTCTATTTTTTTTATTTGACTGCCTGGTAGTGAATTTCACCACAGGATATTGTAGTTTAGGATTGTTTTCAGTGGAATGAAAGTGCCTCAGTGCAAGAACACTATTCAAATTTAATACGCTGCTGTCAACTGGAGTTTTAAACAAGTCTGAAATGTGAACAGCGTGCTTGTTAAGAGCAGTTTGAATAGCTGTATGTTTTTTGAACGGAGAATCACACTGGCTTGCTAAAGGTTGTTATCTCCCTTTTTGCTTAAAGCTATAGGTGTCGGTCCTAGATCCAGACCACAAGCTCTGCCGTACGTCATGCTGGTTTTCAGTGTCTCTTGTGGTAGGTCACACAACAGATGGCTGAAAAAGCAGTGTTTTCAGCAGTGACTCAAAGTTGCCACCTGGTTTCCCTAACTCGAGCAGGGAGCTGGGATGCAGCTTTCTGGCTGTCGGGGAGCCCCCTGCTTGGGGCGCGTGTGGGATCACCTGGGGGCATCGTCTGCCAGGAGCCCCAGCAGTGCAGTGTGGCTGTGGTCACCCCCAGGGGAAGTGGTGGTTTGTTGAGGGGCCAGTGTGGGGAAGTCAGCGTGCAATAGTGAGTGTTGATGTAATGGCTGCTTGAGCAGTGTAAGGCATCCCTCTGTGTACTTGGAAAGAGCAAAGCTGCTGTCTGGTGTAATGTGACAAAGTCAAGTGTTCTTATATAAGCCATGGTGATTTAAAGCAACATGTCAGCTTCCAGCAGGCCACACGGTCTCACGAAGCATGCAAAGCAGCCCTTTGCCAACTTAGAGATCAGTAACTGTCACTGAAGCTGTTTAAAGGTTGTGTGCTACTTCTCAAGTATCTGAATCACTTACAAAATGCTTTTGCAGTGATTTCAGTTGTGGTTTCCTATTGGTAATGATGAACTAGTTAAAAGTAGGAGCTGACTTGTAAAAGTTGAGTGGTTAGTAGTTAGAAAATAAGGAAAAACATCGTATTATCCTGCAGTACTGGCTAGCCAGTGCAGCAGTGTCAAGGTATTTGTTACCATGCAATAAAAACCTGCTGTAATAAACACCAGGGTGAGTTTAGTGGATTTGTTTGTCTGAACCGGAGTTAAGTTGCAGTTGGTAACCTCTCACTCACTCTGCTGAGAGCAGATAAGAGTAAACATACTGATGAATACAATTGTAACTTTGCAGAGCTTATTTTTCATATCTAAGGGCTTATATCTGCTTCTAAAAATAGAATATGCTATTGCTATGAACTTTACTACCAATATATATTTTTAGGGATAACAATTATGCCTCTTTGATTCTTTTAGACTACGCAGTTGCAAATTACTTCACGGTAGGAAAGATTCTTTCCCTGTGGTAAGGACTGTCATACCCCAGGTAGGACAGGCAGTTCCTTGGGATGTATTTGAAGACTCTTGCCGGGAGTCTGGCAAGAGGATGGGTTCTCCTGGCTATGTTTCTAGTTCAGGAAGTATTAGTCATACAGACACTTTTTATTGGTAACAGACTGGGTTTTGCCACTTTTTCTTCTGGCAGCGAAGTTTAGAACCTAACTTTGAATATAGACTTCTCTATTTGCACGGTTTTCCTTTGATTTTTTTTTAAACTGTAGTAGGAACAAAGTTTTCAGTGCAGAACTTTGAATCCTAATGTATATAGTTGTCTTTAATGAGGTTTTTATGAAACAAGTGACTCTTGTGTTGCATATACTCTTTTAATAGCACTTTTGCAGAGTTTTTAATTTTCATTAAATGTGTTCATTTTAAACTGTTTATGTTTAAAAAAAAATATTATAATGAAGTACTGACCTGTATTTCTGGTAGAAGCAATCCATATAGTCAGCCTTCATAAACTGCTTCTGAGAGAGGGAAGAAACACTTGGTTTGTGGCCCAGGCTTGGTAGCTGTAGTTCGTAAAATGGGCCATCTGAACTACTTCAATAAAAATCTTGTTGCAACCTCCCATTTCCAAAGCATTTGTATCAAATTATGTGCAATTAACAAGTACATTAATGATTGCTTTACAATTGATTTTGAGTGTTTTAATACACACAACTTTGTATGAAAAGTACTGGGGCAGTATTAAGAAGACAAAAGGAATATAAAATCACCAGTGTAACGGGTGCTTGAGGAAAACACTTGACTGTTCCAAGTCTAGAGCTGCTTTTTCTTCCTTTGAAAAGGAGGAAGTTCTGTCTGGGCAGTGACTAACGAAGTACAACTTAGATGAACATGAAGCTTGGTCCTCTAATCAGTATTTCTATATGCTATTTTCAGATACCAAATTGAAAGGGAATACTCTAGATATTCCTGTGTTCAATTCTAGGTAGTGTGAGGTTTGCTTGGGCTGTAGGTACTAATGCTGTAAGTTACACTGACTTTTGTACCGGTGCTGTCCTGTATAGAATTCAGGACACAAGTGACTTTGTCAGGGCAATGGAAAGTTCTGTTAGTTCTTCAGACTGCCTGAATATCCTTAGTGGTGGGGAAAGCCCAGAATTTTTTTCTTATCTAGAGATTCAATGAGGTGAAACAGTCAATTAAGTGCTAGACTTCCTTAAAAATCTCATTTTAGGTCAGAATTTAACTTATGGAAACTTAAATACTTTGTGGTAAGTAATAGCATCTGTAATATGACCGGCTTTTCTACAAGAGATTGTAGCAGATCTTTTTTACAGTTAGACTTAGAAGAATTACATGATTAACTGCCTCAGGGCTCCTCATGTTTTTGTTTTGCTCGACCGTATTCAGCAACAGAAGTGCATTCTTTTGCCTTTCTGTTTAAAGATAAAGGCTTTCATTTTGTGTAAAATGGAAAATCTTTTTATAATCAGAGAATCTAACTGGTGTTGTGCTTAACCTTGAAGGGAGATGATTTTACAGTGGATATTAATGTACTTTTGGAGAAACAGACCCTTAAAAAGGCCAGATGGGCAGACAGAACTAATCAGAATCATTTTTTTCATGTATATGAGATGTTTGCAGCCTTCATTCTTTCACAATCTTTCAATTTCTCGATGCAATTCCTTCCTCTAACATATTACAGATCTAAAACTGGGGGAGGGGGCTGGGGGGTGGAACATGGGGACAATGAATTTGCTACCTGAACCTTAGTTCAGGGCAAGTGCTGCAGCAGGTCAGTATGGAGGGAGAAACCACTGTCATTCAAAAACAAGTTTCACTGGCAGGCTCTCTGTTTAATTAGTTCCTGTGCTGTTGTGGGTGTGGCTTAGCCATGGTTTGTTTTTAGGTGGAGTCAAATCACTTGATGGACCCCGGAATGTGGGTGGCTTTGTCTTCTGACATATCATATCCTGGCTACAGTAAGCCCTTGTGTCGCTTCAGTTAGCTTGCAGTAACTGTCCCTTATGCATGCCATGCCCTTTTCCTTTTCATCCCCTAAAAATGTACAGTAGCTTAGTCTGAGATGTTTTCTCTTATGCTGTACGAGCCACTTAGGTCACTGCACACTAGTTGGTGTTGCTTTTTTGTTGCACCTTAAACTTGGTTGTCTACCTCTGTCATTACAAGCACTTCAGTGAATGTGACAAGTCATGCTTCCACTGTAACTGCATCTGTATCTGCAGGAGTAATCTCTTGTTTATTCAGCTCCCCCTTGATGTTCATGCAGTCCTCCCAGCAAGAGAACACCGACTTTTCCTTGTGTAGTCAGTGCTGTCACATGCATAAAGTAAGCAAACCAAAGATACAAGCATTTACTTGTGGCAGCTGTATGTGCCAACAAATGAGAACAAAATTGTCAGATTCTTCTTTAAAATACCATAGGTTTAATCAGCATGTAGTTCTAACAACTAGAGAACTTGTTTTCATACTGACGGAATCAGGAGTGCATGGAAAAGCTTTATTTTATGAAATGGTGATTGGAATTAAGGAGATGCCTACTGTTTGTTTTTAGCCATAGCTTTTCAGTAATTGATCAAATAATTTGATTGGCTTTATGAATTGAGCCCACACATGAGTGTGTACAACCTCTCCACTCGAAAAGCTGCAGCTATGCCTTTGTGTGGCCTTAGCCAAAAGAACTCTGAATTAGTAGGGTGGGAGAGGGGGATTGGAGCAGGGGTTTGGGACTGGCTCCAAGTGGAGCCCAAACAAGGAGTAGCATGCTCACAGGGGAGACAGCTGTACTGTCTGAAGCTCTTGTTCCCTCACCTCTTAAATCTACATCCTGCACGGAGGGGGGAATGTTAGCTTCCCCCTGGCCCCCATTAAACTGCTGAAGTGTAGACCCATGTCTAGACATCTAAGTGATGCAGTTTGAGCGCTTAAGTGGCAACTGCAGTGATGCCGTAAGCATGCTGCTTGCCAAGAGAGGTGCTGGAGCTGTGGCTCATTGCTGTGAAAAGTATGGTGGGGCAGCTTAGGAGACGATAGTATTTTCCTTTCAGAAATTCTGCATATGAGCTGTCTTTCGGGGGAACATTATTTGTATTTTCTGAGCTGCAGCATTTACCATAATAGAACTAAAAACGAACACAAATTTTGCAAGTTATATAACCGATCATACTGCTGGCAAGGTAGAACTATTCACTTCTACAATGAAACTGTAGAGTGTTACAAAAGGACTTATATAAGATATCCAAAAGGACTATTGGAAGCAAAGTGAATCACTAACCAGCATCTTGAACGTCACTGAGTGATTCAACATAGTTTTTGTCTAAAATTAAACGTAATTTATTTTTTTAAGGAAGTGAAATGTAAATGTCCTATCACTATGGAAACTGATATCCCTGTGGGTACTAGACTTATTGAAAGCTTTTTCAGTGATAACATAGTTATTTCTACTTCTGACTTCCCTAAATACTCTGAATCTTAAGAACAAGTAGAAAGAAAGGTATGTTATCTTCCCTGACAGAAGATAAGGAAGTTAAGGTAAGCTATAGGGGGAATTAACAGGATTAACAGGCTGCTATTAGAGTTGGTGGAAAACTTGATTTGTCTAACCTATTAGATAATTAAGAACAGCTTTGAATTTTCCAGCTAGCTGTCAAACCTGCCTCAGTCCCCAAGCATAAATGACAAATGTGCTTACAAAATAGACACTATATTATTTCACAATGAAATACCCTTTTAGCTATTTCAAGTTACTTTCTTAATCATGTTACTTGCAAAAGTGCAGTCTTCCTTTTGACTGGTGCCACAGCCATTTGATCTGTGTAGAGGAAGCGTGTTTTTTTCCGGCTGCATGATAATGTGTTGTGCTTCTGTTCACACTTTCCTTTGTGAAAGTGACTTGTAAATAGTAACCAAAGAAAAATTAAACTTAGGTAACTACTCCAGATATTTTTCATGGATATTTTATGGAATGAATTGAAGTTAGTGAGTAGCCTTAGAGCTAAAGTAGCTTTTGTTCAAACTGATACTGAGGTGCTCATTTCTTTTAATTGTGCTTCTAGGCGTGGTCTTCAGTTGTATCCTCATCTTTAAGTGAATGATGAGATGGAGGTCCTTTTCCCCCCTGTGCCCAGACCATTTGGTACATTCATTGTAAATTCTTGATTACCATATTAATAATTACCAAACATACTTGCTATGTTATTTGTTGCCTACCTTAATGTTTTAACATCTTGTATAACAAACATTTCTAATTCCATTGCAGGCATATGTTTTTCTTGCATATAAAGGAGGATCTTCTGGCCGGTAATCTCCAGTGTTCTTCGGAGCATGCAATTGAACTTAGCGCGTTGTTGGCACAGATGAAGTTTGGAGACTATAATCAGAATACTGCCAAGTACAATTACGAAGAGTTGTGTGCAAAAGAGCTCACCACTACCATTCTAGAAAGGTAAAAAGAACAAATTGAATCAAATCATATGGGGGCCAAAAGTATAAGATTTTTGTTATGCTATTGCATCAACAGCTTAGGGCATACCTTGTGGTATTAAAATGCTGTTCTGTGCATTTTTGCTGTGAACCTTTTGGTAATCCATGTAAATACTTTGGGGTGAGGGAGAAGGTTAATTAGAAAGCCTTGATTGCATTTAGCTCTTACTTCTAAGTAAATGTATGGTATTGCCTCCTAAATATTCTCAATGTTTTTGGTAATTCTCTTAAATGCTCCTGGCCTGTTTTATCTGGCTGTAAACTTCTAGTCATCGTGGACCCACAAGAACAACCTGTTTAACCAGGTCATCTAAAAAGCATGTTATACCAAGCTGCTAACAGTAATGGCACATCCTTGAGTTATTTCACCCATCCTTAATCTTTTTTCATCAACAGCATTACTGCAAAGCATAAGCAGCTGGAAGGTCTCAGTCAAGCTTCTGCTGAATACCAGGTTCTACAGATTGCAACAACACTGGAGAACTATGGAGTAGAGTGGCATTCAGTTAGAGACAGTGAAGGGCAAAAGCTCCTTATTGGTGTTGGACCTGAAGGCATATCCATCTGTAAAGATGACTTCAGTCCTATCAACAGGTACATGTTTTGTGGAATTACTTTTTCCATGTTTCAGAACTACTGGGCATGCCTCACATTTATGTAGACAAAAATGTTCTGTGAATTACTTAAAGGACCTATTGCAATGTAGGGTCTGAGGGCACTACCTCCTTATAAGACAACTGATCTTAAGGCTCTTGGTTTTTAAGTACTTCTGTGGCAGAACTTTTTCAATCCAGCCTTATGGGCAATTCAGAGGTCATAGTATCAGAAGGTACCATAGTAAGTTGTGGGAAATGCCCTTTAAGAGATAAACTTGTTTTTGTATTAATTCTTAGGATCGCTTATCCTGTTGTTCAAATGGCAACGCAGTCTGGGAAGAACGTGTATCTGACGGTTACCAAGGAGTCTGGTAATAGTGTTGTTCTCCTGTTTAAGATGATCAGTACAAGGGCAGCAAGTGGACTCTACAGAGCAATTACAGAGACGCATGCATTTTACAGGTTAGTACTGCCACTAGAGTCAGCTTTGATCTTCTCTTAAGGCCCAAACAGAAGCTGAACAGGTTTTTGCTGCTTTCAATTTTTGTGGGACGGGTGTTTAAGAAAAGTAAGCAAGATTTTTTTCAGTATACTACTCTGAATAATAGCACTTCAGAATAAAAACTTGCTCTTTTCTTTAATTCATAATACATGCACTTGTCCCTGTGTATGAGTCAGGATGAGAGCAAAGGAGTAGAAAGCCTGTTTTTTTTTCAAAATATGTAGGTGTAGCCCATATGCATGTATACTTTTGCCTTTATTTGGCTCTTCCTGTTGCCAGAAATCGTCTTCCTACAATTCCTGTCCTTGCTCACATGCTTAGGATTTTGTTTCATGCCAGGAGCTATCAGTTGTCTTTATCCTTCTGCTCTTTGAGGCAAGGCTGCTGTAATCATCTGCTGATAGCTGATTTTTTTTTTGAAACTGCTTCTCACTCCTAGTGTGAGGTCCAACACAGGTAGAACTAACCATCAAAGACAGTAGTGGTGTTCCCTAAATTAACTGCCACATTGATCTCAATTACTTAGGAGTACTTAGGAGAAGAATTGGACTTGAGCAGAGATACATATGCTAGGCAAAGCCCCATCCAATTTCTCAAATCAGATCACTGTAATACAGTTAGAGTAATTAACATCAGTTAGTTGCCTAGCTAATCAGCAGCTAACCACTGTTTATTTTGTGAGCCTGATGTTAAGCCTGACTTGTTATCCTCCATGATTATCACCTCCTGCACTCTTATTTTGCACTCTTCATACTTCTTTCCAGGCAGTTAAAGCATTAAATAACTTTGTAGACAGTCTTAACTGTTTGGTCTTCATATTTGGTTGTCATTTCTGCTGTCCTTTGCAGTTTGACTTTAAGCAGAATTGTAGCTAGGCAATAGGATTTGGTCGTGAACTTGGATCTTGGACTCAGGCCCTGTGAGGCTGTAGTCCTTGTTCTGCCTGTTCTTTTTCTACGTTGTCTAGAGAAGTGATAATGCTGTAATAGGCTTCTGCAGGTTTAGCTATATCACTGGAATCTGTGGCAAGCATGGTTAGGCTGGCTGGAGCACTATGTGGCAAATAGAAATGGCTTGATTTAACAATGCTAGTATATAAAGTATCTAGTGTCAAGTAATGCCTTTAACCAAATTAACCAAATCTTCACTAAAATAAAGAGCTTATCTAGAAAGAGGTATTATGCCAAAGGCTACTAGAACTATTTAATGTAGCATCTTGGCATTGCCATGTAAAGAGACGTTGCTAAGCAGAACTGTAGATTGAGCAAGTGTTCACTGTTTATAATATGCTTTAATTCCTTTCTCTAGGCTGACTCTATTTTACCTGATACTTCACATTTTTGAAGATGTAGAAATATCATCTCTGGCTGTCTTTTGCTTTGATTTCAATGCTGTTATTTCAACTTTGAGAACAATTAATTGCAGAGGGAGGTTTATTAGTATTAACTAAATTTTTTGTCTTGCTGTTTTATAGGTGTGACACTGTCACAAGTGCTGTCATGATGCAGTATAGTCGAGACTTAAAGGGCCACCTAGCATCTCTTTTCCTGAATGAAAACATTAATCTTGGGAAAAAATACGTCTTTGACATTAAAAGAACATCGAAAGAAGTTTATGATCATGCAAGACGAGCTCTTTATAATGCTGGCATTGTGGATCTTGTTTCTAGAAGTGACCAAACCCCACCGAGTTCCCCCCTTAAGTCTTCAGAAAGTAGCATGAACTGTGACAACTGTGAGGGTCTTAGCTGCCAACAAACAAAAGCTCTGCAAGAGAAGCTGCGGAAGCTAAAGGAGTCCATGCTTTGTATGGTGTGTTGTGAAGAAGAAATCAATTCAACTTTTTGTCCCTGTGGCCATACAGTATGCTGTAAGACCTGTGCTGCCCAATTACAGGTAATAATTCCATTAAGTTAGCAAATATGTAAAAGCTTGGGTTTTCTGTATACTTCAGTGTATTAGATTAATGTGTACACTGATTCTAGCAAAACTGATTTTTAAAACTGTTCTCAGTAAACTTGTTCCAAAGGATGTTCTGTTCAGATAACTTTGAAAGATAAGTTTTAGCTGTGCAAGCTCTCCTGTGGTGAGAGTAAGGTTTAGCTGAGTCTTGCAGTGGACTGTTTTAAATATGGAGACTTTAAAAAAAGGTGTTCTTTCTTGTAGAAAAGGATGTCTCCAGTAAGTGTATACAGTCAAAATACAAAGTAAACTAACTTCCTAATGTTTTTCCTTTCCAGTCATGCCCTGTTTGCAGATCTCGTGTAGAGCATGTCCAGCATGTGTACTTGCCAACCCACACCAGTCTTCTCAATCTGACTGTGATCTGATCTGCATGTACAACTTAAACCGATCACGTACTTCTTAAACTGCACTATTATGAATTGCAACCATTTCTTGTGAAGAAGGCAACCACTCTGGCACCAATCCATGATCAAAAGCAAAAATACTGAATTGTTGAACATAAATATCTTTGCTCAGCATGCCCATGATGGCTTGGGATGTCTTTCAGGAGCGGAACTGTTAACTGACTCATGTTACTAAAACAGGAAAATGATGTATACGTTTGTAGCATGGCAGTGTTGCCAAAAAGCTAGGGAGCCCTGGAGAAATGTGGTATACACATTGATATACCCAGCAAGAGCAATGCAGCCTTTTATTTTACTCTTCAAATTCTTTTTAGTACAGTCATTCCATTTATTTTAATAGTGAAACTAGCTTTTACAAATACCAGTTTAGTATGGCTCATAGTTTATGCTTTTAGTAAACTGCTCAAAAGGGAGAACTTCTCTTCTAAAAAAAAAAAGGTTCTTAAACTATACAAGGCTTTATCAAGCAGCTGCATTCAATTTTTTTAAATAGAAAACGATTCTGTTAGTATAGCTTTGGAAGGGTAGAATTTAATTTCACAGTGCTACAGGTGGTCAGGAAAGTCTTCTGGTTGGTAATGATGTCCTATGGAAGCACTGCCGCAGGACTTCATTCAGAGCTCTCAATGGGTAAGGTTTCCCATATCCAACTTGGTTGGTTGGTAGTCTTGGGTGCTGTAGTCAGCTGCCCTTTAAGTTGGCTTTATTTTTGGAGGCTGGTATCAAACTGTTAACCATATACCGTTATTTTCTAAAAGAAGGGTTAAGTATAACTTTAAATGCTTTCTTCAGTTATTGTCTTTCTTGGCTAGGACATTTCCTGCTAAAATGTCTTTAATCTCCACCCCCCTACTTGGGCATTTTGGACTCCAGTTTCCTAGCATAATCTCCAGGATACAGAGGAACTAGAGACCATGTTTGGGTGCAATACTGGCTTAATTGAAGCTAGAAAAGTACACTGTCACTTTACTGAAACTTTCTGACTATACTTTTCATATTGCCTTAATGTAGCAGTAAGTGTGTTTATGCATCTGTTTCTTTGCACAGACATTTTGTCAAAATATTAAAACTCTACTTTTTTATGACACATTAGCATATAAACCTTACTCTAAGAGGGTATTTATTTTTTCACTTTGTAAAGAAAATTTTGTTTCCTCATGAAGCAAGAGCTTTGTCCTATACCGTAGGCAACTTCTGTCTTTTTATATTCAGATTAATAAAGGACTTTAAAAATCTAATTTGTGTTGTTTGTAAGCCTTATTTTTCTGAAGTCTTTCTGCAGTATTACTGAACTGAAACTACAGAATTTTCATGTTTGTAGTCTGAATGTTGTGGGCCATCTTTCTAAGGGGGCAAGTTTCCTCAGGTGTATGTGAACTCTGAGGGAGGGAAGCAAAGTGAAAGAATAGGGGCACATGTATCATCAAAGAAGATTGTACACCACTACAGTAGTTAGTCAGTGGTGCTAAAGCAAATATTCTTCCTTTCCCAAAGACTTTGTTCAGTGCCAATAGAATTACATTAATATCTAATCCATCATAGTATGGCAGCTGACTGAAATGGATTGTAAATTAATCTAAATAGATGTTAATATAGGCAGCTGACTTAAAGCATTCAACAAAATCAAGTTGTTAAAATAGGCAAGCATAACTCTAATTACACAGCCAATATAATTAGAAGTACCTAGACATCCCTAATAAAAATAATCCCAGTAGTTAGAACTCTAATTAAGGGAGGGTTTGACAGGTTAAATAGTATAGGTTGAATTCAGGCACAGCCTGTGACTTTTTTGTAAATATATTCTGCCTTGTCCTGAAAAGCTATGCAGAGGTTCAGTTAGAAAAGCCAAGGTACAGGAAAGCCGAAGTGCAGGTTCAGACAGGAGCCTGGCAAGTATTGGCTCTATTTGAGGCTGTTGAAAACCTAATCCTGTGTTCACAATGAAAAGGCTGGAGCACAAGCGGAGGCTAACAGCTTTTGTAATGGGGAAGGGTGGGATCAGAACTTCAGTAGGTGGTTTTAACAAAATAGTTACCTATTCTGGGAATTGAGCACTAAGTAACCTGTTCTGGATGCTTCACTTGGCTTATATGTAAGATTCAATAGGATGCAAACACCGTAACAGCAAATTGGTGTTCACAGATAGAGAACACTTTTTGCAGAAAGCTAAAATGTTGATCAGGCTACGTTTGAAAACTCTTGCTTAACTTTCCAGAACTGCTGGCGTATGCATTGCTTAATGTTTACAGTTACAGTACACCCTTTCATGAGAGGACTATGCCTGATCCACATGAGCTATGAAGAGTGTGGAAAAAAAAAAAAAAACACTAGGAAATCCTGAACTCCTCATGCCATGTAGCTGGACTTCAGAAAGAGTTGTGTGTTGGTTGCTAGAGTTCTCTTGTTTCTCCTAAGAAGCTTTGTCTGTCTGGTAATGGATGGGGGGGGGGGAGAAACAACACAATAGTGCGTAGAACAGCTGGAGTTGGTGTCCTTGATGTTTCTAGGAGCTGCAGGACTGATCACAAAGCTTCATCTGGTGCTTCTCCCAACTTACATTAGTATACTTGTGTGTACCAGACACCCTTGATGAAGTCAGCTCCTACACCCTAGGCTGATCTTGCTACCCAAAGCTAGTAAGCCTTGGCAAGAAAGTTACCTCACAGAAAATTCAGTTCTTCATTTCCAAAGTCAGCATGCGGCTTCTATGATCTCATCATATGCATGTAATGTCATTTTCAAAAGCTACAGCCTCAAGTTTCTGCTAAAAGTAACTAAAGGGGGGGGGGGGGGGGGAGCAGTGTCACCTTTAGAGATTCTATGAGTTTCTGGGTGACTCCTGGAGCCCTGTGAGTCTTGGACCTCCTGGCGGCAGGACAGCAGCCAAAAGCAGCTGTGCAGGGAGAGAGTTATAAGTTTCAACCACAGGAGAGGTGTTTTTACAAAAATGCAGTTACACTTGAATGTTATTAATAAAGAAGTTAGGGATTTAGCCATAACTACACCTGTGCTACTATGGCTGGAAACTCCCAGCCCTCTGCTGGTATCTGCCTGGCTTTCATCCGCCCTGTTCAAGGGAAAGCTCAACCCGCAAGGAACTACAAAGGCAGGATGTGGAGATGTTTCAAGATGCAACTGTCATGAAAACACAGCTCTGTCTTCTAGCATGTAGATGCTAATTTCAGTATACACAGAAATGTTAAAAAGCCAAAGAACTGTAGAATAAAGGCTTCTGTATTTTTAAATTATTTTGATTTTTTTTCCCTAAGTGCCACAAAAGCATGTACACAGCAATGTTCATATATTTTAAGATTTATTTCCTTGTTAAGTCAGCGCTGTTGTGTTCCCAACGGAATGCCCCTGGGGAAAATTCTCATCTGCCAGCCCACGCTGTTTCACTTCACAGCAGCATGCTGGCACGTTGATCAAAGATGGGGGAAAATTGCAGCTCAGATTTCCTCTATATGGTTTCAAACAACAAACTTTCTGCAGAGTGTTAAAATCATGAATTGACAAGTCTCAGCTTCAGAAATGCCTGGTCAAAGATCCTTCTTGAATTTCCCTCAGTTTTCACAGAAAGCATGCTGGAGTAAATACCTCAGTCACCTTTGTGCCCGTGGGTTCAGCTGTTGGGAGCCTGTTAAAACTGAAAGCAGGAACTGTAAGTCTCTGTAGGAATTGACAAATAGGTTTAAAAGGAAAGGGGGAAAGAAGGGAGGAGAAGAAGTGAAGAAAAAGAAAAGATTTTCCACAGTGGGGCCTAAACACAGCTTTGGGCTTTGCTGGAAGACACCTGTGTCAAGATGGATCCTGTCTGGCTGCAGGGTCCGGGGGGGTTCCTGCTGTGGGGCCAGGGCTGCCCCCAGGAATGCAGACTAGGGTGAGTGGGGCCGGGTGGGCAGCAGTCTGGGAAGGCAGGACAGGGCTGGGCAGGAGAACAGACGTGCCAAGGCAGGTGAGGTGCCTACAGCCACCAGCACCCACCACGAGGGCAGAGACCAGCTCACCGTGTCTGGATGGGCATGGGAAAAGAGCAGTTGCCCAAACATCCCCATCTGCTGCAATACCTTGCATCTGATGGGAATTTAATCCATCTTTCTGTCTCCTCCACGAAGTGTACCAGCACTTCCTAGGAACCTGCTGCCATTTTATGGCCCTGCCAGGCCACAGCCAAATGTCCCAGTCTGCAAGGACCTTGTAACATCGTTTGATGTGACTTCAAGGTGTAAGCAGCCAGCTGGAGCCCCTTTGCTCAACAGTTGGTTCAACAGCAGTGAGTGGTAAAAGCTATCATGGTTCCAGTGTCCTTTTGTTTCCTGTAAAGGGTGGTGTGATCTAGCAATAGGTGCCAGGAGAAACGCCGAGAAAGGGCTTTCAGAGCACTAATCTGAAGGAATCACTGTTTGGTGTAGTAGCAAGGAAGCACAGACTGTAGTAACTGTGAAAACTTGGTGGGAATCATGATTCCTCCACGAGGCTGTGGGATGGGAGGTGTCCGGAGCTGTGGAAAGGGCTGGTGCTCCCCTATGCTCAGGTCGTGCGTGAGGTTCAGTGTGAGTGCCTGTGTCTGTCGGGACCAGGGGCTTTTGGGGGCTGGCCGGTGGTTAGCTTTCATAGCACTCAGGCATACACCAAGCTCCTGAAAGGAAAAGGTCAGGCAAACAAACCATACAGGCTTTCCCAGATCTTAACCACAGGTCACTTGCTGATTTCTTGCCAAGGAAAATGCGGAATGCTTTCCAGCTGCTTGGAGCCTGGGGGAGGGCAAGACATGAGTGGGAGGGGAGTCCATCTGCTGGTGTCTTTCTCTGCCTTCACTTTGACCCTCTCCTAAGTGACCTGATTTAACATCTCCACTCTTCGCTGACCCTTCCTTACTCTGCAAGACTTTTCTGTTCTCTCACCAGTGATTTTTGATTTCAGTCACGAGGCTCTGAAGTCAGCCAGTCTTCTGCCAGCAGCTGTCCTTATGAACTCCACTCTGGGAAAGATTCTGACTTTCTTTGGCCAAGACCGTTTAGTGGTCACACAGACAAACAAATCTCTTTCTGTGCCTCAGCAGGAGCACAAAGGGCACCGTCCACCACATTTCCACCTGTGGCAGCAAGAAAAAAATCGGTAGAACTGAACCTTTCCTCTTACCATTGGCATGCCTAGACAAAAACGTTCGTCTGTATCTTCCCTTTCAGGGTCACTTAGTGGTTAGAATGGGATTAACTGCGTGTGCATATGTTTAAAGGTGTTCAACTTCTCTATTTTTATCCAGTAGTTGGTGTCTAGCTTCTCTGCTTCTTCAAAGCAAATCAATGCAGGTAATGATAGACAGTAACGTGGCAACGTTTTACATAAACAGGCTTGCCGGAGCCAGATCTTCCTCTCTCCTGCCAGAAAGCTGTTTGTCAGAGGAATCCATGCATCTGGCACCAAATTCCAATCATAGCACGACAACTGTGGGAATTACAGAGACATTGGCAGCTCATCTGAAGAGACAGTATTTGTTTTCCTTGTTTAGAACTATAAATAGTCAATAGAGGACTCTCATTCAAGCAGTATCGATGATTGAAGTAATCCAGGCACAGAGACATGGCCAAAAATGGGACTCCCACTCCCAAGCTGACCCACCTCTTGCTTCGGAAGCCCAAGTTCCAAAGTGGCAGTGCAGAAAACACATGCCCAGCAGCAAACAAGCCCTCAAGATACACTGACACACCCGCTGTTTGTGTTTGACCTTAAAACTGTTTGCCTGTTCCCCTGCCTGACCTACATTTTTTTTATTTATGTTTTCAACACCTTCAGCTCTGCTGTGGTTTGAGCAGCTGACTTCCACCTCAGCCTTTCCAAGATCTACAAAGTGGAACAACACTGAGGTGTCCCGAGAATGCCCTGCCTGCCAGGGCAATGCGCTTGGCGCTAGGGCACGTGGACAGCATGTGCCCTTGCATGAGGCAGCTGCAGGGTCTTTATGTTCAGTACACTGGAAGCGGTGCTTCACCACCTTATCATCAGGGCTCTCCTACCCTGGGGGAGATGTGCATTTGAACCTCTCCTGGGGTTGAAGTAAATGACCGCAGCTCTTCTATTCCCTGGGTGAACTGTCCCTCTGCTGTGATAAGAAGTAGAAGAGGACCATGTCTTTCTTCTCTAATCTCAAAATAAATAAATAAATAAAATAAAATAAATTGTTCAGTTTCTACTTTCAAGAATAATTGCAAGCACATTCTTGGAGGAGACTGCTAGGAATGATATGTGTGGAAAAAGCCTTCTAGGGAAAGGCAGAGACACAGGGGTATTGCCACAATGGACTGCTGTTTCCCAATAGACCGTGATTTGGGGCAGTAGGTTCCCAAATGCCCGAGTGCAGGTACTTTTTCCTTGTGCCATGTTCCTACCAAAAGGGTTTCCCTCAGAATCAGTTGTCATGTCCTGCAAACCAGGGCCATTACTGCAACAACATTTTCTCTGTGGGGCAGGAAGCTCTGTACCAATGGAAAAAAGAAGAATACCAAAACCAGAGCACAGTCTACTGAATGTAAAATCAGCTGCATAGCTGTAACCCGTCCTGAAAATCATGTCCTTGAGCTAGAGGGGAACATGTGACTGAGAAGAGGAAGTAACAAGGGTAAGGAACAAGTGACAGGAAGATAAAGGGCAAGTACCCAACAATCAAATACATTTCTGTGGTTTTTAATAATAAATGGGACTGTGTCATATGCTTCTTTTCTCACTCTTAGCTATGCAAATATTAAATGAGAAACCCCAGGCTGCCAAAGCCTTCCTTATCAAATACCAGTCACAGCCACAGAGAAAGAACATTGCTTTGGTGTTGAAGATGCAAGCCCCCCAGCTAATTGTCAGCCAAATGTTGTCTCCCTGGATTTTTTTGGTAAAATTCAAGTCCTTTACGATTTCACCAGGGCACATTTTTTTTCCCAGAGCAGTAGAGCTTGTTCTTACTCAGCACATTTGTGGGAGGGATACAGTACTGTCATGTGAAACACCCAGTGGCTTCACCAGCAGCTTACTGGGCACCTACTAAGAGGTATTATCCCTGCTCAAAGCAGTATGGTCAGTCTCCTGGGAGGTTTTTCCCCTTCCTCCATGCTTGCAAACTCACTTTTCCACTTCAGTGCAGTCCAAACAAAATGCATTTCTACTAAGTAAGGCTAATTTGCATGTGAAATTTTACTTTGGGAGGGAGTTTTGTTCTAGAAAAATACGTATGTTCAAAGGGAAAAAAGCTGGGTATCTTAGTGAAAGTACATTTTTCTTTTTAGCTCTGTCCAGCTTAAGAAAATCATCATAAGACTGATGTCTTCTAGTTTTACGTACTTTCAGAACAGACTCAGACATCCAGATAGGCACACTCATAATTTTTGCTTCAGTGTAAGCATGAAGTTTCTGTCATAGGAAAAGGCATTTTCAGAAAGTTTTTCAAGTTGTTAAACAAGGAACTGTAACTGAAACTGTTCTGCTAATTCAGTGATAATTTTCTCTGTCACCGGATGATCACCAGATTGAAATTTCACGTGCTGCTTCCGCACAGCAACCAGTATAAACCTTTTCACCCCTGAGTTGTGGCTGCTTCTGTGTGTTTTGTTACCTCTCATAACCCACACTGCATTGCCTTGTTTCTGAAGATGCGATGCTTTGCCTTCACCATGGTCTTCTGCTCTGCACAGCCACCTATTTCTTTACCTGTAAGCTCCTTGCTGCCTCCCTCCACAAAGCCCTGCCCTGCTCACCTCCTCTGGCTCAGATTGTCCTTCTCTGCACTCTTGATGCCTTAAACCCAACACCAGTAGCATGTCAACTCCCTCTACTCCAAATCAGCTTCTGTCTGCATGCTGCTGTGTTCGTTGCTACAAAGCAGTATTTGCACTACTCTTTATTTAGGCTGAATCCCTGTAGTTGGCCATAATCTGGTTCTTTCTACAAATCTCTCCCCTTTGGTCTGTTGCCTTCTTCCTAAAGGATATTGCCGTATTTTTTAAAACATGGGCACTTGGATCTCTGATGAACTGAGCATCAAAGAAGCAGAAGGCAACTGGCCTTGCAAGAGATACATAGTCCCAAGATGGCAAGACTGCTCTTTCTGAGGAAAAAAGATAGATAGGGACCTAAAATACTGTCAGGGATTCTGTGATTTTGCTACTAATTTTCTTGAATCTACAGAGGTTTTGAGAAGAAACGTGTGTGGCTAACTCATCCCAGACAAGAAAGACTTTACAGTGATGTTCCCTGTACGGTCTCCGATAAATGAGAGCTGCTAATTGTTCATTCCTCCTAAACTTTCATTTCTCTGTGCTGTAAGTGACTTAGCCTGCAGCAGGCTCCAGTCTGGACTGGAGTTTTTGGTTCTTATCCATCCACCTTAGAGCTTTGTTGTGGTCCGTGTATTTCCTCCTGGTGATCATCTTACGAGGTACCACGATTTGCCGAAGGGACAGGCCCAAGTCCACAGCCATCATTCAAGCTAGACTTTGGACCTGGCTTTTTTTTCTGTAAGGGGAACTGCAGTGAAACCAGGTAAATCTCCAGTTTGGGGGTTCAACACTGAGACTGCTGATTGGATCGGCATCTGAACTGCGCTGTTTGGGCACGTCTCTTGTTTTTGTTAAATACTGAGACGTTCTTCCCCCTGGGCTGTCTGCTCCTGACATTCATGCTTTGCCTCCAGTTTGTAGGTTGAAGAATCAGGTAATTACTACCCTGGGATTTCCATCCTTTGGAAAATGCTGTGCCCTCCTACCAAATGTGGATTTTTCTGTTTAAACAGAAGTGCTTGTAATGAGTGGTTTAGCTTTGCTTGTTGCCTTGTGTTTGTTTCTCTGTAAAATGAACATTTTCTCCAGACTTGCTCAGGGCTAAAAAAGGTGATTCATAAGTCTCACATTAGTGTGCAAGTATTTACATGGATACAAATTAGGTTCAGGATGAGATATCAGTTGCTCTCTGAGCTTGGTTTTCCTTATCCCACCAAGCCACACATTGCCCTCAATGCTTCTATGGCCAACTGGACTCCTAATTTCTCCAGACAGCTGCCAAACCAGCTGGACTGTGCAAAAAGGACATGTCTGAGGCACTATTTCGTAGTGACTGTGGCATAATCAAACCTTCAACTCAAACATACGAATTGATCCAGGTAAGTCTCTGTCTGGACATGGCTCCTGCTGGCATTTTCCTTGGCACAAGCGCAGCATAATGCCAAAGAGCCACAGGGAGCAGCCAGCAGAGATGGAGTGTGGGAGCCTCTGCTGCTCCCCCAGGATGGTCAGGCTTCTGGAGTTATGCAATGGGAGCAGAAAAATAAAGCACTCTGTTTTATGAAAATTAAGGTTCACGTTGCTCTTGGGCTCCTTACCGGTTGCTAGTGTAACTATCAGCTGGGGAAAGCTTGGATGAAGAGCATCGTCTCCTGGAGCAAAATTTCTTGCTTTTCCTCCTGGCAGATTTCAGTGGGAGAGGAGGGCTGGGAAGGGCCTGGTGCCTTTTCACCAGAGGGAGGCAAGAGCAAAGCGGGATATTTGGGAAAAGGCCCACGACAGGTGAATTTGCACCAGCTCTGTGTGGGGCATGTGCTGTGGGAGATGTCCCATACCATGGTCCCAAAGCTTGGAAAAAAATGGCCAGATGAAGAAGGGCACAGAGACACCAGTACCACCTCACTTGGGAGCTTTACTGCCAGATTGGTGAAAGCCAGAGCGAGGTGACAACAGAGACTGTGTGCACACCGATGTGTGTATGTATGGCTCTTATCGCCGGTGCTACAAAGGAAATCTTGTATTACTTGGTGACTACAATAGCCTAGAAAATGGAGCGGGCACCAAGGAATAAGTGAAATGGAAAGAATCTGATCCTCCTCATTAAACTGCTCACTCTCCAACAACAGATGGTGTGTTTGGGAGTGTTTGCCGTTAAGAAAGTTAAAGCCCTGGACCAAAGGGAAAATATAAACCACATTTAACTACTTGCATATGTTGATGTTTGGAATCATTTCCAGGCAGATATAATGTCAGACATCCACACACTGACCCCCGTTTTTTGTTTGCCTGTGCTCTTTAATTCGTTTGTCATGATGTTTGTCCCGTGACCCAACATGACAGCAAAATGTTGGCTGTTGTTTTGCCATAAATAGTTTGGAGAACTATTTAGGAGAAAGGAGAGCTGCAGCTCATGGAAGGTTTTGTATAGCAGAGACATTTTAATATAGGCAGGTGGGAACAATTATTACGTCTGCCTTGAACCCAATTCAAATAGCTATGCCAATTTGCATCACTCAAAATTTATTTTACCACGTCGCCTGTCTGTTTCAGATCGTCGGAGGTTTTTTTAAACCTCATCCAAAGCATTCTAAGAATGATACTGAGAAAAAAAATATCATTTTGCCACCTTAAAAATTCTTGCCTGTGGAAATCCCTCATGTGTGTACCACCTAAATCGTATAAGTACTTGCATTTGCTTATACCTTTGAATCTATGCATACAGGTACATGTATTTTATTAGGTTGCTGTTGTTTTTCTTCATACCCTGCCTCATTCAAATGGCCCCAACTTGGAGAACGTGTTAGTGCTGGAGAGAGAGGAGAACAAGGGCTTTATGTTTAAAGCATCAGCTCTCTGGATTTGAACTCGGCTTTTACGTGAAGTTCCCACCTGATGCCAGCCATGTGACACAGCCACGCTGTTCCCAGCCGGCTGTTAAAATAAATCCACGCTGCAGATTGCTGCTCTCAGCCTGCAGGGCAGCTGCGATCCTCTCCCACGCATTACCTGCACCGTGCCAGCACCGTGCACTTCCAGCCGCGCAGCACCCCGAGGTCTTGTTCTGCCCCCAGATCCTTCTCTGGCAGACGTGCAGTGCTGATGGCCAGAGCTACTGCTCTTGGTTGCCTTGGTCAGGCTGCGCTGGTACAATCGACTCCGGAATTTGGCTCAGTGCATCACCTGCTGTCACCATCAAAACGTGTTTTCTAATATTAGACGAATCCCCAAGGTGCTCCTTGAAAGGGAAAATATATATATATATATCAGCCGTATGAGGTGATGGATGTGCTGTATTACTGGAATCAGCAAAATGATTTCCATTAAAATATAACATTAAATCTCGCTCCTCTATTCCACTGTGAAGCATCGGGGAAAATTATCTCATGAGCAGGGTATTTCCAAGATTTTGAAACGGATTCACAGTCTCACCCCTGTCACTGATGCTGTCAAATTGGCATACCGCATACCTCAAACTGCTGTGCACTGCACAGCCATAAATCCCACATGGATTTATCCTATTGCCTCGGTGTCGTTAGCCCTGATATGACAGGCTGCAGTGCTGAACGAGCGCATAACTTGGCAGAGGTCATGCAAGGTAGCAGAGACCTCCCAAGGGAATACAGTCTTCATAACAGTCTCATTTTCTGAGCACTGCTGGGTAAGCAGCCTGGATGCCATACTCTCTCGGTATCATTTAGTTTTGCCCTCGACTGTTTTTACTGAGGATGCATCTGCGCAACATTCTGGGAAACAGAAGCATTTATCAGGCATTTTCTTGTCTTATTTTCTGACCCCCCAAAAAGTTACCTGTCATTTCCCAAAGCCGTTGCCAAATCGCAGCGTGGCTGTTTTAAATATTCATTATAATTGTGTTAACATGTTTGCTGAGCGAGCACTCCTGGCCTGTGCTGACCGCTCGGCATTCAAAATTAGCACAGTAATTATATTTCACAGTCTACTGGCCGATGGGAAATTTCACCTCACTTGTGAATTTGCATGTTCTGAAATAGGTCGGAGAAGCAGATGGCTTTGCAAGAAGAGAAAAAAAAATAAAATATAAAAAGGGCTGCGAGTCAGCCTCCTGTTTTGCTACTTGGATTAAGCCCTTTCTAGCAGGGTGAGGGCTCACACCCAGCTAGGTGGCTCCCTGGTGCTCGGGGAACCATCGGGAGCAGCTCTGGGATCTTCCTGGAGGTGGCTTTTGGGTGGCTTCCAGGGGCGTTCATACACAGTGTGTCCAGCAGCACCAGCTCCTTAGTGGCTCCAAAAGTAGCACCAGACGAGCCTGACATTTAAGAGTCCGAGGGCAGCTGAAAAACAGCTTTCCACTGCTGTGAAGCTGAAGCTGTAGTTAAATACAGGCGTTGCCAACTGCAAGACCTGTTAGATAACTGAGCAAACATATCTCTGGGGAAACCACCTTGCCCTGAAGCATTTTTCTCACTTCTGTGGACATAAGGAAACTACAACATCCATCTTCTAGCCCTTCTTTGATTACCACTTCAACCCACTGCAATTAAGGCAGTCTCAGACACAGTAAGTTAGAGTCCCCCAAGGAACACAAACGCCCCCAAGGAGCCCACCACATTCCTCCGCTGTTTCAGCACACTACGAGGCCTATTTTCCCACATACTGTGGTGGGGTGAAAAACAAATGAAAACGCTGCAGGGTCACACAATGTACTTCTGTGAGTGCTTTCATGCTTTCATGTTTTGTATGGATTTGCCTCCTTCTGGCTTCCTGTTTTCTCTTACTTGCCTTCAACCCATGTACCCACAAACACCTGGTGTCTCTCTCAGCACTTGACGTATCTCTCAGCTTAATAACATTGCCACAAAAATAAGAGTCACTGTGATCACCAGTTGGGGTTTTTGAAGAAGAAGAAGAAGCCAACAGTCATGCATGGTGACCTTGCGTGTCCAGTCTCTGGCTTGATGAAGAGGCAGTGATGCCTCTCTCTGTTACTTCTCCATTCTGCACTGTATCCACAATGATCCCACAGCCACAGCATCTCTGCAGAGACAGCTGCACCACCAGCAGTGGGTGTCTGGAGAGAACCCATGGGCTCCTGATATGAAGACACCAGTCCTTTCCACGTGCACTGAAGGAGAATCTCTGCTGGTCTTAGGCTGAACACAGGCCACGATTGTTAGGTGGGACCTTAGAGTTTGGACATTATCAGAATGCAGGCTTTTGCCTTCATATATGGTAAATTTACCTGGATATGCCAATGCTGCACTACCCTATTTTTCTTTCCTTGAAGCCTGCAGGAGAAAAACACTACTTTTTTTTTTTTTTTCTTCCTGCTTGTTTGTTGTGTTCCTGCCCGTATGTAAGAGACACTGTTCACACAAACAACCAAGTATATGTAAAGAGGTTCCTGGGAGAAGCCTAACCCAAGAATGGAATTTTGCTCGTCAGTCACAAAGCAATTAGTAATCACACCATTTTCTTCTCTTAGGAAACGAGCTCCACTGTCTGAGTTGACCAACTGCGACAGGTCTGAATGCAACACTTACAGATCTCCGCCTATCAGTAGCAACTCAGTCTCAGCTACGCTCAGCCAAAAGCCCAAGGCTTGTATGTATGTCAGTTTATCTGTGCCCTAATTTTATGCTAACCATTGCAAAAATCAAGAACTGATTGTTTATTTATAATTAATAAGGGCTTTTTCCAACACCAAGCAATGAATTTCTTAATGACATTCAAATTAGCTGTACACTGAGATGGAAAGGGAGGATTCTTTTCATAAATGTATCAATAATACTTGTTAGTGGCAGCCTGCTCTTGCCTTGTCTTACAGTCCTCTCACAGTGTATGTTTCCACGTTTTGTTATTTTGATTCCCATTTAATTTATATAGAGAAAAAATAGTGTATCAGTGTACAAAGAATGTATCCATGTCAAATGATTAAATCATGAGTTCAGTATGAACCGCAGAACAATAAGAGATGCCTTGAGTAATTCATCTTATCACCAGCCTTGAAGAATGGATAAAAACACCTTACAAAATTCACAACAAAAGTTATCTTGGAAAAATGTGACATAATACTGTCAGCAAAGCACATGTAAAGAAAATCTAAACGCAAAGGAAAAAAAGGAAGAAAAAAAAATCAAAGGTGAGTCTTGATGCTGCATCTCAGGTTTCCCTGCCCTTGTAATTATTTCCAATGGATGGTGACTACGTTGTTCTTAAAATTTTCTAGGAGCTTAATTCTTCCACAGAGCAGAAAGGTAAATAAGACCATAGCAATTATTCATGCTGTATATTCATTTCACTGTATCTAATGCTGTAACTAGAACTGATCAGAAAAATCATAGCTATATTCTTGCCCTTTTCTTGGAGTCTATTTTTCATGGATAGGATTTCAGCTCATTGATTTTTGGTTGGAGGCCAGGCAGGTTTTGATCTGCCATCTTATCTACAGAAACAGACCACAGCAGACAACCCACCACAGCCCAGCATCCCACCCCCTCATGGGTGATTGTCATCTCATGAAAAAAGAATAAGACCTGAATGTTTGAAGTCATATTTGCATTCTTATGAGAACAAACAGAAGAGGTTGAAAATGAGATTATCCTGAAAGATACCTGGATGCTTTGACTGTATAAGAAGTGATGGGTGTCACTGGCAGTCCTCAAAAGACATTTCCTTGAGAAACCAACCAGAACTGGTAGAAGAAGGATGGTGCTAATTTGCAGAGGAATTGCTATTTTAAAGGTTTGTGCAATCTGGAGCAACTCTACACCCACGGTAGGGCCTGCTGGTGCCAAGTAACCGAGACTCTTGCTACAGGACCAGTTATTGGGCTCAAAACTCATGCTCATCCCATAAGAACTAACTATAGTTGGCTTCTTTAGGAGGTGAAGCAAAAGCAGTTCGACATGGTCCTATCATCCCTTTAGCTGTCAGCTGCAAAAACTCGCTCACCCTGACCACTTGGCCTGATGTGTCAGCAATGTGCAGGATGTGCGGGGAAACGCTGAGCACCTGGAGCACACCCGGCACAGTGCTCATCTCATGAGCATCCCTCTGGCCTCATGAAACTCTTGGGGTTTGGAGCACTTGCAAGAGGCAGGACAAGATATATCACCAACATGCTGAGAGAGATCCAATACAAGGCAGGCAATGACAGCAAATGCCTACACTCAGCCTACTCCCCAAAATCAGAGCTATCTGTACCAAACAATTCAGATTGCAATACACTCAGATGAAGAAGTGGCAATGCCAGGGTGTGCCGATGGGTACAAGAAGGCTGGGCACTACTGCCTCTAAAAGGGGAAGCAGAGCTCAAGCCACACCGAACACTTTGTCATTGGGAACTCAGCCCAAGCAAGGCTGGCATCATGTTTTGTAAAGGCAAAGGACATGGCTGACCAGGCCTTGCTTTTCAGTAGGGTAACTCCTAGGGTCTTAGCCCAGATTTCATAGGCCCCTGTGCATATCAGCAACAGTGCTAGCAGCACTTTCTTGTTTCTAATAAATTCCTAAATTATTTTTGTTTTCTAAATGTCATAGAAAAAGGGAATCAGTCAGTCAGCAAGACTGACACATGCCAAATAATCTCTCCAGGGAAGACAGTCATCTGTACCATTGCGTTTGACCTCATTTGTCTGACTCAATTTGACAATCTAGGCTGCTATTTCTCCTTTCTGCCTTCTGCACAAGGAGCATCTACAGCTTGAATTCACATGTTTTCGTGCAAGATCCCATCTGATCATCCCCAGGGACGCAGTTTGAAGTTGTCTGATGGACAGGTCATATGCCCAGAGCCTTGTACCTCTGTTAGGAGCTGGGGTAAATTTGATGCACAGCTGGAGTAGTGCTTTTGGTGTTGTTGCTTTCAAAGGGAGCCTAGTTCCTATGTGCCAAGCTGCTCTGAAAACCAGCTCTGTGTGCTAGAAATGGGAATGACCTGGGGGTTCATTTCAACATTATGCTACTGTACCAAATCAAAATGCAACTGCAGATGTAGCCACAGATAAGACATTTCAAGTTACTCCCCATCCGTACTAACCACGTATGAGATCACATCATTCAACCTTACCTATCTGAAACAACAGCAAACAACATAAAAGGACTCAGATTAAGGACTGTGCTCTTTGGAGATGTCTTTATTTCCCCCAGATAACATCTGTGACATGAGTGATTTGAAAATACCATGGAGTAAATTGGAGGAATAAAATCTAGAAAAAGCAGGGAAATAACTTTAATAATAAAGCAGTCAAGAATCTTTCCAGATCCTCTTGTAGTCTTTTGATATTAATGGACTTTGTGAATTTTATTGTGTTTTAAGGCTGTAGCCTGTTTGTGAGAAGTCTTTGCTCTAGGATTTAGGATTATGGTTAAAAAGAGTCAAAGGAATGGGATGTTGCTTTCTTTTGCAATCCCCTAACACAGCTGCCTGTTCCCAAACAGAACAGGGACTTTTTTAGAGAGGATGTGGACCAAAGAGACACATTCACCCTCATTCTCTTAAAATAAAGATACAGCCTGCTTCTCACAGTAGCCCACCAGAACAAGCAAGTCACCTGCTTTCTTCTGTTTGGAAGCATCCAGAACCTGGAGGAAACGGCGCACTGAGAAGAAGAAAAAGCATTTAAAGAACTGTTTGTGATCCCAGAAGTGATACACTGAATTGGTTCAAGAAATACTGTACTCTTCAGCAGGCTGCCATTTCAAACAGATTTTATTCATCAGGTCTAGGATCCAGTGGGTTGTTTCTCTAGCTCCTTATTTCCTAACCAAGGTTTGCAAAGAAATATTTCTCCAGCTTGCCACTCCAACACACACACACACACACACACACAAACAACATGACTGTCCCCAAGTTGTCCACCTACTTCTATCTGTATTTCTGAGCAGTGGTTTCTATGCGGAGGAGGAGGTCTATGGTCCTCTGCTGCTTACTTGTTTTTCTGTGTTCTCACAGCAGCTGACTCTGAAAAGGGCTGGATTCATTGGAAATATTACAAACAAACAAGCAAACAAAAAAATAAAGATTACCATGCAGTATTTTTTCCCCAAAATTTCTGAAATGTGTCATGAAAAGCTGGGCAGGACAGAAAAAAGATCGCAGAAAGTAGTTTTATCCTTAGTAGGTGAGCACAAAAGATATTTCCATTTGGCAAATCACTTGCCTTTCAGAGTTTTGACAGTCTCTGTACAAATTCTCTCAGTAATGAGATGCTTATTTCTTCTACTGACCTTGCTGGTGTGTTAGAAACATTTATTTACTTATCAAGAAACCCCCTTTTGAATGAAAATTTCATCTGTATCTTTCATCCCATTTTCACCTGTATCCCATCCCAGAACAGTAGGCAGGTGTTGCAGCTTATTTCCACACTCAGGTGTCCAAGCAGCTGATTCCTCACCTGGCCGTTTTCCCACACAGCCCACCTGGAAAGAGGAGAAAATGCCTTGTCGGGAAATGGAGAAAACAGGCATTTTTTTCACAAAAAAAACTCTTGAGATTTTGTTGCGGGGTAAGAGGAAGCAGACATTTTCAAAATCTCCATGTTTTTCACCACAACGAAAAGCCTGTTCACTTCTAAGCTATTTATTAGATTCCCTGTAAAAATGCCTGCTAAGGGGCAACTGACTTTTGCAAAAAAGCAGGTGATTTTGCAGGGGGATTTTTTCTGTGCTGTTGCATTAGCTTGGGGTCATAGTTCTGCTGTGCCCAAGCTCCCAGCCACCCACGCTTCCTGGTTTATCACCTGCACCTAGTCTCAAGTCAGCCAGGTGGCTTTTCAGGCAGGAACACAGGTTAAAAAAAAAAAAAAACCTTTTGGCCATGCTACAGCTGGACACTATCACCTCCTCATGATTCATGGTTTTCCTCTGGATTTAAAGGAAGCCAGCAGTACAGCCAAGCACTGTTTGTGGTGATAGGTCTGAAGGAAATAGGGCAGGCTCTCCGTGAGCTCGGCATGAGCGCTGCAGCATGACAGCTGCTTACTGAAACGAATGAGAACAGTCAACACCAGCTCATTGCCTTTGATCTTTCTTTGCAGGTAATTTTTATGAGTGTTTCTGGCATTTTGTGTGTTCTTGAGTATGACAGTGGCGGGCAAAAGGAGCTCCTACCACAGACTGACTTTTTATGCCACAGAAAACAAAGAAAGCTCTAAAAGAGATCCAGCTAAGACCAGAAAATCCAGCATGTGTAAAATGGAAAAGGATAAATGGCTGAAATCAATGACCTTTTAAACTTATTTCCAATGCTCAGCGGTCCCTGCTGTGTTTTCTATAGAAGAGACAGCAGCAGGCAGGAGTTTGGGAGGAGTGAGCCATGATTCAAGGCTGTAGTGAACACCACGTAAATCCTATATCCCTGCGCATCCCCTAGCAGGGTCTGGCCCCAGTGCTTATACCAAGGGCATGAATCCGTAGATAGCCTGGATTTAATCTGCTCTCTTCGATAGCAAATATATTTTTGTGACATTTCAGAAAAAAATACTCATTTTAGAGCTTAAATCCCTGACTTTTTCCATTCTCTTTCTTCAGAGAGCCTGACAAGTCACATTCCTTTATGAGGGCAATTGTGCTTTGTGAAATTTGTATGAAATGCTGGTCCTGATACGATCTTGGTTTGTATCCACTTAGCAGCTCTGCATGGCTGTTGTGGGCCTGGTGCTGAACTTGGAAGTGCTGGCTTTGCCCTTATTTGTCCTTTTTACTTCAGGGCAATTCCTTCCTCATCTTGCTTCTTCTTTTTCTTTTTTCTTTTTTTTTCTTTTCTTTCCTCCAATTGTTTATTCATTTCACCCCATTTGAACTAAAAAGCTCTCGGGCAAATGCTGTCTCTTATTATGTATTTGTAAAGCCAGGCCCTCAGCTGAACTGTAGTCATTATGAGCTATTACAATAGCAATAAGAGTAAAAATTAAAATATTTGCACAGCATGGAAACACCAGTGGTAAATCCAATTCAGGATTTTTAATGCTACTGAAACCTACAATTCTGTGTTGCTTCAGTTTCATGGTGCTACCTCCTCTTACTCAGTTTTAACGTGCACATCCTGGCACAAGTGATTTTCTTCCAAACTCAACACCACCAGCTCTTTTCCTATCAGGATGCACCCTACTGGTACTGAGCAACATCTCCAGAGTTGCACATGACATCGACTGCCTGGGAACCAGCAAAATCGCATCTCCCTAATCCTCAAAGCTTGCTTGAACAGATTGCTGGCACTGTGCCTGTGCTAGAGGACAGGAACATTTAAAATCACATAATTTTTTTGGCTCATTGAAACCGTTCTGTTGCCCTGTTTTTTTCATTGCCATTCAGCTTGATTTGCAAGCAATTTTCTCAATGGAGCACTTCAGCGAGGTTGGGTGTACACTGTGCTCAGTACTGCTTCCTAACCGTAAGCCTCATTGGTGTTGGTTTATTTTCTGGCACTGTCATCTTGTGAGTAACACTTACCTTCCTGGGTTCTCACACAAACCCTTTCCTACTGGGTCATCAGATGCCCATCAGCTTCCTTCATTCAGGCAGATTCTCGACTTCTTTTTAACAGCTCACTTTCAGGATTCATTTCTGCTTGTTAATGCAAGCCTCCGAGCATGCTGCTGCTGTGCATTTTTAAACACTTACCCAAATGTCATCTCTATTATTTCCAAACTCTCAGACTCTTTGGGGATAGCTTAGATGCAAATGAGCTGTCAAAGAAAGATTACTTGAACCAACATTAAGAATGACAAAAGGCTTACAGACTGCATGTACAGCTCATGGTTTCCAGCTTCAGTCAGCCGTTATTCACCAAAACCAAGGGTTTATACGCAGTCCAAAAAACTGTTCAGCTTTGTTACAGCAGGTCAGTCTCTTTTCTATCGAAAGATTTAAATCTCTTAGATCTAGGAAAATTCCAGTTTCCACGTTCACCCCACACATTCTTCGTACCTAAAAATTCACTTTGGAGGCTGCTGTCCTATGCACAGTAGAGTCTCTTTTCCCTGTCCACACTATCTGGGGTTGTCGCATAGGCGGATTAAAATAAAAACTGTATTAATCTTACCCTGCGCAGCAGCCTGAGAAACAGTGAGAGCTGCTCAGGAAGAACAAACGAGGACCAAATGGGGGCCCAAATTCAGCAGCTTCCGTGAAGAGCTGCCTTGCTGTCACTGCAAGCAAAGGCGCAGTTTTGCAGAGTCCAGCTTTCTATCTGCAGGTGGCACCCCCGCCTCTGCCGTGGTGACATACATTTTGCTGAAGAGCTGGTTTCTTCAACAGGAAATAAGAGAACCCCAGAGGCTGAGGAATTTAAACCGAATCCTGACCTGCTTTAACAGTGATGGTTACACACAGGAGATGCGTACACTCATGCACTCGTTAAAATGGGCTAGCAAGCCAAATTTGTCTGTCATACAACTACTGACGTCAACAGAAGACCCACTGTGCTTGAACAGCAGCTGTCACAATTTGTTCCCTGGCTAAAATTCAGCCAAAATCAAACCTAGAGAGATACAGCAGGTACTTTGCAGATATTCAGGTCTTGCAGTGAGTAATGGAAGGATGGGCCTTGAGGGTGCATGAGATATGTTTAGCTCTGGCTTCCCATGCCCGTGGAGAAACCCTCCTGCCTCTCACTGGCAGTGGTCCAGATGATGTCTTTTTCAGCAAGGTAGTCATATGCAATTTAAAAAGTAAACACATACATTGCACTTCTCATCTCGAGAGCCTAAAAATACAGCTGGGCTTTAATTAATCTGCACAGCATCTCTGCTAGGTAAAGGAATATTTTTATCCCTTGTGTGAAAGCTGAGGCACAAGGAAGTGGAGTATCTTACAAAAGGTCAAAAAAGAAATCCATCTTGGGAGAAAAGAGTTTTCCTAATTGGTGATAACTGTGGGCTAAAGAATATTCCATGTAAATGATGAAAACATGTTCTGTGAATTTCATGGTTTATTCCTGCTTGGAGATACTCTTCCCACAAACTGCTGCACCAAGACTGAACATTAATCCGTATGTCATAACCTGTTGGTTCTCAGCCCAAACCACTTGCAGCCTTTTTGCTTTATGGAGCATGAGCTTCAGGTTTTATAACAGCCAAGACTCTGCCCCACAGCACCTTTGGAGAAAACAGCAAGAGAAAACTGCAGCGTGGTCAAATATACATGTTATACAATGTTGACTTGCAGGAAAGCATTGCTCAACTGGATAAAAGGGGGCCATGTGCCAACTGCTGATGCCATTGTTCGTGGCATATGGAGGGGAAAGAATATTGTTTTTATATGCGTCATTCCTTGAATGTGTCTAGTGGGGAAGCCTTAATATTTCCAAGTTCACGGATTCCTGCTCTTGTCCCCACACAGGGTTAGACGGGGGTGTATACCAGCACTGCCACTCTTCCTGGCACCTTCCTTTGAGAGCTGCCTCTCATCTTGAGCAGTCTTCCCACTCAGACTCAGCCTAAAATTGCTCTGTTCTCACATCTTATTCTGCATATGTTCCGTGGGATCCCAGCAAGGGGATCCTTGTGGCCAGAATCCTTGTTGGCCTCACCATCTATAGCAGAGCAGGGGTGTGCAGCACCCCGAGAGGATGGGGAGGGGATGGGGACTGCATCGTACCCGGCGCCATGAAAGCACAAACCTCTCCTCAAGCTGTACTAGCCCAAGGTGAGGGAGTGCACGGTGGTTACAGTCCTCTCAAGTTGCCCGGTTAAATTTGCTCCCTTAAGAATGAATCATGCTGACCTAGGAAATGTAACAGGAATGGATATGTCAGTTACCAGGGTACTGCTGCGCCTTGCAAAATCATGGCAAGCTGTTTCCTAAGGGCAAACTTTCACTTCCTGCCCCAAGTGATAATGCCCTCTGCAAGTACATGAGTAACTATAGTTTAAGTGGACTTAGGCACGACAGTGTTGAGACTGTGTCTCTGAGCAGACACACCTGTGGGAATAAAAAGACTCTTCTGCAAAAGATTCAAAGTAAGATTTCTGAAGGAGCTCAAACTACATCCCCCCAGCTGAGCATTGGAGAAATGTCACAGTGGGCTCTCAACATCCCCAGAAACCTGTGCAGCCACACATCCAAATCTATAAATAAGATTTCTTGTGTGTTGCATTGAACGGAATGACAGAATTTTGTCTTCAAAGAAAGAGGAAATGCGTTGGGCCCTATAGTATTGACTATTATTGACTTCAGTGATCAAATTATCACCAGTGTGGGACACTGCCTGTATTCCCAGGCAACTCAAAATAATAGGTAGGAGGATTATGGAGCTTCCCCTTTTGCTTACAAAGTTGTGGTAGCTCTGAGACTTGATTATGGATCTATAATCTAGTGCTTGGTTCACCACCAGAACTCCTAGCCTTTTGCCCTATATCCATTATTTTCTAGAGGTTTAAGTTATTCTGTCTCAAAAGCACTGCAGCATAGCAGAAATAGAAAATCTGAGAACTAGCCTAGAAGAGAGAGAAGAATTTTTGATCTCAAGTAATTATTACTAAAGCTCCAACAGTGGATGTATTTTCTCTTTCCATACTTAAATCAATTCTAAAGAGGGATTTTCTAACTAATCTGCATTTGTTACAGAATTTGGAGCATTTCTACCATTGTGCTACGGACTTGGGAGATCATGTGGCAGAATTTAGGCTTCCCTCCCTACAGAGTACACCAGTTCTTTGTTAAGATTGTGAAAGAAAAAAAAAAAAAAAAAAAAGAAAAGGTTGAACTTAGACCAAGAAAGGCTATCTACCCTGGGAGCTGGGGAGAGTAATTTGTGGCACAAGTTTATTTACCTTTACTCAATTAACTTGTGTTAGCAAAAAAAAAAAAAAAAATTGATACGTCTGCAGGGAGTGGGGTAGCATCTAATTAAATGACTAACCATGCTATTAGTTGGACAAAACAAACACTTTTCTTTTCAGCTGGAATGGCATGTATTTCTCCAGTGAGCATCTATGGGCGGGCCGAGCTTTAAGGGTGTAACACTTCTGATTTCAGGGTTGCTGACAATGAAAATGACAGAAATTGGCTGTGTGGGGGGAAATATGGCAGCAAGGCATTGGATATTTGAGCTCAAAGACCTGGATTGTTTTGTTTTTCCTGATCCTATTAAAACTAGCATTGCACATCCTGAGATCCTATCTGAGGAGGAAAACATTGAAAAAATGTGCAGATATAAAACAAAAGATATTTCACAAAACTGCTGGCATTTTTTTCTCATCTCTGTTGTTTTGGTTATGACTCAGAAGCCTGACTTTTCAGGCCACTTGATATTTTGTTTACCAGAAAAGCTTCTTAGTGCTTTGGACAATGTCTGTGCAATGATTTGAGAGCTGTTGTAGCATGTATAAGTATATCGAGTCCTGCAAACAGCACATTTTTCATCACTGCTGGCAGTCTCCCAGATGCATTCAAAGCATTCACAGTGTGCTTAAGAGGAGCTGGAACTGGACTGTTTGCAGGTGAGCAGACCTGTGGCATGCTTGGCCGTGCACATCCCCAGTCCATGCACCGCTCATGCGTGAGAACGTGGTCCTGTGTGTGTGATCAGACTCTTCCCTGGCAGACTGCATGCTAACAGTAGAGATGAAAAGTAAATCCAGTCATGTCCACAGGGTCAGACTTGCATTTCCCAGAGCATCCTGGCTATCACATGGACTGTTGTTGTCCTTCACCAAAAAAACAGGCAGTACTCACGTTGTCTGTGTTAAAAGACATCTGAGCTGATGCTAACACACAAACTCAGGGGGTTGCAAATGCTCAGCACATTTGAAAATCAGGCACTTTATTTTGGTGCTCGTACACATCTGCCTTACGGGCCTCATTTCAGAAATGCCATTTGCAAATTTAGTTCTAAATATTTTATCGTGTCTATTCCCCTCAGAAGGAGCTGCACAGATTAAACACAAAATGCTTGCAGAGTCCAGAGTAAGATGCATCGCTGACACAGAACGTATTGTTAATTATGATTAATTATTATTATTCCGCCGGCTGACAGGCATCTGACTGATGGATACTTTCTAATCCCTATTCTCTCCCCAGATTTTCTTCCTAATTAGTGTCTTCCAGAACCTTGTAATCACATGCCATGCAAATGAACTGTATGTTATTTAGCCGGATAGATTACAGTAGATTGGCTGACTTTCTCTGTCACAAAGAGGCTAGAGAAAAAGAAACAGAGAAAAATCACACGACATAAATTGTTATTTTCTCTTGCAGGAAAGAAAGAAACCAGCAGTGCTCCGTGCGGTGCTGAGGACACAAAGCAAGCAGTTGAGGACTGCGATGCAAGAGTAAAGCTGCCCTCTGCAGGTTACTCTGTCACACAAAATAAATCACACCGCAGGACCTACAGGGAGAAATGAAGTGGTTTTCCTGTGTGTTGCGAACAGATTGCCTTAACTGGGGGGGGAAAAAAAAAAAAAAAAGACACAGAAAACCCCAAGCCACGCATGCCCTGCACCCATGAGCACGGGTCTGCGGGCTGGTGGTGGTGGGGAGAGAGACAGAGGTGGAAGGAGCTTCACTGCAAGTGCTTCTTCCCTTTGCTTCCCAGTACAAGGTGCTGAAGAAAGGAGTGTGGAGCCTCCAAAGCACAGAAATACATTTCTCAAATGGACTGAAAGTGGCTCTCCCCCCTTCTGGCTTGTGTACCTCCCACAGTGCCAGTGGCTCAGTCGCTCCTGGCTGCAGAGGTGATCCCAAAGCTCCCTCACCTAAGGGAGGGCCGAGGTCTGCTGCTGATGGCTGAGAGCAATTTGCAGCTCCCTGGCTGAGGAAAACACAGTGTACAGTCCTCTGGCCGTCACTAATCCCTTCCCACTCACTGGCCTGCAACCAGCCAACCTGTCTAACACAACCCAACTCATTTCTAGCAGGATCTGAACCCTTCTGCAATCCACAGTTTGTCCGGATGCTTCCACATGCACTTCTCCATGGCATTTATGTCTCTGCTCCAGTGCCTGTGTCTTTTCCAGTGAAGCTCTGGCCCAGCTGTTGATGTTGGCACATGTGAAAGCAGGTCACAGTATAAATAAAATTTCTTTTGCCAGATTATCTTTTAAGCAGCACTTCCAATGTAGTTGCTATGCAGAGGCACAGACTGCTGGACTTCTGCAATAAAAGGGGTGTGGGGAAGCACGGAGGAAAGAAGAAGCCAAGGATGGAAAAAGCTGGTGACTATTTAGGCAAGTTGGATCAATCCTGTAGCCAATTGTGAAACCTGAGCATGTGAAACAGGTAGAAGGGTGGACAAGTAAGGAGTAGACTGCTGCGGCCACACTGCATGTAGGCTTGTCATTTAACAACAAAGCTTACAAGCTTGACGTTACCAGCAGCAACACCCACCTGCCTAAACCCTTGAAGCCCTGGATGTAACATGACAGACTCATTACAAGCTGTGCTGTTGTAAAAGTGGAGATGGCTGCTGTCAATCACCACCCATTTGATGCCTGAAGATCATGTAAAGACTCTCATGCGTCACAGACCTTGGTGAGCTTTCCCTGCTGGCTGTTTACTAAATTGCTGGGAGAGGGTAAGATATTCATTCCCGTATGCTCTTAAGTCCGCACGTCTTGGCAATATTGAAAGACCTCTTCCAGGCCTTGCATGTCGAGGTGTGTAGTCCGTGTGCAGGCTTACATAACAGAATTGCAAAATGGTTTAGGTTGCGTGGGGCCTCAGGAGGTCGTCTTGCCCAACCCTCCTGCTCAAGCAGGGCCACCTGGAGCTGGTTGTTCAGGACGACATCCAGATGTCTTTTGAATACCTGAGCCTTCTCTTTGATGTCCCCACCCAGCTGCTTAGGTGCTGAAAGCAGTGATATGTCCCTCAAGTTCCCTCTTCTCTGGAAGGTCACCTCTTCAGGAACAGCAATGCTGTAGTGTGTCATTGTGCAAAAATGTGGCACGTTCTCCCTTAACCATCAGGAGACTTCACTGCAGGATTTTCAGCACTGCTACATCTCCCTTAAGAGAGAGAGCACGAAAGATGAGTGAGTCAGAAAACAACCAGCATCTCAAATCCTCACCAGTCTTTCTTGTCGGAGGCTGCTGGGCCAGCACTGACACCAGCCCTCTGTGCTGAGGGTGTTAGACTGAGTGACCAACATGGAATAGTGCCGGCTCTATTAAGTGTGAGGACAAATCACTAGCTGATAAAGCTGTTCTGGGGTAGGAGCCAGCCTGTTGCCTGGAAGAAAGCACCTTGGGTACCTCCCTGTCAGGACAGCCTGGTGTCTCCATTGCCTGAATTTGTAGTCCAACACAAGACAAAAACAGCAGCAGATATCCCAAATGGACTCCAGTTCAACCAGTGGGATGTAATGGGGTGAGATGCAGCCATGCAATCCTACCCCTCAAGTCCTCCCAACCCACACTAGACAAAATACCAGACCCAAACAAAATATCCAGCCAGGCTGGAGGACTCGCAGTGCTCGCCACTGTTGCCAGCATGGTGCAGAGGGAGAGTACACACTGTGCATGCCAGAAATGTTGTGTCTGATCGCTCAGTTTAGCTGCAGAAATTCACAAGAATTGAAGTTTGCAAGTGAGAGGAGATGAAATTCTAGACAAGCTATAATTGGAAAACCTGAATGAGAACAAGGAATGAGCTAAGATCTCCTTCACCTGATTAAGTGATGCCTGGAAGCGTTTCAACGACGCAACAGGAGTTTTTAAGTACCAGCCATGTGTACTTGTCAAGATTGCTTCATCAGAAAAAAACAACGACAAGATTTCTGATCCGCCTGCCCCTGAAATCAAATTTCACTCATTCAAAAGCACTTGATCAAATATAAATAGAATGTCTAATACCAGCTGAGATTTAGCCCATATTTCCCAGGAACTGGAGTCACACTCTGTCCTTTTTATATCTACTGGTTCCTAATTGTTTCTTCAGTTTGCAGACTTTCTGTAACAGGAGTGTTTTGATGTATAGCTTTTGTATGTATATATGCTGTGTATGTCCGTGTCCTTGTTGTTATGCTAAACACAAATGTAAACCCACATTAAGCTCCAGCATCAGAGGCACATAAGGGAAGAAGGCTCCACCTGCAGCATGGACACGCTGGAAAGTTTCTAAAACTTTCCTTGGATGCCAAGCCCACCACCGCATATCCCATCGCATCCTGCAGTGCTCTCATGGGCCACCGCTGGGCAAAGTCAGCGGCAAGTCCCCTCCAGGGAGGGGCCGTAACGTGAGTTGGTTCATTGGGACCTAGGGGCAGCCAAGCATCGTGTGTGTCACAGTATTTTCCCTACCCTGAGCCCTCCATATTATTGTTATTCAGGAGGGAATTCACATTGTACCCTTGTTCCCCCCTTTTGACTCACAGCTGTGTGCAGCACTGCTCAGCTGAGATTCAGAAACAAACTCCAGCTCCTCTCTATTAAATACGAAAATTATCACCGACATTTTATCACAGTCTTTTCCCCAGTCTTCCTGGTAGTAGCCAACTAAAAAAAGGAGACTGGGAGGTGTGGGGGGTGCTTAACGTTGCAGAAATAGAAGTTAACTTTTCTAATAACATCTGATGACCCAATAACTGATACGATCTCTTCATACAGCCACTGTTGTCATGACAATTAGATCTGTAGTCTAAGCATTTCTGGACTTTTTGCCAGGAAAGAATTGGAAAATTGATGAAAGGAAATTAATTATTTGTCCCCACGGTTTCTGTTGTAAGAATACAGCTGTTCTTTATCAGCATAATTCATTATTAATGTTTCCCAAAGCTCAGTTCAGATATATGCCCATGTTCTTCACATGCCACACTTCTGTTCTGACTAAATATTAAATGCTTTTTAAATATCAAAATGGTTTGCATTTCTCAGCTCTGTTCTGAGTTATGGGAAAAGAAAATACACAGACTTCTTTTGCCTTATGCATATGAGTTTTACATGATGACACCACCAACGGATTCTACGGGCTTAGTCCCAGTTTGTTCTTGGGTAAGTAAGGTAAGGCAGACTGTTCCATAGAATATACAAGTCTGCTATTCCATTGCCCAAATGAAGGCTTAGGAAAGTAATCAGGAGTAAAGAAAGATGTCTTTTCACCAAATTTTGCACCAGACTCAATGGTTCAAGAGTGGGTCCACTTCAATGATCAGGAAATCAAATGTTTACAGACCTTTATTTATTTCTATCCTTTTCCTCACACAATAGTGTAGCCCCCCATATATCCTTTACCAAAATTCACAAAACTTGTTTGCAAGGCCCCAAAGGGACATTGCAGCTCACTGATTTTCTCAACAAGCTCTTGCTCTGGCAAGCGATATACTACCACACGACAGCAGCGTGTCGGGGTGAAAAGTAGGGAAGTAGCTTGTAGCTGAATGCAAGAAGCTGCAGAAACATGGGAGCAAAAATAATTGAGCTACAATAATGAGGAGTGAAAAAGGGGGAGTGTGAGGAAATGCTCCCCTCACCCACGTTCTGCACTCACCACTTGCACCCTCGAAGGGCCAGTGGTGCAGCCCGGGGTGGGTGCCGCAGCAGCAGCCTGGCAGAAGGAGCAGGGAGCAGCGAGATGGGCAGAGCTGGCAGCCACTCGCCTGCTACACTGCTCTTAGTCTGGCGCTAATGCAGTGGGGTCAAGCGAGGGGACTGCAGGGAAGGCAAGTGGCTGCTGGCCCCACAGCTTAATGAGGCTAATTATTCCCTTTCCCACAGAGCCAGGCAGAAGGCTCAGAAAAGCAATTGTGTTTTGCTTCTTCCTTTCTTTCTGCGAAGAGAATGAGCTGCTGCTTAGGTAGCCTGGAGAAGCTGATTATTGCTCTCCTCACAGCACTCTGCCTAAAGAGGAAGAGCTTTTGCCATCCGAGCACAGTGGAAGGAAGAAAGACAAGCACAGGACTCAGAAGTCCAAAGAAATACCCTTACACTGGTCCTTTTCACTCGGGATACGGGATCAGCACAGACTTTACAATGTGCTGCAGGTGAACTGACATGGCAAATGGGAAATGGGAGCTGAATGAGCGCCAGAGGATTACACTGAAGCAAGGAAACTCAAGGGAAATTGTAAGAGAAGCTATTGAGGAGGGTAAGAATAAAGAGGCATTTGGTAGTAGGAGAGTCGATTGTGTGCCTGGAGAATAGCCATCCTTTTGTAAGGAGGAGCTAACAGAACGGTGATTATGAGTATGCCTGAAGCAAACGTTCATGGTATTACTGAGATGTTTGACAATTTAGTCAGGGGAGCTCCAGATGAAAGCAAAACCTATTAGCACTGTGTGTGCCGGGGAAAAAATGGAATGAATGGTATCTTATATTTATATCACACCTTTCATCCTGAAGGATCCCAAAGCACTCCACAAACCACATATGGAAGTGACTTCTGCCTTTGCTGAAATAGGGACAATGGTGTGAAACATGCCAACTCTTTTAACTTCAAGAAACAGCACTGCTTCGTGGCAGCTTGGGACAAAGGGAGAGACAGGTGGGCAAAAGTCAATACGCAAAGTAACAGACAATTTGCTGGGCAAGGATGTGGGGTAACAGACTGACAAGATGCAGTGTATTCCAGAAGTCTTCATTATGTTAATGCAAAAAGATTGTAATCAGGATGAGTGCCTTACTGGCTCTGGGTGCTGCATACCCTCTGGGACAAATCAGGTTTTTGTTCCACAGAGCTTTCCAGAAAATGTATTGTGCACAAGACTAAATAAAATCCAAGCAAAGAAGTGATCTTGAATTTAGCCCCTTGTTCTCTTACAAGAACATAATTATTCACATTTATTTGTATTTTCTTGACAGAATTTGTATAACTATCTACCGCTTTTAAGGACTCTATTTCATTACAGTTTACCACCGGGGAATAGATTTTTAAACATATTTGTTCACAGGGAAAAAAAAAAAAAAAAAAGCTAAAGAGGACCTGCACTCTTCCTAAAAAGGAGGAGGGCAATTGACGAGATTTGATCCGTGGGTTTCAGGACACGGTTGTCCTATGCGTTTACTGAAATATCATAGACACCCAGCAGTGTGTTAGACACAAGCCAACAGCTACAGACGTGCATCTAGTGTGGCCTGACATGCGAATAATCTTCACTTTTTAAACAGCCTTGCAAAACCAGTGCGTATTTTTTTCAAGCATGTGCATTAAATTTTCCCTTCCCGTTTTATCATAGTGATATAGGAGAATATTTAGCAAGGTTTAATTTGCTGTGGGAGAGAGAGGCAGCGTTTTCTAGGTCACTTTAAGAATATCTTTAACATTAGTCAGCGAGGAACTATGGGTAAGAAAGGCACAGCGATGACAGCATAGTTGATGTTTAACATAATCCCTGTGTAGGTGTGTTAATAAAACAGCATGTGACGGCTGATGAATGCAGCTTTTATCTACATCACCCTAAACTCTTAAAGTGCAGCATAGGTCCAATCCAGCCAGCTTTCCTATTTTCCCATGATAAGAGGCAAATTACTTTGTGTTCTGCAGAAGTAAAACTCCCTGGCCAAGCGTACAAGGCATTTAAAGTTGTGGGAAATGTAATGTGGAGTTCAAAAGACACAAAACAACCCTCACAACTAGTTCAGATTAAAACTGGAAAAATCTACTTTTATTTATTATTTGCAGTGATTAAAAGAAAGTGCTTAATACAGACCAAACACAATGTAAGACTATCAACAATGTGGGGTTTTTTTTGCCTGTAGATGGTGCAGTTGGGCAGCAAAGTTTCTAAGCTTTTCTTTAAATAAAGATTAAACTGGGATCAAGAGCTAGGCATTACCAGATGTTCACAGTTTAGAAACATTTTTTTCTGTTCAGAATTTTTAGCAAGATTTCCACCCAACAGAGGAACATCAAGAAAAGCCCAGAAAATAAAGAAAATACCATTTGGCTATACAATGCCTTCTTATTAATGATGTGCCTTTCATTTATCTCATATAGCAACAACAGTGTGCTTATTCAAACAGGCTTTGGGCACCAGACCAAAGAAAACAATTACCAGGGTTAAAACAGACAATGTCCTGACCCTTCTCGATAAGCAGGAAATGGACTTTCAGGACCTCAGTCTGCCTTGCTCCCGAGGGGCTGACCAAATCAATGGTGTCAAGCATAAGAGAACTATTTTTACTTTTCAATGCACAACAATATCTGTGTTAACCACCTCGATCCTGAGTAGCACAGACTCAGGGATAAACCTAGAGCTCACCAGTTCCACAAGAAATAGAAAACATAAGGGGAGCAGCAGGCTGATACAGATACAGTAAAAATTAAAACACACACACACAAAACAAACAAACAAAAAAAAAACAGCCCAAGCCAAAACAAACCAATCAAAAATAAAAATAAAAATAAAAGGCAAACAGCAATGCTAGTATTTGTGCTGCCCCAGCTCTGCTCTGACTTCTCTAGTACATACTGTAAAATCAACTGCTTGTGAGACAAAAGCATTTGCACAAAAGTACTGCTTGAATCCAGTGTTATCCTCTCCTTGCACAGGCAGGTTGAATTAACAGTGGGTTCTTAGGAGGTTCCAGGCTAATAATGATGGATGAAGTTCAGTAGCAAGCTTACATTCAAGTTTGAATGCAGACATTGGGAGAAAGGGGGATTGCCAGACCCAGGAGAGTCCAGCTTGTCGCAGTGAAATTCGCATGCACTGTCATGACAGTAGGTGATTTGCTAACAAGAAGAAATCAGCTGCTATGCAGGCAACACTCAAAATTCATGTTTGACAAGTTCTTCTCAGCCCAAATGCTTCTTGAAGTTGTACACTACTACTTTTATTCACTTTGAAAATATAATTTGTTATTTACTGAGGTATTTTTGCTATCTAACTTAACTTGCTTGGCCTCTTACAGAGAACACGGTTTAGTAACTTTTAGAAAATCCTGGTAAGTTAGCTTAGGTCCAGCCCAGACAAAAAGACCTCCATCCCTCTGGTCTGAGATGGGGAGGCCACGTAGCCAGGCTGTCAAATAATTTTAGAGGACAGCAGATGCAAACACATGGACACACGTGAGGCCCAGGCCCAAAGCAAGGGTCTGTGGGAGGAAAATATAGGAGAGGCCTTATAAGTGCCCGCCTTTCCCAAAAGGAGCCTGGAGAGCTATGAATGTCACACCAAGGAACATTCTCAGAGCTGTAAGGAATAAGAATACATAGGGTCTAATCCTAATGATGCTAATGGGAGTTAGTATTTGCTGTCTGAAGTCAGCTTGCTATAAATGCCAAACCCATGTAGGTAGGCTACAGCATTGTGCCACTTGTCCCTGAAGAGTATACTCCACGGCTTATTTCACCCCGTAGTGGTATTAAGTAGGGACAACTCCACTGCAGCTAGTAGTTTTACTGCTACAAGGGCAATGCGAGATGATAATCACAGTTCAGACGTGTAACTTGCATGTGATCTTACTTTATTATTCGATTTGTCTTTCCTTGCCTTTCTCTTATGAAACAGAGCTTTAACGATGGTTATGACCAACAAATGAAGAATATAATTACAAGAATATTTAAAGCCTCTTGAGATCTCATAACAGAAGATACTCTGTAATGGCAAAGTAATGTACAGAGCCACAGGATCACAAAGTGGCAAAGGTCAACAGGGGCCACTCAAGGTCATCTAGTCCAGGCAGGTTCAGCTAAGGCAGGTTGTCCAGGACCATGTCCAGTTGGGTTTTGAACGTCTCCAATGACAGAGACTCCACAACCTCTCTGGGCGAACTCTGTCAGTGTTCTACCCCCAGCACGGGCATCAAAAGTGTTTTCTTAGATGGTATTTTGTGCATTTCAGTTTGTGCCTTGTTCTGTCAGTAGGCACTACTGGGCTGGCTCTCTATGCAGAGCTCTGATGCAACAACATAATCCCTCTTCCATCCTGGGAGATGGCTTAAAATTTCCATAGAAAGAATCTCACTTTCTTTTACAGTACACAGGAGTTGGATGGGATCTGCAGATATAATCAACTCACAGTGGATAGTATACAACAGGTTTTGTCCCACTTATGTAAGATCCACAGACCTTTTTCATAACACTAATGCCCTTTAATACACCAAACTGGACTGGTGCACGGCCATAAGCTTCACCATGCCGTGGCCCATACTCTTTAATTAATATCATGCTCCTTTGGACAAGCAGGCCAGCCAGCACTCTGCCAGGTAGTCTGAGCACAGTTCAGGGAACAGCATCAGACTGCTTCCAATATGCTGTAGGAGTGAAACCCCTTGAAGCTCGCATGTGGCATCTGAGAAACAGATGCTACAAGCAAGCTATGCTCTGTCCTTGGCCTTGCAAAGACAGAAAATGGGCTTGGTCCATTCTATTTATAAATATAGACAGACTCTAATTGTATTTCATATGCCATGGAAGGTCAGAGTCTCATTAATTATTAATTGATCTGATTACTTATAATTAGCATTTCAAACCTGTTGAAATCAAAAGGTATGGATACTGTCATTTACTCAGAAGCAAATTCTACCTTGAATGAGAAGTTGTTCTACTGAATTCAGCTTGGGCCTGGGGCTTAGATCCTGATTAGTAGTCTACCTTAAGACCTTTGATTTTAATGAAAAAGCCTATGGCATGAGTCTCTTCTCTTTATAACAAGTGATCCTCATGCATGTGGCTGAAGTCTGCTTGGCACAGCTATGTAGGTCAGGGGTGTCAGCCCCACTCCTCCCAGTTCTGGTGACTATCAAGGCCAGCAAAAGGCACAGTGTAGATGCTGTAATACTAGTGATAGTTCAGAGAAAGTCCCTTATCTCCACATCCAAAAGAAATCTTCTGCTTGCATTTGCAGGGTTTGCTGAGTTAGGTCTCTCAATCCATCTGTTGGCAAATGCTTTTCAATGTAGCCAAGACCCAAATTCAAACAGAAAAATAAAGGTGATTTAAATTTCCCAAACATACTAACTCTCCTTAACAGTGAAGCACCCTCATCACACATCCTGCAGCATGTTGCTCTTTCCAGATGTGGGATTTTGTTGGGAAGTTGTGGCACAGTTTGTGGGAGCACTTGCCAGCTGAGCAATGCTTTCACTACTGCTCACCACAGTCCATAAATAAGCATGCCGTCACAGGCTGTCTGTATGGAGCTGTATGAGGCTATGGCATTTTACTGGGAACCACAGCAAAGAAGTCAGCATGTGCTTCAGTTGTGTTAGCTGTGCGTCAGCTGTGACAATCAAGCTATGGGTTTCCGTTGACAAATAATGACAACCTCATTCCTTAAGGTTATCACTGAATGGCTGTTTCATTACCAAGGGGGTGGTGAGGAAGTTACTCTTATTTAAATAAGAAGAAAGCTGAGCACGGATAAAAAGGGGTGTTTTTAATGCCATATACAAATAACCTGGTACACCACAAGTGAGAGACTGACCTCCAGCTGGACTGCATGTCACTGAGCACAACCCTTGGAGCCTAGAAGTTCACTCAGTTTTCAGTCTACTTCATTGTCATTTTATCTAGACTGCACTTCATCTGTTTGTTGCTAAAGATGTTACGGGAGTCTATCAAAAGCCTTGCTAAAGTCAAAATAAACAACATCCATTGCTCACCCCTCATCCACCAAATAAGTAATTTCATCATAGAAGGCAATTATATTAGCTGAGCATGATTTTGTCTTCGTAAATTCATGCCAACTACTTCCAGTCACCTTCTTGTCCTTTATAGGTTTGGAAATGTTTTCCAGGATTATTTGTTCCACCACTTTTCTAGACGCGGAGGAGAGGCTGACTGGTCTGTTGTTCCTCCCCATCCTCCTTCTTGCTCTTCTTGAAGAGAGGAGTGCCATTTGCTTTTTACAGCCCTCAGGAACCTCTGTCCACTGAACACCATGATCTTTCAAAGATAATCTAGAATGGTCTCACAGTGGCATTGGCCAGCTCCCCCAGCACTTGAGTGCATCCCATCAGACTCCATCAACTTGCATATGCGCAACCTGTTTAAATATTCCCTGACTCGATTCTGCTCTGCTGAGGGTAAGTCTTCATTGTTGCTGACTTTCCCGTGGGTCTCAGAGGCCTGGTATTCCTGAAGGCAAGTCTTTCCAGGGAAGACCAAGGTGAAGAAGCCAATGAGTACCTCGGCCTCTTCTGTGTGCTTTGTCACTAGACCCCATTTGTGAACTCATTTCTATTATGAAACACAACAGCATTTACAATTACAGTAACAGCATGAAAATCACAAGGATAAAAATAACTCGTAGGTAATCATAGGCTGAAGTCAGATAGGCATTTCCTCTTGAAACGTGGTATTATGCTCACTCCTCCCTCTTCTAAAACACCACATTAAGGAAACGGTCAGAAGACCTAAGAAGTTACACCGGCATTGTCTTCAGAGTTCATTGTTCCATCTGTTTTTAGGCATAAATGTAAAACAACCCAGTAGAGAAAAGAACAGCTCTGAAGGAAAGTAATTGGAATAATTTACATACGCTAATCTCTGAAATCAGTAGTAGCTCATTTATACTTCCAGTATAAATACCGGAACTGCATACAACCTGGCTGAACAGCTTTATCTTCCAAGCACAAAGAGCTAACATGGGACCACTGCAGATATAAAGAGGAATAGCAAAGACATATAAAGAGACATATATCATTTCTTCCTTTGAAATTAACTTGACTACTGATCATGTCCCTTCTGGTGTCTAGACTTCAGAAAGGACACTGAAAAAGACAGAGACGGTTCAGCAAAAAACATAGTTTTAATTGCAGAAAATATATTTTCAAGTAAGAAAGTGGTGCATTTCAAACTTTGTAAATTTCCAAGATCAGAGCTGATCTGAGAGACCAGACTAGTCTGTTGGCATGTGCACATGGGGAAAATACTGCATATTAGTAGATACTGTAATCTACAAAAAAAAGCATGGCAAGTTCTGTGAGGGGAAATTGAAATGAAAATAGCTGAAATGAGACACAGCATCAGGCTTGGATTTTCTGGGGTTTACAAGTATCACTGCTACTGCTAATTCCAGCTCCTACTCCCCATGACAGTGCTGACCTTTTGTGCGTCCAGTGGCTTCTTTCTCACTTCTTAGCATTCCATGCCTGACATGAGGTGTGAAGACATGGTGGCAGGCAGGGACAAAGAAAGCATTTGTGTTTTCTCCATTTTCAGTGCTCTATTACATGTGTGCCACTTTCACAAGACCCATTCTTATCATTAATAAAAGGAAGTCCCAGGGAACTACAGGCTAGTCAGTCTCACCTCTGTGCCTGGCAAGATCATGGAGCAGATCCTCCCGGAAACTACGCTAAAGCACATGGAAAATAAGGAGGTGACTGGTGACAGACAACATGGCTTCACTAAGGGCTGATCATGCGTGACAAATCTGGTGGCCTTCTACAATGGGGTTACAGCATTGGTCAGTAAGGGAAGAGCAACTAACATCATCTACTTGGACTTGTGCAAAGCATTTGACACTTGTTCTGCATGATATCTTTGTCTCTAGATCGGAGTGACGTAGATTTGATGGATGGACCACTCCGTGCATAAGGAATTGGTTGGATGGTTGCACTCGAAGAGTTGTGGTCAATGGCTCAATGTCCAGGTGGAGATTAGTAATGAATGGCATTCCTCGGGGGTCAGTATTGGGACCGGCACTATTTATCTTTGTCAGTGACATGGACAATGGGATTGAGTGCACCCTCAGCAAGTTTGCTGATGACACCAAGCTGTGTGATGCAGTCAACATGCTGGAGGGAAGGGATACCATCCAGAGGAACCTGGACAGGCTTGAGAGGTGGGCCTCTGCAAACCTCATGAAGTTCAACAAGGTCAAGTGCAAGGTCCTGCACCTGGGTCAGGGCAATCCCAACTAGAAATATAGGCTGATGAGCCTGTAACACCATTGTTTGATGAGAAGCTCAACATGAGCCAGCAAGGTGCAGTTGTAGCCCAGAAAGCCAACCATACCCTGGGCTGCATCAAAAGAAGTGTGGCCAGCAGGGCGAGGAAGGTGCAAGGTGTTCATTGTGCTCTCGTGAGACCCTACCTGGAGTCCTGTGTTCAGCTCTGGGCCCCCAGCACAAGAAGGACATGTACATGTTAGAATGAGTCCAGAGGAGGGCCATGAAGACAGGCTGAGGGAGTTGGGGTTGTTCAGCCTGGAGAAGAGAAGACTCCAGGGAGACCTTATAACAATCTTCCAGTAGCTAAAGGGGGCCTACAGGAAAGCTGGGGAGGGACTCTTTGTCAGGGAGGGTAGTGATAGGACAATGGGTAATGGCTTCAAACTAAAAGAGGATACATTTAGATTAGATATTTGGAAGAAACTATAAGGGTGGTGAGGCACTGGAACAGGTTGCCCAGAGAAGCTGTGGATGCCCCAACCCTGGAAGTGTTCAAGGCCAGGTTGGATAGGGCTTTGGGCAACCTGGTCTCATGAGAAGTTGGAACTGGATGGTCTTTAAGGTCCCTTCCAATCCAAACCATTCTGTGATTCTGTGTGTAAATGGTGGGAGATGTGGTATCTGTCTAAGAGATACATTTTATTAGCTGCTATATTGCTGAACACTGTGGAGAAATCACCAAGTGAACAGCCTTTGTTAAACTGATGAGACTGATTGTAAAGGGTCCTGTTTCACTCGCACATTTCCGTGGGAAGCAGCCACAATGCCAGCCTCTCATGCAGCATCTTGGGGAGTTGTGAAGCTTCAAGGCTTCTTAGAAGACTAATTCAAGGCCTCTAAACCCAAACATTCAGAACAGCAAGCAATGTCTGTCTACTGTGTAAAGCCTGGGCCTTGTGCTCAGTCTTATTAAATTATCTGGGACACTGGGGCACAGAGGTGTAAAAGAGCTTTGCTGGAGGCAGGGTGTTGACTGGACATGTGCAACTTTTAGATAAAGAAGAAAGCACTACCTCATCTTGCAGTGCGGCTGAGGAAGGGAAGCCAGCAATGATCTTCCCCTGCTTCAGTTTCCAGTCACTGATAGTGCTCTTAGCAAGCATGTCTCTTGCAAAGAAGCCCAAATCTAACTACCAACTGACTTCGTAATTAAATAGACTTTAAGGCTCAAAGATCCCGTGGAAGTCCTCTCATATGGTACCCTCGTATCAATCCCTGAGCCAGTTGATGTGGACCGGACCCAGCATGCCAGATTCTGTTGCTACGGGGGTTTTGCAACCTCCTGTCGTGTTGAAAACAATCATATAAAGTCACAGATCAGGCTTCTCTGTGTTACGGGGAGCAAAAGAAGCTTCCTGTACGTGTACTAAAATAAGAAATTAACATGCAGAGGCAGCTCCAGGTGGCTGGCGGTGTGACTGCTCTCCTGTGACCAGCCAGCTGCGTGTTTTTGGTTTTTAACACAGAAAACAGGCATTAGTGCTTTGCCACATTCGGGACCAGCTTGGGGGGCTCCTGGAGCGGGCCCCGCTCCCCTTCACCAGACGACAGCAGGGCCGAGGGCGAGTTGGGGTTCAGAGCACGGGAAGCACGCTGGAAAACCCTGACTCCCATCACCACCCAGGCAGACCAAAGGCCGCCCCTTTGTAAGGTGTAGAGGCAAACTTTGTGCCCCAAAAACACTGGGGGAGCGCCACCACCCCACATGGCCGCAGCCCCCTCAAGGCCGCCCCCGGGCCGGGCGAGGCGGCGGCCACAGGTCCGCAACCGTCCCCCGGGTGTCGGATAAGGGGAGGGGAAACAAAATGTCGGCACAGCCCCTCGGCGGGCTCCCCCACGGCCGGCTGTACGCCGCTCGGGCACACGGAGGCGCCATTTGCTCTGCCCTTGCTTTGCCCTTAAGCCGCCGGCGGTGCCCGCGCCGCGCCTCACCCTGCACGGGCGGCTGCCGGCGGACACCGCGTCCCCGTCCCCGTCCCCGTCGCCGTCCCCGTCCCCGTCCCCATCGCCGCACACGCGGCCAGAGCCCAGCCCGGCGGAGAAGCAGGGGCAAGGGGCGGCCGGCTGCGCTCCTAATAAAGCGCCCTATAAATAGGCTCCGTGCGCGGCCCTCAGGCTTTGGCCGCCGCGGCTCTGCAGGCGGCGCGGTGCAGCCCAACCCAGCCGAGCCGAGCCGAGCCGTGCTGTGCCGAGCCGGCAGGAGAGCTGGGGCTGCCGCAGCCTGACCCCCAAGCAAGATGCCCCGGGTGGACGCAGACCTCAAGCTGGACTTTAAAGACGTCCTGCTCAGACCCAAAAGAAGCAGCCTCAAAAGCAGATCAGAGGTGGGGGCTCCCGAACCCGGCGTGCTTTCCCTCCCGCTCTCAGCCCCCTGACTTCCCTCTAACCCTCCTTCCTCCTTTCCCTCCCCGCTTTATTTTTATCCCCCGGTGTAACGTCGCAGTGCCCTCCCCGCTCGAAACGCCCTTTGCGTGCCGGGGGGGTGATGGTTGCGGGTGGGTGCCGCCGCTCCGGGCAGGAGGGGGCCGGGGTTGTGGGGCCACGCCGCCCTGACCCGCTCTTTTGCAGAAAAAGAGGGGAAAAAAGGGAAGAAAAGGGGTGGGGGTGGGGGTGCTGGGGGCGCTGCTTGCTGCCGACAGGTGCCTATGCGGGGGCCGGGGGGGAGCCCCGCGGGGCTGGGTAGCGGCCCCGCAGTGTTGTGGCAGGTTAAGCGGCAGCCCTTTTCCTTTTTAACAGCAAAACAAGCAAGCAACCAGTGAGGATGGGCAGGAGAACCTCCCGTGGCTTTGCCTGCCCCTGGCTAGGGTTCCCAGCCTGGGGTGGTGAGGTGGATTTGTCCCTCACAAGGCTCAGGGCTGCATGCCCCTGTTGCTGCTGCTAGCCCGGGTAGGACTCCATGTCCCTGCAGGCTCTTGCGGCTGATAGCCGGGTACCCCTGTGGCTCCTTCTCAGCAGAGGTCAGGAAGGACCCCAAAAATGCAGTGGGGATCGCCTCCGCAAAAAAATGGCCGCCTCAGGCGCAAAAGTGCCGTCTCGTTTACCTCATGTAACCCCAAGCTTAAGGAAGGATTTAGTTTGGCTAATGAGGGTTGTGCCTTGTGCTGCAGGATGGAAGGGGGATTAAGCTTTTCCGCAGGGGAAGCGGAGTCGTAAGAGAGGCTGAGACAAATCAGGTGGGGTGGAAAGAGAAGACTGGGATGGGAAGCAGGGGTGGCCGTGCTGGCGGGCAACAAATTTTCTTACCCTTGTGAAAGTGTAAGATTAGGGAGACCCTCTCAACAGAAATGTAACCTCAGGTCAGTCCCGAGTCCTTTTTAAATTACAAGGAACAGCGTCCAGGCTGAGTAACTCATCCTCATGTGCGGTTACTGCTCATCAGGCTTGTAGGCCCTTTCTGGCCGTTTGCTTTCAGCACCTCCGTCCCCTCTTTAATAAAAAGTCACCTGTTTGCTGGCCTGGCAAACAGGTGGAGCTGTGCTCCGCCGAGTGACACATGGCTCCTTCCAGCGCAGCGCTTTGTATATTTAGCGGCGCGCAGGCGAAGGGCTGCCGGGAAGGGAAAATGATAGGGGGAATGTGAGCTGGTACGGCAGGGTTGTGGCGGGTGGCTGCGATGAGCTGTTAAAAGCATTTCAGATGAGAAAAAGTGCATGTCATGAGGGGGGGTCAGTGAAAACTGATGAAGGTTAAGAAATGGGACACCATCACTGAGGCTGTAGCAACAGGGATAAACAGTGAGAGCCAGATCTGAAAATGGACAGCCCCAGTCTGCCTCAAAACAAGAATATAAATAAATAGTGCTGGCAGAGGAACAGAGGCAGCATACTACAGTGCCTGTTACCCAGCAAGCTGCTGCTTTGAAGCTTTTATCAGCAAGCGTCTTGCTTTTTTGGTGTGAATGCCTCATTTTGCACAAGGCTAGCTTTTTGTGCAGTAGCTGGAATTCAGTCAGCTTCTTAGGCAATTTGGGGTGTTTGCAGCTCTTCTTCTGGGTCTGCTGTGATGATACTTGATTACAGTTCTGTGCACTGTCTTCATTTTCCATCACTGCTTTTTTGGAGAGATACCAGAAATCTTAAAATTTGAATTCAAGTCTAAAATTGATTAAAGCAATAATTGGAGTGGGAGACTGTATGGGTACAGCCTTGTCTGTCAGTGGCAGCTCGGTACTCATATACCCTTGGACTTAGCCTCTGCAAGCTGTCCCATTTAAGTTCACCAGACAAGAGTCATTAGTTCATTAGTCTCCTAGTCATTAATTTAAATTTGCAAATTTAAATGAGTCCAGGAAGCTTTAACAGAATGGTCAGTGTCTCAGTACTTTTCGAAGGTCTGGGTAGGAGTTAATTTACTTATTTATTTTTCTTCTGAAGGAACACGTACTGTTGTTGAATGATGGTGAGCAATCCTAGAGTCTGAAGTTATTTTTTCCTAATGCATAGAACAATAAGCTATAAATTAGCTGTTGCCACTCAGAAAAGATATCTTGGAGTTGTGAATCTCTGAAAGCATCAGCAGCATTCAAAAAGGCAAAGAGGAGGTCAAAAATGCTACTAGAGGAACTAAGCAATACTTGGTATGTTCATCTTGAGTACACAGCTCTGATGGTCCCTTCACAAGAATATCATAATAGCTATAGAATACCAGAATAGCTACAGAGAATAGCAGCAAGGGTGATCAGCAGTATTGACTGGTTTCAACATGGGGGAAAAAAAAAATCTAGGGCTATCCAGTATGGAGAAGCAGCAGCTGTGGGCAACATACTTGAAGTCCATGAAGTGAACAGCGGAATGGACAAGGTGAAACAGAAGTGGTTGCTGATAGTTTCTCACAAAACTAGACAGGAAACACTGAATATAGTTAGGAGGCAAAGGTTACACTTTTTATGTAATGTATAATTCAGTTTTGGAAAACATTGCTATGGAATATCAGAGAGGCTAAATGTATGAATGTACTCAAAAATACTGGGCAAGTTCTTTGTCCGTGAGTGGCTATTTAGCACAGTGGGTTGGAGAAGAACTTTGGCTTCGAAGGTGCCTGAACACCAGATTCTTGGGGCCTGGGAAGGTAGGCTAAGGAAAGAGTCTTTCAAAACTTGCCTTGCTTTTTATGTTCCCATCCCAGACATCTGGTACTGGCTGTTTGGAGAATTAGGGCACTGCATAAATGTCTCCATCCCTGTGTGGCATTTCTCCTGCTCTTGTACAACAAAAGCCTCATTAGTGGAAGCCCTGCAATTATCCCACACAGATGCCTGCCTGCACAGTATTATCATTTGTGTGGATAATTGCATGAGATCCATCTAGCTGGTTGGTTAAAGGAAGTCATATATGAAAAGTTATAGTAGGTGGAAGTGAGAATCACTGAGAGTAATGGCCTTGTGTTTCCTGTGTAGCTTTGCATCTTGCCTCAGTCTTTTCTTAAGCATACTTTTCATCTTCAGGTCTGTGAAAGGGACTTTTTCCTCTGTATTAGTGTAAGGTGATTGTTCTGGTGCTATTGTCTCTAGGACTGTTTGCATGATACTTTTTTCCCCTTGTTTCTAGTTAATAATTGTATTATTTTTTAAAAAGTGAATGAAATATATGAAATGCCTTCCTCACTAACTGCAGCTGAAATTGCCATAAGAATGTTATGTCATCGCTGATGGATGGAGAAGTGGGCTTCTCTGATAGTGAATGGGAAGAAAGGCAAGTCTCCATTAAGATTTATCTTGGACTGTCCTCTGAAGTGACCCTTCCCTTATGAGCTTATACAAAGTGAAAATCTGTTTTGTAATAGGTTGCTGAGGCACTGATTTGTTTCTCTCAAATCAGTAATAAAAATATCACCATATTAATCGGTCAGAATGTGGCCTGCAATACGACAAAGCTCAAAATATGCTGTGAATATATAATCAGTCATATATTGTTTATATTGTTTCTTTTCTGGTGATGGATTTCAGTTCAGTCCAGGTTTCTGAGTGTTCCTGGATTAAGGAAGTGAGGAACAATCAAAACTATGAAAGAGCCTTCATTTTCACTGTGTTATTTCAGAGACTAAACTAATATCTTACTGTTGCACATTTCTTAGATTTCTTTTTCCTTTTGTGAGATGCTAAGTAGACCAGTGGGAACTGATGCAGCTTTGATATTACCTCTTGCATATGAACAAAATGCCTGATGTTATCATAGTCATTTGAGGATGATGAAGAAGAAATAACTTTGAAGACAAAGGCTCACACAGTTGTAAGAAATTAACTTAGAAACTAGCTGCCTTTTGGTTTAATAAGCCAGGGTATGATTGTTTGTATTGTTTGGCAAACGTAGCTGGCAGCCATATCCAAAAGTAAGAGCTTGATTTTGAATTATTATATTGTCATTTACATTAAAGAATGGGACCAATCCCTCTATGCCCTGGAATCAAGCAGAGTTCCAGCTCCGACTTCTGTGGAGTTAGGATTTCACCTCTCATTTCTCAGGCAGCCACACAAACAGCTGATGTTACTTCTGTATAAAATCATACACAGTTCCCATTGTCCTTTCTTTCCTTTCCTTATCTGTCTCTAACAAACCCCTCTGCCTTGTGTTTTTTTGGTTGGTAGGTTTTGTTTTGTTTTAATTTTGATCCTCTTTTTCTTCAGCAAGAGCTCTCTAACACAGAAAACAGTATTCCATATATGTATTTTTTTTGTTATTTGTAGGACAGAAGTTGTAACAAAACAAGTAAATGAAATTTAGTGAAGCAGTAGTGGAATGAAAGGAGGAGGATTGGGAAGCTTGAGGAAAATTAAGAATCAGTGTCCAAACCTGCTGGCACTGATGTTAATGGCAAAACTTTTGTTATGTTACAATCAATTACTGAAAAGAACGTGTGCCTATCCATTGCAGGTTGACCTCACGCGTACCTTCACCTTCCGCAACTCCAAGCAGACGTACACGGGAATTCCCATTATAGTGGCAAACATGGACACTGTGGGGACATTTGAAATGGCCGTGGTTATGGCTAAAGTAAGTCTTGATTCTCATTTTGGCAATGGTTGGGAACCGAGTGGGTGACAGTGAACAGCCTCATTCATTTTTAGCTATGATTATTGAAGAACACAGCGTGAGGAGTTATAAAATGCAGAACAAGAAGGTTTCACATCAAAGCAGCTGTGCTTTAACAGCAATACAGTTATCCAGAGACAGGGATCCAGATTTTAGAATTTTAGTGGGGATGTTTACTGGGAAGTTCGCACCTTGGACCTAGCTCAGCCTCAGGTGAGCTTAGAGCTCACTAACCTCTAGAGCTTAGTTTTTCATGTGTATATTGTGTTCTATTCCAGAAAAATATTGTTAGCTGAGAAGGGTTTTGAAAGTGTTAGTTACTGGATAAAGCTGCAGCAGTCAGGAGTCTCTGGGTAATAAGCCTCTAGCCTTAAGACTCACCTTAATCTCTTGCAGTGCATAAACACATGCAAAATATTGACCACAACTCTATTAAAAAATGTCAGAAACCTGGTCCTGAAAGGTTCTCTAATTATGCCAAGCTACCTTTGAAGAGCCATTTGGAGTTGCCTGGTCCCTTACTCACCATTTTTCACTGTTACTGTTTCTTTCAAGCAAGATGACCCTGTACTTAAAATGGGAATTTCTGATATTCTGTTATGCCACAGCTGAGGGAAGGGTGACTAACTTGAACATTAATATCAGTTTTCTTATTTTTGCTAGCATGCAATGTTCACTGCAATTCACAAGCATTATTCTCTGGAAGAATGGAAGCTGTTTGCTGCCAATCACCCAGAATGCCTTGAGGTACATTTTCGTACTGTAAATTATTACGGTTTATTGCTCTGTTCTGAACTCACATACAGTGGGGTCCCTTGGGAATACTGTCAAGTGAGGTTTTGGGGAATGGAGATATTTGCTGTTCTTAAATGCATCCAGGGAAGTGGCTTGTCCTGGTTTAAAAAGTAAGCTGTGAGAGTCCATAATGGAAGTGCTAATATTAAGATGTAAAAAGCAAAGTTTATATATGCCTAGAAAGGAAACAGAGAAATATCCTGAACAAACAAGAAGGATACAGCGAGGAAGAGGTCTAACTGCTAGCCTTTTTCTGGTGGCAGCTGCGGTAGTGCTGGTGATGGAGAAGGCCAAGTTCACAAAGTTCACAAATATGAATAACCTCAAGAAACCCAACAATGAACTGGCTCTGCATGCCCTTGTGGTAGGCAGAGTCTTTGCTGTCAGGTATGAAAGCAGAACCAGAGCCTGTGGGCTGGAGTAGCCCGGGTGCTGGGCCCAAGCAGGAACGAGCTTTGGAAGTTGTCAGGGCACACGTGTCCTTCATTTACCTCCTTGCACCAGAGCTCACGCTATGCTACTACTAGATGTGCTGCCCCGCTTGTTCAGAGGGTCCTAGCCTGAACCGGTACAGAGGAACACTGATTACTAAATTTAAACGCTGATTTATGTTCAGACATTTTCATATCCAAATTTCTTCTGCATTCTGGCAGGACCCTACACCAGGAGAGGCAGGAGAAGAGTGTTATCTAACGATTTCTCCTCCTCCTTAGTGTTCAGCACAGTTCTGAAATGTGGCCTGTACAGAAAAGAATACAACACAGCTGTATTGTATCTTTACCTTTGCCTCATTTCAGAGTTATGTTATGAAGGCTATTGATTACAGGATTGTCTGAGAGCCAGCCTATCACTTAAGTTTGTCAGGGTTCTTTATTTGCCACTATAGGGTAGAAAGTGATCCCAGGAATATCCTGTGCCTGAACACTTTGGCACTTAGATAGCTCTTTGTGGTCCGTAATTGCTGGAGTAGGCTCTCCTAGTGATTAAATACTGACTTGCTCTGTGACCTTGGATTTCTGCAGAGGTTTTGTGGACCAACAGCTGTGGAAACTATTTTTCTGTTGGAAAGAACTCATGTGAAGACAGAGGAGGAAGCAATCTGCTTGTTTTCAGTGGTAGCTGACCCTGCTTGAGCAGGGGGTCGGACTGCAATCTCCAGAGGTCCCTTCCAAGCTCAACTGTTATGTTCTTCTGTAGATCGGGGGGAGGGTTTGGTGAGCTGAATCCTACTCTGACAGTACTCTGAATTTTTCCACTCTTTTCTTGGACATATACCTTGTTAGGGCTTCTGTGTTTGTGTTAATCTGAAAACAGCAGAACCTTCATCCATTTCAGGTAAATTATATTTGACTATGATAAGGAGCTTGTGAATGAAGAGCTCATAAAACACTAATTTTACTTCACAGTTACAGAGGTAACAATGGTTACCTTCCTGGTATTCCCAGGAAGGCATTTATTTCATATTATATAGTAAGACTTTCACTAGTTTCCAGCACAGGTTTCCCTTGAAGTCCTCACAAGACTATGTGGAAGAAGAAATACAAAGTCTGTATTTAATCCAGTTTCTACAATTTAATGTTCCCCTTTGTTCTCCCTCTGTATTTCCAGCATGTAGCAGCAAGCTCAGGTAGCGGCAAAGCTGATTTGGACAAGTTAACAAGTATTCTAGAGGCCATCCCACCTATCAGATACATCTGCCTGGATGTGGCAAACGGCTACTCTGAACACTTTGTGGAGTTTGTGAAGTCTGTCCGTGCCTTGTTCCCAAATCACACCATTATGGTAAGTGTGTAAAAAGGGTGGAGGGTGTGTGTGTGAATTCTGTCCGGGAACAGGATCCAGAGTTTGGCTGGTAGGCATCAGAATTCCTATGGTAGCTCTAACAATTTCTGAGTCCTCATTTAAAAATAAAGAGGGGGGGAGATAAAACAAGAAAATAAATAAATAAAGATAAAAGCCTGGCTCAAACCTTTTGTCTTCCAGACAAATACATGTGGACTGATAGCCTTCTGAGAATACAGAGGGCAGCTCTATTCATCTCCCCTTTCAGTTCAGCAAGATGTTGACTGAGCCAGATGACGACTGTTTGATAACGTGTTGGCATTGTCAGTCTTCCATTGCTGATAATTTCTGTGGGAATGCTCAGTGTGTGCTCTGATACGGCAGTCTGATGTTGGCATGGCAGGCGGGGTGGATCCAATTTTTCTGCTGCTCACATCCTCCTTCCCACACCGGATGCAACCCCTAATGATAAAGCGCGTAGGTTTATTCTGGTGATTCCAAGCTGAGGTTTGCTGTGGGAATGTGCCAACATTTCTGGTCAATTGAGGCCGATTGCTGTTCCCAGCTATTAGATCACTAGAAGGCAGCTAAACATAGGCTAATCCTTGCTTATTGTAAGAATCACAGGGGCATAGTGCAATTGTGGATGGGGTCATGGGGGAGCAAAATAGTCACTGCCAGAGCTTTTCATGCCCCCTCTGTGGTGTTCCTATCCTTTCTCAGAGTGCTAATGCCATGCTTCCTGTAGCCCTTCTGCACTGAGAGTAGGATGTTTGCATCAGCATGGGACTCCTTGCATTAGAGCCCTACTTCTCCTGCTTGTTTCCCAGGGCTCTTGAAGGAATGAGTCTGAATTTGTTTCCATGGAATAGCAGAAATTCTCATATAAGAAGCAGATTCTTAATGAGGCTACCAAACTTTCTTCACACCAGTGCAGCAAAAAAAATCATGTGCTTAGGCAACACTTCCCTACTCTTTCATGCCAACCATAAAACTTCACACACACAAAATAAATGCGGAATAAAAATGGTCCTAAGTGCACAGTCTGAGGAGGTTCAATGGGGAAGTGCATGTTCAAGCAGCTCAGGGAAGGTTATGTTCCTTCCTCCAGTGTCAGAGGAAGGCAGTGTTCTGGCCTGCTGAACAGTGGTGGCACTGGAGAATGGAAGTGGTCTGGAATGCCTGGGGGTTCTGGGTTAATGTGGGCTAATAAATTGGCATCCTTCAACAACTCCCAGCAGACGAGGGAGCCTTTTTGGTACGTCCATATTTCCCATGACTTTGGGGAGAGTTTTTGAAAGTTTGAAATGATAGTTGTGGGCATTTTGAGGTGGCTGCTTCATGTTCATAGCAGTAAGAGAAGGAGCTGTTTCCTTGCTTTGGGTCTGAAGTAGTGTCCCTAGTTATGTCACTACTCCAGTGTTTTTGGCTTGAGATGTTCTGGGAGGAAGGGATCTTAAACGACAGAGTTTATTAAAATAAACAAACAAACACACCACAAACAAAAAAACCTCTTCCCTTCCCTGTCAAGAGTGGAGAGAAAATTGTGTCATCCCCTCCTACACCTCCCCACAGACTGCTGACTTTGCTGGCTGAGGGAACTCAACCAAGGTGAATTGCCCCAAAGGCACAGCTGTCAGTGCCAAAGTCAGTTATCAAGCCCAAATTTTAGTCCAAAGTCCTTAAGCCAATCTCATCCATTTCCCACATCTGTTAAACTACCTGCTTAGGTTCTCTGCTTCTGTGACTTAAGGTTTTTCTTACTTCAAGTCTTGCCCTAACAGCACCACCTGCTTGAGCACATCTACAGCCCTGACCTGCTCAGTTGCCTTCTCCAACCGTGGCTCCTTTCTTTTAACATGGCTTAGTATGGCTCTTGTTTTTCATCTCCTACACAGGGATACACTTCCATTCCTAAAAGCATGCTAACAAACTTGGAGCATTCAAAAGCCTTCTGTTTTCCAAGGCCTGCAGAGTCCATGCAGTCCCTGAAAGTCTCAGATTCAGCTAGGCAGACACACCTCTACCCCACCTCCAAACAAGGTTGCTTCGCAGTCTGCACCAAAATGGCCTTTTGGAGCTATTCCTGGCTGAAATGCAGGAGCTCATCTAGGCTCTTTTTTATGACACTCTGGAAGATGTGTCCTGCTGCTACCTGTTCTCTGGCTGCTTTGATGTCTCTGTGCTACGCCTGCAGTATGCTCTCTGCTGTTGTGGCTTTCAAACAAAAGGGTTAGCAGTTAAATACAAGGTATAAAAATAAAGGAGCTTTCTCATAGCTGAAAGTGATCTCCAGGACCTTGCAGGCTGTCTTGTTTGCTTTCCTCAGCATGACCATTCATTCCACAGTCAGCTGCAGTGCAGTACAAAACAGTAACCCAACCCCGGGTCTCAGGGAATTTGTGCTCCCAGGGGCCATGTAATGGGCTCAGCTCTGAGGCTGAAATGTGATGTGCAAGGCAACTGTGATTAACGTGCTACTCTCTGGGGCTAATGCTCCAGTGTAGATGGAGGATGTGTCTTGTGTAACAGCTTTTCAAGAGCATGTTTTTCCTTTTTTTAAATACTTGCTTTTATAATCACGTTACCTTATTTTCTTCTGCCTGGCTCTAGCAGAAGCTCTTTTCACTCCTGCCTTTCATACTGTTTTACAAAGATCAATTCCTCTGTGAAACACAAAGGATAGGGAACACAAACAGGGGCACAGAAAGACAGCATGACTTGCCTTAAATTACTTATGAGATTGAAGATGGAGGAAGAAGCAGAACTCAAGTCTCCTGAGTGCCCCACAGATGTGGCTTTGGTCCTCAGAATGATGAGTAATGGTTCAGTGGAGTGTTCTGCTCTAGCACAGCATCGTGTGTTTGGGCTGTGCCTCACACTGAAGTCTAAAGCAAAATTTCAGTTGACATTCATGATGGAGGGACAGAGCCTTTATATTACTGTAAGTGTAGTCCACATTTATGAATGTAATTATTGGTGGTATGGTTCTTCCATTTTACTGGAGGTCTGTTTAGCAAGCTAAAATGTCTGTGCCAGCAAGCTTTGCCAAATATCTACCTTGATTTTTTTCCATTTTGTAGTGTTCTCTGTTCATTACGCAGAAAAAAAAAAACATGCTGAAGGGAGCAGAGAGTGTAACAGGAAGGAAAAGGCTGGGGCAGGAGCACGCTTGCAGAAGGAGAAGCACTCACAAGATGTGGACCAGTGAGGGAGGCAAGCAGAATCACAAAGCGGGAGCAGACAGAAACAGCAGGGGCCAGAAACCTTTGTTCCCTTTGGAGTCAGTAACTTCTCAGGGCCTCAGTGAAGGCAGAATTTGGTCAGAGGAAGCCATGCAGATGCCTCCCAGTTTCTCTCTGCAACAAGCAACAGAATCAGTCCAGTTGTGGTGTTTTCACCTGGGCTGGAGTCCTAGAGTAGGGGCCAGCTGGAATCCCGGGGCAAAGGCAGGGATGCTGCCAAGGCTGTCTTGGGTCAGTCACAGCAATACTGAGTGCAAACACCCACCTGATGGCCAGCCTAGCAAAGGGCATCATCTCTCCATCTTACTGTAAAGCACCCCTTGCTTCTGTGGGTGGGAAGTGTCCTTTGGCAGTGTTCCTGATAGTGTGGAGGCACAGACTGTGCTTTTCCCTCTAGGAAACAAGAAGAAAGTTTGAGAACTGTTGTCACAGTCTCTTCTCCCCAGCTTGATCCATTGCCATTTGTCAGCAGCCTTCAATCAGTGCAGCAGTGTTCCTGTCTTAGTCAGTGTGAGTTGATATTTATAGCAGGCTTTTATGAAGCACAGTATCAAATGCCTGACTGAAATTCAGAGGCACTACCCTACTGTGTTCGCTAATTTTATATCTCTGTCAGAGAAGCTGTAGCCTTTATAATCCTGTTAGATGAAGTCTTGATCCCTTTAAAATCAGTAGTGAAACTCCCTTTGACTTTTCTGAGGCCAGGACTTCCCTTGGGATTGACCCCCAGTTTGGTCATCCTGGGTAGTGCTGGAATGAGCCGGGCTGACGCTCACTGAAACCTCACACTGCGGGATGGTACAGCTGAATGTCATCCTGAGTGTGTAAGGCCAGGCCCACGGCCAGGGTAGTTTGCTCCTAATAACTGACCGCATTGAAAGCATGCTGGTTAACCTGAGCTGCAGGGACTTTTCAGTTGCTACTGATGCTATTATTTTACTGCCAGGAGTGGCAAAGTTAGATTAGCAGTAGGGTAATTACTAGGGTATATCTCTTTCAAGAAAGTCAGTTCTGCAGCAGATGAGTAATGCATTGGTACATTAAGATGAGTGTGGTTTTTGCTAATACAATACATCCACCAATTACTACGTTCCTTGACTGTTTCCCCAAATAGACTACAAAAAACATTGTCCATAGTGACTTCTTTGTACATGTTCCAATTACTTTACTTTTTATTGTTTAATTTTAAGGAGGTTTCATCTCTTTAGACTAAACCTTTTTATATTCACCTTCTCAGTTTTTTGTTTTTTGTTTTTTGTTTTCTTTTTCATTTTGAGTAGTGTGGCGTTACGTTGCTGGTCAGCCTTTCAAAAGCTGTTTTGCCTCTACTCAGCTGTCATGCTGGCCTCAGTGGTAAAACAACTATTGGTTTCATCGGAAGCAGAGTTCATCTGGTTGTGAGAAAACAGCTTTCTCTGCTCTTCAGCTGTGATATTAGGGTCCTTTCACATGCAGATAGCTGTATCTCTCTGGCAGTGTTTTTTGTCCTCTCCGAGGTCTGGAAAAGGTATCTAAGAGCAGGAAGCCTGTCATCAGCAGCTTGAAGCTTGCTATGTAGAGCTCCACATCTTCCCTGAAAGTTTGTTAAGGATCTGCAGATTCAAAAAGACTGAAACCACTGGTGTGTGCATATGCATTCCAGGAAAAAAATGTGTAATGGGGACATAAGTGCTTTTTCCCTGCTAGGATGAGCATTTTGAATCAACATATGCAGTTACAACATTCTCTAGCAGTAACTTAACATTAAACGTCTGGTTAGCATTTCTGAAGAGACAGTTTGACAACCCGCTGTGCTCTGCTAATAAGAAGACACTGCTGTTTAACTTAAATATATATTTGATTCTAAATCTCTTGAAGCCCCTGTTTGCTCGTGCTTATTAATCTGTTGCATGTACTGCAATATTTCACCAAGTCACAATGTACTGCATGTTGTACTGCTCAGGTAGTCACCTGCCTTCCCAGTGTAACCTGCTTCTCTAATGTAAGTGGCATGCTCTCTTGTCACCCCACCTTGGCATGTGCAACACTTAGTATAACAAATTGCCACTGAGCAGAAAGGAAGCAGCACTTAGCTGGAAATGCTGTACCTATTACACATTCTTTATTTCCCGACAGCTCTCTTTTATTCTTTCTTTTTTTTTTTTAAATCAATATCATGCAGTTTGGAGAAAAGTTAAGTGGTCCTGTGTCATACACCACAAATTGCTGCCTAAAAGTACCATTGTTTTTTTAAGTGCCTCAGGTGGTGGATTGCCAGCTGTTTCAGGTTAATGAAAGGGGGAAGTAAAATTCATTAAAAATAAATAAATGGTGAATTAGAAGCCAAAAATCAGTAAGTGGAGCATAGACATTGACCAACATTCCCTGGGTAGCTCCTGTTGACTTCAGCAGGTGTTTTGTTTCAGTAAAAACTACACAAATATTAAGTAAGGATTTTCGGATTTGCCTCCTGCTCTGCATATTAGTGCTGTTACAAACACTTGCTAAGTCCTGAAGTATTGTAATATATCTTTTTTATTTTTCTGAAATGTTTTCTGAGCATCTCTAGATCCTAAATTCAGATCTCTACAAATGAATTGCCATCTGAATGCAGGCTTTAAATGGGTGATATGAGCAACTGGACACGTGTTTCATGTAGGTTTATTTTGTACAGTTTTTGCTAGTTAGGAACATGCTGTAGACAGGACAGACAAAGACATGCTACAGAGCTGAAATCCAAAGCAGATGGTTTTCAAACATCCCTTACAATCGAGGCTTACTGGACCAATCATGAAATTAATTTGCCTCCAGAACGTATGATCTGTTTAATGTCAGCAGCATGCACAGTGAACAATATGGTGAACTATATTCTTCCTGGCTATATAGCTCAACTAGTAAAAGATCTGGGTAACAGTTTACAGTACCACAATTAGTCTTAACTGCACTAGTCTTAAAATCTCCCATATGTGTGATATTGTTCCTTCTGTCTAGGCAGGCAATGTGGTGACAGGAGAGATGGTAGAAGAACTAATTCTTTCTGGAGCAGATATTATTAAAGTGGGTATTGGACCAGGTAAGTCAAATCCAGTCAAAAAAGGGTGATTTATGGTAACGTTCATGGAGGAATTGCCCAGATGGAACCCGTGTATAATGCTGCAACTGCTTGCTTGTCCATTAGTATTCCTAGACCCCCTCAGGTCAATAAAGTAACAATACCGTTGCCCGTAGTTGATTTAAGAAATGCATGGGCAGGATGATAATGTTATGTACTACAATGTGTTAGATATTACATTTTCTGGAAATTATACCTATTGTTGGAAGCACCGAGTTGCCTAAGGTGCTGACATAATCAGTGGTAATATGTATTGTGTTTAGGAACACTTTTTCCAACCTGTTGAAAAAAGAATGAGTCATCCCAGCTAAAGCTCAAAGGATACTGTGTTCAGAGTTACCCGCTTCTACCAAGGAAAGATAGGTTTCTAAATAGCTTTTTGATTTGTGTTGTAAGCAGAGGTTGCACATATTGTCAATGTCTTCAAGGATGAAAAGGCATTAAGTAAGTGTGAAGTATGGATAACATTGCCTCTACCTGTTAATATTGCCTAGAAGCTGTGATACTCATTAATGATACTCAGTCACTATCTATTAATGTTGTCTATCACTGTAATATTCCTATGGATAAATGAGAGGACCATAAACTTCAGTCTTTTTCCTGCCATCCCTTCCCTAATACTGCTCTCTGGTATGTAGTGCTATATTGTCTTTCATTTTCTTCTTTCCTCCCCTTGTGTATTTGTTCATGTGCTCTTTTCTCTTGCCATTTTCTTCATGGGCTGCAGCTGGGGCTAGATTTAAACTGGCTGGCGCGTACCACTGACAGTATAGCTGTGATCAGCCAGTGCAGTGGAGATGAATTGTTTACTCTACATTGGCAAATGGTTATGGACCATGAATGGATAAATTGAGCACAGCAAATGATGTCATGAAGGTTGCAGTTGCGCCTAGGAAGACAGCAAACAGCAATAACTACTGCAGAATAGCTGAAGAGTAAGCAACAGAGATGTTGGTGGTGCAATTGTCACAGGAAAGTTCAGACATAAAAGAAGAAATAGAGTTTATAGCCTTACAGTAGAAACAGGAGTAAATGTTGTGTAGTCTGCCCTGAAGACCTGCCAGAACAGATCTTTACACATTGACCAACCAAAAATACAGGTAGCAGGTGTTCCTCACAGAAGATCAGCTCTTGAGACTCTCTCCCAGATAACAGTCCACCTTTTGGAATATGGTAATTATTTATTATAAGGCATTAGGGATATAAGTACATACTTACTCTGTGGAGATTATCGTAAAATTAATTTTCATCCTACTTTGCAGAAATATGTCTGTGTTTACACCTTGTCAGTTCTTTGAAAGATTACTGGAAACTTTTACTTTACTGATTGTTTAAGTGTACCTGGATATCAGTTCGGTGAAGAGATTTCACTGCATTTAGTTTAGAATCTGTTTTCTTGTTATCATGCAGACCTTTATGGCCCATATCCTAAATGATAAGACCTGGGACTGCCAAAAAGTAGTCCTTGTTTTGACTTCTAATTTGACTAGAAAAGTGGAGAAGGAATTCCAAAAGGTCTATAGCTGTGTTATCGTGTTAAGCTGTGCTTGAAGTGGGGTTTTTGGAATATATGCCTTTATTTTTATATATATATACCTTCTTATATATCTATACATGCACCATATATGTATATATAATGTAGTGTAATAATCAAATATAATTAGTGAATTTCCTGTAATGTTACACTATACAGCTTTCTGATTATTATTTATCTTGGTTTTTTAAATGCTGTGTGCTGATTTACTTCTATTCCCACCTACTGTGATCAACCAAATATTTCTGCTTTAAAGGTTAAGCTAAAGGTGGATTTCTCTCGCTTCTGGAAAATCTCCACACACAGAGAGAAGATAAAAGCACAGATTTTGTGTGAGGATTATTTTTTAAAACATGTAGAAAAGAGATAAATAGAAATATTTATTGGAAGAAATACTCAGATATTAAAAGCTGCTGGTGAGCCTCACTGAAGCTGAGACTCTGGTCCCTGTGCCCCCCTTCTCTTTAGGCACATCGGTCAGATTTTCTTTCCCATGATGCAGTAATTCCCTCAGCAGGAAACATTATGGATGAGACTTAAACTGGTTATTGGGGCCCTGGAGAAGAAGGGGTAGTGTTAGTCACCTTGATTAGAGATCCCTTGAACTGGTGTGACAGCGTTTCAAAAATGAATTTTCTGTGTTCCTTTTATCCACGAGGAACTAAAATTTGCAATAGAGACTTCATGAAGGGAAAAATAATATAGATAGAACCACATTTTTTTCCACAAGACAAAGTAAACAAGCTGTTTCTTTCCTGTCAGCCTAACCGGCTATGTTTTTTCCTCTTGTTTTCTCGTCTAGGTTCTGTGTGTACCACTCGGATTAAGACGGGGGTGGGCTATCCCCAGCTAAGTGCTGTTATTGAGTGTGCAGACTCAGCACATGGCTTGAAAGGACATATCATCTCTGTAAGTAAATAACGTCTGCTCTCAGATTCCCACTGTGCAAACTGTTGGGGAGTAGGAGAATCAAACAGTCCGGTACCCTGCATGTTAAAGGCTATCTTACTCTCCTCTCCCGTTGACCCCTATACTAGCTCCTAGGTAGTCAGTGGAGGTTTAAATGTAAAGGAAACAACTCACTGTAATGTTTACCAAAACTTGGGCACCTCACTCCTGTTTGTGCCTTTGGAAAGTGGCTGCTTACTCCCTGAACGGAGTGTGTTGCTACGTGAACAGAATAAGAAGCTTGATAGTGTTCTCATATGGAAGCAAACAGTACTCCTTCCTATGAGAGACTTCTGAAAAATGAGTGAAATGTAAACGTGGCTTTCCCCAGAGAGTGGGACTGAGTGACAGGCAGGCAGTAGAGGGGAGTACAAGATGAAATGATACGTGCCCATTTATGCCCTGGTAGCTGGATGGATTCAGATAGCAACTTCACAGAGCTCTTTTTGCAAAAACAGGAGCTTTTCAGAGGTGGGTCTGGGTGAGCACAGCTGGCACATTTGCTACTGATGTTCTCACAAAGCCCTGGGGAAATATTGAACCTGTGGAGAAGAAAGAGGGTACAGGTGCATTGCCTGCTTATGGCAGCTTCCAGCCTACCAGCAAGACCAGACTTGCCTCACATGGAAAAAGTAAATCTGTCAGCATGGTCTCAGACTGACTGCTGCAGCCTGCAGCACCCAAAAGTCCTTTGTGCTTTGGCATGCCCAGCCACAGGCATGCCCCTGACTGTGTCAGGCTCAGAGAGTCTCTCTGCAAGCTGTCTGTAAGGCAGCTGGTAATGGGGAAGGTGCACGGGCTAGCCAGCGTGCTGTGCTCGCAGGTACCCTTATGGTCAACAGTCTCCCTCTGTGGCCCTAGGAGAGACCACATGGTGAATTTTAGATCTACTGCCAAGTGAAGTCACTTGGAAGGCTTGGATTTGTTTGACCAGGTTGTGACTGGTGCCCTTGTGAGGAAGCGTGTGTGTTGTTGAGGAAGGAGGGGAGAGGAGAGAGCAAACTGACTGTGGGTGGGCAAAGGGCCTGACTCTGTTCTTGAAGGTATGGGTATAGCGGAGCAGGAAAGCAGGTATGTGGTACAGTCAAATCTCTCTTCTCTTTATTGTTGCTGCATGTACATTCCCCCCTCACCCTGACTCCCCTATATGAGTTTTGCAGAAAAAAAGAAAAGCAGTCTGTGATTTTATGAGTTGGGCAGTATTACAATTGTTTATGCCTGTAGCAGACGGTTGAATATGTGTGCAATAGAGCATGAAAGACTGACTCATTACTATAAAGGCTGGATAACTATATGTGTCGTCCTAGTAGTAGTGCTCAGAAACACATCCTGGTTTTGCAATAATATTCTGCTAGCAGCTCTCAGAAGAATGTTACTATCCCGATTTCCAAGAAGATATGGAGTGTGTATTTATACTGTGTTGAAAAATCGAATGGTTCTGTGTGTTTCCTCCTCCCATTTCTTGCATTGCAGATGGATCAGTTCCTCACCTGCTTGAATTATGTAGGTTTCAGTAAGCCCACACTTAATAACTCCCTAACCATTACATGGGGAATATAGGAGGGCAATTAAATAGCTGTCTGCTACAGTTTCTGGTTCAAGAGAATTACCTTCAGCCATAACTGGAGTCTCTAACACCACTGGAACTCAACTCTTTCACCCAAGCCAGTGAGACTGGAGCAAGGGTTGAGGGTATTATGCCTAAATTATGGAGCGTGCAGATAGACATCAGTGTGCTTATTGGAAAAGAAGGCTGGACTGCACGGTCATTGCCACAACTCTGGCGAGGGTTTTACAAAAGAGAGGTACCCTCTTGAGGGGAGACACCAAATGGGAGCAAATTAAGTATGTAACTGGGGCTAGAGGCAACAAGCGAACATGGCATCCCTCAAAATGTCTTACTGCCATTATGTAGATTCAGGATGGGGCACACCCTGTCTGAGCCAAAGGAGACCTCTACAGGCAGAGTACTACCACAGCCATCTACATCAATTAGGCAGGAGGAAATATGTCCAACTATTCTTGTTGTGTATTTTTTTTATTATTATATTAATATTGAAGTATCAGGAACAATGTGCAGGGCTCAAAGCGTACCAGCTGTCCTTCATGTGGATTATAGCTGACGGTGTGGTATGTGTTAGTCTCCAAGAGGGCACCCCAAGGGTGCTTTCTTGCATTTCCTTCTGTCATGTCCACTACCTTCATCAAATTGCTTCTCTTTAATGTTAGGTATGAAGGGAAGTCCCGCTCACAAAATGAGACAGCCACAGTGCTGAGCACAGTATGAGCACCGCAAGGAACACAGCGCACTTGAAGCCCATTCTCCATCAGCTCTGCTGGGATGGCAGCACAAACTGGGATTTTAAACATGTTTGTGCTACTGAAGTGATCATGTATGCTTTTTGGAGCTGATAGGTTGACAAAGAAGGTGACAATTTTAGGCAAACATGATAGTCTGAGTGCCTACAGTCACACAGAGAAGGGGGAGGTGAAATCGTACGAGTTACTTTCCTCATGCTAAATTATCTTTAAGACTCAAAGCTCTCCTCAGGAATGAATCTTTCATGGCTCACTGCAAAAGGAGAGGAAACACTGCCTAAGATACAGGCACTGTTTCTGTCCTGTGCTATTTGTTTGGGAGCCAGTAGTCTCATTTTTTGTTCTCACTAATTCATTGGCTTTGAGAAAATGCAGCAGTGAGTTACAGGCCATTAAACTGGAAACTTCCTACAGAAACGCCCTACTTGGGATAAAGTTTCTGTTTCTTGTAGGTCAGAGAACTGTTCTGCTGGACAGAGAGTCTGGACAGTCACGTATTCCAGTAAGCCAGCAATGTGGGGAATGGAAAGCAGCCTTGCATGTGTTCCTTCTCGTCTGGCCATCGTTTGATAGGGATCCCAATTTCCCCTTCACCCTGCCTGGATAATGGGGTCATCAGCAGTAAGGGAAAAGGATGACTAAGGGGTTCTTCACCCAGCTACTGCCATACCATCTCTTCTTCCACGCAGAACATTTTCCATACAGAAATACGCCCAGCATGTGTAGTTCAGAATAAAGCAGCATATGTATTGTTTCTACTGCTGTATATACCACGTACTTTATATATCATCTGCATAATAAATAGCTGTCTGCTGATTTCTGCAGTAACAGCTAATTATACTGTTTATAATAAAGGTTGCTTCAAACATACATGTCATTTATAAACTTATTATATATAGTTGCATATTATATTCAACCAGTTCATACTTTTTTTTCATCCTCTATTTTTCCTCAGGGTAAATTTTGGTGTTGTAAAATGGTCTGTCTGTTCTGTTCAAAAGTGGGGAAAACAACATAATTTTAGCCATGTTAAAATAATTCTGTTGACTGAAAAGCTGTTTTCCCCTCTCCTTCAGCTCAGCACCCTGTTGTCTCAGAAGCATTCCCTGTATAGGTCCCATGGAAACCCTTTCCAGTAGGCCCGCTTTAGAGTAATGCCAGTTTTCCTGAATTCACATGGGGATTTGAGGTAGAGGCGGAGCTTGCAACAAGCCCCATGACTGTAGCCCAGCAGTCCTACAGGTCATTTTGAGTCCAGACCCAGGCCCCTGCTGGACCTGGCTGAACTGCAAGGGGAACCTTCTCAGATTGAATACAGCAGAAGCATGCTCTTATTTTCTAAAGAGAGCGCTTGATTTTTCACATGTAATCAAGCGTTTTAATGCATATAGCTTTATTACATCACATCTTCTGGAATAACTGCTTAGTATGTCCTTTTTTTGTTTCTGTGGAACACTGTCATTTAATGCTTTTATGAAGAAAGTGGAGACGTTACAGGTGAAGGATCTCATCATTAGTTACTTTTATCTTAAATGGTAACACCTGAGCTTTTGGTAAGGTTTCTTAATCTGCCCAGATTCTGTTATTTAGTGATATTCTAAGTAAGTTTTTGGAAGCCGGTGATTAAGGGTAACACAGCGAGACACCATATCCTCGTGAAAGCATGAAGCCTCCATCACTGCCACTACTGGGTTAATTATAAAAGTCAGACACGGAGCCACCCAGCAAGAACAGACAGAAACCCATCTACCAGGGAGCATTTGTAGCCTGCCTGTCTCAGTCAGACAGTAAGAATCAGGCAAATTTCTGACACTGTTCTTTGAAGATTATTAGACCCCTCTTTCTACCTCTGCTGTTCCTCCCCTGACACATGCACACACATGCTCACACCCTCCTCCAGGCTCTGACAGACTTGTCAGAGGGAGGGAATTGCACAAGCAGAGCCCTTAACAGGAGAGAGAGAGATTCAGCTGTCAGCCCAGCACTCATTTCTGGAGCTGACAGCAAGTGTCTAGCTCAACAAAAAGCATAATGTGCTAGAGGTTATCAGCAAATGAAATAAAAGCCTTTAAACCTCTATTAGGCACTGTTTCCAGTGGGATGCCCTTTGAAAAGCCACTCATTTTCAGATCCACCTGCTCAGTTTGTGTCTGAATCCTTTTCTGTGCACAGAGGGGTTCTAACACTCAGTCCCACTGCCAGCTACCCATGAAAGTTGGCTCTAAAATGGCTGATGGTGGGGGGTGCTGGCTGTGCACAGCCACAGGTCATACACAGGCATGTATTTCTGCCAACAGGGAGGTGAAACAACGTGAGGCAACCATACAGTCTGGGGAGCAGATTCAAAAGCAGGAAGCCTGTCAGCAGTCTGCAAAGGACCCTGATCTTCAAAGAAATGAGGAGCTCTCTTGTTCCAGTGACTGTGTAGGGCAGGAGGATCTTTCATCTGATCCTCAGACCTTTACAAAAACCTAAAGAGCCATAGCACATGAGCTCTTCTGTGTGCCTTCCTTTTTTCACAGCCCTATCACACATACCTAACTTCCCTCCCCTCAACCAGAACACCCTCATCAGCCACATTGCTCTGCACTGAAACTGAAACACATAGTTACAAAATACTAAAGATCTCCAAGTGCTGTGCTGTTGTTTCTTTACCAAACCCGTAGCAAACAGTGAGAAGTATGATGAGAGATTAATTTTCACTTACCAAAGATTAGATTACCCAATTTGCTTAAAGATTATCAGATCAAAATCCAACATATCTGATGGTATATTTCCTCACTCCTCCTACTGTGACCTTTTAATGTATTGTAAACTGCTGAGAAAGTTATTTTAAATGTCTGGTGGTTTATGGTGGGGGTTTGTGGTACCTCTGCATCACACATCCTTTCGTTAAAATGGCAGGGAATGATTCAGATCATAACAGAGGGTTTTTTTGTTTCCCAGTTTCTGGGATTTAGGAAATGTTTATCAGGAATTTGCATTGCTGCTGTTCCAGTGGTATTATCAGTACACTACCCAAGTAGAGTAAATGAGCTTAAAGGAGGAAAGCGGTAGAAAGGGTAGTATGAATTCCCTAAAAACTCAGCTAAAATGATGTGTACCGATGATGCAGTCAGCTCGACATGGTGTTCCTGAGGAGGGGCCATTCTGCTGGAGGTCACAGAGTGCCAATGCTCACTGGGTCCTTTCTTCTTTTCTTTACGCAGGATGGAGGATGCAGCTGCCCAGGAGATGTCGCCAAAGCGTTTGGTAAGGACAATGTTTAGGGCCACCAGCTATACCCTGCGTGACTCCAGCACAGTCAGCAGCGATGCAGGAGTCAGTTTGACCCTGAATGTGTGTGTAATCAGCAATAGGTTACATTTGTCCCTGTGGGTGACTGCAGTGAAATTAATACACCAGACATGAATTTGCTCTTTGGACTAGACAGTCCAAATTCTGCAGAGCAAAAGCATACAGTGGTCGAAGTCCTATTTAGAAACTATCTGCCAGGTGTGCATAAGATACAGCCACTGGGACAGGAATACAAAGAAAACTGATAAGGATTTCTTCTGAGTAGGGTTCAAAGCAGATTGTAACACTGCCAAATCTGCCTGACCTGAGCCTGGATGAATGAAGAGATGGTAGAATGTGTGTTGGACAGAAGAACAAAAGAAAAAGGCAGGCCAGATTCCCAGAGATGTTCTTGGGATCAGCTATCCACTTGAAGAGATGAGATTTTATTTATGCTGTATCTCTTAGAGCCGAGCAGATGTCTAAAACATCCAAGTTAATAATTAACAGTCTTTGCTCTCATGCCAGTAGCTTCAGTAAATTGCACCAGCTTTTGCTGAAAGAACAGAGAATTTAATCTGTATTTTCTGTTGGGTATGAAAGTTACATCAGTGTGGGGGTCAATGTCACGATTGTCACTTAGCCATAACATTGTTTCTGCTCTTCATGTGAACAAGGGAATAAATGCATCCTGGGCTGACAGGACACTTAAAGATACTCTGCCAAAAAATCAGACCCTCTGGAGATGTCACAGCAGGGTAGTGCCCGGAATACAGTAGGACAGCACAGTCTTTCATTGAGATTTCAGGGCGGTACGATACAAGGCAGAGCACATTACGATACAGAATTCTGCTCAGCAAGAAGCTTTGCAAGCATGGGAAGGAGGGTCAGGCCTAAACTGAAATTACAAACCTGCCAAGAAAAAAAAATCGAGCCTCCTGGAAGTCTTGAAGCTGAAATCTGTCACAAAGTTTGCTGACAGCTCCTGGTTTTAGACAGGCCAGATGACAAGGAAGATGTAAGTAGGGGATTTTAAGTACTACCCACGAGTGAATGCTACCAACAAGGAATTGGCTCTGCCACAGGATTTCACAGGACCCTTGTGTTACCCAGTGGGTGATGTGACATAGGGATCGATACTTTCGGCTGGGCGATTCTGACATAACTGAAGAGCAGCATCCACCCTCTGACAAGACTGTGTGAAAAAACCACTCAGCCTCTCTTCAGCTCAGGCCAGCCCACTCTGACATCCTGATGCCTGCAGCGAGGGCTGTGTTCGGTCTGGCTTCCTCTGGCTCCTCAGCTCATCGTGGTTGGTGCTGGTGTCGCCAGGACGTCGTGAACCAGCACTGCATTCCCACTGCATTCCGAGCTGCCTGCACAGAAACCTGGCCTTGGAAAAGGTCTGTCTGCAACAAGAGCATTCCCAGGAGTCAGAACAACAGGAAGCAACTTCAAAGTCTTTTAGATGTTTTCCTTTGTAATGTTAATAGCAAGTCTGAAGGGTCCCTTTTATCTCTTTGGGCTATACTGAACAGAGGCTTGCCTGAAACCCGTTTAAGGACAGATTCTGGCCTTGCTGTGTGCCAGGTGGTGCTGGGATTCACAGCGGTATGTTTGAATGATACCACAGATTGTCCCTGGCAGAGGAAGAGCATTAGAAACTTAAGATTGTACAGGCAGTAGTTGTACTCTCACAGTAGGCCAGACAAATCAGTCTGACCTGTGTGCCACAGGTACAGGATTGGAACTGGTGGAGATAACCCCGAGGCTTACCATAGCTGGTTATGTGTAACTGAGGCAGCCACCCTATGGATATCCGACTAGCTGGAGCCAGGTGGGCTTTTATTAAGGGTGGATGGCAAAATAAGCATCTGGGGATGGAGGCCTGGGTGAAGGATGGACAAGAGACCCAAAGAGGGCTTTTGGTTAACCATCTTACGGATTATGCCATCTCTTCGTGGTGGATCATTGTAAAGTCCATGGAAGGGCCGTTGAGGTGCTCATTATAAAGCAGTGGCAAGGCAGCCATTTGGACGTCGAAAAGTGTGAGAAAGTCCTAGATGTGAAGAGTAGCATTGAACAATGGCTTAAGGTGTGACTGGGGGAGGCAAGACCATGAGAAAAGGGGACGGGTGGAGGGGACTGAGTGCAACCAAAGAGTTGTGAAAATACATGAAGATGCTGAGAAGCTCTACAAGCTTGTAGATCTACTGGTGACAGGAATCAAAGGTAGATTGGGCATTTTGACAGGGGAAACAAGGTAGAAGCCAAAAAGGCAAGGAGCAGAGAAACCGAAGTTAGGGGACAAAAATGCATGGAGTTACAGATGCTTCAGGAAAGACCGCTGGAATTCCAGAATTGCTGCATGGAAACCGCGTGTGGATTTGGGAAACTGAAGATGACACTGCTATCTGGGTATTGGAGATGGTAATGGAAAAGATGTAGGTTGGTCAGGGAAAAAAGAGGTGTTCTGAAAGCTTGAAAGAACCTTGTGTTGACCTCTAGGATGGCTCGCATAGCTGTATCCTTGGAAAGGCTGATAACATGAGCACATTTCTCAGAATGCCCCAGGGAGGCACTACTGTCTCCATTCTTAAAGACGGGAAGTCAAAGCACAGAAATGCTAAATTCAGTCGCCTGAGGTCACATATCTTTTTGTGACACAGCCAGGAACAGAATGTGCTTTTTGAATCCTGCGCCAGCATCTTAAACATACTATAGCTGTTCCTTTCAGCAGCGGTGAGAAGGGATATAGCAGCAGAGAATGAAAAGGGAGGAAAAATCAGATGGCAAAGTCAGCTGGGAAGAAACTGGTTCCAAAATATACCTTACAGATCATGCTGGCTTTTTTCCCTGATTTTGAAAGCTGTGTCTGTACACCTGCTGTTGCAAAGGATCAGTGCCTCAGCTGGAGCACAGGTGAATGTTTTTTCCAGGGCCAGCTGTAGTCCAGGCACTGTAATGCTGTATCTGCCTGAGGGCTGGCCAAGCTACAGATCTAGACTGATTCCACGTGAATTTGTGCAGAGCTAATCTGGTTATCAGCAACTTGTATTATCAGGCATGCAGAAGACATCTGATGGACTCCATCAAGTTCCAGCAGGATTGTGTGAGTGATGCAAGACTGGGCTGGCTTCAGCACACCTCTTCTCTGATGGCATGAAAGAGAAGGCTCTGTGAGATGTGAATGAGCAAAATCACCCCAGGTACAGCATAGGGCTCAAAGGGGGTGTCCTCCCCAGGCAGAGCTCTGGCCTGCATTTGTAGTAATGTGTCTTTTCTTGGAAGGACTTGCTGAATTATATTACAGTTTGAAAGAGTTACTTAAGTTGGGAGAGATTCAGTCCTGTAATTCAAACATGTTTGCTTTCCTCCCAAAATACACAGTCAAAAGAAGAACAATAGGTGATACTTAGGTGGGCAAGAAACAGAATTCTGTGATCCTGAAGTGTAGATTTCATTTGTCTTTTTGGCACTAATAATGTAGAGGCTGTGAGACCCACAATCAGAGATAGAAATAGAAATTGTTAATTTGCTAAGCTACTAACCATTATATTTGAGACGTGGCGGTCCAGTGAAGTTTACAGTGACTGGAAAAGGGGAAATACAACCTCTGTTTTTAAAAAAAGACCTGGGAAACTACAGGCCAGTCAGTCTCACCTCTGTGCTTGGCAAGGTCATGGGGCAGATCCTCCTGGAAACTACGCAAAGGCAGAGGGAGAACAGAGGGGTGACTGGTGACAGCCAACAGGGTGTCACTAAGGGCAAGTTGTGCCTGACAAATTTGGCAGCCTTTTATGATGGGGTTGCAGCATTGGTGGATAAGGGAAGAGCAACTGACATCATCTGCCTGGATTTGTGCGAAGCATTTGGCACTGTCCCCCATGTTATCCTTGTCTCTAAATTAGAGAGACATGGATTTGATGGATGGACCACTTGGTGGGTAAGGAATTGGCTGGATGATTGCAGTCAAAGAGTTGCAGTCAGTGGCTTGAAGTCCAAGTGGAAACTGGTGACATGTGGTGTTCCTCAGGGGTGTGTACTGGGACCAGTATTATTTAACATCTTTGTTGGCAATGTGGACAGTGAGATTGAGTGCATCCTCAGCAAATTTGCAAACAACACCAAGCTGCATGGTGTGATTGACATGCTGGAGGGAAGGGCTGCCATCCAGAGGGACCGGGACAGGCTTGAGAGGTGGGCCTGTGCGAACCTCATGAAGTTCAACAAGGCCAAGTGCAAGGTCATGCATATGGGCTGGGGCAATCCCAAGCACAAATACAGGCTGGGCGGAGAATGGATTGAGAGCAGCCCTGGGAAGAACCTGGGGGTGTTGCCTGATGTGAAGCTCAACATGAGCAGACAACATGCCCTTGCAGCCCAGAAAGCCAGCCGTATCCTGTGCTGTATCAAAAGCAGAGTGGCCAGCAGGGCAAGGGAGGTGATTCTCCCCCTCTGCTCTGCTCTCGTGAGACCCCACCTGGCTTGCTGTGTTCAGCTCTGGGGCCCCCAGCACAGGGGCATGGACCTGTTAGAGCAGGTCCAGAGGAGAGACATGAGGATGATCAGAGGGGCTGCAGCACCTCTCCCATGAAGACAGGCTGAGGGAGTTGGGGTTGTTCAGCCTGGAGAAGAGAAGGCCCTGGGGAGACCTTCTAGCAGCCTTCCAGTACCTAAAGGGGGCCTACAGGAAAGCTGGGGAGGGACTCTTTGTCAGGGAGGGTAGTGATAGGACAAGGGGTAGTGGCTTTGAACTAAAAGAGGGTAGGTTTAGATTAGATATTAGGAGGAAATTCTGTACTCAGAGGGTGGTGAGGCACTGGCACGGGTTGCCCAGTGCAGCTGTGGATGCCCCATCCCTGGAGGTGCTCAAGGCCAGGCTGGATGGGGCTTTGGGCAACCTGGTCTGGTGGGAGGTGTCCCTGCCCATGGCGGGGGGGATGGAACTGGGTGGTCTTTGAGGCCTCTTCCAACCCAAACCATTCTGTGGTTCTATGAAATGGGGATCAGGGGATCGTATTGGCAAGGTAGAGTCTGGTGTCCTTTGGCAGGCCTTTGACTTGTTTAAAAGCCCTCTTTGAAACCTTGATCCCAAGTCTATCCCTTCTTCATCACGTTGTTTTCCTCCATCCTTGAAGGAGACACCAACCTGATTTACCAGAGTACTTATTTTTTTTTGAATGTGGAGCAAGAGTGTGCCAGGTTACAACAGGAGCTGCCCACCAGTAACTTGAGAATGTCTTAAAGGGTGAGCATTCCCTTTGGTTTTGGCAAGTTAATAGCACTATCAGGCAGGAACAAAACCAAGGCTTTAAAGTAGCCGTCTACAACAAGAGAACTCAGGCAGGACACCTGAATGGATGCCTGCCTATAAATACTGCTTGTGATGTGCTCAGCACTTTTGCATAAGCCTCATTTTTAATATCCCTTTACAATCCCTTTACCATTCCTTTCTAACAACAACGAGGCAAAGGGAGGTGAGGTCAGTGGAGCAGCTGGGTGCCCTGCTCCCAGGCAGTGCTGCTAGGTCTGCTCTTTGGAGAAGGGGAGGAGGGAGGGAACTGGCTTTATAAATCAAAGCACACTCCACAGCTGTTGTGTGTTCTAAGACCAAAATAGTCCCAAATTCAGGTTTGTGTACGGAGCTTTTGAACGGATGGCAGAGGCTGTGTAGATTTGATAGTGATCTCACTTTCCAGATCTCAAGGTCCGGTGATACTGTTTGGATAGTGGCAGAGATCAGACCAAATCCTAAATGCCAGACTTGCCGAGCCTGGGATCTCCCCAGAGTTTGGACGTGTTCGTAACGGGGTGGGGTTAGTTCAGGCTCATCTGCTTTCTACGAAGGGAGGTTTATCTCCATGTTCTTTTGCCAGTTCTGGGAAGAAGCTGAGCAGAGGGGAGGCCTGTTCTGACACATGAAAGAAGCAGAGGGTCTGGGCAGGAAAATACTTTGTTTCAGGGATGGGTCACCTCACGCTAAGAGTAAAAGCCAGTTTTCCAAGCAAGACTAGATATGCCAAAATGTCACAGGAGGTGCTGCTTCTTTCCATTTAAAGTGTCAGAGAAGTAGAATTTGCTGTGTTTCAATTCTTCAGTTTGCTGCGTGCGATACAGGAGAGGACTGTCTGTACCAAAGTGCTCAGGGCTGGCTATTGTTTTTGGAGGCCACTGTGTTCTTGCTTTGTCTTTCACCCTCTTTCCATTCCCTTACATGTCACTCTGCTGATCACAGGAGCCGGTGCTGATTTTGTCATGCTTGGAGGAATGTTTGCAGGCCACGACCAGTGTGCTGGAGAGATTATGGAAAAGAATGGCAAGAAGGTGAAACTCTTCTACGGGATGAGCTCTGATACAGCCATGAAGAAGCATGCAGGAGGGGTTGCCGAATACAGGTAGGAGTTCCTGTAGCAATTGCAATCATGTAGATTCTGGAGGTGAAATCTGCCGCAGACATCAGTTAGAAACAGGCCCGTGCCTCTCTTCTTGTTTAGGAAGAAGCCATTAGTAACGCTTACGGCAGCAAACTAGGGTAGGGATGACATCAAGGGGGAGACAGGGAGGAGGGGCTGGGGTGGCTAGCCGAGAGCAACCACGTTCATTCAGTTGCAGCCAGTGCAGTGTGCTCTGACTCTGGGAAGCCATTAGTCACTATTCTTACCTTTGGGCCTCTAAACATGTGTCTGAATTACACATGGGAACATGGCACGCCAAGCTGTGGTTTGTGGCCCTCTGCTTATCCAGATTGTGTGTCCTGTTGGTGTGTAGGTTCCCAGCTGGCCCACATGCTCCCTTCTGTTTGCAAAAAGTGGGATCCTGGTGAATTGATGAAGCTGAGCTGGGGTTTGTCCTACACAGTATGGAATGGAGCAACAGCTGTAACACTAACAAGGGGCCAGGACCATCAAAGCACTCTCAGTCACAGGCAGCAGCCTCAGGACTAACACCTGGGTTTGTTGGGCAGTCTTCTTAGGCAGCAGAATCCAGCTGTACACATTTCTCACCCCTTTGGGGGTAACAGAGCACCAGAGTAGCCCATTACCCACCTCCCAGAAGCACACACCATGTGGGAGCTTGGATTGTGAGAGAAGATCCACAGAGAGAATGCTTGGGGAACGCAAAGAAGACAGGCTTTGCAAAGGAATCCTGTCTATTGCTACTTTGCTCCTGAAATTGGTGAGAATTTTGACTTTCTGAAAAAGCAGTTGACTCGGAAGAACCTCCGATGTCTTTTCTCTTACCAGTGGCAGGTAAGGACACTGCCCTTAGGCAACATTGTTCTTGCATACTTTGAGAGTGTTTGCTGTCTTACGTGATATGCTGATTGAAGGGATCTCTTTTAAATCTTCTTCTCCGCTGGAGTAGATTTAGGCTCTGGTCCCACCTGATAAAGTGCTGTTTGTAAGGGTCTCGGAGCCAGTGACTTTTCCTGCTGTTCCAGACATTGAAGATTGATGGCTTTTATTGGTCTTGTCTGCTACAAGTGCTCTGTCAGGTGTTTTTTTCCAGTTTGTCCAGCTGCTACCAGGGGCAGGAGTGAAATACAAAGTACTTTAATTTGAGGAGAACATCTATATCCTGGCAGATTCTCAAGCCAAGGTTTTTCTGCATCTGACAGGACGAGAAGGGGATAGGGACACCTTTACCGTCTGCCTGAGGAGGACCTATGTGTCCTTCTTGAGCGAAGTGTGTACCCTTTCTAAATTATCTCATAATTTAAAAGTGGCAGCTGCCAGCTACACAGAGGTGCTGGTAACCTTTTATCTGGGTTATGATAACTCACTGTCCTTAGCTCCTCTGTGCTTGCATCAGCAGGAGTGGGAAAGTCCTGATGCTGTTCAGGCATGTGGCTAATGGCAGCTGCCTGAGAGAGCAAGAAGAAGCCGAAACGTGCTGCATGGATCTCAGTGCAGCATAGGCACGTAGTGCCTGGCTACCACAGAGCTGCTGGAAGTCGTAGGAAGAGTTTGGGAAATCTTGCTGACAAAAGACTAGGGCAGCTATTAAATTCTGCTCTACCTAGTTACACGTGCACGTAATCTGGAAAGAGGTATCCCCAGCAGGAGAGTTAGCTGACACTGGTCCCCCTTAGAAATGAGAAAAAGTGCAAGTATTATGTCTTGTAAGATTAAAGGATGTACAGAAGAAGTCTATATTTGGCGTAGACTAGGTACTTTCAGATCCTTACGGGCAGTACTACACACGTTCTGCTTGATCCATAGCCGTATTTTGTTTTGCATTCTGGTATTACACAGTCTCCTGGGGATCAAGTTCTGAAACCTCAGCAACAAGGGACCAGAAGTACAGTCTGAAATTTTCAGTCCCTTTTGAGATGCTGCTTTTTTGTGCCACCACTAGGTAACACAGCAGAAATTCCCCAGTCTGCTCCTGGCTATAGGAGCTCCAAGCATCGAGTCTGTCAGCTTTGGCTGTTAACTGTGAAGGAGCTGATCCTCACCTTGTTCCAGCTGCAGCCACAACTCGGAGCTGGCTGTCCTCACCAGCCTTGGTCTCGGTCTTGCTCAGCCTGCCCCAGCACGATGAATGTCACTGTAGTTTAAAAATAGTATCTGTTGGTTAACAAGCACTGTATATGCACCGGGCATTGAGGGAATGATCAGGAAGAGGGCAAGGCTTCTCTTTCAATTACGCTTGCAGGAAAAACTTAGAGAAAGTGAAATCACTTGCTAGTTTAGCTCACGGCAAACTTGAACCAAAGGGTTCTAACTCAGCATTTTAAATGCTGGATACCTCAAACCTGTCCAATCAGTAGGGCTTCTTTATGCGCATTTAAAAAGCCCAGCTGAGGCGAGATCAATGTGCTTGGCCCCCTGCAGAATGGGACTGCTTGTCACTGAACTTCGTCTTCGCAGAATTACGCATTTTTGCTGGAGAACCTGAACCTCCAGCAAACAGTGAAATTAAAATTGACAGGTAAAGTGAGATAGCTGCAGCAGGAAATAAAGTCACGAGAGTAATTTTTGTTGTAATGAATATGTCAAATTGAGCCCGTTTAATTTCGTATAAAATATGTGGATCCTGTTTCATTACTTATATGCCATTTATATATTGGTTTATTTTTACATTTTTACCTCTTTCCATGAGGAACACGGATCAGAGCTGGGAATTTCTGAAAGGCAATTATTAAGATTCTTTTTTGGAAGAAAAAAAAACCTAAGGCAGGCAGGGACAGAGACTGCAGTATTGTTCAGTTAGAGCCAATTTGCTTTTGTTAACCCTTCTGAGATTTCACAGGTTTTGTGTGAACGCTGCAGCCCTGCTGTGGTCACTCAGCAATTCACAGCTGCTACTGAGCTGGTTTTGGCACTTTACACTAACTGCGAGTGGAATTTGGGCCACAGAGACAGAATAGCATCAGCATGTGGCTGCTACTTGCTGTCTTTTTCTGTATCCCAAATGATAGCCTGAAAAAGCTGCCCCCGATTCCTGCCATTTCTTAAATGCGCCGCTCATAAGGTTGCCTCATGCCAGGGCAGGCTGACCCCTTTACCCCGACCCACATTTTGCCAGGTTGACAGAGCACCATCATATGCACTTCACCCCATGCGCCCAGCAAGGATTCCCACCCACATTGCTCATCCCTCCATGCCAGTAGCATGGGAGTTATGGAATACATCATGGATTAAATCCATTCAAAACGTTTAAAGAAAATCCCTTTCCCTTTCTGTTCACCCTGTTCAGTGGCTAGCAAAGTGCACAGTCTCTGCTGAGAGCATCTGAGCACACAGTTCCCAGTTGTTGGGAGTCCCACTTGCTCCTCCTTCGCCTTTCTTTTCTGAGAAAGGGTTAGTTTCAGGTCATAACTCAGGGACAGATGTCAGAGCTGCAAATCCCTCAGCATTTCCTGCTGACTTGCCTACGCAGCTCTCTGCCAAGTGTGCCAGCATCCGTGACACCCCTTCTAATCCTTGTGCAGCCTGCCTGCAGACGTTCAGTGCTGGCAAAACAGTCTCGGCTTGGGGAGCTTTTACTTAGTTTAACTTAGTGCCAACTAACACAAACGTCTAAACCAACACCGACTGACTGGAGTTCAGGCACGGGAAGGAGTGGCTCACACTGTTTTCGGAGCCAGGGGGAACCATCCGTGATCATGGCCTTCTCCCACACAGGTCCCCCTGGCAGCCCCTCTTACCCAAACTACCATTTACGCCCAGTGCATCACCCGTGTGTGTAACAGTTGGATGCTCATGTGTAAATTAACTGGCTGCTCATGCATATACTAATTGGGTGCTTGGGCCTAAAGTATTTGGGCATGCATGCATGAACTAGTTGCGTGTTTATGCAAAAATTAATTGCCCTTTCATGCATAAATTAATTGGGTGCTCATGCATGAATTTATTCAGTGCTCACGTACAACCTAACTTGGTGCTCATGTGAGGCTGCAGTAAGCCCTGCAATTTATGGCCAATCCATTGCACCCCTCACCTCTGCAAAGCACATCGTGAAGAACGCCATGAGTGTGAATCCATTATGAACTCTTTCAGCATCATCACGATCTTAATATACATCAGTTGTAAACTTCCTCTGTGTGCACCAGACAGCAGGGATTAGTACTGTAACAGTACTCTTACTAAAATGTCACCCTGTCCTGGAGTTGTGTTGCAGGGGCTAGCGTGACGGTTTGGGCACGTACCCATCACAGACCCCACCCCTGACCAGGCTACGGAGCTGAATATTGCGACAAGGGGTGCGTGCACTTACTCAGATTCCACCTGCTGCCCTGCAGGGCCAGGGACCAGGACTCCTCTGCACTGTTACCTTTACAAACTCCACCCCCACCCCCTAATACTCCACCAGGCTGGAGTATTAGGGTTAACATGAACACAGCCTGAATATACACTCATCACAAACTTCACTCTTCATCCCTGTGGACAAGATTAGAGGTTAATACTGTACCAATCTGAGTGCATACTTACTACAGATTTCACACTTTGTTCTTGCAAAACACATAACCAAGAAAGAAACAACAGTTTGTATATATCTCTTTTCACAAACCCTATGGACTAGGTTACCAGGCTTAACATCGTAATGATCTGAATGCTTGCTATGAATTTTATACCTTGCTCTTTCAAAATGAATAACCAGGAATGTAACAGCAATTCAGGTTACCCACTGTGCTTGAGCACAAATGCAAATGATTATGATCACACAAGCAAAGACTGACACCAGTATCGAAGACACCAACAGGGTCTTGAGTCCAATAGCTGCAGGGCTTCAGCTGGCTCCACAGCGGGAGCGCTCAGCGCTCACATGCTGCAGCGTGGGCATTTCCCCATTTGGGGAGTAAGATGACACGCCAGTCAGCTTGGGTCTCTCGGGGCTTGCTCTGCAGACAGAACATTAACTGAGCTCTGACCTTTTGGCTGCACTTGCAGTTGCCTAACTCACAGGCCCCGATTTCTGCCCCACTCCCATCCCATACTCCTTTCCTCAGGAGCGTCGGTAAGTCCCAGCACACAGAGTGGCAGCATGGAGAATTTTCAGCCCTTCTTGACACTTTTTTTTTCCCAAGGCTGAACATAAAACTGGAATGTCAGTATTCTCCTCGGAGCTATCTGACACCTGTCTTCCAGCATGCTTTCCCCAGTACAGTGCTTACAGCTCGCTTCTTGACGCCCCTGCGGTTTATCAGCTGATACCAGAGGGGCCTGGTAACCGTGCCTAGCTATCGGAGCTCCTGGGCTGTGCCGTTAGTGGTCACCGCTGTTGCAGGGTTTGGTCTCCAGAGCCACGAGGAGCATCTCCCAAGGGCAGCGGCTGTAACTGTCCCGTGTTTCTGTAAGTTTGCTCCGAAAAAAGGACCACCGAGTGCACACAGTCTTGGGAACAAAGCTGAGGTCTTTCAGATGGCAGGACCTAGTAAATAAAATGCTCAGCGGTTTCCCCAAACCCCAGACGTGCAGCGTGGCTCCCGGTCCTACGGACAGCCCCCGGGAGGCTGAGCTGAACCTCTCAACTTCGACTGGAGGAGGTGGGCACGGCTGGAAAACGAGTTGCAAAATTGTGGCGCGGCCACTTTGGTGTCCTTTTGTGGCCCAGGCCTTCTCATGCTGCTGGCACTAGAGCTGAAAATAAAGGCCTGTCAGCTCCCAGCAGCACGGCCCCGGCAGCACAGCAGCGAGCCCCAGCGCAGCCTGCTAGATGGCAGCGGTACGTACGCTGTCTGCTCGGCGCTTATTAGTGTTTATTTAAGAGTTTCAAGAAAGAGTCAATTACTCATCAGATGTAGGGAGATTAATCATGGTTCCTTATTCACATGGCATATTAACACTTCTCCTTTATTGTCTCCCTAGGGCTCTGACCTCACATTTAAACTAACAGAATGAAATATGGCCAGGCTCACACTCAAGTACCTCCACATAGCTGCTAGTGCTGTTGTTAATGATTTGCAAATGGAGCCTCCGAACAGGCATGCCCTTTCTTTCATGCGCTATCCCCTAGACAACTTGTTTAAGGGAAAAGTAAATAAAGCCACATTTACAACAATGACAGATCCCAGCCATTGCTTCTGACTCTGTTTTGTAGGGCAGAAGAACAGCAATCCCCTCTCCCCTCCACATTTCAAACCCGAACAGATTCTGAAGTGCCGTCCAAAAAGCGTTTAAAGCCCCGGTCCTCAGCTGTCAGTCCTCTGTCTGTGACACAAAAATCTCAAACATTTCTGAGAAAGTTAAACGTGATGGAGAGTAAGGATTTAAGTCCAAACTAAAGTTTGTCAACTGCTGTCAGGTATTAGACCCCCTTCCCGAGGCCTTCCTCTCTAAAAGAGGTAGCACATGGTGCAGAACAGGCTTGCTCTAAAGCCCCACAAGATCAGCTGGTGATTGGGAAACTCTGCTGGAGGAGGAATTGCTGAGTGTGAGGCTGGAGAAAGCTGAGGTGGAAGGGGTGAAAGTTACTTGCCTGGATTCTTCCATCTTCAGATGTGCTTTTGGGAACAGTGCAAATCTTTGCTGGCACGTGTCTGTACGTGACAGTGCTCACAACGCTGCTGGTTTTTGCTGGCCTGTATGCCTGGCTCAGATGTGCTAGCTCACCTTTTAGCTTCGGGAGACAACTGTGCAGCAGGTTTCTGTGTCAGGTTTCCTATTCCATCTATGTGGGCCCTGGACAGTAGGCCAGCAGGAGACAGAACATTTCTGTCAGTGTCTGGGCACGGGCATGGGAGAGAGCCCTGCAGAGCTGTGCTGCCCAGTGCTTGCCGAGGCCCAGCTCCCACATTCCTACAAGTTGCCTGAACCTGGCCATTCCTTGTACCTCAAAGTTTGAAGCTGTCGAGATCAAATTTACCTTTCAGTAAACCTGGAAGTTTCTCTTGCATTCAGCAGATGGTGGCAGGGAGGAAGGAGCAGATCTCTAAGTACCCTCATGGGATATTGGGGCATCTGCAAGACGTGTCCGCTTCTAGTTCACAGCATTGGTGACTGGAGGTGAAGCATTTCAGTGCTTTAGAGCACCGAGGATCAACAGGCAAGCACATAATGAAGCTGGGGGAGTACTTATAAACTGCAGTGTGCAGAACATTAACCTCCACCATTTCCAGTAAACACGGTTACATTTTACATCTGCCCATAATTGCAGTAACCATTCTCTTCTCCAGGGCTTCGGAGGGCAGAACCGTGGAGGTGCCGTACAGAGGGGATGTGGAGCTCACCATCCTGGACATCCTTGGGGGACTGCGCTCCACCTGCACCTACGTGGGAGCTGCCAAACTCAAGGAACTGAGCAGGAGAACAACGTTCATCCGGGTCACCCAGCAGCACAGCCAGGTCTTCTCATAGCCCAGGACTGGGGAACTGGAGAGAGGGACAGGGGGAGAGGAGCAGGAAGGGCTGGTGTTTTGTTGTGCTTTCTCCTCCTTGGTGCGTTAGTGGCAAGTTCTCCTCTCTCTGCAGATGGCAATCTCATAGCCACGATGGTTGGGATTTGGATGAGGAAGGTTGTGCTATTAACACAGTGCCATTGGTTCAAAATGCAATAGCCTCATCTTTTATTGTGCCTATTTTATTTTTTAATCATTTCTTCTCTTTTTCCCTTCTGACAAATAGCTGCTGAAACCCCAGTTAACAAGGAATTGGCTTGTACAGATATGTCTGTTGCACCTGCATACACACATTCCCTCTTTGAAGACTGACCTGTCAGCTACCACTGCTTCTGACAGTGCACCCTCCAGAAATTGCAGGCTGGGAGAGAAAAAGATGGAAGGGGTTGAGTGGAGGAATCAAAACCCAAATTGTCTTCACCTTTCCTCTGGCAAAAGGGTCGATGTTTGTGGCAGGGCTGCCAGCCTGCAGAATGTCAGAGGCCTGACTACTGCTAGCGTCTTACTGTGAAGATAAAATGCCAGATCTCCACTCTCAGTTCGCAGGGTCGGTACTGCCATTTTTACTAAATCTCCCTATTTCAAAGGACCTTCCTCTTCAGGGAAGTCATTGAATGTAGCAAACCCATGTTGTCCTCCCTGCCTCCATCCATGGAGATCATTCAGGAGAGAACATCTCAGAGCTTGCCTGCTTCTTTGTGCACGCCATTACTGAATTACCTGGGTTCCTGCTTTTACCTGTGCTCTGTGATCAGAATTTTTCGAGACATACAACCCCAGCAACAGTAAACCCACCAAGGGGAGGTTTCTCCGCAGCCCTCCCTGCTCCCTCGTAAGTTTTCTGCCTGTTCCTGTCCATTTAGCAAAGATGTAAAGATGCTGCACTGTGCACTGTCTGCGGCCAGGTGAATGAGGTTGGAGAGATCAAACTCACATCTTACTTTTTTCGTACCACTCCTTTGCAGTCCTTAGCATCATGAAAATCAAAAGGGAGCTTCCAGCAGAACAGCCTGATTGCAAGATACTGGCAGGCTGAGACTGAGTTAAAACATTTGCTCTAAAGGCAGTAATGAATGTTTAAGACTCTGGGTAACACTTTAATAAAGTGCAACAGCCCACTAATTAATTGTTAAATCACAACAAAACTTCTTTGGAAATACACATTGCATCCACATGAATACCACAGTAGCTCGTTACGATAAAGGATGTAAAAGTGAACACCAATGAATTAATAATGTTTGGCCACTTTGAAGTGCTGCTGAGATTGTAGTACAGCTGATGTTACTTCAGTACTTCATTCAGGGGCTTACTTTCCCCTCCTGTAGGTATCTGTGGAAAGAGGTAGGCTTCCTTTGAAAAGCAAATGAGTAATCTGTAGGAAGGGGAATAGCGAAGAGACTCTAGAATTAGGCTCATATGCAGGACTGCCCAAAAAGCCATGCACAAGGGTTGGTACGATCAACCATTCTGAGGAGCAAATCTAGGCCACAAAATGATCCCCGTTGACTTTTTAGTGTGTTGTGCACATTAGAAAAGGCACCGAAGGTCTTCTAAATGGCCTCGTATTTTAAATGTCTTCCATTAAACTCGTAGGACATAGGTCTTAATTGTGGTGTGACCCTTTCATCTGTTTTGGAGGTGAATAAGGGCCTTAATGTGAGCACAGGTTATGCTTGTGCTGGCTTCAAGGACCATTCGTCCTGCCCAAATCTCGTAAAGGAACCCGAACCCAGAGAGGAGCAGGCCCTGTGAGTAAAGGGTCTGATCTCTGCTCCCTCCAGCCTGAAAGCATCATGTTAAGAAGTTGCCTCGCTTCTTTACCACAGACCCTCCGGTGGGCCAAATCCTGCTCTTACCCTCGCTGAGCCCGGAGCGCAGGCGGTGTTACTGCTCTGCACCTGCACAGCTGCAGGGGGTCACCCTTCCCTCATTTACACGACGTGCAGTGCAGGGGTACAAAGGCAAACGAACACCTCCGCGAGGAGCGGGGGCAGCCCGTGCCAGACATCACGGTGCAGCCTGACCGCAGGTGTGCCTCCACACTCGTGCCTTCACACGTGGGAAGCGCAGCAGTCTGCTGGTCTCACACCTACTCTCACTATTGCTTTTCTACTTTTTTTAGCTACATTTGTAAACGAAAGAAGTACATATACATATAACATATATATATATTTGTAAACATTTTTCTAAAAAGATCATATGCACATTGAACAGAACAGCTTCAGGACATCTCTTTGGAAGAGTTTCTTTTCCAAAGGGCAGGCACTGGGGGCAAGGGAGGGCTGCCTCTCCATGGGGCTGGCAAGCATGGAGTCTTCTCCCTGGCAAACTGCACACCTACACAGCCAGCCTGGCCTAGGGCCACTCACACCCACTTCCCTGTCCCTTTTGCACATACTTTGTCTCCCCCCTGGCTAATCTGAATGGATGGGGATAGGCCGACCCTAAGAAGTGCCCTGAATTCTCCAGACATTGAATGTGGATGACATTGACACTAAGAATGGTGACTTGAACTTAAGGGTATTTGCTTTTCTCAATAGCAGCTGTTACCACCATTTTGATAAGCAGTATGTGTTCTATTTTGTTTTCTCTTTCTCCAGCATGAGCAGGAGAGAGAAATCAGCTGCAGGAAGGTAAACTGATAGGATGTCTGCATCTTGCCCGTAGTTACACGTGGGTTTTGTTCAGAGACGATGCTCAACCACGTCAGCACTCACTACTAACACTCAAATGTGCAGCTTTCAGACAGGTTGGAAAACAGAAAAAAGTCAAGTTTGAGCCCTTGTTTTACAGCCAGTCCTGTGCCTCAGTATTTGCCTTTATTGTCTCTTAGTCCCAGAGCTGTGCCCTGCTCAAGCCCGCTGCCATTCTCACGAGAAACTGGAGCAGAGGGTGCTGAGGGTGCGCTGCGCCTGGCAGGATGGACCACGCAAAGGCCAGAAATACTGGCCAACGCCATGTGCCATTTGCAGATCTACCTCACCTGCACATTTTCCCAGGTTTTCTGTAATTTGCTGTCCCGTGGAACATCCTGTCCTATTTGTAAGAGCTTAGTGTCAGGTGATTCTGCTCAACCTGGTCTTCTTTAAGCCTGCCACCCCAGCCCCATCCTGTCTCCCCGCTACAGGAACACTGTGAGTGTGGTAAGGGCTGCAGGCCAAGCCCATGCCTGCTTTCCCCAGCTGGGCACTTGCTAAGCTGAGCACCCAAGGGCAGTGCTGAGGACCGCAGTGCTGTAAGTGAAGACACCGAAAACCTGTCAGCGGGGATGCCGAAAAGGGCCTTGTTACACCATTCAGACAAGCCCTGCTGAGCACATCCATCGCTGGCATCTTGAAACACGAGACCGCCTAAAAAAAATCCCAGCCGTTCCCGGTCATACCGGGGTGTCACCGCCGTGCAGGGCACGCTGCACCCCTTACCTGGGGACAAAGGGCTTGGTACAGTGACAGCCGTATGCCCCCACGGGGTGCACTTGGGCTGTGCTCTTCCGTGCTTCTTTCTGCTCACCTCTGGCCTCGGAGCGGGGTTGAATGTAGGCCGTGGGCCACCCTGTAAATCTGAGGCGTTGTAAGCAGGGGCAGGAGGAGCCTCTGCTTGCATTTGGAGGAGCTTTTCCTATGAAAGTGAGCCTGTGTCTTCCTTTCTGCCAGCCAGTTGCGGGGGTGGAAAGGACTGGGGGTGAAATAGAGAAAGGGCAGCAATTAGCCAGGCCCCACCGTGTCGGTACAGGGGCTCGTGTTTTTCGGTCATGGACAGTTGGAGAGTTTGAAGCCTTTTCTGAACCAAGCACTCCCTCTGTGTCATACCTGATCATACGGACGTGGTTCCACCACTTTGAGCAGGCTTGCTGCCACAGCTTTCTGCCAGTGTACGTCCAGTGTCTGTCCACCATTGCCTCCCCACCCCTCCGCCTGGGGGTGCTGCTTTTTAGTGGCCAGTACCAGTTTTACACCACAAGTTCTCTCTTGGAGCCAGGAGGGCTTTTGCAGCCAATGCCAGGAAGAGCAAGCCAGGTTTAGCCTTGCTTGTGTAGGAGAGAAAAAAAAATGCCAATGCCTGAGAACGGCAGCTTGCCTTCTGCAGCACCCAGCGAGCTGAGGGCAGGAGAGGGCAGGGGCCGGGTGAGCTGCAGCATTCCTGGGTCAGATCAGATGGTGCCGCAGCTCCGCACCCCTAAACACAGCATTTACCTGACACGGTGTTTACTGTTAGTGAAGTTTTCATACATGGCTAAGTAATTCGGAGTCCAAAACTCCATGGTGTTGCCTGCGATAATTGTAAAGCGCTTCTGCATAATCAGCCAAGAAGAGTTAACGAGCCTTAGATGTCTTCCTGCCCTGCTCCGCACTGCTGAGGTGGTGGTGAGGAGTGTTGGCTCCCCTCATCTGTAGCAAACCTGTGTATGCAACGCCTCCAGCGCAAGTGGCGCAACCATTTAAAGCGTTCGGAAGTTGTAAGTGGAAAGTTTTGTTACGCAATAAAAGGCTTCACTCTGATGGTCTGGAGAGGGTTTTATGCCGTGTACGGGTACATTCCTGCGTCGCTGCAAATGAATGCAAATGTGCTAAAACACGTTGCCAAGGGGCAGGAAAAATAAATTGGACAAGTTACCTCCAGGGGAAAGCTATCTTGCGTTCAGTTGTAACTCATAAAGACAAAACACGCGTTTGCAATTGGCACTGTTATTTTATTAGTACGAGTATACTGAAACAATAAACTTGTACTGGTATACAGACAATTTCTTTAAAACAATTTTGTTCAAATTTTGAATCAAACATTGTTTTATTATAATAATGAAATAATTTCTACCTAGAAAACCTGCAAGCACCATCAAAGAAAGGGACCATAAAATTCAATAAACAGACGCGAGTGTATCCTACAAATAGACACACCACCATTAGAAAATAGAATATGAATTCTTCCATTTTTTTTTAATATTTGTTTTAAAAAAGCTAGTGCAAGTACAATATTTTACACTGGAATTACAGAGAGTATGCACGCATATGGAAAAAAGTTCTCCTGTCACAATAAAAGCTCTTAACTATGTCTGTATGCACTTAAAATCTTCTCCTCTTTTCAATAAGGTGCAAAACGTTATTCCCTCCCTATTTCTCCTTTGTACTGGCCATGTCAGCTCAATTTCTCCCCAACACAAAGCTGCAATATCCCTTTTGCTGGGCCTACACTAGGAACTACACTGGAAGTGTGATTTGCATCAACCCTCATTAATAATACCAAATGAGAAAAAAAAAAAATTAAAAAAAAGACCTTAAAAAAATTACTGCTGAAGAATGGCTAAACCTTACCCCGGCAAGGCCTTTCACCGAGTGCCTTCGCGAGCCGGCCAGCCCAAGCCCGCCGGCTGCCGGGGACGGTGACATAGCTAGTACAAAATGATTTTCAGTAGCTCACCCGAACTGAAAAAGGTTGGGAAATCCCCACCCGTAACCCACCCCTCCCACGCCCCCCACCCCCCCCCTTTAACACTGTGAAAAGAACAGTGTTCAACAAGTTAATATATTATTCAAAAAAAAAAAAAAGAGCAAATACATACATTAGTGAGTTTCAACATTAGCTGACTGTCGTAAGAAGTTGTATCTATGCCTTAACAGATTAGTAACTTCGCTAAGAGGCCAGCCCGATGGCCAGACAGAAGACACCAATGTAGCCACCCCCGGCCCGTTTTCGTCTTCAGCTACCCAGATCCCAACCCCATGGCTCGGAGAGGAGTTGTGCAGAGTGCGTTCGAAGGGAGAGCAGTCGGGTCCTCGGCTCTTACAGCAAGCCCCAGGGCGGGATCCCCGCCTCAGCAGGTGTCGCGGGGCAGAGCCAGGCCTCCCCGCGCTCCCACACCGGCCGAGAGTCCGGGCCCTGAAGTTTTTGCACGTCAGCAATCCAGTAGTACAGCAACGACAGCTTCAACGAGTGACTAACGCCTACTGCAAACAGCACTTCCAATGCATGCCTACTGCATGGTCGAGGGAAAGGGCACAGGAGCTTTGACTGCTCAAAATAGAAACAAACCGAAAAGAAACAACCTTGGATGAAGCCTCCATAAAATCCTCAGTGGAAGACTTGAGTCCTTTCAGATAACAAGAAGAAAAAAACTACAGAAACCTTAGAGACTGTTATTGTATAAATACTACCTATTGGCTGAATGCACTTCATTGTAATACAACCGGGGCCGCTCCTCCCGGTGCCCAGGGCCACCTGGATGAGAGCCGAGGCCAGGGTCACCGCTTTGCCCCACCGCCGGCCCCCAGCTGCCCAGCTCAATCTTTGGACTTAGAAAAAGACCCTCTCCTCACAAACTGCTTCGGGATCCTCTCTTTTGGCTTCTGGAAAACACCGGTCTCTCAAGCAACCAAGACCGCCACTGGAAAGCTGCCTCGGGTGCCTGCTCCCCGGCAGCTCTGAAGGAGGCCGCGGGGAGAGGGGGCAGTGGAAAGGGCTCCAAGGCCGCCTTGCCTCGGGCAGGGCCCTGCTGTTGGCCCTAGGCTAGGATCCCTTGTTATAAACACTTCTTGCTCAGGATTATACTCTTTGGGTTTCGTATGGAACAGGAAGTGCTGAAAAAACGTGGAACAGCGTCACAGGGAGAGGAAAAAAAATGGGGCCAAAAAGCTTCAGGCGGGAGCCGAGCGGGCCGTGCGCGGCCGGCAGCGGCTCTCGACCGAAGGCAGGGCTGCTGCTGGGCCGGGCATCGCCGAGGGCTCCCTCGAAAGCAGCCTCGTCCCTCGGCGCAGGCAGGAGAGATCTAAAGCCAAAACCCAGCTGCAGAGCGAGACTCTAGGTTTGCACAGTAGCCACCCTTTGAAGTGCCTGGTAGCTGCACTCAGGAATTGCTGCTCCAAGGTGTATTTTCAGCACAGGAATAAACAGTGTGAAAGCATGACTCCATTCCCCAGAAACGGGACCCAGAAATGTAATACGAACAGAAAATTAAGCACAGTTGTTCTTTAAGAGCCTTTTAAGTAATAATTCTTCCTGGCCAAAGCCAATACAAATCAGATCATCTAGACATGACAATTTCTATATACAAAAAACATGTAACTTTCAACCTTTCTCTGCTTTTGTATTTAAAAACTTTTTTTTTTTTTTACAAACAAGGTATGAAACTCACTGTTCAAACAGAGCCATCTCTTTTTCAAACACTGAATGAATCATTCCAACATTCATTTTTCTTTTGTGCAATTTTTTTAAAACATTACCTGTACTCCTCAATGTGAGTGCTTCAAAAAAAGTTTCTATTTTTAATAAGCTTCTCAAATTAGGTTTACATCAAAAAATATTCCCACAAGATATAGTGCTACAAGAAAAGATCCTATCAGTAAAGGTAACACATCTGAAGCGAGGTCGTCTATGTAAAAGAAATTGAACTCTGGAGTAGAGGTGTGCAACTTGTTTGGAATTTCCCTATCGACACAAAACACGACACTGTCCTCGGGACAGGAAACCAAGTGGATGTGTAGGCTTACAAAATTCACACGTATTTATTCATGTGCAAACTGACACTTCTGCCTGGCTGTGTGTGCACGTATGCAGATCTGCATCAACAAATTCTCGTTTTTCTATTGTTTCAGGACTTTGGGGGCGGGGGGGGAGGTGGATAAACCAGAGAGAAGAAAATGACCGGCTGCACTCCAGCGACATGTTCACCCCCCTCGCTTTTCACATCAGCACTGGCCAGAGCCCCAAGCGGACTCTGCTGTTACCTGTGATGATGTGGAGGGAGGACATGGAAATTACCTGTACGAGTGCATGCCCCATTTCGCCATTTTTTTGGCGTTCATGGGATAGCAGAAGTGTTTCAACAGGCCACATCCCCCAGCGCCCCCGGGGCATCCCACCCTGGTGAACCTGGATGAAACCCCAGGGTTTTCCAGCCACCTGAGTAAGGTCAGAATCTGGCCCTAACCGAACCAGGCTTCAGTTTCACAAAGATTTATACGCGTACTACACAGAGAGCTCCCGAGCCTCCCGGCTGCTTTCGCCGGCCAGCTCAGACCTTTCCATGAGCACGTGCATAAGTGTTTGCAGAGCTGGGGCCCAGGACGCACAGAATGCTGTGCCAAGAACCCCTCTTTGAAATAACACTGTTAGTGTTTAAAATAAAGAGGATTTGCTCTCCTTGATACAGACTTTTTCTTTTTTTTTTTTTTTTTTAGCAGTTGCAAGTCTGAACAGAATTTCACCGTTTCCTTTTTAATATTGGCAACACACTTTAAGTGAAACAAATCTCTGCACAGAGTGAATTTTCATGATAACCAACAGCTACAGTTCACGCTGAGCCTGCTGCTTTTGTATTGCAATCTATGTGATATCTACAGAGTTAAACCATGAGATGCAGGAAATCCAAACTCGTCTGTAACATTGTACATCCCTACTCCAGAGCAGTAAAAGTGCTGCTTCTGGTCACATCAGTGTACCACACATATGCCAGCCCCATCCCTGAGTAAAAGGTGTGAAAAGTTTCTAAATGTTCCTTGATTTAGGGAAACGAGAGTAGCGATGTCACTTCCCCACGCCGAGAAAATGACGGAACGACAGGTCGAACAAAGCGACAGCGGGACGAAGGAATTGAAGGAATCAGAGGAACATCCTACCCCCCTCCCCCCCGCCCCGAGGTCTGGTTTGTCGGGGGAAAAAATCCCAACAGCAACGTACAAAATCCTAAAGTAGGTCAACAGCAACTCCAATTTGGGTTTCAACTGCAGGACTTGAGGTAAGTGACATCAAACTCAAATTCCCCGTGATGTGGCCCAGACAAACTGAAACAATGCCTAAGTTAAACACTATAAGGAACAGTCATTTTATATATATAGATATATAGATAGATTAGATAGATAGATAGACAGATAGATAGATATTTTTAGAAATCCCTATAAAGAGGTTCTCGTTTTATTTTCTTCGCCCTGACTAATTTCTTGGTGATTGTATGCATTTCATTGTAAACTAAACAGGCCTGCTACAAAAAGGAAGAAAAAGAAAAAAAAAATTAAAAAAAAGAAAATAAAAAGGAAAGAAAACAAAAAAAAAAAGAGACCAAAAGAAAACAAGAGAAAAGGGAGCCGGGCCAGGCCACGCGTGGACGCCCAGATGCGGCTCGGCCCCGTCGGGTGGGCACGGAGCGAACAACGAGCGGCCCCACGGCCGCGCGTGGCCCCGCGGGGAAGAGGGCTCACATTGGCAAAATCCCCCCCTTGGAGACATAATGAATCCCGAAACTCCTCTCTTGGTGGTGGTGGCGGCGGGGGGAAACTTGGATTAGGCGCTTTTTATCTTCCTGGATCTAAATTTTTATTGTTTTTTACAGCGCGGAGGCCAGGGTCGTGCTTCTCGAATACGCAAGGCCGAGCCAGGCCTTTGCTTCACGCACCACGCTCACTGAATACAAAAAGGGCTGGTGTTTCCCAGGCCAAGGAACGCCTCACCCTCGATACGTTTCTTTTTTATTTTGGGGGGGAGAGGGTTATTAATAGGAAAAAAGGAAGGAAGGAAGGAAGAAAGAAACTATTCAAAGAGAACAAAAAGGGGAAACCAGAAGAGGGTATGAGATCTAGCTAACACCGCACGGGTGAGTCTACGTTGGCACGTAAAGTATTGCACATCCTACGAAAGCCAAAGCATGGAAAGGGACGATTGTTGGGAAAGAACCAGTTATTTCAGAATTCCTCAGTCTGAAATACAAGCACAGAACTAATACATTCCTATTGCTCCAAACTTATTTTTTTATTATTATTATTTTTTATTTTTTTTAGTGTTAGTTGAATAGATCCAGTCAGTTTAATAGCCCCTGCTTCCTTATTAACCACGAATGTGAATGCGTATGGTTCTCTTTGAGATTTTTTTTCCGAGCACGTGTGAATTACGGAAATAGTGGTACAAATGCAAACTAAAATCTGTAATTCTTTCTATTCCTTTACCATCAAAGCTTAAAAATTAAACAGGAAACAAAACAAAACAATAAATTGCAAGTGCCCTGAGCAGAGTATATGGAAGATTAAGCAACTTCTCTGAGCAGAAATATTAACAAATAAGCACTAACTAAGCAGTGTGACTGTGAGAAGAAACCCACTCAGCTATTTGGTAGCCCGCTGAGAGGTTAATAAAATTCAAGGAAATTCAAGAAAAGTTTCAAGCTATTTTAAACATATTCAAACTTTTTGGTGCACCCCAGAATATGGTATAAAAACAATTAGTTCTGGTGTGAGCTAAATTTCAAGTAACAAATAACAGAGTCAAAGCTGGGGTTTGGGGTTAACATTTCTTTTCTTAAATAAAAGCACTGTATTTTAGGGGAGAGGGAAAATGAGATTTTAAATAAGTTTGTTCACTTTAGGTACTGCATTTCTAATCCAGAACTTTTATTTCCTTTTCTCCCTATCAGTACAGCTTCTTCAAAACTACCTGAAGGACGCGAACTCACCAACCAAAAGTAACGATGTGAACGCTTGATTGCGTAGGGCCCAAGCTAAATCCCACTGTCATCAATGAGATCCCTGTTGGCAGCAAGAGGCTTTGTAGCTCAGACCTGAAGTACTTAATACTCACACCTCCCCATGACTTTTCGGGAGGCTTGGTGCACAGCACCTCAAAGGATCCGGCCCTACCTGGGGAAACAAAAGACTGAACGGCGTGAATACCCCCCCGAACTTGTTTTGTACCAAACTCTTAAATCTAGTCTTTCAAATGGAAAACAATGCAATTAAAATAACAAATAATAATAATAATAAAATAACAATAGGTTTGTTTTAAAAACAAACAAACACCTTGCTTATGTATAGAAATGTTTCTTGTGGAAAACTCTCTCAGCAAGTCTGAAGACAAATTCTCAGAGCTGTCCCATTAGGACCTGTGTTAGGTTCTGTGTGGCAGATACGGTAGAAAGACCGAAAATGAACTTTGAAAGGAACAATAACCCTATGAAATGGCCTAGAGCGTAGGCAGGTTAGTGAGTAATTGCTACATTTGTTTATGCTCTTTCAGACCCCCCCCCCAACCCACAACATTATTAGGTAAAAACTGCAGGAATACCACACAAATGATAAACTCAAGATGTGCAAATTGCAAGATTCTTTAAAGTCCATCTTTTTTCAAAAACACTGGACAATGATTTTTTTTTTCTCTTTCCTTTTTCCTTTCTCTTATTCTTTTATTATCTGTCAGCTCGCATATGCCTTTAACTCTTTCTCAAGCATTAAAGTTTAAAAAGTGCCTCCTATTAAGTAGTCCTTTGTGGACAATGACTGTCACATACTAGTTCAATAATTCACATTCATCCCTTTGAAACCACATTGAAACTTTCAGCATCTTGCTTGTGAGAAAACTTTACATAGTTGCATGTAGTTACAGTGTTGAAGAGATTAATTTGTTTGCTGCTGCTGTTTTCCGAGCAGATTAAAGTGAGATACAGTACGTACTGAGTGTTAGACCAGGATGCTCAGCAATAAAGTGTGAACAGCATTTTAAGTGCTTAAAGACATTCTACGTTCATCTTCAACATCAGGTTCCTGTGTCACACTGAAATTTGAAAAAAGTGGCACGGGTTGTCCATAATCATGAACCAAAAACAGTACTAGAGTTAAAGACAAAGATCTGCAACCTAACTGCAAACGATGTATGCCTGTGATCTCAAAGGGGCAGTATGCGTCTCCCTCGTGGAAGCAAATGTCCATGGCGTTAACCCGATGGATTTGTCTAACACTGCACAGAAACAGGAGTGCGCCCGAGCCGGGCACGTCCAGCGAGCTGGAGGGCTCCCTGCGCACACCCACGCACACCCACACGCACCCACGCGTGCCCGCCGCGCCGCCGGGAGGAGCCCGCGGGGTGAATGGCGCAGAGGACAGCCGCCCCGTGTGTGTGTGTGGCCTCCCAGCACCGGACTGCACGAGCAAGCAGAAGGGAAATGTTGGTGTGGCAGTTGCTTCGTGAGTAAAAATCAGTGCAGTCAGACCCCATGGGGGGAAATATATATATACAAGTACACACACACAAATATATATATATATATATATACACACATATATATATATATATACCGTAGAGCCTTGAGTGAGAGTTGGCTTATTGTTGACAATGTCAGAGACTGTCTGATCCTTTTCGGTAACATCTGTGGGTTGTGTCCTCAGCATTCACCTGGGGCCAGAAAACCTCTTCACGGTCCCTCCTCGGGACGGGCGCACGCACACACACACCACGCGTGACACACACCTCTGCTACAGTTCCCTTCTCCTCACCTCCCCCCCAAAAAAAACTAGAACAGGAACCAAAACAAGGAAAAAAAAAAAACCCACAAAAAATAACGACAACAAAAAGAAAAAATCACAGCTGGACCCTGTCCTACACGAGGTGTTAGAAAACAGGAGCCATGACAACACATTCATTTCCACTAAGGGTGTGTGAAGCAGATACTGCCCCTTCTGTAGCTCTCAAGAAACCTAGTCACTGACAAACACTTGTGGAAAAACATATGCACCAGTCTCCTGCATAATACCAGCTGCAACTATAACAACAAGGTTATAACATAAACCTAAAATAAGATGATAACATGTAAATACTGGGTTATTTAGTCTACAGTACAGTAATCTGGATAAAAATGACAAGGGATAGCCTAATTTCCTTTCCCCAAACAACTTTTACTTTCCTACATTGGATCGACCTTCAATGCAAATCTTAACCTCCTGAGGAATAAAAGAAGGCTTGGGAAGAGTCAAAGGTGGCTCCTCTTCTGATTTCTCTAGTTTTCGTGTTTCGGGGGCTGACCACCTCCTCTTCCTCGTTGCCGGGGGCTTGCTGGGTTCTGTTTTGGTGAGCAAAGGTGCTGCAGGCAATCCTATTTTGTCCGGAAACTTCAGTTCACCATTCTCAGCTAACATCTGTGCACTTCCCTGATTAATCCCATTTTCCTGCTCCGCATACCTGTGTCTACTTCCAGCTAGACTGTCATTCTTTGAATGCTTCAGCAAGATACTAGCTGAGTCCATGGGCTGGCCCTTTTTAATAGAGCCGTTCTTCAGGTTCTTGAGCGTAAGCGATATGCAGACATCCCCCACAGAGAGTTTGGAGCATGGCAAATCAAAGAGCTGGCTGGTTCTCTCGGGGCAGCAGGATGACCAGCCTTGTCCAAATACAAAAAAAGGGTATTCTACCAGGACCTCCACGCTGACCTGCAGAAAGAGAGATAACAGAAAGAGAGAGAGGGAGAGAGGAGAGAGAGTGAGATGATGCCTTTGCCTTGGGGCACGTGCGCAGCACCCAGCAGTCGCTGCGGGCGACAGCAGTGAAGCAGGAATTGTACAGGTGCCATTCGGTTCCTGCGAAATCTGTGCATCGAGCACCAGACTTCACGCTCGTCCTTGTCAAACGGGTGTTAACAGACTCTCTGAGCTCAGCACTTCTTAGCACAAAACCTCAACAGGAATCGATCTTTACCTCCACCCAACTGCTCAGAGAGACCCAACAGGCAAAACAGCTTTGGCATCTGACAAACTCTGCTCCCTGACATACCCTTGCGGTACCTCAAGCCTGACATCCATACTTAAAGACACTTTGCAGCCAGAGGATGGCTCCCCGAGGCTGGAAGGGGCTCTGGCTTCTGCTCCCAGTTCTGACACGCGATTTCCCAAATGACCACGGGAACGTCACCTCCCCTTGCTGACCTCCGCCCGTGTCAGTGCATACTTACCAGCACGAAATGTTTGAAGACGTCGAATTACAGGGGAAGGCCATGGGTACGTACAGAGCTGTGTCTGTCACAGCAGCAGGCACGAACCCACCTTCCCCGAGCAGTCCTGTGACCCCGAGCAGTTTGTCCCCTTCTCCCACCTCCAGAAGCCTCTGATGGTGGGCCTTGAGGACCTGACACCACAAGCACCTAAATACCAGCTTATCTGCGCAGTGTCTGCCTGCAGGATCAAACAGTGGATGTGGGCTCGTGACTCACAACCTAGAGGACCGAGCCCTTCTGCCACGGCACTGTCAGGGCAGGAAATTCTGACTAATACTTTCAAAAACTTGGCACGTGTTTTTAACATGCTGTGTGCAGCTCCGGTGAGATCTGCATCTCTAAGAGGATGGCTTACACTTAAGCCAGATACCTGCTTTCTGTGCCCGAGAGCCCTGTGTCCTCTGCAGGTCATCTCAGGCATGGGCAGGATCCTGCTCAGATCGCTGAACACTGACTTGGTGAGGCCAAAGGGCAAGAGCACACCCAAACGACACGGTACGTGCCCATCTCCTGCCCAAGCCACTCAGCATGCACAGAGCATACCGGCTGTCTGGGGAGCCTTCCCTCTGTAGCAGCACAGATTTGTTTGAAAGGAACATCACAGCAGGCTTGCAAAACCCTCTCTCGCCCTTGGAAGTGAGTAATGATGTCATATCAAGCCTTTCAACATTAAGGAATAGAAGTGGTTGAAGACACAGACTCCTGTGTTCAAACACCTTTATTCATGATGTTAACAGCATGAATCTTGGGATGAAGTTGCATGGCCTGGCTGGCAGAAGAGGCTGGACTCAACGACCACCACAAGGCTCTTTCTGGAAGTACCTTTCTTTCTGATAGGGATACTGATTCCTTTCCAATGTGTGTTTCATACCAAGGCATCCTGAGGACTCCTGGTTAGCAGTGGGCAGTACAGCAGCACCCAGGAGCCCTGCCACCTTCCCGTCAGTGCTGCTGCAAGCAGGGCCCTGGCAGCTCCCTTTCGAGCCCACCAGCTCCACATCCACCGTGGGCCGGAGGAATGGATTAGGGATGTCCCACAGCACAGGGACAGAGGCTCCAGGACTAGTAAGCTGAAGATTCACAACAGATTTTGACTGCTCTTTCAGCTGGTCAAACCCACACCGTATCCTAGCAGACAACTGCAGCTCCTTAGATTGCTGAAAAAACCCCAACCTTAAAACATCAATAAATATATGCTACATACTTTTATGGTCAGGCTAATGAATAACGCTTTATATATTCTTTTGACACTCCAGCTGCCCAGCAAAGTAAGCCACTCTATGAGGAATTTCAAAAGCAGTAGTTTAGAGGCACAAAACATCCTCCTGCTCCCCCCAGTAAATCAATTTCTGCCGTATTAAAACTTTTCTGACCAGATCTGTCTGCCAACAGCCAATTACGTCCACAGCAATACTGGACAGGGACACGGCTCTAGGCCTGGTTTATGAACCATGGAGAAAGTGGGGCAAGGTAACTGCAGAAGTCCTGTCACTTCATGTTGCTGGAGGATCACTCTAAATCCTCCAGTGCCAGGATTTGCAGAAATACTTGCCCCAAGTTTGTGGTCCTATTCCATACATACTCACCTCGGAAAGGGGTCTGACTAGGAGAAGCAGTGGATATGCAGCATCTCTTAAGGAGTTAAATGGAAACTACTGTCTACACATAGCTGTAGGCTCTTCCCTAGACAGGGATCATATGGTGGACATGGGTTTCTCATTTATAAAGCTGTGGCTCGCCCCTTTCTCCCTTCCTGCTTACTGCATTTTTTTTTCTTTCTTTTTATACTTTCCCAACCCCATCAAAAGCTGTTAGTACCTTTGGGAATCACACATGCTCGTGCACTTTATACTCACTGAAACAACAGTTTCTTCTGGTGTTAACACGCTTCCACAGCACATCATACCTTTGTTTTATAAGGCATATGAAACACTTGCCTGAACTATCAGTCACTGAAATAATCAGTCAAATTGCTGGTGCTGATTATGAATAGCCATAATGAAATGCCATTATTTCCACGACCCAATCACAGTGTTCATGGACACAGAATCACAGAATGGTTTGGGTGGGAAAGGACCTTAAAGACCACCCAGTTCCAACCCCCTGCCATGGGCAGGGACACCTCCCACCAGACCAGGCTGCCCAAGGCCCCATCCAGCCTGGCCTTGAGCACCTCCAGGGATGGGGCATCCACAGCTTCTCTGGGCAGCCTGTGCCAGTGCCTCACCACCCTCATAGTCTACCAGTTTGAAATGGGTTCCCTCACTGATTATCAAGCACTGCTTTAGCTAGCTGCTTCTGGATTCAGCTACATTGGGATTTTAACATAACCACTCTCTACAATCAATAGTAGACAAAGACCTTTCAAGGGTGAAAGTTCAGTAAAAACACCTCTGTAACATTTTCTCCTGACCACTGCATTAAAATAAGAAAAGTTAATTTTAAAAGCTCCCTGCCTCAGTATCTTGGCGTGATTGTTGTAGGAGACAAAGAAATGTGAAACTTGTTTCTGTGCCTTTCTAACTATTAAGACAATAAAGCCAAAAACCAAAATGCTAGTCCCTTTCAAGCACACCGGGCTCTACTGCAAAGTTACTGTTTTATTTCCATTTTTGAACAATGACTAATGAAAACACCCCAAACTTCTCACTGCAGTCACTGAATATCTGTAACTTTCTATATCCCTTTATCTTCTTATTTCTCAGCCAAACTCAGCAGGTAAGGAAGGCAATTCAGATTGCTCAGGAAATGCATGCTGGAGCTGGAACACCCATGACATGCTGGAAGAGCTGCTGCAACCAACATGAGGAGCACTAAAGCAAAAGGTGCCTAATAGTAGCAGTAGTGTTAAGTATACTTTAACAAAGGTAAGCATACATTTTTCTTATTAGTGTTTTTCTCTCTGACATTAGTAAAATGTGATGACACCAGGAGTGAGAGGTGGGTTGAGAACAAATTATAGGAAGTGGTTCATGGAAATGATGTGGGATGAAGCAGTGGCATGCTGCTGAAGAAGGCCTTGTTGTGGGTGCCAAGAGGTTCCTCAAGTCAAAAAACCACTGGACAGATTCACGCAATAAAAGCCCATCAAAGCATTTGAAACAGAAGGATGAGCCCTCTGGCTTGGAAAGTCCAGGAGCCACAAACTTACATGCTGGGAGGGAGCCAGCACATGCACGTCCTGTGCTTTGCCTTCCCCTGAGCACTCACCATTAGGTGCCGTCAGGTACCAGGTCAGACAAAACCTTTCTCCAGCCCAGCACGGCTCTTACTGCAACACGTCCTCTGGTACTGCGACTGCTTTTCCAGCACCTCTTGTGAATGTAGGGGACAGAAAAGCAAGAAGGGAAACCAGTGCTGCTTGGCACCCTCCTCCTCTGCGCCTCCCACTGAGGTCAGCAGCAGGAAAGAGGCACGGTGAGACATTTGGTGAGTTACTCAAGGGTTTAATCACTGAGATCAAGAGCCAGTGCTGGACAGCCTGTGTTACCAAGGACAGTGGCCGGGCCTGCCACCGGGCTGAGGAGCTCTGAGCGGCCTCCAATGACCGTCTTGTGGGAGAACAGGAAGGGGCAGGGGCGAGGCGCTTGTATTTCACGTGTTTTATATGTGGTAACATACCCAGGACAGGAGACCCTGCCTGACAGCACATCCCCAACAGGAGGGGTGCGAGCAGCTGCAGGGAAACACCGACCTGCAGAGGCACCTCTGACTCTGTCCAGAGGGACGTGTGGGGGTCTGAGACCCTGCTGGTTTGAAAGGGTACGTGACCTTTCCTCCTTCACTGAGGCATGAATGCCTCCTGACACGGGGCAGTTAGGGAGGAAGCTTCAGAGATTTATGGCACTTGCTGTCCACCATGAAGAAAATTTTGCTTAGGAAGAGTATAAGGCTCTGGACATGTATCTGACCTGTATAGAGACAACAGCTCCTCATTTTCCCACCACTCCAAACAACACCTGCCCTCACAAGAGTGCATCTCCTCTGAGACGACTACGGGGTTGTAGGCAGCAGCACCTCTGGCCACGGGGACCTGGCACGGGTGGGGTGACACAGGAGTTGTCATGAAGCCTTCAGCATCCCACCGGGGCTGCATCTGGCCCAGCTTCAGTGCCCTGTCACTGCGAAAAGGGGTGCTTCAAGGTCAGTGGCCACGGCTCTGCCCAGCTACATGATCCCACCACTGGGAAAGTCCATTTCTCAAGGGCGGCCATCTCCGTCTGCCAGACCACTGGCTGGCGAGCTTATCACGAGCCCTTATCTGCTTACTGCATTCCCAGAACTCAGTAACACACGTCTGAACACAGAATACAGCTTCCCTGTCATTCAGAGGAGTAAGGACTTACTGCCCCCACGGCCAGGGAACAAAGATACGGGGATCACATGAGGGGAAGGCAGGGAGGGATCTCCATCTGCAGCAGTGAACACAGTCAACATCTCTCTTTCTGTGCCTGTTAACGGTGCCAAAGGTAATGAAAAGGAGAGAGCTGAGCAAAATAACAAGTGACTGGTTTGTGTGCATGCAGAGATATAAATGGAAAACTAGATGTTAGTCTAAAAAACATATGCACTAAACTGGCATGGCTGCTAACTAGATGGTCTTACAGGAACTTCTCCATCTCTAATGTCTACGGTTCTGTTTTTAAAAGAAAAGGAAAGTTATAACCTGCATGTTCGTCTTTCTTTCTAAAGCTGTACTTTAAAAATTATTGGGAGCTGAAACTCAGGGATCAAAGCAAGCATTTCAGAGAACTACTTTTGCATCTCCTGTGGGTTTTGACCTTAACAGAAATGGACGTGAATTGCCAGCTTCCGCTTGTTCCTGGCAGCAAAAGAAAGGACAGGTAATAACGATGTACGTGTTATTACAAGAATAATATGTTGAATTGCAAAGAGATTCAGATCCGTAGTTTTTTTTTAGGCAACTTGAATTCAGAGGAATAACCGCTGAACTTTGGGTTCTCATCCATTTGATACTCGTTTCACTTCTTACTCATCCACAGCAGGGATGCCATGAAATGGAAACCTAGCTTCCCTCAGGGGCTAAGGGCAGTTATTTCGCTGAAAAGGAATATAGCTTTAGGTGGGTTAATTGTCTTCTGGTTTTACATGCCTGGAAGAGGGCTGGATTTGCAAGGTGACTGGAAGAGGGGGGAAGGTGGGAGGATGACCTCCTTCTGCCTTAGCACTGTGCTGGGGAGGAGCAGCTGTGGGCTTGCAGTTATGTGACACAATAGCAGCTGCATGGTGCCTCCCTACGTGCGAGTTGTATACGCTCAGCTAAAAATAACCTCCTACCTTTGTCCCTCAGTTGGTGTGGAAATTAGCTAGCGCTTGCATAGAGTCTGAAAATATGAAATCATCAATGCTATAATGACTTCCCAGAGATCACTGGGAGGAGCACGTAAGTGAACTGGAGCTGATGATAACAACGCTATTTCTGTGTGGCACTAACTCGTTACAACTCACGTTCCCTTGGCAGTGCCATTCGGGAAGCTCCCTCCTTCCAGAAGCATATCTGCGGCTGGGACTTAGTTACGGTAAAATATTTTGCGAGGCCAAACTACACGTGCACGTATATTCCCTCCGTACTTGGGAGTCTGTGTATCCAAGTGCAGCGGTACCACTGAGCCACTGCCCTAAGCTCTGAGACAAAATATCATTCTTTCAAGGGGAAGACTAAGCCCCCTTCACAGGGGCAATTTCCTAACGAGTAAAGACAGCCACACGCCTGCTAATAGGGCTAAATGCTTCCATACAGCCACGCTGGGCCAAGGGTGAGGTCAGCGGTGACTTCACCCACGCAGAAATGATCTCCCTCTCTCTAAGCAGCCGAGGGAAAACCGGCGGAGCAGTCCCTGCCATGCAGGCACACAGCTGATCCGGGAAGAGACCCAAGTCCTGGAATCCGCAGGAAACCTAAATTAAACCCTCGCGCTAATCATATCTCTACGTGACTCTCCCTCGGTTCTGGAAGCATCCCCTGTGGGAAACACAGCTGGGGAGTATTTCGGCTGCGATGATGTCAGCCCGCTCCTGATAGGCTTCTGCATAAGGTGACACTCGGCTGGATGAGACCGGTGTGCGGGTTTGTGCAGCCTCGGGCTCGGCGTGCTTTCTGCCAGAGGATGGCACTCCACCCCTTGCAAAGGCGCTCTTCCCAGCACGCAGCACCTCAGCACCTCGGCTGTGCTGACAGAGCCGCGAATGAGACACGACACAAATGCTACCTGCTAACTTGTACCTCTTCTGCTGGTGCAGAGACCGGTGGTCTGGCTGCAGAGAGAGAAAGGAGAGCAGGGGAAAATCACAGAGGGGAGAGTGCTGCTTCTTGAAATCTCATTATTCAGGGCACTGGGGCAAATTATAGTAACTGGTTCTGGCCCAAGCACGGTTCATCTAATCACAGGGCCTGCGATGCACAAGCTGTCCCTGACAGCCCCAAAATACCATTCAGCGGTGGGGAAAAATCCTGTCTTTCTCCTGAAAACACCAGGGGCCCAACATCTATGTATGCATGCATGTATGCATGTATCTCTCTGTTGTGCAGATGGCACGTGCACATCTACAGACAAAACCACACAGGGAATCTGCACATTTGACATGAGCAAGAGGACGTGTCGCATGTAGTCACTGCCAGCTATGTGCAGGCTGGGAAGGATGGGACACAGACCGCTGAGGCTGTAAGAATTTTTTGTGTGACCTGCTCCTCTGTGCCATACCTGTTTGTTTTTCTTCTCCAAACCGTCAGCCTAGGTTTCTTCACTGTATCTGTACGCTTCCAGCTCCTCTCTCCCTCTCTCTCCCTCTGGTTCTCCGTCATCGAGGGTACTGTCTCGTGGTTGCAAATGCTGCAGTTTGCAGCACTTGTATTTCAAACCAAACTGAGAACACTTGTGACAACGTTATTTCAAATGAATGCCTCTAGGAGCCACACTGCTACCTAGTATATCTGCTCCTGCCTCAGTAGAGAAGAATCTAAATTGCTTAGAAAATGGACAGCAATAGGATAATGCTTTATGATCAGTACAGTCTTAACTTAAAAGTATCTTTGGAAAGTTACAGGATTTTTCCTACCGTGAGAAACAAAGGTCAGAAGCACAGCCTGACCAGCCACCTAGATGGTTTTCCTTTCCAAATTTCCCTTGAACAGACAGTTTATGTGAGCTGCACAGTGTTTAAACCACTCAAGACTGAAGCCTCAGTAAAACTCCGTAGTGTTTCAGAAACTTACGTGTGAGTGGAAGCATTCCCAGACAGCTCCAAGCTGTCTCCAAGCCATGGAAATTCACAACCTCGCTGCCTACCTATTGCTCAAGGGTAGGATTTGCGCTGAATCTAGCCCAAGCTTTCTGGGGTGGAAGGTCAAAATCACCTACAAGAATGCAAAATATATCCTCTCGTACAGCTTAACCCATTTTGTATTTGAATAAAAAAGCATGAAGATCATGTAATTTCTCCTATGGGTTCTCCAGCTATAAAGCACAGCAGGATTTATTCCAAAATGCAAAATCCTAACCAGGCAATGAAGACCTTCGGCTAGGCCAATGGGTGGAAGAAGACCCAGCTCTTTGCCTTGGGTCTGACAATAACACACTGTGTGACTTTACTTCAGCAAATCCCTTTGCTGCCCAGCGTCTCCATTTGCCCCCTAGTCTTCGGATGTTTTTGCATGATGCCAGGACTGTTATTTTTCCATTGTGTGCTTCGACAGGGCTGCATGCAGACAGGCTGGGGCCTCGGGGTGGTAGCACAGAGCAGGTGAGGAAAAGGGGTATTGCCTTGAATTCTGCAACATGGCTCTGTGCTAATCATACCCAACGAGTACATAAATGTTTCCCCTGGACTGATAAGGGCACTGAGAACAGTCCTGTCGCAGTTTAACCTGGACGTAAGAAAAGAGGGCAGCCTGGTCCCCCAGGAAGACCCGCTTTACATCCAGGAGGCTACATTTGTCATCAGTGTGCCCCTGCCGGCTCCACCAACACTGCCAGAGAGCTGTTTCTTGGACCCAAGTCAGTCTCACGGGTGGGCGTGAACGATGAGAAACTAACCCCAGGCAGACCCGAAGCGACCGGACCGCACCGAAGTGTCCCCTGCAGCCCCCCACTACCACGTGTCGCTATTACCTGTGCGCGATGCTCTCCAACCGCAAACTGTATCACAGCAATGCCTGGGTTATGGCTGTCTTCGATCCTCTCCACAGTGCTGGAGTCTATTTTCAGGTCATTGCTAATTTCTGCGCTCTGGATGAAGTCTTCCGTTTTCAAGTCCTCTACTTTCTTCAGCTCCCCGTTGGCCAGCTGAATGATCGACCCCTTCATGAAGTAGGGGGGCAGCGTGGGGGGAGCCGCAGCGGGGGAGGCGATGGACTGCACCACGGGGAGGTGGATCTGCGCCTGCACCATGGTGGCCTGGTAGGCGGGCTGGGTGGTGTGGGGCTCGGCGCTGAAAGCCTCGCTCTTGGGGACGGCGGTGGTGACGAATGTGTGAGGCACTGCTGCGAACTGGGGAGACGAGGTGACTATCGCCGGCGCGACGCCCGACGGCTCGACGTCGGCGCTGCCGACCGGTATGAGCAGGGGCTGCGTGCCGGGGATCACCAGGTGCTGGGGCAGCCCCCCGGGGTACCCCAGCGCTTGCTGCTGGCCACTCAGGTAGCCGATCACCGGCGGCTGGGTCCCGGCGTAGAAGGCCGTCGCCGGCAGCCCAACGGGGAGCTGCTCGGAGGCGCTGTGGGTCGTCTGGATGACGGTGTGGGGGGACAGCGTGGCCACCGCCTTCACCCCCTCGTGGCCCAGGGCCTGCTGCGGGGACAAAGCGTAGGAGCGGTGGGCCGGCTTTCCTAGGTGCAAGCTTCCCTTGTCGTTGAGGGCTGAGGGAGAGGTCTCTCGGTTGGTGGCCTGCTGCACCTCCATGTCCGCCGTCGGCGTGCTGCTGTTGGGGACCACCATGACGGAGGCTCGGACCCCTGAGGAATCCCGGGCGCCGTACTCGGCGGGGCTTGAGTGCACCACCACGTGCCTGGTCTCGTAATGGTGAGGAGCTGGTTTATTGCCTGCTTTGACTAGACCCATGTCGGCAGAGGGCGAAATGCCGTACCTCCGGCTCTTCTCTATCTCGCCGTTCAGTACCTCCTTGGCCTGCATCGCCTGCAGCCGGCCGCTCTCGGGCTTCTTGGGGGCGTCCCTCGTGACGAAGTGCGAGGCGTCGCTGTACTGCACCACCACTTGGGAGGAAGGGCCGAGGGTGAGCGTGTGGGGGATCACTGTCTGGTGGGGGTGCAGGGGGACCGGGATGGTTGGAGGAGAGACGTTTCTGACCGCGCTCTGGGGAGAGCTGGAGATGTGGACGTACTGGTTCTGCTGGGTGGGCGGAGGAGACCCCGCAGCGATCAGCCCGGGCGTCCTAACCAGGTGTGGCTCGACTTTGTGCCCCTGCTGGCTTAAGCCGCTCATGCTGGCCAGCAAAGTGGAATAAGCCTCCAGCTGGGAGCGCTGGGATGGAGTGGTTGCGACAGCCGTGGCCGCCGCCACGGCGCCGGTTGCCGAATTGGCGGTCGGGGAGATCAGCTGCGAGGGGATGAACCCGGCGTATGGTCCGCTGTACTGGGGCCCGACGAACTGGAACGTGTGCTGCAGGTGCGTGTACTGCACGGGGGAGACGGGGGTCCCGGACTGGGAGAGCGCGGGCGAGTACACGGTGGGAAGCGTGGTGGGGGCCGGCACGGACCTGGGCGCGCTCGGCGGGGAATAGTCCAGCCCCGCCGGCGGCGGCTTGTGCAAACCCTGCTGCAAGCCCACCTCCGCCGACGTCCCCCCGGGCCTGTGCCTGGCCCCCAGGCCGCTCTGGCCGCCGGGCGTGCTGGGGAGCCATGCTAGGTTGTCCGCGCGGTGGTTGTCGTTCGGCAGGACCGGCTTCACCTCCGAAGGCAGGCTGGTGGCGGGGATCTCTCGCTTCTTGGGCGGCAGGCATTCATTGCTCCGCTCTTGGTTGGATTTCATCTTTCGCCGTCCCCCCTCCACTGTGCTTGCTTCACTGTCTGGCTGGCTCTGATTTCAGTCTGATAAACGGAAAGTCACATTTGATTTCTGCAAGGGATCCAGTGACTTCATGAGGAATCATCTCCCTGTGAGCACGATCCTCCGACAGCTCCTCTGGACTCTGCAACGAGAGGGTGGGCGAGGGAGGGGGGAAATCACACCATCAGCGCTGGGAAATGGGAACAAACAAGCCGACACCCCAAACCAGCAACCAAGAAAGAGGAAAAAAATGCTGGAAAAACAAAAACAGCCGGGCATTGCTGCTCTCACGTCAAGGAGCAGTGGACAGCTGCACTGTAAACAGCAGCTAAAATCCTGGGCACGTCCACAAGCATATCATGAAAGCGATTAAAACCGTAGGCAGGTCAGAAACTCTCTGACCATCAGGTGTCAGATTTAGCAGCAAGCACTTAGGGGCTTGCCCGCAATGTCTCGTGAGCTTGCTTTCTTCCCTCTGTCAGGAAAACCCTTCATGTCTCCAAGGTCCCTCCTTCCACCCTCTCCTTCCCCTGCAACAACAGTGTCGCCTTCACCCCACCGTGTCCTAAAAAGCCCAGGAGCGCGGCGTGACCTCCCGCGCACACACACACACACGCAATATTTGCATTAGCAGCCAGCAGCTGTACGTGGAGAGGAGGCACGGTGAGTTACTGCCGAGCCTCTAACCCCAGTGTCACCTGCGGGGTGACTTCGTGCCACACCGTCTGAGGCAGCAGATGCAGCTGCTGCCCCCCACTGTCCCCCCATGCCACAGCTGGCTACGGGTACACGCAGCAGCCCGGCCACAAGCCGCAGCTATGCCATCTATTTACAGCAGCAGCACAAAGCCAAAGGCGGCTCTGAGCCAGATTTTTAACTTCTCCTTTATATTTTCATTTTTTAACTCGGTGATCTGAAATCCCTCTGCCATTGACACCTCACAGCCAGGTGCCCAGGTGGGGAGATGCCGTGGTGCTGCAAGCTGCCCCGCTGTGATGCTGATGGCATTTCCAGCGCCAGCTGGATCCGACCACTGGGTTTTTCAGCACCTGCTGACCAGGGAGGCTGTGGGCAGCATGCAGGCAGCACCGGGATGCTCTGGGGAAGAAGAGGGTAAAGCCCTGCTCCCCAGCAGGCCCAATGCTGAGCTAACTTGGCCCCGGGGACACCTCATTAACGGGAAAGCACATTTGGGTCTTCCTGATCCAAATCAGGAGCCCCTACCGTGGTAAAAGCTCAGGATGTTGTACGGGGCTGGAGCAAAACCATCTCTCAGCTCTGCATCGCTTGGCTCGGTGACTTTGGCCGTCCCAAGTCAACAGGAGCAACAAAGCCAGGCCCTAACTGTCTGTCTGCTAAGGAAAATACTGTAACTGAATCACATCATGCTTTGAAAGAAAACCTGAAAACGCTCCCCAACCTGCCTGAAACCAGGAGCTCCTGCCTTGCCCGGCCTCATAACAAACTTTATGCAAAGTGAAGTTTTTCCCACTCGCTGTCCAGCCCCTGCTTTCCCCCCGTGCTTCTGGCTGTTCTGAAAGATCAGCGAGCGTGGGTGCTGACAAACCCTGCATCTCACGCACGACAGGCATTCCTGCAAGAAAAGCATGTGTTACATGAAAGAAAAAGGGAGAAAGAATTAGGAGTGGATGGGAAAGAAGATGGAAACGGGATACAAGCCACTTTAAAGTGAATGCTGAGCAGCAGTACTGATAGTTATCTTATGGCAAGTAATATTCCTTTGGGGGATTTCTTTCCCTATTGCCTCACTTCTAATGAACAATAAGCCTGATGTTTATATGTGCACGCAGTGCTTTGAAGACATATTAAGCAAAGATTAAACCTGTCTTTAAGAGCATTCTTTACATTTGTGGTCCTCCAAGCTGCCATAATCCAACAGAAGTCTAAGGCATTTAATGGTCTGATACAATCGGCCTTAAGTGAATTATTCCATTCCCTGAAAACTGATAAACAGTAACCAAACACCAACAGCCACGCAGACCCTACAAAAACAGTTTGTTGTTTTTCCTTCACCAACTCCACAGCTGCCACGAATTAGCGCAGGACTGTTAAGCAGAGAAAAAACAGCACACCCATCAGCTGCAGCTTTGGGCAAAGGCTGCTTAAAGGACCCCATGTTTTGGGGCAGATTCTCTGGCTTTTTGGCCAGGGGGAGAACGAAAGGAAGGGGCAGCCTTCAAAGAGCAAGGCCCAGCGACACCTCAAGCACGGCCCCGACCCACCGGCGCCGCCGGGCAAGGGCAGCCAGGAGACCGGGGGGGCCCTGCGATCCACACGGGTCTTCCCCCTCCTCCTCCTCGCAGTTGCTCGCCGTGTCTTGGCAACAGCTAAAATTATTATCTTACACATGACTTACGGGTTTTTATTTTTAAGTCCGACTAAAAATAAAATCGCCGAGCTCACATTTGCGCAGTCATCCTTAGTTAAGTTTAGCTCACTGTAGTCTTCTGCCCTGGGCGGTCGGCTCTGGCAGATAAGCCGGCAGCTGCTGGCCGGGGTGCTCCCACCACTCCCTCGCACCGGCCGCGGGCGCTGCGAGGGGAAAACGGGGATGTGGGATGGAGGCAGGGTGCTGGCCCAAAGCAGCGAGTGCCCACACATCACACACCGCAGCTGGAAGGGGGCTTGTGTGCGGGACTGGGCAGCGCCAGTCCCTGCTGGTGCAATGGGCAAAGCGGACTCCCCCAAACCCCGTCGCTCCAAAAGCCCGAGGCGATCGGACTCGGCTTCCCCACATCAAAATTACTGGTGTGCTGCCGTATGAAACCTGGTGAGGTTTCACTTTGCGGGAGCTGAAGCGAAGGTTTTGTTCTGCTAAATAGGATTGAACCGCTGAGTTTTGGGTAGCCTCCAAAGTCAAAGCTAACATTCCTCAAAAATACCACATGCTAAATCTTTTTCTCTCTCTTTTTTTTTTTTCCTTTTGTTGGTATTTCTTATGGCTCTCTGCATCATCACCGGCAACAAAAGGGCTACCCAAAATCTCCCGGAGAGCACAGGAGGAATGAACAAGCTTAATGGAGACAGAGGAGGAGACAGCAGTAGAGCGGTGAAGACTGCCCCACTTTTCCAAGCCCGAGTACTTCACGGTTAGACTTTGAACTCCAGCAGACATCGGACTGGATTTGCAGAAATGTAAATGTGCGGCAAAAACCAGCCTATTTCTGCTCCAAGACTTAGAAGCGAAATGATAAGTTTTCAGCATAATTCAAGTTCCCGCAGCAGAGATAACGCGGGGCTGATTTTGCTCGGGAAGCACTGCAAGGCAGACACGCCGGAGTGTCTCAAAGGCAAGAGGTACGAGGCATGGTTAAACCGCTCTCTGCTGGTTGCCCTGGAAAGATGAACGCCTGCCTTCCGAGGTGCGGGGCACAGTTTATTATTTGTATGCTCTTTTTTTGTGATCTGAGTAATTTTTCCAAGTCTGGAGATTTCCTTTCTCTTTAACTGCAGAGCTGTCGATCACGATTTGCAAGACACTCAGAACAGCAGCAAACACTGGGTGATTTTTTTTTGCGCCCGCTTTGTAGGCGCGTGTCACACAAGCGCGTGCATGCGTGTGTGCACGTGTAATTACGACTAGGAAGGCAAAGGGGGCAAAGAGATCAGGGACAGCAGCTGGACTTTGGTATCTCTGGCAGCTTGTACACAGGGAACATTGCTAAAGTGTCTGGACAGCCAGTGTCCACTGGCAGCCTGCCCACACTCGAATTCCTGGAAAGGCTTAAGGCAGAAAAATAATCACTTGGAGGAGTCACCATCTGGGTTTGCTCTGGTCCCGAAGGGATTGCTCACTAGAGCTCAGGATGTGCATTTTTCATGCAAAGCTCCAGCGTGCCTCTGCAAGGCACTTTAAAACTCACTGCGTCTCCCAGAACGCTATTTTTCTATTTATTTCATCTAACAAATTTAAAACTCATGAGAGGATGCTAGGTTATAGCCTGAAGGGCTGACCTCCTTAGCTATCCAGAGCTCGCTGCAACGTAGGTAAAACCAGCAACGAAGGTAAAACCAGCGCCTCCCTCCACGCCGTAGCCTCCTGCCGCGTCCCACCACCCAGACCTGAGCCAAGAGGCTGGGGCCAGTCCCACTGTCACTGCCCTCAGACGTCAGGCGCTTTTCGCAGTCCCACGACGTGGCTGGTTTTTAGGTCTCTAAAACACCTTCAGGAATCTGGTCCCCCATCCCCTCCAGTCCCTCAGCTCCCTGCAGGTGGTAACGAATTCGCACAGCCGTTTGCCACTCGGCAGCTAGCACACTTACTATTATTACCAGTGTTTAGCTTTTGCTTTCCAGCTCCAGGTATGACTAGCAATTTCCCACACTCGATAAAAAACTGGGTCTCCTCTCTGTCAGGCAGCACTGCCCCGCCTGGCAAGTTTACATCAATGAAATATTCAAAGCGTACACCGAAAAAAATAATCCTTCGCATCGCATCTGACACGCAGCTCTGTGCCTGGTGTGTTACCGGGGGGAATCAGGCTCACGCTCCTGCCTCGCGTCGCCTGCCCATCCTATCGTGACACGCTGAGCAGGTGCCTTCAGCATCAGCGGGTACCGGCGGAGGGGGAAGGCACTGCATCCCACCTTCCCCTCCTCTCCGGGGAGCTTGGCAGCTGCGGGATCAGATTCCTGGGGATTAGAAGGCAGGCACATTGCAGAGCGCTCTGCAGCTGCATTCGGTTCTCAGATCTATTTGCCAGCTTCCCCAGCTCCACGGCCCGTCCTCTGCCAGCTACCTATTCATGGTTGTAACCGCTGCGGATTTCATCAGCCCTGCCATGTGCAGCCCAGCGCACGCCAGCAATAGCTGTAGGAGTTTATTGTCCGATCCCACCGATTTCACGCTTCCCTGGCAGATTTCCCAGGAGGGCCAACTGCAGAGCGCCATTAATAAGACACATGAAAACCTCTAATAAAATTTGAAATTCTCCTCCCAAAACTAAAGGATTCCTGATCAACGCTGCATCTGGAAGACAGATTGTCCACTGCGGTGCGAGCGCTTATTGTGCTTCTGGGAATCCACCACAGCAAATTGCTACAGGTTTTTGCAGAGTGAGCAGACCTATTTTGCACATCCCTCCTCTCCCTCCAGGCAATATAAAGAACAATTGATATAAGCAAACCTCAACTAGCGGATCACTGAACGTGAGGTGCCAATGGCTTGCCATTCCCTTGAAACTGTACGATGCAAGTACGATGCAAGAGTTGAGGGAAGCGGGTAGAGGAGAAAAAAACAGTAATAATACTTTATTCTCTGCATCTCCCCAAAAAGTTATTAGCAGAGGTCAGTCCTCCTCTTCCAGCACGCTCCACAGGTGCCTGGCATCCCGGCGCCCAGCGCAAGCTGCTGGGATGGCAGCGGGAAGCAAGGAAGCATTCACTCGCTCCTCGAGCCGCGAGCCGAGCCCGCAGCAGGGCTGCCGCCGGGGGGCTGCGTCCGCACGCTGCCCCCACAGAAATCCCCTGCCTCGTACGGCCAAGCCCTGGCTTCAGACACCGTGAGTCAGGCCCCCTTCCTCACCCCTGAGACACACAATACCGGCTTACATACAGCAGATTTCTTAAAATGATAAAGGTGGAGGGTTTTTTGCCTTTTCTTCATTTTTTTTTTAACTTGCCCTTCTGCTGTGCGAGGCCTTTCGGTCTCAAGGTCTCTGGCTTCTCCCTGCAACCCACAAGACCAGAAACTTACTTTTTTAGCTAAACGTGGGATTTCCCATCTAATCATCTGACACCAGGGACTGGAGTTTTGTGAAACGGCGTCAGCTATCTTGGGGCTACCGATGCAACCTGAGGAAGCTGGTTATACAGCAACTTCTTCGAGGGTGAAGCCCTGGGCTCCACAGCTCTCTGCTGCTCGGGAGGGAAGGAGGAGAAGGATTTAAGTGCTGCTAAAGGGCCCGGGTCCTGGGGCAGAGCACGCGTGCAAGTGTGCACAAGGTGGCTTTCTCTTTTAAAAAGTACACGAAGAGCACATCAGTCAACCCCACGGTGAGCACCTTATCTGCAGGAAGGCAGCGCCTGCCTCGCACGCCCCAGTGCTGGCACGGGCTGAGCACACGCGTTTCAAGTGCTCCTCCAGCCCCACGTGCCCCAGGAAGGAGACGTGCACCCCACCTACGCCCCTCCACAAGCGGACAGATGCGACTCACAGCCTCGATTTCCCCGTACGGCACCGCCTGCCGCCAGCTGCAGGACGTCAGATTTGAAGGCCCAGCCCGGCTGATATTGCACAAGAAAAGCATTTCCTCTTACACCAGTCCCGCAGAGGCATTTCTGCAGCTTAAATGAGTGAGCAGAGTTCATTTATAAACTAGTATAATACAGAAATTACTTTGTTGATGTTTTTCATTTATCTGAAATGTGCCCAGCTACAATGGCAGCTGCCTACACGATTTTCCATTGAAAATTTCACGAGTGACTATAAATGTAGCAACACCCACTCGCCACTCGTTTTAACTTGTGACAGAAACTGTCATGCCTGTATGAACACATTTGCACCGCGGGTATGTCACACAGGTCTCGTTCCATGTGGCTTGAAACAATCTCTCTTTCACGTACGCGGCCGAACAGATTAGGAAGACGTCCAGCTTCGTTTCCAGGAGGGACGACTGTGATCCCCACGAAAAACGATGGGTCCCGGGGGCATTCCCACCCCTTTGAAGATGCGGCCAGCAACACCAGCACGCACCAGCCAGCCCAAGCAGCCATTTCACGGCTAAGCATGTGTGCTGAGGGAGAGGAACACGCTACCGAGCCGGGCTGATAACGGGGCGGCGTGAGAGCACGGCTCTGAGAGCAGATTGGGAAGGTCATCCTTCACGGGGAGTCCTCTCTGCAGATGGCTCCACGGGTAGGTTCTATATGCCAGCAAATGAGCTGCAATTAGGCCACTTGTAAAACGCTCAAGATGAATTCATGTTAAATTCCCCTTGAAATGGATTCCGGCACCTCTCCTTTCAGGCTTCATTCAGCAGCGCTGTAACTGCAAGCGATTTTATACGAGTCCTTGCTCACGGCCCAAGCACACACTCGGTGCCTCGCCGAATCAGGATCACTGACCATTACATCTGACTAAACTAAATGCCAGCAGCTCACCCCCAGCCCTGAGGCGTGCTACAGAAGATGACAGCAACTTCAACATCCCGTTCATTTGTTCTTTTTTTCTTTAATTAGCTCATTTTTCTTCTTAATTCAGAGTCGGTTCCACGTGGACATGCCCTGCAGCATCACCCACGCTGGTCCTGCACAGACCCTCAAGCTGGCAATGTGAACATCCGAGGGGACAGCGCACACAAATGCATGCAGGCAAAACAAAAAAAAAGCCAAACCGACCCGTTCCGTGTCCCCTCTTCCCACAAAACGCCTGTCCTGGACTGGCAGCCCACAGCACCAGGTGAGGAGTTCGTTGTTCCCGACTTTGTGGCAAGTCTGGGAATGGCACTTTCTGCCACGAAACGACTCCTTCCCATTCCATGGGCAGAAAGGCAGGCGGATAAAATGGGCACAGAGAGCCAAATTCATCACCAGTGGCACTTAACTGAGGCCAGCGCAGCGAGGGTGAGATGGCCCCGACTGTTCTCTCTGACAAGACAGAGCAGAAAACCATTAAAAGAAAATGAAATAATGCGGGTTTATAACGACATAGCAGGATACGCAGTCACAGGCTCCAGTTGCAATTAAAAAAAAACATTCCAACTACAAATGCAAATCAGCATTGCTCTCAAGCAGGGAACGCTGACAAACGAAGGCGGTGTGCTAACATGCAGTGCCAGTACTCTTAATTTAAGTATGTGAGAAACAAAGGTATGTACCATCCGGGACTGCCAGGAAGAACTTGCTTTAAACAGCAAACAAAAAAAACTGGAAGGATTTAAAAATGCCTTTTCTTACAAAAAGCAGATACAAGAAAACCTTTTGCTCCCCTTCTCCCAGCCAACTGAAGAAGGGAAAAAAAAAAATCACACGACTCCCATAAAGGTTATTTATATAGGAGTTTTGAACTCAGGAACTAAAAGAATTCCTCCATCGGACATATGGGTCCAGTGAATCACAGCCTGGACGTCTGAAGGGACCTCCTGTAGCAGCCACAAAGACGCTTTCTCAGCGCTGCAATCGCTTCTGTGAAAGCAGCTTACCCATCTGCCACTGGAAATCCGAGGTGCAAAGACAAGTGACTCCCCGACACCAGTGAAATGGACAAAAGGATGACTAGCTACCTGCAGCTGGTTTCAATCGAAAAGCCGGGTAATTATTGCAGCCCTCTCCTGTGGCTCATATGGAGCGCAGCATGGAACTGTAAAGCGTTATGCAAGTCTAATGCGCTGCCAGATCTCTTAGAGCACTCAGCAGCCAAGTCACTCCCTCCCACCATTGCCTCAGCTTCATTAACTTAATCAGGTATTCATTCATTCATTCACTCATTCATTCAAAAAAAAAAAATTTTTTTTTTTTTACACTAAACCTGGCAAATAGCCAGTGCCATGCATGCAAGGAGCACGCTCGCAGCAGCCACTGGGGCTGGAAGAAGGGTGACCCGGCATTTGTCACGTCGTGCGAGGGGGCGTGAGGTCTGCACAGGACCTGGGTGCACATGTAGCTTTGCCACAACCTCCCCAAAAGCACCGAGGGCTCGAGAGCTGCGCTGGGGGCAGATGCTGGCTGCAGAGGGCGTGGGATTGAGAGCAGCCCTGAAAGTCAGTGCAGCCAGCAAGCAGCGGAGTAGAGTACTTCCCCAGAGCGACGGGCTGGTTAATTGATTTGGTTATTTAGGGGAATAAAATAGGAATCGTGGCAGGATCGACTCAACTCATTTTGCTGTAAGGATCCTACCCTTTCTTTTGCACATATCACATATGTTGCACAGCTTAATCCAAGCAGAAGGGAACAAAGCAAAAAAGAGACTAAGGAAACTAACAAAAAATAAAGAAAAAGAAAAGGAAGAAGGGAAGCATCACACAACCAATGAGAAGAGAAATTAGTAATGGAAATCTCTGTTTGGCCCCCATATCTGCACACATAGACTTCCCACGAGCCTCTAGCATTCAAGCATCAAATAAGAATCCCCCCCCTTGCACAGCTCTTGCACTTGTTTTTCTTATCCTTTACATGTAAGTTTGCAAGGAACGTTATTTCTTCCCTCTAGCTGTCATCAGAATGACTTTCACTGCATTTTTTTTTCCAGCAAGCTACAAGAAAGCTGCTTTATGACTATTCCAAAAAGCAGGCCTTGAGAGTCAGCGCTGACTTACTGTGAAGAGTTTCAGGTAGTGAGCCAGGCTGGGCATTAAGGGAAGGGGAGAGGTGTTACATTTCCCACAGCGGAAGCTGAGCAGCAGCATGAAAGCAGTCAGCATCTCTCCCCCTATCTCATTCTGCCCTCTGTAAGCAAATGCAGGACGGCAGGTTGCTCTGAGCGAGCCCGTAACAGTAACATGGAAACACGCAGCACTGCAGCTATTTCACAATACTAATTATGGTTATGTAATAATGAAAACTGTAGACCCTGGTGCAAACCCTCAGCCACGCAGACCTGGATGACATCCCCCAAGCACATCTCTGCTCCCCGCCTTCCTCCAGAGGCGCAAAGCAGACCTCACAACCCTCCAGTCTCTGTTATCACAGAAGGAGGGCACAGATCCCCCCAGTAACTGTTCAGCTTTCCTTCTCTAGCTAACGTCAAAGTCCCTAGCTCTCTTCAGACAAAATCACACGGAACATCTTCTAAGGCCACTGCTACAACCCGTGATACAAACAGCAAATCAGACATGCCAGCAAAGACTCTGGAACGAGCGACGAATGTAAGCCTAACGTTTAGCTAGAAGTCTGCAGCTCAGATGCACTTCAGTGCATAAGCTGAAGGCCCCATACCAACACCCATTATTCTGACCCCAGCTCTTGGATCCTTTCCTGGATTTCTCTGTAGGCATATGTACTGACGAGGTCCTAAGTATCAGCTTCTTGGGAATCAGCCATTGCCTGGTAGAGAGGCTAAAAGCAAACAAATGCTGTGCATTGCAGCAATACTAACGAGAAAACAAAACCTATTCCAGCTGCCTCCACTGAATTAACAGAATTGCAAAAAAGAAAGAGATGAAAAGGTGTCTGAAGGTGATATTCTTCTTCCCCTTAGTCCCTGGTCCTTTGCGCTCCAAAGCATGTAGGACATCGGCCAAAGTACTCCACACGCAAGTCAGCCTCCTTCAGCAGCAGTTCCATCTTCAGCTAAGGGCCTCTACGTTAGCCACAAACTTAAACACTGTGTCTTTCATTACCTTTGTCCCTATTTCTAATTGTTCTCCAAACAGGGTCCAAAGCTTGGAGGTTCCTCCTGATCTTTTCACTTCACCTCTCCTCACATGCCTCCCTGACACAACTTCACTCAAGAGACAACGTGACTCTTCTCTCCTCTGCTCATGCTACTCATCTTAGTTTCCTCTCTGCCTCTTGAGCAGCTGCTCAAGCCTTCAAGAAACTTCCTCCATCAAGGCACCACAGCATGATGAGATTCCATTTTCTGGTTCTCTTCTGCATACACGGGAGCATCCAGCGAGGGGTCACTTCTGACACCAGAAGTATCTATATGAGTTTTAAAGCCGAACACCAGAAGAAGGACATGTATACAACGGTGTAAGAAAACAAAAACAGCATAGGGATGCTACAATTAGTTTATCCCAAATGATCCAAAGTTTGGCAGAGGTTCTGGTGCAGTCTAGATAAATAAAAGGGATGTGGTTTGAGCCATTCTGGTTCTTCATATGAATCATTTCACTTCTCCCTCTGAAAGAAGCATTAGAAGAACGTGGGGTTTCGTGATTCAAGGTAGGAGAATGAGAAGGCAGTATTTCAGCATTCTGAAATGAGGCTGGCGTGTCTAACCGCACCGCCAGCTCAGAGTTCACTTCTCACAAGTGTCAAGTATATTTTCCCTTCTGTATCTTTGCAAGCCCCAGTTCTGTCTGTTGTCATCACTCATGGGATTTACCTAATCCCTGAAACGATGGAAAAAAAATCATCTTTTTCTGCTGGAGAAACAGAATCGAGTCTCAAGCACACACTGAAAAATTCAAATTGTACGTATCATTTATTGTGCCTCCATTCATCCACCCTGTGCTGACAGTATAAATGCAAATGATGCCCGTAAAAAATGCTGAACTGTAGTCCAATGTATTCAGTGGTATTTCTTAGAGATTTCCACTCACTTCTACCATTCTCTGCTCACATTCCTCACACTTCAGCATATTCAAGCAGCTGCTTATTTATACAAACAGTCTGAAACAGAAACGTTGATCCCTTCTTCAAAGCTGATGGCTTTAGCGGCATTCACTGGGCTGAACTATAAAGTGGGGCAGAGGCAATCAGAAGTTAGGGGTTCCTTTAAAACCTATTTTCCCTAGATTCAGCTACAAATGGGGACTTCAGAGCCTCCTCAACACAGAAATTCACCTTTCCAGGGTTTTATTTCTAATACCAGTGGACTGCGAGCTTGACCTTCTGAATTCATTGTATCCCATTATACACATCAGGTACAACTTGCTGTACGGCTCCCATTGCGCACCAGCACACGGCGGTGGAGGTCCAGGCTTTACTGGCACTCTTCGGACCCATGCCAATGAATCCCGCTCACGACTGCACATCCTCTATTGACAAGGCTTTCCTATAAGCTTGGGCAGCTTTTTGCACAGCGCCCAGCAAAAGTGCATTAGCCCTTTTATCGTGACAGACACGTCTGATTGCAGTATGCCAACACGTTTCAGTGGTTACTGCCTACATGGCTTTGAAGTGCTCCCCCCAGACTGGGGCTAAGGCAACACCTAGTGCGAAGCCTGTTCTCCAACCAACGATACCTCACTAATGACAGGATCTCAGTTTCTGCATCAGCTAAGGACCTTTCAGAAGCACTCTAACTAAATCAGGGGAAGGGAATGAGATTCAGCTGGGGGTCTGAGTGCTCAAAACCTTTGTGCATTGCTCTTCAAACCAGCATTTAAGTGCTGCTCTCCCAGAGAAGAAAATAGTTAAAATAGGCTCAGATCCTCCCATTGCAGAGCAGAACCCACTAGAGAGAATTTCCTGGGAGAAGAAAGCTCTCTGGGGAATCCCTTGCAAAAACTGCCTTATCTCACCAAGAGGCCAGCTCCAAAAAGGACGAGCAGGGAACACTGACAGTCACTCCAGTGTGCTCCTAGACACACTGCGGGTCTAACTCACCAACTTTGGCAGTGATAGCGAAGTGATAGATGTGATGTGTCCCACTGCTCTGCCATTCACCCACGGCCATGGGAACATTACGCACCACTGCCATCCCTATAGTGAAAAGGAAAAGAGATTTTTTTCTGGTATTATCTACACTCATTTAGCCCTGGACTGAGGGATTCTTCAGCATCTGATTTGTTTGCCACTGTCTGCCTCCTCTGATCTTTTCTTCCGAATGCATAATGCATAATGATTTTACATCTGTTAAGCTGGTTTGGTCTGGTTTCTTTTTCACATGTGGTTTTTGACTTGGAGACTCCTTACGCTAGATATGAAATATGTTGTTTCTTCTTCTCTGTTTTGTGTTTACAAATTGAAGTTATGTTTTCTTAGAAATGAGAAATAACTACTGCAAGAGATGATGCATAATCTCTTTGGTACAATAGACACGTTAGAAAAATACAGAATAACCACTAGATCATACAACCAGGGTGACTCAAACAACGCCATTGGTCACAACTTCTTTGACTGCTGAAGAGGAAAAATCTTGACCACACTCCGTTGTGCGGCTACTGAAACTAAAACTGAAATAAGCTGCACAGTCACTGGTGCCCTTAGGTCAAAATGAACTAAGAACGAATGGTTTCTAATAGAAATGGCAGGAATTTTTCAAGGAAAACTTGTATTAGGAAATGCTTGTTTTCAAACTGGAGTATGTTGGAGGGAAAGGTGCTTGAATACATTTATAGTTGGAGAAAACTGCTGGATTTCTTTTAAAAAATATTTTCTCAGTAATATTAAAAAAATCAATTTCTGGGCTCAAAATAAAGTTTTTTTCACGCTTTTAATAAAGACACAATTAAAAAGCATGCCACAGCAGCGAGAGAAATTTGGTGTGAATTGAAGCCATCTTCCAGCTAGTATACAGAGCTACAGGACTAGTTGTACAGCTTTACAGCTATAAAAAATGTCAACCTATTATCTGATTTTCACTTTATCTCATTTTTTTTTCAAGTTTTCCTCCCATTAAAGCATAAGGCTTTCTTTTTTTTTTTTTTTTGAGAACTTGGAAATTCTCACGGGCAGAAATATTACTTCCTCCTAGCTCTGATTTCTAATTAGATTTAAATCTTTCCTAGCTGGGGCAAGACCTACTGAAGCATTTTGAAACATTGCCATGTTGATTACCCATGCATACGAAAATTCACATCCTTGCTCCCGGCTGGCAAAAACCATCAGCTGCAGTGGAAAAGGAGTCTTTCTTCTTCTGTGGTGGCACTGTTCAACTCACTGCCCATGGGTTAAACTCTGCCTGCAAAATCCTTCCTTTTGGCTCGGATTGCTGCTGAAACAGCACTATATCTTCTCTGATGTACAGCCGGGTTGCGATGACAGCTACCGCGCTGGTTTAATGCGGGGGAAAAGGAGAAATAGAGGGAAGGGAACTGCTGTGTGATGAAACGGGGCTGAAGGGGCTGCAGCATCTCAGCAGAACCCAGAGTTGCCGGTCTGTCCCATTCAGCGTGGAAGAAGGGAGAGAGAAGACACATCTGTATGTACGCTGCCTGAGCTGCTGCTGAAAGCTGTAGGCATGGCTAACAGAAGGGGCACACGGCAGGATTTCTGGGCTGTCAGGCTGAGGCTCCCTCGGCTTTTTGGTGTTTGGAGAAATGGGTTAATGAGGAGATCTTCTGGAAGTCCGAACTCACACGGACTGTGTCACTACAAGCTTTACAAGCAAAACCTCGTAGCAAGCACCGTTGCTACCACAATTTCAGTGCACCAGCAGGCTGCTGGCAAGGACGGGAATACGCTCGTTACACTTATTCCCTGAAAACGTTGAAGACTCTCAAAAATGACAGACTTTAACAAGTGATTTTGACAGCTGCACTTTCTGACACCAGTCAGCACAATTGTGCTGAAAGCACTCTCCTAAGGAGCTATGAGCATGGGGGTAAGACAAATGGTGACTCAGCTGTACCACCTAGGTCAAGATCCTGCCCAGGACCTCTGCTGAAGTCCATGGTAGCTGCTACCTGAAGTGTAGGGCATGTGAGAGCCCAGGGGGAGCTGAGCACCCTGGGAACACCGTAACCTGCAGCCCATCCACACTGAGCACCCAAGCATAATGCTTCTTCAGGGTAGTTGCGCTACCTGCACACATCAAAGCCCCACATGTGTCTCAGACGAACTACAAGCTGACAGAAAACCACCAGAAAACACTTGTGTACCACCTACTGCATGGACCTAACGCTCCAATTAGCCTAGGTGCCTCCTCGCACAGTTTACTGCATTTAAAGAAACATTTCCAATGGAAGCTGCAGACAAATCAGCCCTGGGATCACCAGCAGCAGCTGCTGCCTTCTGTATGCAAAGTGTTGAACAAATCAACAGAAATGAGCTCCCACTCACATCAAAATCTCAAAGATGTGGATGACAACCCCAGTTAATTAAAAGACACAGGATCAGACTAGAGGAAAATTGCTGCTCAGCAGCTTAGACTCAAAATCTGGCTGGTCTGACGAGAAATGGTGGCCTTCCTAATTTTCAGTCTATGGCCAAGTAGTTTTTCCACAGTTCTGGTCTAAAATTATTTCCCCCCACACTCTGTTCTTTATTGAACTACTGTTTTAGCATTTGCCTTCTTTATTCTCCTCACTTTATAATTTCTGTCATTCTTGCTTGGTCTTAAATGTTAGTGTCTGTCTTTGCTTCAATAGCAGTTGAAATGCCACTATCACTAACTAACAGCATGAGACTGAGTCAGAAAGGAGACTACAAATACTCATTTCTGACTCTGGGAGAAAATCACTAAAACCAGAAAAGTACTGTGGCTAACATCCCTCTCCCTATTGCCCGGAACAGCAGAAGTGCATCAGTACAGTCTTCCATTAACAATGTCTACAATTGCTATCTGGTGTTCATCGTGTCAATGCCTATAAAAAAGTTTTGCTCTGTTCTGTCTCTTCCCCACTACCACCACCACCAACTTAAGCCTGTGGAAAACACACTGAGAAGGTTGGCAGGCACATCAGGACATTAATTCCCATCTTCAGTATCTTCTTGAGGTTGACTTTTTGCATTACTCCCATTTTAACCACTTAGAAATGTGATGAAAGGGCCCTCCTGACAGTGCTTTCTTGCACATGTGCAGGAATAGTGGGTAGTCTGTTCACGTTCAGTGCAAAGTATCCTCACTGCATAGGCAGGTAAGGACAAAATTCTGAAAAAACACAAATGCTGATCTCAAACAGGGATTAAACAATGTTTAACACGCATATGAAATGCCATTTGCTTTAGACTTAATGGCATCTAGTATAACCTTTAAAGAACAGCTGATGTAAGGCAGCCTCTCCTCTTCATTCCCTACCTGCAGGACGTGGCCATTGGATGCAGAGGAGTTGCTGCCACCAGGTGACTCTGATCAGAAAATAAAACTAATAAAACACCTTTTGAGAGTTACTACCTTAAGTCTTGCTCCCTTCTGCAAGCTAGTAGTCATTTACTGCAATGGGAACAAGATCAGGCCTCCCTTATACCAGGAATTTATCAATAAACCAAACCACAGCAGTAGCACACCGGCGATGTCCCTATGAAAACAGCTGTTAAGAGCACATCAGGCTTTCAGAAACATTCCTTCTACAACAATAAGCCAAAGATTTCCATAAGTGCCAGCCTAATTTTGCTTCCATAACACCTCTATGACATCCAGGAACCTCAAGTCCCAAATTTATTTGGGTATGTAATTGTATCAGGCTTGTTCAAAAGGACATCCTGAGCCAACTGCAAAACCAAACCCGTGACCCCTCTCTTACTGGCAGCCCCAGAACCCCATGTGACGCTGTGCAACACCAAGCCCCTCTCTACAGGCCATAACCGGTCTTCGAAACACCCTCCACGTGAGGGTAGCCGAGAGCCTTGCAGTAAAATCGTAACTGGGTTGGGGTTGAAAGCAATTAAACGAGCAGAAACAAATTCCCTCCACAACCATAGGGTATATTCATACAGTGGCAGTGCTTGCAAAACAGAGGAGACAAAGTCTGTCCTTCAGCATCAAGAGAAGAAAAAACCACTGATAAACAACAGTCTTTAAAGATCACAGTTTGGCAGTTACGGGAGATTATCTAATTATCATCATATTTAATATTATACAGCTTTAATAATTCTCTGTTATCATCAAGCTGGAAGCACTAAAGAAAATGGGAAATCGGCCTTGATGACTTACAGGATAGATAATGGGATAGAGAGGCTCTGCCCTCTGGGTCATTGGTTTGAAGCCAGCTCAGGTTGGAAGTGAAAGGCATCACTGCTGGGTAGCCTCTCTGAAGTGAGCTGATGTTGTCAAGCTTGTGCCAGTTCCTTGTTTAGAGAATAAAAACCACCACCACAGCAACGGGGTGGGCTGGAGGAAGGAACTGCTGAAAACGTTCGGTCTCCTGCTTTTCATTACCATGCATGCAGATGTTAGCCTGGAACAAGGATATTTATACAGGAATACTTACTCTCGAGGAAACCTCACCAGCATTAACCGTATGAAACTTGCACAGGTGCACCTTACCCTATTTTAAAACTGGGGTGGCTTGCTTTGGAATAACAGGGTTGGTTTTACCTCTGTGCAACCCTGTTACATTGGTGTGGGGCAACAAACCTGGAGGCCACCAGCACTGCCAAGCCTGAAAGCTGAATGTGAATCTCAGCATTATTGTTGCATTCACTCCTAAAATATTGGAGCAATGCCCAGCTTCATGGTGCATCCTGGGCCAAGCTGGATCTGGAAGACCTACAAAGTTTATAGCAGGTCTGCACTGCCCAGTAGCTCACCTTATATGCAGGTAAATGAATGGTTAAAGCTAGCTGAATTAATGCAGGTGCAGGTTGATAATGAGCTGAACAACCTTTTTTTTTATTTTTTTTGAGGTTAGATGCTGCAAAATCTAAGGTAACACTGCATCCCTTGGGACTGCCCCTCTCTCAGCAAAGGCAGCAGCACATTAACAGGCCAGAGCAGCCTGCATCGTAGCTCCTGTGCCTGCTCAGTGGATTAATAGAGACTTTGTCCTCTGGGGCTGTCAGTCCGAAACCTTTCAGGAGAAATGAAATTTCCAAGAAAAAAGAAGAAAGACAGCACTGGAATTTTGTGTAAGTGTCTTTCTGACATTCCACTGAAACCTGAAGCATCTTCATTTACGATTTAATATTTTAGTAAGCACTTTATTGGAAGAGACTATGTAACGGGTTAATTTCGAAATGTCATTTATCTTTACTCACTGGAGATGACTTTCTGTAATTCACTCGAGGCTGCAACACTCATGGATTAATACATCATCCTCCAACTCGAGAAGATAAAAGCCTAACAAGCTCTAACCTGCTACACAGGCTATATTTAAGTAGTACAGGGTAATGATAAATATCTCCCATAAAATGTGTTCTCTTCACACTTCCTGTGAAAGCTGCTGAGAGAACCAGCTGGTGAGATGGAGCTGACGGTCTTTGTTCACAGCCCCGCCATCCATCCGCCGTAAAACTGCAGCGCTCCCTTTCCCGGCGTCCTCCGGATGCGGGGCTGCCTTCAGAAACGAGGCCAGCGAGGACGGGCTGGTGACACGCCTGGTGTCACGGCTGGCTGCTGGCGCCCGCGGCTCTGCCCTCGCTCCATCTCACCCCTCCCTGGCCAGGGAGGAAGGGGAAGATGACTGGGGAGGTGTGGGGGGCATTTTGGTTTTACTTAACCATGTCCCTTGTCCCACGTTGGACGTAACATTTTGCGGGACAAAATGAAGGACGGGCTTCTCCCCAGAAGTGCTGACAAGCCACTGGGGACGGCTGTCACAGCTGGAGTGGGAGAGATGCAGGAAGCGGGAGGAAGCGAGATCGCACCCTTAGATGCACCGCTTACGGGCCCGGATGCGAACTGAATCACCTCATGTTTCCCCCTTCCGTGTACAAGTGGTGGATGCTGGTAAGCGCACGGGGACCTCGCAGCACGGACGCTCGGACCACACTCCTTCATCAGGAAGCTAGGAGAGGTCCAGGCCAGTCTAACCACAGCCTTTTCCATTTTCATTGTCACCCAATTTGGGCCCCTCAGTATAAGAAGTACGTGGAGGAACGTGTCCAGAGAAGGGCTATGAAGCTGGTGAAGGGCCTGGAGCACAAGTCCTATGAGGAGTGGCTGAGGGAACTGGGGTTGCTTAGTCTGGAGAAGAGGAGGCTCAGGGGAGGCCTTATTGCCCTCTACAACTACCTGAAGGGAAGGTGTGGGGAGCTGGGGGTCGGCCTCTTCTCACAGATAACCAGTGATAGGACTAGAGGGAATGGCCTCAAGTTGCACCAGGGGAAATTCAGGTTGGAAACCATTATGGTTACGTCACAGGTACCTAACACATTTCCCACCAAAAGCTTCCTCATCTAATTAACACAGGAAAAGAAACCATCCTCCTTCCACCCACCTGGCCACTTTAAGAGCTCTGTCTTCTCCTGCTAACTCTGCCTGCATTTTACTTTGATGGTGCATTTGGATTCCTGATATTTCTTCTCAGATCGTAACAATCTTGTGGTAGGTCACCATTTAAACATGTCCTTGACAACACACCACTGACCACCGCTATTTTTCCAAAGTAACTTTGCAGAGATGATGAATTCAGTTTTTCAGCAATGGCAGAGAAATGACCAAATACTTGTTACGATCATGACCTAGTGGCACAAACTCTCCTTAGCACTGTTCTTTTTTACAGAAGTTATTAGAAATAATAAAACTAAATTTAAAAACTAAGGAGATACAAGAAGAAACAAATGAAAATATATGAATGAATGAAATGAAGACGAAATCTTCAGCACCTGTCGTCTACTTCCATTTTCTGATTTTAAATGAAGAAATACCAAAACAAACAGCTTTTTTACCTATTCTATAAAGAACATTCTTTGAAGACCAAAGGAGATGTTGGACTGTAATTTTATGAGCCTACCATATTTTCCTTGCAATTTTATGCTGCATCAGTCTTGGTTTCCATTTGATATTGTATCCACTCAGGCCGTAAGCGCCATGTGAGAAGATTATCTGTCACTCGCTCTGTGCAACGCCTCTAGCAAAGCAAAGCAAATGCATTCGAGGTCAGTTCATAAGCACCACCACAACAGTACCACATCTGGCCTCCCAGGCTTCTGGCAGTGGCAAACGCCCACTCCCTCACAGAAAGGCAAAAATTATGAAAGCGATAATAATAATGTGACTAGGCAGCCATGAACGCCGTAAAGCAACAGAGAAATATAATTCGTCTGACCTCTACAGTTTCCTCTCTTGAGCACTGGGTTGCATGGCTGAAAGGAGTGGCAGCTACTCTAGCACACATGGTTTTAGAGTGAACAGCACACGTGTGTGGTGCGTAATGTTTGTACGGCGCTTGGTGAGGGAAGGGAAATCATTCCCGCTCACGATCTTCTTTTTACAACTGTCACTTTTGGAGAATCACTTGTCTTGCCCCGCTGAATGCGTAATGCTTGTGAGCAGTGGGTTGGAGACCCCAGTTCGGACTTTTTCCATTTAGCCCTGTTTGCAATCAAGACCTGGTACGCACTGGAAGACCACCAGGTGTGCAGCCATCCTCCCTGGCTGAGCTCCTGTCCTCCGCTGGCCACACACCTCCACGGAATTTGGAAGCACGGATGAAATCGCAGCTCCAGAGGAACAAAAGGTAAAACCTCTGCGAAGTTTGTCAGTTTCAGGATTTTGCCACCCGCCATCTGGCCTACTGCTGTCAAAATTGCTGTGAACATGGGAGTTGTCCAGTGATACACTGGGAACTTTTCCTCCCCTAAATGTTTTTTTTGGCACGGCATCAAGACATTGCAGGCTGCTTGGCCACTGACATGGCTCACCAGAGCAGTGTATGGTAGAAGCTTTGGTATAAAAGAGAACTCAATTTTGCATGCTCATTCCACCTCTTGAACTTGTGGATTTTTTTCTTCTTCTCCATCTTTTTTTTTTTTTTTTTTTAATAGCCCTAAGCAAAACTCTTAGGAATTTGTCCAGGGGAGTTTGCTGGGAGTTCGGTAGATTCATAAGATAAAAATGCAGTTGTCCTCAAACTTGTATAAACAAATCTATAAAAGTAAATACCGGTCCTTAGAGTATAAACAAAATAATTCTCAATTTTAATTTTGAGATCTTTTCCTTATCTAGTAATGATTTTTTCCCTAGCAGAGACCTTTGCCCAGACCTAAACACAATGTTTCTAATATAGATCTGTCACTGGATATCTTCGCGCAGACTACAGCTGCCTGAGTGACTTTAACTCGTTCGAGCAGACATCAAAGCTGGTGTTCCTCTAGGTCCTGACCCAGCACACGCTTTGAGCACCTATTAACTTGAGACCTCGGGGAACCAGCCTGCTGCCAGTCACGGCACTGAGAGCAGGCAGTGACTTGGCTTCAGGGGCAGGCAGTTCTGCGCTCCGCTGGGCCACCGAGGCTCCAAATGTGCTCGTCGCTGTGCTGGGCACAGCCGGACGTGGAGGCAAAAATCCCATATAAGCGGATGGAGAGCGTGAGTCCACTGCTTTCCATAGTAAGCAGCTTCAACACAATGTGGAGTTTTATCAGAAGGTGACCCAGCAACGTGCTCTTCCCACCACAAAAGACCTCATTAGAGCCGGAGCCCAGCTTCCATGTGTTGTGCGTTAGTAGGACAGGAGAGGGACAGAACTGTTTCCTGGGAAACAAGTGAAGTTGTGACTGATGCATGCTGTAAACTTTCTGGAAAGGGCACACTTACTTTTTTTAAGTGAAAAAACATATGCAAGAAATATGCCTGTTCCTTAGCACCACTTGGCACAACACAGCTCTCCAGATTGGGTTTTTACAGAGCAGAGAAAGGGCAGAAATGACCAGAAGGGTTTACGGAACCTTGACAGCCCTAAGTAGGGGATAGTTTTTGTTTTATTTGCTGGTATTTGCTATTTATATTTATGTGGTCACGCATGTTTTGTTTTAAATGTAATCCCTACACTTGAAATACTTTCTCTTTGGAAGGAATGGCTCAGTGGCTAGAAGCTGGGCTCTCAGATCCTGTTTCCAGCTCTCCATTTGTTCCCTGGCTAATGATATATGTCTGTATCTTAAATCACAAGGAACCTATTACAAATGTTAATGGCACAACCTCGTCGCATCCCAGCGGAGTGAGAACTCTTATTACTTCCACTTCAGAGACTGGAACAAAACACGTTGAGCTTGTCAGGGGATGCTGTAAACTGGAACTGGCAGCAGGTTGCGTCAAAAGGTCACGCTGAAAACTGCGGTGGTGAGGGAAAGGCACACATCCTGCCCAAAACACAGCAAAACGGGCTGAGAGGAGAGGGGGGAGGTGGGGTGTGGGCAGCTGGAGGCTGCTGCCAGTTCAGTTACCAGCACTGAATTTCAGTCAATGCCCTCGCCACTACTCTAGTGTTCCTGCAAGCTTTTAAGTGCAAGGGCTTGGGCTAGACAGAAAAAAAAAACAAAACAAACAACAGCAAAAAACCAAAACAACAACAACAACAAAAAAACACAACACCTTCACTTGAAGCAGCAGAGAGTTACATATGATCAATCATCGAAAATGGTAATTTATTTTAAAGGAGGTTCCTTTGCACATCATTTCATTCCACTGTTTAATTGACTTTAAAAAGGAAGCTGGGTACTCTAAAGCCCTGAAACTGAAAGATAAATGCTGATACTCTGTTTTCTCATAATAATGTTGATGATGCCACCTAAAACCCATTCAGCAGAAAACCCTTGGCAGTTTCTGATCTACTCGGTACTTTCAGGGCAATGCTATTTTTCAGATTCATTAACAACAGATTTTACTCTTGAACCTTGTCCCCTGATGTTTGCAAAATGACCCTGATCACATGGGTTATCTCCCCAGCCCTAGTAAATCATCCCAGCTTTGGTTTGTTTTAACACTGTGCTTCTCTCATCTTCTACTTCCGGTACGCTGTCCTCATGTCACCCCAAAGAAATAGGAATCGAGAGGAGTTCTTGAGGAGAGCAGAGATAAAACAGGAGGAGAAACGCAAGAAACTATTTGTCTGCAATCCTGTTAGTGGATAAAATGCTTTACAAGGTTACCTTGTGGGGAACGTGCCCTGTCCAATAGTGAAAAATCCTTCATGTAGCTGTTCAGTAAAATCCCCAAGTATAAAACACTTCTTTGAAGGCAAATTAATGATCCACAGCACGTAAGAAAGCACTTCTTCTGACATTTTTGTAGACATAACGTTCTTTCACCCTTTTGCCTTTCAGCAAAGCCTTGGGAACAGACTTGCTCTGATTGATAAAACTCTGGAACAGAAAACACCGGCAGGGATTGCCACAATAGAGACTATAATGAGGGATACATGGCGTATACTGTGTGCACAGCCACTCTTTTTCTATGCAACTTTAGGCTGAAAACGTGGGGATTTATACAACGTATTGTGTCCACTCTAGTATGAATTAAAAATAGAAATGACAAAGAATGTAATTTCCTTTGTCTGTTTACTGATGCTTCCTCATGGTTTTATCTGGTTAGTTTCCATTTTGCTTAGCAGTAAAGTTTTAATTTGTACAATTGGGTATGCAAGGAACTAAAAGATGGCCTACTTTTATAAAATGCTGAACCCTGTCACCAAAATCTTCTGCACGACCTGGACGGTTACCTTGAAACATTGGCATTTCTGTAGGCTAAACCTTGCCTCTCCCAGTAAAACAAAATTAAAGACAAAAAAAAAAAACAACAAATAAGCCACAACTTATAGGAGAGCCTAGTCGGAGATGAGGAGGGCTCCAAAAGCTCTCAACCCTTCAGCAGAAGCCCCAGAATACCAGGAAAAGCTTGTGCCTCTCAGGCAATTTGTAGATCCTAGAGACAATTACCGCTCCCATGTCTTCGAGCTACTTGCCCGGTCCCTGAGGACCTGATCACTCTTCACCGATCTGCAAGGAGCTTTAATCGAAACCCACTTCTGGCCTGTGAAATGGGAGAGAGCGGTTGTAACGGTGGCTTCAGACTGGCAGACACACAGACCTGAGGGTCAAATGTCCTCATGGTTCCCCAGCACCACCCCAGCTCCTCTGGGCCTAGCAAAATCCCTTCCCTCCCTCATCGACAACGCTGCAGAAAGCAGCCCGGCATCGCCGCAGCGCCTGGCGACCCCGAACAACCTCAACAGGTGCACTGCTCTTGCGGAAAACACATGTTGCTCTGCCACTATTAATACACCGCGAGTGTGAATGGCATATGCATGCTTGTTTGCGTGGGGAGCATAAATTACGGAGCTCCTGGGCCTGCAGTCATCACCTTGCAGCTACAGGAAGGTTGCTGGGGAAGGCAGGGCATTCAGTCTAGGCACAAAACCGCACCCACGTAGGCTAAAGGAGGGCTGGAGCTCCAGGGCCAGCCAGCCACAGCGAGACGTGCGAGTGCCGAATCAGCACAGCGTCCGGCTGAAGGTTTCAGTGCTCCAGTGACCTGCAGGGTTCACGGATCAGGGAAGAAAACAGATAAATCACGCTGCCTCCAGACAGCCTGGCTGAAGTAATCCTGCCGTCGACAGCCTCCTCCTGCATTGCTGCATGGACCAGCTGCTTGCTCCCCACACTGTTAAGCACAGCGCAGGAGCTGTTTATTGTTTCAGATGTAAAAATGTGACGTGGCAAGTCAAACTCATTTTCTGGGAAGGGAAAAGAGGAGAAATACAGTCAATCAGCCCCACTGCTCAGCATCAGCTCTGTGGCCACCGTACCAAAGACATAGCCCGTGGAGCTCTCAGCAGTGGGGCGACATGTCCCAGCATCTGTATTTTGCCTCTGGATAGCTCTGGAGCCACGCACAGCAGAACAATAAGGCCTACTGTTGCAGCGAGCAAGAAGGAGCACTGATCCTGAACCCGTGGACAGAAATCAGGTTACCTGCCATTCCCTTCCAGCTCCTAGCCTGAGCACACAGCTGCTGCATCCAAGCCATGCATGCTCACAATGGATGAAAAAAGGGGAGAGCTGGTGAAAGTAAAGAGCTCTGTGCTCACTTATGTCAGACCTAGTTATATATGCAGCTAGAGGAAATGGTGGCCCTGAAACCTCTCCCTCACGGCTGGAAGATCTCTAGAAGGTGAGAAAGGCGTAGATTCAAACTTCCCTGTGATCTTATCAGCTCATGTTTTCATTGATCAGACTCCACTGCTCCTGCCACATGAAAGAGCTGGCTGAGTGGTGCAGAACGAAAACGGAAAACACGAGGCAGCTAGCACTGTTTTTTTTTCCCTGAATTCACATAGCTGTGCTACAAATCTATACCTTCTCCAAATCACTGATGCAAAAGAGATTATCAGCAGTGTACACGCCACACACACCTCAAGTATACGGCGACCAGAGTGTACGGGTCATAGCAAGGAGGACGCTTGCATTCTCTCCATCCATGGAGAAAACAATGATAAAGCAAACCAAAAAAAAAAAAAAGAAGAAAGGAAGAAAGAAAGAAAAAACTTTGCTAACAGCTTAGAGGAAGGAAGACTAGCTTTTTATTGCCCCAAAGTGCCTGTGTGTGGTGAAACCATGGCCATTAGCAGCAGCGACTGCATGTAGGAAGTGTTACCGCCCGTGACATCCTTTGCAGCCGCCGGGGAGCCCAGACCTCACACGGGCAGCATTTTCTCTGCACGGGGCTCTGGTGGAGAGGGCGTTCCTGCACCCCTGCCCGTTCCCCGCCTCCCTTGGCTGTGCACAGCGATAGCTCACAGCGCTTTGGGCAAGTGAGGCAAGAAGCCTGGCTACATCCCCTCCAGCTGGGGACACAACGCGAATGCCACCAGCCCTGATGCAACCCGTGAGTGTAATTGGACCTGTGTACAAGCAACTGGCTGCCCTTGGCTGATGAGACCACCTTCGTACTCTCATGGTGATCCCCCAAATCCCATCTCATTTTTTGTGTGTCCTAGCCACGTCCTCTTCTCTTGAGCTCCTGCTGCTCCTACTGACCAGTCTGCAGTGAAAGACAGACTGCATCTCATGCTTGCTTTCTTCTCCACCAGACCTCTTCCAGATTTGCCTCCATCTCACCTGTTTCCCACCCACAACATATTGCCCCAAATCTGGCAGAAGGCAAGGCTATGGACGTGCCCACCCTGCTGCACCAACACTGGCCAGGAGGGGCTGTAGGGGCCAATGCATGCCTGGGAGAGCACAGCTCAAGCTACTCCTTCCTCGAGGTGGCACTAAACCATTTTTTTTTTTTCTTTTCTAAAGCACAGATATTGATTGAGAAAAAATAAAAGAGAACTTGACTTTTCTAGGTCTTGGAAAAAATAGCTACTAGAGGAAACAAGGCAGGCAGGAGGTTTTGCTGGGGCAGGGCTCCCTGCCTCTGCACCCGCAGGCTGCCTGCCCTGCCTCTCAGGGCCTGCCATGGAAGTAGTGTGTTCGACGGGCCCTGGATGTACTGTCCCAGCCCGTGGCAATGCAGCAGCATGCTGATGCACAAGCAGGGGCTGTATGTGCTCCCCACAGGAAGATGCAGAGTGTAATACATGGTGAAGGCACGGCCCCGATGAGCCCAGCCGGTAGGCTGAAGCATCACACCCATGCCTATCTGATCGAGCCATCCCCTACAGAGAGGAGAGAGAAAAGATGCTCAAAGCAAATGGTCTTTTGCAGCCATGACAGCTGTTACACAGCTTTTTGGCAGGAGCCACAATTCATACTGCAGCCTTGTCACTCTCCACCCCTTTCCTGCAGCTCCCTTCCCTCACGGACCACCTCCACCAAGTATCTCAGCAAGGCTTATGGCAGCCCCACGACATCTTGGGACGACTGCAGAGCGCCGCTCTCCTGCTCCATTTTCCCGTTGCCTTCTGTCTACCGGCATCTTTTCTGGGCCACCTTCAAGCAAGGGCAAAGAAAAAAAGGAAAGGATCTAAAACCACTGGATGGTCTATAGTCTTTCACTGCTCATTAAAGGCATAGCAATGGAAACAGGTAGCAGCTGTGGCTCTCCAGCCCTTCCCGTCAGCTTGCCAAGGCTTACTCCCCGCTTTTACACAATTGATTAGTTTGAAAAAACTGTTTATCACAAAGGCATTCATTTAATTTAACTATCCACAGAGGCCTCAGATAACATGCTTCACAGGTCCCATTCTCAGACTCATAACGATCAGCTCAATCCCCTGCAGCCTCAAATCCCTTATTTAACAAGCACCTTTGGATCCAAGTACAATATTACACAGCTGACAAAGCAGCAATTAAAGAGAAATATTTTTAAAAGGTAGGGACGGTGAGAGAATAATCAGAGACACAATTGCCAGAACCCTGTGTTAACTAAGGACACTGGAGCAGTATGGATGATCCAGCCTCTTCACCACTTAATGTGAATAAACAGCTTACGAGTGGGAGAGGCTGAAAGGGGAGCAGCCTCCTTCCCTGTCACCGGAGAAGACATGTGATGATCACTGAGTACAAGAAAAGCTCCCGTTTGTGAAATCAGTGAAAGGCAGGAGCCCGCTTCTCCTCCCTGCAGCTTTCTAATGATGACACCGAGCCCCCTGCTTAGAGAGTACCTTTCACCACGCCATCTCACATAACCCTCACGATGCAGACGTGCAATTGGGTTAAAAGATGAGAGCTTTCTGACACCTTATTCATTCGGATGCCTCTGGTTTGGGATGTATGACCAAGGCCCTCATGCTTGTGTTTTCTGAAAAGCAAGACTGAACCTAACCCAGAGCCCTCTGCCTTTGCCAGAGCCACACGGACAGGCCCGCCTGCCCTCAGAAGCACCAGACACAGGCCACACACCTCAGAGAGAGGAGAAGGACCTTTGGAAAACACAAAGTCCTCGAAGAAGTCTCAAGAAGACTTGAGAACAGCTCCTCTCTCCGACGGGAGGTTCCTGTAGCAGGCACGGGCCTGCAGCTAAGCCCTGGGCCACCCTCGAGGCCTCATCCTCAGCAACACCGGCACCGCGTGGTGTGTCTGCCTGCTGCTGCGTGCTGTGTGAGCAGCGGGGTGAGGGCAAAGCCCTGGACGGCAGGGCCGACCCACCTTACGCTTTACACCATCACAAAGCGGCCGGCGTTGTTTAAATCGCAGCACTGACTGCTGGGTTGGTCCCTGGAAGGCTGCAGCTAGGGAAGGCTGTATTTTCGGTTAGCTGAGAAGCAAAATACACAGCACGGTCTTGACCTCACTCTTCTCTTGCTAGTAAAGCCTAACCAAGAAGCAAAAGGGAAAAAAAAAAAAACAAGGACAGAAAAAGTACAGCAGAGTACAACCCGTTCCCTCAGGTGGGCAAGGGGCTGACTCTTCCCCTGTAGAAGTGCTACCGTACAGCCCTGCCAAAATGCTGGCTGCACAGCCTCGGAGCTAACACAAAGCTCTCCATTTGCAACTACTGAAGTGATCTGCACTGCTGTCCCTAGATAGTCTAGAGGTTTCCTTATGAAGGATTGTTTTACAAGGGCCGGGCATTGAAGAATGGCTTTTACCAGTTCAGCAAAACATTTTTATTGCCTCAGTTTCATAATCCATTTTCTCTCAAAAAAATCGACCTGGCAGAGGATCTAAATGACGGCCAAAGGATAGTTTTGAAGTAAGTCACACTCCTTATAATAAAAACAAATTGAAAAGATGCATATGCTAAGGGACTTGTGAAGAGCAAAACCCAGGCTCTTCCAGGAAGGGTTTGCAGTTGGCAGACTGGGTTTCGTTGCAGCGAGCACGACAGGAGCGTGGCCAGGTCAGCTCTTCCCCAGGAGCACAGCCCCTCTTGAAGTTGGCACCAACCACCGCGGCTCCCATAAACAAACTTATAGCATGTTTCAAAGTAAAACAGGAGGGAAATAAGCCAGGAAATTATCCAATCTGGTTTTGAATGAGCGCTTCAAGCGACAGAGACCTCAGGAGTCCCATAGTTACCACTGCTAGGAGACGATCCCCAGCTAAGAAAGGAATAAAAAGACCCACCCAAGTAGGAGAAGGGCTGCAAAGCTAAGGAGCTAGGAGAGGCCATGTAAGAAAACACGTTATTAAAAAAAAAAATCAAAGCAAGAACACCAAAGGAGAAAGAAATAAGTCTCCAGGATTAGCAGGGAGAAGTACAGATTTAAGAGAGATCCATTGTGGGAGTACAGCTTTATAAAAGCTTACAACACAACGACCTTTAAAAATAGCTTTATTTCTATTGCCAAAGCAGCACCACAACCTGCATCAAATGAAGTTACAATCCTTCAAGAAGCTGAATGCACTGACTTTAATGGGATTTCATGGTGCTCAGTAACTTGCAGGATTAGGTCCCTGTCACCCAGCGCCAAGTTGTCCAGGAAATTACAAACAACAGTAAAAACAACCCTTACGCTGTGTTACGCTGTGCACGGTCTTTTACATATATGCAACTGGATCAGCTGTAACAACGATGACAACATCCAACACCCCAGACTGGAATTACTACAGTGATGGGGGTACTGAAGGTTTTGGAGAAACGCACCATTTTCCCTAGCTGTGTCCTGTGAGATTACAGCAGACAAGCAGGCTCTTTGGTGTGCATTTCAGGGTAGCTGGTTACCCTTTTTTTCAGTGACCGTGTGTGGCTTATTGCTTCTGAAAACAAGAGACGGTTATCAATGGCAATGGTTAGTTTACCTCCTATCCCAGTTTCCTTTCCTATCCTATCCTATCCTACCCTATCCTATCCTATCCTACCCTACCCTACCCTACCCTACCCTACCCACATCTCTCCATCAGCATCCACAAAGCCCACAAGCCCACAGCATCATCTACTCCAAACTGCTGCGCTGGGGCCAGATGATGAAGTTACAACTATTTCCCTTGTGCCTTAGGCCATGTTCACACTTAAACACGTTTTTAAACCTATGCTCCTGGACTGTCAGCTTTTTAGGAGGAAAGGCTTGGTGCCGAGCGAGACAGGCTGCAGGGTGAGCAAGGCTGGGGCGCCGAAGGAGGACGCTACAGGCAGACAGGGGTGGTGCAAAGATGGGATGGACCTTTGGGGAGACCGCATCCCTGCACATACAGAGGAGAGAGTGAAGTTAAATCTTCACAGGCAGCCTGTTTTGACATACCCTGAGGTTTCAGCAGTTTCTTTTAGTGACTAGAGCAATTTCTAAACCATTTTTGGCAAGAAAAGTGTGCTGGCACTAAAGGAGTAGGGAGATGCCATTTGAGGCATTTTCATGTGCTCCCTTCTTTCGGGGGCAGCTACCAGGAATGTTTAGCAATGTCATTTTTCCAAAAGTAGCCATCACTTTTGATTTATTTTTTTCCCCATGTTTTCAAGCACATGGTACTGACCGCAAGGAGAGGACTTGTCCTCCACACGTTCACCTGGACGACAAAGAAGTGCACAACTCGCACAAAACACAGGAAGAGATGCCAGAAAGAAGGGAACCATCCAAAGAGGGAGGATGCTGCGGTCACCTGAGAAGGGAGGTGACGTTCTGAGCATGGGTGGAAGAACAGCCAAAAAATAAAAATAAAAATTAGGAGTGGCTTGCAATAGGAAAGACCCTGCTGGTTTCCCTGGTCTGGTAGCAGGTCTGCAGGTCTGGCAGCCTGGCCAGCACGAGTGCGTGTCGTAAGGCTGCCAATCCCTGCACAAGGGACTTGAGACCAGAACCGAAAGGGATGTTTGTAGGTCAGGTTTGATCCTAAAGAGCCTGTGGGTGGATGAACAAAGGCGGGGTGGGCGTGTATGTAAAAATAAAAGACCACAAGACACCTGGTTCTGAGTACTGCTACAAACCCATTCCTTTCAACGCCATTAATAGCACGCCAGACTTCACAGAAACAAAAGCAAGCAGCAAGGCTCTTCCTCTCTCAGACAATAAAACAGAATAGTAAAACAAGCAAAGACTGACTCAATTAGCCCAAGATCCTTTTGGTAAAGGTTACTCAAATAATCCACGTATGGAAGCTCTCCGCATCTACAACATTTCTGCACCATTATTTGTAATAATATGACACCTCAGCTTGCAGAAGGTGCCACACTGGATACTAATAGCACACTTATTATTAGATTTTCTGCATGGTTACATAAGCCTGCAAAAGGGGAAAAATGTAAATGATTCAAGAAGATATTCTTCCTGTGGTTCTCATGAAGCCTTTAATATCTGAAGATTGAAGAAGATCCCTCCTGGCAAGAAACAATCAATTTTTATGCTTCATTAAAAGAGTTCTTTTAGTACTTTTAAGAAAATGCTTAAAGGCAAGTCAAGCGAAGAATGTATGTATTTTTTAATCTAAACATTTTGTGCTAAATTTTCCTCTCAGATCTTCCAAACTCTTCTCCTAAAATAAAACTAAGCTATGCATGCAACTTTGCATTTACTTCTTCCCTGTAAGCTGTGATCTGATGACATTTCATCCTATTTAAACCTACCTGTGTGAGTGGGCATGGATTTCGAAAAGGACAGAGGAAGGATAAAAGCCCAAAAAGGGGTTACGTCCACTCTGTGGTAGTAACACTGAGGCAAGAAGACTGCAGCCGCAACGTGAGCTCGTCAGTCAGTGCCAGCCCAGCTATGATAACTTAGCCGTGTCAACGCACCGGCACGAGGTGCACGACAACCTGTCCCGCTGCACGACCACGAGTACATCCCTTCAATTATTCACGAATGCGCCAGTCCTAACAGCGATCTGCTAAGCACGTGGTTATTGCTCCGTCCTCAGAGGACCTCTCCCCTGAAATCAGTCAGTGGCGTACACTCATCCCCCAAGTCCCCATCTGTACCGGCCGGATCCAAGCCTGCTGAACTCCACGTGGAAGTATTGTCCAGCACGACACACGCCCGCAGGAATGGCAGGCTAATCCACTGCCACTGACTGAACACGTCCGCTATGAGCTCGCAGGTCGCTCAGCCCTATCCGAATGCTGCGCACACGATTGCACAAAGCACCAGATGCAGGGAGGGTTTGCTATGCACTACAGCATCTGTCCTTACCTATCAACGAGCTGAATGCTAATTTAAAGGTCCTGTTGTCTCATACTCCGCTGCTGTGCAAAAGGGACGTGCATGCTGCTGTTATTTGTTTGTAGGGACTGCTTGCAGCTCAGATAAATCATGTAACATAGGTTCAAAGGGCTGGCTGGCAAGTAGCTGTGAGCAGGAATCCCTGTTCTTTCCCCTTTAAATGTAAATAGCGTGTAGCAAACTTACTTTTTGGAGGACTCAGCGCTCCTGCCCTCATGCATATGGAACGGCCTCCCAGCCCACGGCAAGCCTCTGGCAGCAGCAAGGAGCTAGGTGGACATCACCAGCACGCCACCAGCTCCTCTAACCCATCTCTAGGTCAGCAAGACCGTCTGAGAGCTGGCTCACCTTGTCTCTGGTGGAGAGAGGTGTTACTGCCACCGCTCGCATCCAAATACACGCAGGGCCCTCTGAGACGCACACTGAATTGCCCACACGGGGGAAGCTGTAGGGCACTGAATCACTGTACCCTCGTCCACTGAAAAAAAAGAACTACTGCAAAATTGCCAAGCCTCTGCAGCCAGAGTAAGCTGGGGCAAGGGTGGTCTGGAACCTGCATCCAGGTCGCGGCACAGGAGGCTGAGTTCAGGCTGGCTTCTTTACCCCAGGGCAGCAGGAATGAGCACCTCCTGCCTCCAGGTGTGACCACCCTTGTGACTGTAGCAAAGCTGGGATGCAAAAGGGTGTTAATAGGAGGCAAGCGTTCTGCGGAAACAAAGGTGCTTCTGGTAAGCCCTCAAAGACCAGAACTCGGGGCTTCGACCTTGTCAGCACTATCTGCAAGAAGAAAAATCACCCTGAAAGTGATTTGGGGTACTGCAGGTCCTCAAATCCCCTCACCGACTTCTGTAACTCTGTGAACACGCTATTCTGAAGGAAGGCTTTTCTGTCCCCCACCGCTCCATGGAGGCACCACTCAATGCAGCAACGAGGGACGGCTCTGCGCAAGCATCGGAGCCTATCTCCACCCACTGAAAATGAACTTTGTGTGGACCAGTATCTTGAACCTCATATTCTTAAATTAGGCTTCTAAATCCGTTTTTAGGAACTTTAAAAAACACTTGCTTTACAGACAGGCTGAGCAGCTGCATTGCCTTTTTACTTCCACAGAAGGCACAGTTGTTCAGCACCTTTGAGGATCAGGCCAGCTTTATTTGGGTGCCTAACTTTAGCCTCCTAGAGAAGAGCAAAGTAAGATTCGCATCCTTTGCAAAGGGTCACGCTTTTCTACCTACAAGCAGTAAAGCTGCCTGTATTAGTGAACACAAAACCTGAAGCAGCATTCCTGGAGTCACTTGTACCACTGGCATCCCACATCTAAGTAATTCCATTCAGATGCAAATGAGATGCATTGCAATTTCGGGATTATTTACTACATTTGTTTAGTACAATCACCTTGCAAGTAGTCTTTAAGCACTTTGTTTGCAAAAAGCTGCAAGAATTGCCCACAGGAAAGTGGATTTAATGTACAGCATTTTATTTTTTGGAGAAACAGAAAAACCTGAATACAAAAAAAAAACATCAAAAAACATACCATAAAAACCTTGAAGCAAGGTAAGAGCCCCTTTTGAAAAGGCAGCTCTCCAACTAGAAAGAATATGCTTGCTTGCTTTTAATGCAGGTGGAAGCTACCTGCACTCACAGGGGTAGAGGAAACGAGAGAAAATACAAAAGGACAGAACTAATCTGAAACGTCTTGACAAACTTATTACAACTAGATTGAATTTGTAAGCAGGTTATTACATTAATTATTTACGGTCTTGCCTTAAGAGGAGGTAGGTTTTTGTGTGTGTATGCACATTTGGATTTTTTATACATTTATAACTGCTGATACAAAGAATTTTGTTCTTTGCCTTAGAAGAAAGGAGCTGAATCTGCCTTCATTTACACCGATCTAACTCTTAAAATTCAACAGTTACATTGCTGTAAAATTACTATTATTGAGGGGAAGAGTATTCTAAAATTATCCTTTAGGCGGAGAGCACGAAGTCTGAAACGCTCAGTGCTTTCAACACTGTTTTATCAGTGCTGTGATCTCGGCATCGCTGGTAATTCAGCCGCCGAATGTATGAAAGGGAGCTTTGTGCTGGGTGCGCACCAGGCCATGTAAGGCTTCCAGCTTCTTGACTGGCCAGCAGGGATGTTGCTCTTAGTAACACGGCAAGATTGATGAGGTACAATAAAAAAAAGGCATTTAGAAAGGCAGCAGCAGAATAAAGTTCCTCCCCTATGAAAGCTGCTACCGCGCAAGCAAGTGAAAAATGCCAACTTGTCAAAAAAGGCAAAGTGATCAAATATTCCAGGGACTGAGCTAGCAAGTACATACGGAGACCTGCTTGTAGCGGGAAAATCCTCACCCTGGTCTGTCCCAGAAGGAATGCAGTGTGATAGCTCTGGTGGAACACGCACGGACCCGCAAGCCTGTGAAAGCACAGGGAGCTCCTTCCCAGGGTGGAAGGAAGGGGCTGGGACGATGCTTCTGTTGTACACCGCGTATGGCAATGCCGCTTACTCACAAACACCTTTTCGGCTCTCCCATCAAAAAGCTCCGCAGCAGGTAAGGACTGCAGTCAAAATCTGATCTGGATCCAGGCTCATCTCCAAAACGTGCCCTGGCACAAAACAGCACAGCAAAAATTTCACCGGCAAACGTGCTGCTCGCAGAAGGCCTCCAGAGTATCGGCTAATCTTTTCGCAGTGTGCTTCAGACTGAGTATCACAGCACTGATGTTTTACTCATCTACCAAAAAGCATGACTCACCACGGGCGGGTGGTGAGCGCCCTGCACGGGACGGCTTCCTGACTCCTCGCTGACAAACAGGTAGCTGGCACCCCGCGCCCTCCACTTGCCTCCCCGCGCAAAGCCCAAGCGTTGCACAGGTGGGTCCTGCCTTTCTCCTGGCTCCTGCGTGGTCTGCGAACAGGGCACGGGGTGCCTCGAGTGAAGGCAGCTCAGCAGCCTGAGGTGGTAGCTGCCTGCCACGGTAGGTGAGCAGAAGGATACTGCTCCAAGAGAAGAGGTGAAGTGGCGATTCAGGGCTCCCAGTGCTGCCTTCACCCATGGGGATGGCTTTTAGCTGCCCTCCCTCCAGACCTCATCGCTCCATGATGCTTGCATGGGGTTTGGATGAAATTTCGGGCTGGGTAGCCCCTCTTTGTTCCTTGGACTTCTCCCCTTCGTCTGTATTCCTAATCTACGTGCCTGCTTCTTAGCGCTGAGGTAGCTACCCGCGAATACACACTTGAATTGTACACACAAAGAAGTGCAGATCAGACCAGCTTTCCTGCAAGTCCCCTCAGAGACAAGCCCAGCGCTATAAAGTTTGCAGAGCTGCTTTAAATATCTTTCTTATTCAGAACACAGCTTGGCTCGGCGAGGTGGTATATACACATTACTCTGTATACTGTGTATGTGTGAACATATGTTTGATAGCTAGCTCCCTCTATTCCGATACATGAGAACGAGTATACGCTTGTTCTTTTAAAACCTTGCTGCTGCTGACTTTAGCAGTGGTTCCCTCCCGGAATCTCGCTCCCCTCTGCCCCCTTCTCCCCCAGGAAGGCTTGTCGCCAGCCAGCAGGAGGACTTGGCAGCTGGCTCCCGAACAGAGCCACGATGCTGCGAGCATCAGCCAGAGGGGGCTGCAAGAGTGTGCTGTGAGATGCCGCTGCCTCCAAGGGCTGAGCCTGCCTACTGTGCTAGAGGCTTTTCTCGCTTGCGTAAATCATTTCTTGAAATAATAACGCTTAAAATAGTTCAGCAAGTCTCCAGGTTTCTCACTTTTTTTTTTTTTTTTTTTTTTATGCGTGCAGAATTATGCATCCGGGATCGAACGCCCAGCGCGGCACAGCGGCTGATACCTGTGGCTGGGACCGCGGGCAAAACGCAATCGGATTCCGGGGACACCAAACTCACGGGGATGGGGTCGTGTGTTCGCTCGCCAAACCACCCTCACCTCACGTTTGCTCGTGTAGGCTCTGTCCTTCGGTGTTTTCTTATCCGACTGGATGCTAGCAGCAAAGAAAGGGGCCAGACTTCTCGGGATAATGCATTTGACGGTGATAAAAATGTTTCCATGGAGCTTTACAGCAAAACAAGAATTGCTGCCCTTTATCTGATGTGCACACATTTCATACTTGCAATATGTCTAAAGTGATTTTATGACTAAATCCTGGGAAAAATGCAAAGAATGCTTGGCTAGAAGCATACTTTTCCAGTAAAAACACAACATGGCTTATTAACTGCGGCACTTGGAGGAGGCTATTCAACATGAAGTGCATTTTTTTAGCTCAAGACCGAAAACATGTGTTTGGCTATACGTTTTCTTTGGCTTCAGGCACCAATTTGACTGACTACATTAGAGGGGTCTCCAAGCCCTTTTAGTGTACCTTAGCTCCAGTACAAATGAAGTGGTATTCTGTTAAACATGCCCGGGTACTGCAGCTGAAGGCAAGGTTAAAACCTCCTGACTTTTTCAGAATATATTAGGCAGAAATAATGGAAACAAAAAGCTCCATTAGGTACCTCGTTAGGATTTTTGTAGTTGCCGATCCGCAACCTTGTTATGGCAACACTTTTCAAAGTCACTGCAAGAAATGTTAATTGTGGCGATGGTGGGGTGGGGACAACACACAATGAGCTGCAAGAGAAGTACTATTAGTGTTACCGTGAGAACAGATTATGCCATTTCCATTCTATCTTTGAACGCTGGTGGGTGTAGGGTGATGTGACTCCGAATGATGTCAGATTACCCAGCCTACATTTTTCTTGGAAAGAAGCTCCTTCCTCCACTCCTCGAGCAGGAGCGCTTGGAAATACCGCGTTTAGGAGAGCTGAGCTGCATCGGGCTCCGAGGACGTCTCCCCGCTGCCTGGAATTTCTGTAACTGGACAAGGCAAAGGCGAGCGCTTCTCGAGTACCTGGAAACACTCGAGTATGCTCGCTTGGGCTTGTGAAACTGTGAGAACTGATAACAGGGGTTGGTTTTCTGGACTAATCCCCAGGAAGCAGGATTTCACTCCCCAGCGTGGGCTGGACTCCAGACAATCTCGGGCACATTTGTAAGCAGGTCATAATGTCACTCCTCTGCTCTGCCATTAAAATACGAATTGTGAAAGCTTTTGTCTCTAATCTGCATCTAACAAACCGGCAACGCTGCACAAAGGGGAAGAGTGAAACTCAGTCCAACGCGCCTAAAGGGTACGCTATCTCCGTGGCATGCAGCTACTACACACGAAACTGCCCAAGATAGAGCTTGTCAGGAAACGCAATCAAATACTCGGTTTTGCTTTGAACCAGCAGTGGGATTGCACTTCTCTGCTCCTCTCCTTTCCCCACTGTACCATGAGAAGCCGTGCAATGGACTCGTGCCTACGGTACTGTGGCCAGCCCCGGGCACATGGGTCTGGGTTGCACAGACTGCACCGGGCAGTAAAACCCTGCCAGGCAGTCACCCTGTGCACTGCTAAATGCAAAGAGAGAACAAATTTCCACCCCGACAGACAGACACACACTGCAGGACAGGTGGCCAAACCATGAGGATTAGTCAGCTTATGTTTGAGCCAAAGACAAAATATTTTAAATCCCATTCAGGGGCACAACACACTCCCTCCTCTCACTTTTCCTAACCCCACAGCTAGCTCATGCTTGCTGGCACTGGCTCTGCTGAACTAGGTGGTGCTTCTCCTTTGGGATCAGGAGGCTCTGGACTGTGCTCCAGCGTGAGAAAAGACAGGGTCAGATTTTTTCTGACCACATTTTGTTGTACTGTCACAGCTGTGGAGGCAGAGAGATGCTGTCTGGTCCAGTTCAGCCTTCCACAGTACACCGAGGGATGGCCACTTCTCCCTGGTTTGGCAGTGCAAGTGAGGGTGAGCAGGCTTCTCCCCGCTCTCCTGTATCGGGGAGCAGCTCCACTCAAAGCAATAGAAACCATCTGGCAGCAAACCCAGGATCAGGCCCAGAAAGCAACCCTACACCAAACACTGCTTATTTCCTCTGCTGATGGACTCGTGCAGGGCAGAGCGGGGGTGAACGCCAATGATCACCTCCATGTGTGCAAAAATCACTTGCATGGTGCTACTCTCCTCTTGAAACCGTGTCAAGCAGGCTCCAGCAATGCAGAAAGGAGAGCAGAGGTTTGCAGATGCCGGACTGGGCCTACATTAATCACTTCACCTCCAGCTTTTCAAATGCTGAAAAAAGCAGCCTTTCAAAGTGACAAAAGGAACTGCACACGCCACGTTGAGAAGCATTTGTTTCTTTTCTGGAAGGCTGTGCTCACTGTAAATACAGGATCTAGGTGGTTTTGTTTTTTTTCCCTTTAGAAAAATAAGATGCAGTACTTTTCTTTCTCTTGGTTACAGCAAGGAAGAAAAAAATGTCACATCTGAAACCCAGAAGTTTTTACTTCTTTTAGTGTCTTTCCAATGTGCACTGAAGCTTTAAAAATTAATTCTGAAACTCTTTGAGAAACGGGAAAGAAATGAAAATAAATTTTCAAGGTTGACAATTCTTCCCGCACTTGTACACCCTTACACAGCCACATAAGCACACCCTCACATGTGCTAACTTTTCTACTAGAAAAGTCGTGCATACAGAACAGGGCAAGAAGTTTGTCCCCAGGTCTGTGCAGAAATCCCAGGAACGCTTCTGGGAGGTGGAAACACGGCAGAGAGGACAGAGCAGCCGTGAGTATTCAGCTGTGCCAGGAAATAAAGGACAACTCCTCAGCTCTTCTCACAGATCTGAATATTTAAATGTAACGGGAAAGTAAGAGTAACACCCTCTCCTCTGAGGTGAGCCTGCTGGTAATTGCAGCCGTGTTACCGTGTCTGCGTGTAAAAGGAAAAGACTGTTTGTGATACACTGAAACATGTATTTTTGCTCATCACAAGACCGGCGCATGGGGTTTTCCCTCTGCTGAATAACCCCCCTCCTTGTGATCATCCCCTGGCTTCTTACATTTCTGCCTGCTTCTCCTGTAGCCTTTCGGTGGCTGCTCTTTCCTCCTGAGATGCAGTTACTGCCGAACCACTTATATCTCATCCAAGATGCTAGTCTCACACGTGGCACAGCTCACGAGTCCTAAAGGGAGCCGCTGCCATGTGAGGCCGATCCGCTGTGCACTTAGTGCCACCTCGTCCGTATCGGTGTCCCACTTACCTTTACCGACACAACTCGGGCTCACTGATACACCGTCCACAAATGTCAGGCCGAGCTCTGAGTTGTCTGTTGCTCACTTCCTCTGCCTCTCAGATCTGCAAGGGAATCTGCAAGAGACTGTTCTGCTGACCTGCTGCAATTTTTCTGGTGCTTCTTAATTTTTGTGTGTTTACCCTGAGCTGCAAAACAGCACTTTGCACATTACAGTTCGTAGTGAAACATGGGCAATTTTTCTTCAAGCACCTTCCCTGCTCCTTTATTCCTCTCTATTTTAAGCAACTTTCAGCTGAGAACAATGTCAGACTGACAGCTCTGGAGACCAGAGTATTTCAGGGAGAGGAGCCAAGCACAACTCCCTTCCTCTATTAAAAGCTAAGGCGAGCTCCATACTGTAAGAAACTGCATCCTCTTTCAGCCTGCGTTAGTCACTGAAAAGTCCCTGTTCACCAAAACGATGCGCTGGGCAGGTACCAGACAAAAACCTACCCACGCAAATCCCTTCGAAGGACCAGGGCTCAAATCCCCGACCTAGAGGGACAATTCGCACGGGTGAAGAGGGCACTCTCCATTTCCACACAGTCCCATACCTCTGCAGAGGATGAAGAGAAGTGAGCATGAGCAGGAAGGCTTTGGCAAAGGAGCTGCAGGAAACACAAACACCTCTGCTGCTGACAAGAGCCTGGTGGAGCCTTCCCAGCAGCCACCCCAAGCAGTCACCCCAGCCCTGATCTCGACCTCCCAGTTCTGATGTCAGTGGTGCCAAACACTAAAATCCTCATCTAGTTTCTCAGGGAGAGAAGATGGCAATACAAGAACAAGAGCAGCAGCAATGGGAAGCTACCATCCCAAAAGCCTCCAAAATCACCCTTACCGGTTAAATGATGGAAAGCAGTTTCACTGAACAAAGAGAAGTACTGCCATACTCTAAAGTATTCACATGTTCAGAGATGAACGGGATGGCTTCTAAGCAGAAAACTAAGTGTGTGCCATAGAAATTCACGTCCTGCCCTCTGTAATGGCTGCCGAGCAAATTAGCACTGCAGTTGATTCGCTACCACAGAATCACAGAATGGTTTGGGTGGGAAGGGCCCTTAAAGACCACCCAGTGCCACCCCCCTGCCATGGGCAGGGACACCTCCCACCAGACCAGGCTGCCCAAGGCCCCATCCAGCCTGGCCTTGAGCACCTCCAGGGATGGGGCATCCACAGCTGCTCTGGGCAACCTGTGCCAGTGCCTCACCACCCTGAGTGAAGAATTTCTTCCTTGTATCTAATCCAAACCTATCCACTTTTAGTTTAAAGCCATTACCCCTTGTCCTATCACTCCAATCCCTGACAAAGAGTCCCTCCCCAGCTTTCCCGTAGGCCCCCTTTAGGCACTGAAAGGCCGCTGCAAGGTCTCCCTGGAGCCTTCTCTTCTCCAGGCTGAACAACCCCAACCCCCTCAGTCAGTCTTCATAGGAGAGATGCTCCAGCCCTTGATCATCCTCGTGGCCCTCCTCTGGACCTGCTCTAACAGGTCCATGTCTTCCTTATGCTTATGTTCGGTTAGTTCGCCAAAGGCTGGGGGAGACAGCTATTTCACAGATTATTCCTTTAGGTTCTAACTGTAACAACAAGACAGGTCCATTTAAAACCTATCCCAGAATTTAAGCTTAACAGGACTATTTACAGAAAAGCTCTAAGTATCAAAAGGATTGTATTATCTGAAGAATTTAACAGGAACACAGCTCCAGTCAGTATCCCTTTTTGCAATTCCGCTTAATCTTGACTGTATTATGAATTCAGAAAGCAAACCTCACAAACACGGCTGAAAAAAATCACTGCTTTCCTCCCAGATCTGAAACGTGCGCTTTCATTCAATAGGTTCAAAAATGTTTTTGAACCACTTTTGTCTTCCATTAGTATACACTTAGGGAGGCACGACGCTACCTGAGAGCTGACCACGGCTGCTCCTTCAAAACCGGCGTACAGACAATGAGAACAAAAGCACGTTCAAAAGCAGAAGCACATTTCATTATTTACAAGCATTACTCAATGTCGGTACGAGTTGATAAAAAACGAGTAAATCAGGCAACCAAAACCCAGCATATTACTAAGGGGTAAAATCAACCTTTAAAACTTTGATTTTCAGGCCAGGCCCTATTTTGGGGTTGTTAAAAGCAGCCAACCAGCCAGCAGCAGGCTGTGATGTGCGTGGTGACCAACTGCTACTTTCGTTCACCAACATCCATCACACAAATTGATTAAATATAGTCTGCATCAGTCATTTAATATTGGAGAAATAAAGCCATTGTAATGGAATATAGTTTGCAGGATCGATACTTCCTGCTAAGGAAATAAATGCTTTGACAACACCTCGACATCTATTTCTCTCCAGACCCCTGTCCACGTCCTGGTACTCAGGTGGCAGCAGGAAGGCGTTAACCTTGATTTTCAGTGAACCTGAACACCATATAAAACCCAGCTGGGACATCTAAGCCCTGCAAATCCTGTTGCCTGCTTGGGGGGCTCTCGGAGAGAGAAAACACCAGACTAAAACACAGGCAGCTTCGTATGCAAGACAGTCTGGTCTGCACGCCGTGATGGAGCTCGGCACCAGGAAGCCTGCAGGGCAGCGTGTGCACCTGGTCTCCTACATCCCCAGTGCAAAGCATCAGCAGATGCAGATCCTGGGAGCTCTGTGTGAACAGCTGTGCCAGCAGCGATCTTCCCTCTTGAGTTTCCGAGCATGGACCCGAAGGATGTAAAAGGAAGGAGGTGATGGCTTTGTCTCCTCAGTTTATCTGTGGAGTGGCAAAGAGAAGGCAGCATCAGCCACCCAAAGCCTCAGAGCCTGGAGGGAAAGGTAAACGCCTCCTTTCTTTTAAAGAGAGCCTAGCACTACGGAAGAATTATGGTGCCGCAAACATAGGTAACATAACAAAACCCCATAGGCTTATTAAAAAAAATAAAAAATCCCTGTTTTTCACCTTATATGTTCTGTCTTTCTAGTCACAGACTGGAAAACTAGCGTTACGCCCAAACAGAAACAGAGTCCTAAGAGACCAAAGCCGTACAGGAAAAGCACAGGTTCACACCTCAGGGCTTGCTGAGATTGAGCAGGGCAGTGACTGAGCGAACCAGGCCCCTTTGCTCCGTCCCTCTCGCCGGCGGTGGCTGTAGGCAGCCCGCCAGCAGTTTTTCCTCGGACGCTGAGAGCAGCCCTATCGGCCTGTTCCAAGCCGAGCATGAAAAGTTTATCACCAGGTAGTTTTACAGGACGGTAACTCAGGCTCTCTTTCGCAACGTTTCTAACAAGTACAGCAAGCAGAGGCAGTTTCAGGGCAAAAACCTGAGCAGCGAGGGATTTTTGCTTTCCGCGAGGAAATCCCTATTCAAATACATGCTAAAATACAGCTCTCAGAAAGCCCCATGCCATTTCCAGCCACTGTCGGTGTTTGTACCTCCCACAGACAGCACAGCAAGGGGGGAAAATCACCTGGAAGGTGATGCTCTGGTCCCCTCCCGGCCGTATCCTGGGGCGCTGTGCCTCTGTTGGGGCTCGTTTACATGACTCAAGTGATGCAGCTTCACCCGCTGGGGATTAGCCCACAATCTAGCAGATCTCGCTAGCTGGAAGTGCTTTTGGATTTCAGCCTGTGTTTTCTGGGCTCGGTTTTATCCCGTAGTCACACTGCCTGGACCACCCAAAACAGTTCCTCTCCAGACCTGGATATTTATACCCCTTTAGTACAGGGCTGGTAGCTTTACCATCACGCTCTTTCTTCGCGCTCTGCTCTCTCATTCAGACAAACCATTCGTATTTAATTCTTAATATTTTTTCTCATCTCTAATCCATTAATCACTTTTGTTGCAGCTGTCTGAATTCTCTGCAATTTGCCAAAGTCTTTGTGGTAACGGAAGACTCACACACACACACACACATGAACTTTGTATCTCCTAAAACTCTGCCTGATAAAGACGTGGACCAGTACGCACATACACAGAAGCACGCCAGACGTTTTCCAAATTCACTCTTTTTATAGAAAGAGCTTAGCTTCTCTCAGGCAGGAAGTAAAAGACATTTGTCTTTTGAAGTCCCCTAACAGCGGTGGAAAGGTAACACATTGTATTTGTTTCAGATAAGAAACGGGCTCCCAGCTGCTTTCCACTAGTGCTCATTCCGTCTTGCAAAAGCAATGTATTTATTGATGCCTTCCTCTTCCAGGTCTCTAAGGAAGCTCATGTGGAAATTTCATGTTCTGGTTTTCAGAAACCGTTCAACTTGCCTTCAGAAATGGTTCAGTGAGCTGCTTAAGGACACCTTCTACCTGTCCCTCGCGCTCTCCTTCAGCTTCTTTTTTCTCCTTTTTTTCTAAGAAAACTGGGTAGGGAGATAGCTCACAGATATGAATAAGGAAAGATATGAATAAGGAAACCTCATTCACCACTGTCCTTCTCTAGCATTTTGTAAGTTCAGACTGCAGCTGGATGACAAAATACGGCAGAGAAGGATGTGACCCTACCCCTGGGTAAAACTTCTGCCACCCTGATGTGGAATTGCATCCTTGCTCCACCACAGACTGGGGGATGACCTTGGGCAAGTGTATCACTGGTCTCTGTGCAGTAGCCACCTTTTCCCAAAACCGTACAGGCTCTCCTGTACAATGTATACTCTACATGTTAAACCCTTAACACTTTAAAGGCTAAAAGGTAATCAGTGACTACCAACTATTGTGGAAGATGAACTTCCCAGCTATAGTTCGGGGTCAGATATATAATAAGGACCTTGATTTTGCAGACAGATAAATACATGCAACCTCAAGTTCTATTTAATTGCAGCAAGAACAGCAAAAAATGGGGGAAAAGAGCACATGCCACATCCAAATGCACTTTATACTGAAAACTTGTTCACTGCAAGGCAGGGCAGAGGAAAAAAAATCCCTTGCAGGTTGATGCCACTTACCCACAGGCAAGTTCTCTGCTCTAGCAAGATGACTGTGAATATCTAGCATCAGAAGTAATGTCCTAGTAAATGTCCAGGGCAGTTTCATAGCAACAGAGTTGTAAAAAAAATAAATAGAATAGGCAGGCATGCTCAAATAGCCACTGAAAACCTTACTACTTATTTCACTTTCCTAGTCTATTTGTACGCTTACAATATCCAAGAGGCATTTTTATTCAGAAGTTAAAAGAAGTCAACCAAAACTCTTCTTCGCTTGCTCGTTTCATACCAACAAAGCATGTACATGCAAATATCTTGAGCATAAAGAGAAACTCTTAAAGTCATTATGACATTATTTGTACCCTGAAGCGAGTCATAATTTGTATGCACCCTGCCAAGTACTTTCTGTCAAAGCTAAAGTAATTATTAGGAAGTATGAAAGCAGGTGTCACTTCTGGCAAGTTGTAAGATGGCTTTATATTCTCAGTTGCAATAGGATAAAAATGATCCCTAAAAAGAGCATAGCAGGCTATTACTTTACATCCAGTATGTATGTGAAGCATAACAGTTGCCGCTTGTACTTTTTTTTTTCCTCCCTGGTATTTTAATTAAAGATTCAAGCTACTAAAAGACAAAACCTAAAAATATGTGCAAAATCAATCCCATTTTGCATAATTTCTATTTAGTTTCATAACCAACTGTCAAGCCATCTGACCCTCATTTGCATGTGCTATAAGGCAGGCAGCCGAGCTCGCTGCCACCGCAGAGAAACACGTCCCCTGTCCCCGCTCACTCCCACACGCCAACCTCCGGCTCCTCAGAGGAATCTGTGCTGCAGCGCTTCAGGACAGAGGGGACACCGATTGTTATGATTACAGGGCCAAAATGTTCCAACTTGGGTGCCTAAATTTAAACACCAAACTCCATTTTTAGGCATCCGAACAAGCAGCTAGTGTTTCAAAGGTGCTGGGCACCCAACATCTCCTATTTGTTTCTGCCAAACTTGCCAAAAAGAACATCTGCTTTTAATTAATTCTCTGAGAGCTGCAGGTACACGGGACCTTTGAAAACCATCCCGCTTACTTCAGTCCCTAAATATAAATCCAGGTGCCTACCTCTAGGCAGTCGACTTTTAAAATGCTGAAAAAGAATAAAATAGTATTATTAAATACACACACACACAAGTATATATATTACACATACGGATATATCCAAGGCCTTTGGATTCTCGTTCCATACTCGACACATGACGTGATGTAAAAGAAAGCAGATCTGAATTTGTCAGAAAGCAGCATTTCATGCTGCGACTGGAATATGTACATTGCTAACAATTAACATAATTGTAGTAAGGAAATGCATTCAGGGAAACTTTCTTCAAAAGTTGCTCCTCTTCCTTGGATAAGCAACCAACCAAACTAACCCCCAGAGAGTTTAGGGAAACTGAAAATTTACTAGTGTATTTATTATGCAAGTTTATTTTATTTTTCTCTCATTCAGCCAGACACCCACATTCTTGACAGAGTAGAGCTTGAAAAGATTTTTTTTTAATTTAAAAACTACAAACAGAAGAAAAATACAGGCTACCACCTGCCTCTGCAAATCTTTTAAGCGTGCACTTGTGCTTCTGTGAACGATGCAACTGACTAGCCCATAAAGAATAATATTCAAACACAGGAGCAATATCCCACCCTACAACAGGGCACAGGCTCAAAAGGCAACATGACAACACACGTCTGCACGTACGTAAAATGCTGTCCTGAACCAGGGATGCCATGCTGTGAGATGGAGAGAGGCTGATTCATCCCAGGGCTCAGGAAAGAATGCTACCCACTGCGGCAATGGGAAGTCACTGCTGTGGGGCTGCCCTATTTCCATCTGGCACTTGCCAGGTAAGTGCATGCTCCTCTGTGCGTATGTTGTCGATGTGCAAAATCACATCTGTGCTTTGGATTTATAAAAAAACGCACAAGCCAGGCTTACGGTTTACACACTACACGCAGTTAGTTTGTACCTGTGCAGGGCAAAGGCTGGTATTTCCACACCCAAACCCACAGAGTTTCACACACTGCATTAGGGCTCCAACTGAGCCACCAGAGGCACAAAAACCTCAGGACAAATGCAAAAATATTATCACCACTGTTATTACTTCTATTTTCTTTCCTTTTTTTTTTTTTTTTTAAGGCCTCAGATTCCAAGCAGGCAAAACCTTTAGGCCAGAAAAAGAAAAAAAAATATATGCCTGGGGAAATCCAGAAGCTTATTTATGGCAGTTCTACATTAGGTTCATGAAACAACAGGGGATAGACCCAGTCCTGCTACCTCTCCAGGAAGGTCTGGCTCCCACCAGAACCAGGACCGGGACCAAGACCAGGACCAGGACCAGGTCCATGGCCACCCCTGGCCCTGCCCTGCCTGCAGCATCACCAAGAAGCTGCACTTCGCTTCGCCGTGCCACCCATTTCCCTTTGCTGTCATTCCCAAACTTCTCCCACTGCAAGCAGGGAAGGAAAGGCGACGTGGCTGGAGGGAAAGCTGACCCCAGACACAGCAGGGGCTGTGGTACCTGAGTGGTGCACCCAGCAAATGACCCCACTGCCACTACATTCCTCTGGAGCAGGCCAGAAATTACACCACCGCTGGTTTTCCTTTGGCGCTCCCAAACTGAGCAAAAAAAAAAAAAAAAAAGAAGCAGAGCAGAAGGAAAAAGCAGGGAACGTCATTGCATATTTGTTTGTCATAAATTATGCTTGGGAGGGCATCGGGCATAGCAAGCCGTCACTGATCAGAGCTGGTTTTGAGCTTCATGATGAGGGTTAGCTGGACACCTCCTCTCCACCCCCATCCTGACTTCGTCAAAACAGTCTCCTTGTGTTGCTCTGGTTATCTCTTGGAAGGGGAAATGTTTTCCTTTCAGTGCACAGGACAATATAGCCCTTTAAGGCCTAACAGGAAAGTCTCTACCCAAAACAAATGTGCTTCTGGTGAGAAGGCCCGAGGTGCCGAATGCTCAGACGAAGCAGGCGAGCCCACGCGTGTGTGCCTATCTGCTTGGCCCTGCCTCAGAGAGAAAACATGGCAGCGACCCCTGTGCCACGCTGGGATGTGCAAACGCAAACCTGTGTGCTGTGGGGCATGGCAGCTCCTGGCTGTTGTGATTTTGTCTGGGAGAGGGCAGGACCCTGACAAAGTCCCCAGTGGTTTCTTCAGTGGAAATTCAGCTGGTCTCCTGATGGCAAGCGCCCTGCCATGTGAGGCTGGGCCATGGTGCTGGAAGCGAGGGGAATGGCTGGTTGGATCTACCAGCAGCTCTACGGAAAGTGCCACCCCACCAGGCCTGGGGTGAAAACACTGTGCCTTTTGCAGATGGTGAGGTGGCAAGCCTTTACGAAGAAGCGCTGGTGCCTGCAAGTGAAATAACTCCTGCAAGGCTTGAAAGCAGCATGCCCCAGGCCTGTGGAGGAGCACAGCTATCGAGTGCGGCACAAGAAGCTGAAAAGCAGGGGCCTTGTCAAGCCAGCTCAAGAATTGTTTCAGCCTGGCAAAGGAGAGAGCGATATGCAGGAGATTATCCAGACACAGCCCACAAGAAGCCGATTACGAGTATTTCAGAGAAGTGAAGGCACTTCCAAAAAGCTATGCCCCATCAGCTGTGTCAGGACCTGAGGCAGCTGAGGAGGCCCTGCTGCCGGAAGGCATGGCACGCAGACACAACAGCGACGCTGTTTGGGCCGCAAGTGTGAGCAGCCCCCAACCCTCATGCCACAGGCCGCTGCTGAAGGGCCGGCTTCGTGCCACCACGTCCTGCCACACGGCCACGGCCTCGAGAAACAGGCACCCTGCCTGCAGGGAGCCCGAGGAACTGCACTCCATTTCGTGTCGGTGCCGATAGGAAATCGCAGGGGGCTGCCGGCAGAACAAGAATATCTCCCTCACCCAGGGTATGCTGAGGCATGCAGACTAAAATTGCAGGCACAACCCTATTTTCACTGCACCTTACTACCCTGGAAACACTCAGAGCAGCCGCTTTGAAGGGGCTAATCCACCCACTGCAGTATTTCTGGTAATGACTCACAAAATCCCACACAATTCTGATACCATTTTCTTGATAAAACCAGCTGCCGGAGTGAAACTATACATTTGGTTCTGAAAAAAAAAAAAAAGAGAGAAAAAAAAAGAAGAAATAAATAAATAAATAAAAGGCAAAACCCTACTAGTTGTTGCTAGTGAATACGAGGCCAACAAGCATCAGGAGGTAGCAGCACAAGCCGAAGGCTGCACAGACCCTCTGCAGACAGGGGCTGAACACTGGACTCTGCGTCCTGCCACCAATAATTTGTCCTGTTGTACGTTGCAACTCACACAGATGTTCACATAATGTCTTGCATATGAGCAGCAAAAGGAGCATTCATTTCAAGAATGACGTGATTGACTGTGTGGTAAGGATAATAAGGGAAAACTTTCAACATGCGTCCAGTGATACAGCGAAACGAGAAGCCAAACTGTTCCCAGTTGTACTCAGACGGCTTCTGATGAAGTCAGTGACAAAATTCAGACAAGATTTAATAGCGGTCTTTCTTCGTCTTATTTAAAAACCTGAATTAAATTCTACTCAAGCATCTTACGATGAGATTCAGGAGCACAAAACATACCAGAGCATCACAGTGCTCACTCACCACCACAGAACATTAACTGAACTTGCTCTGAAAAAAATGTTTGACTATTTATAGAGAAGCCAAGGGAAAGAAAAAAAAAAAAAAAGATGCTTGCTGAGTTGTTTTTTTTTTTTTTTTGGCAGGCTTCACTTGAAAGCAGCCAAACTCCCTTCTGCTTCTGTAAGGCAAAGGAACAGAGCACTGGGTGTGCTGAGGTCACAGGAAGAGAGCACTTAAGCTTGTGCTTAAATTCGGGACAGCATTGTACCAGGTGTTTGGTCCTACAGCTACCAAATTCCTGCCTAAGTACTGCCTTAGAAGAAATTCCGTTTAAATACTGCCTTAAAGAGGGATGCTTTGCTGAGGCTGTTCTTGAGCGGTCCTTGTAGGACTCCAACCCAAAGCCTACTGTGGATTAGTGCCTGACATTTTGCTCACTCTGAGGGATGCAGGACCAAGGCATGGGACAGAACACCCAGCACCTTGTTCAAGTGCTCTGCACCCCGTGGGATGGAGCGGTCCTGCAGTGCCGGCAGGCTTTCTGCATGAGGGCTTGGGAAGGGATGCTGGAGTAAATTCACCCTTGTGACAAGGAAAGCACATACTGAAATTTGCATTTGGACCACTTTCACAGTAGAAAAGAAAACAAATTTGGGTTGAAATAGCTGGCTTGCAGGAACATGTAGCATGTGAATGCCAATAACCTCTAACTCAATGATCTATTTTTATTTGATGATTTCAACTTAAAATGCTGAATGAATTCCTGAAGAAACAAAACGTACACGAGAAAAACGCAGGTAAAGTAATTTCAGAGGTTCCAGCAACACTTAAAAAGCATACGTGTCTCTCAAAAATAACACAGATTGTAAAGGGCTCCGAGAGCGAGTTCCCACGTCATCCTCCCTATAATAGAATTACTATCACCAGACACGAGCATGCTTCCACCTTCCCTCTCAGCTGGGCAAAAGAACAAGTTTGAAGAGCTTCCACTGGTTCAATGAACTCAAAGACTGCGAAACTGCACTGTCAGCTGGTTGTAACATGTCACCTCCAGTCTGTTGCTCGACTGATCTGAGCACCCAGAGCACAAGAACTCTGTGCTGTCTCCTTGTCCTGATGTTTTCTAAACCAAAGAGTAAAAGTCAACGCAAGACGGCAGAAGGCAGTCACTTTGGAAAGTTGAGCAGCATCACGAAGCAAAACTGCTAACCTTATTTTGGCAAGGTGAAAGATTTGTATAACACTTTTCCCTCCTACTAAATGTATTTACTCTAAAAAATCGATTTCCTCTGTCGCTATTTATTGCTGCACGTTGCTCAGTGGTTCTGAGAAACTGCACGGAAAATCGCAGTGTTACACTTGTTAAATTGACCCTACAGGGCCATACCACCAGTACGTGCATCATCCCAAGAGGCAAGTCTGCCAAAGTCATGCTGTGCATATCATCACTAAACCCAAGAGAAAATGCAAATTTGGCTGTATCATAGCTTATTTGCATAGCTTTCCATTGGTTTTGTACAACCTTTTCACAAAATGCCAATTTACTTCCTTTTCCTACAGCTTACTGCCAGTGTGAGATATTTACAGCTTTTATACAAGGCAGATTGAGCAGTTAAAACATTAGAAGACATAATTAAATGCATTTTGGAAATAGAACATAGCCTTTGAGATGATGACACAAGGCACAGGACTTTGGGACACAGAAATACCAAGGCCCCTTTGCAAAGGTGCAGAACCCTCTCTCTCACACGCTCGAGAGCCGCACAGCTTTTTCTATTTTTTATCTGATCTGCAAAAGCAGAAATATTTGCTTGCAAACTATGAAGGGCCTGAATCCAGTTACTGAGTACACATTTCACTCACATTGATATCAGAATGGATGGCTGCCAGTTCAGTGTCTTGGCTGGCGTTCAAGCACGCTGATTGCTGAGCCTCCTTGGATTCTGAGCTCACGATTTCAAAAAAAAAAACTAAAGAAAAAAAATCCCTGAACACAAAAAAAAAACCTCCACAAACATTTCTGAGATGCTACTGGGCTAATTTCCCCCCTCTCCTCCATTGTAAGTTCATTCTCTGGAAATGAACATGTACAAGCAGTGTCCTCTGTCAAGGCAAGCAGCTAGGGAGTTTGGGCTTTTTCTGCAGGGCTACGATACAATAAACGGCAGGTTTCTCCTGGCCAAGCCATTTCCACACGTGTAACAGGACCAGCCTTCATTCAAGTCAGCAACGGTGGCAGAGACCTGTTTATACTTTTATATCTTAACTTGAAATTAAAAAAAAAAAAAAAAAGAAAAAGAAGAAATAAATGCTTAAAACGTTCTGAGACTTCTGTCAACGCCGGGTGAGGGAGCACAGAGCGACCGTTTGCCTTACACAAACCCTTTTTTCCTTCCTTTTTCCTCACTACTAACGACCAAGTGTCAGCAGATTCAAAGGCAAGCCAAGAGCCCCTTGAAGCCACCCTGCTCCCAAACGCCTGCTCTTGGAGCGCGCTGCAAAGCGCTGGCACAGCGTGCAACCCCTGCTCTCCGGCGTGGCAGCAGATGCTGTGGATCAGGCCGCTCAGACGCTGCAGTTGAGCCTGACAGGTGTTTGTTAACAGCCTCTACGATGCATTTGGGAAGGGCAGCCCGGGAGCGTAACGTGTTTTACTGTGACAGTTTAATAAGCCGAGCGCAGGCAGTGCAGTGCCTTATTTTCTACGACTCCGAATGGAAGTCGCTAAGATCTGGACTGCACGGTGGCGATACACATGCAGCCCAAACCATGGCAGGGGTCGGCACACACTCACACAGCACCTCCAAAACTGGTGGGCAGCTGGACCTGCTCCTGCCGGGTCCGTCTGGGAACCTCTCCGCTCTTGGCAGGCTCCGTCCTCTGGGTATTGCCACCGCTCGGTGAAATCAGGTACACCTAGTCAACGGTAATTGCCTGGGCTAATTATTAGAAAATTCAATTTATGCTAATCTGCCTGCGGGGAGGGGAGCATAAAATTAACTTGACACATTTATTTAACTTTTTACAGTGTTATTATTGTTACTTAAAATTTATGACAGCATTGTGCCCAGAGGCCTCAGCCAGGATAAGGATCCCAGTGTGCTCGGGATCCCACCGTGCACGCACGACTGTCCTCCCAGCCGAATTTCGAGGCAAAAGCCCTGTCCCTGCAAACTTTCAGGGAAGCGCTCCCCAGAGACTGGGAGCAAGGCCACAGAAATTAAAAGCCCATTAGTCTTACCAAAGTGAAGCAGGGGCATTCAGCCACCGCATCCTAACACACTGGCAGCTCACACCAAAAAATCTCTTATTTGGGAAGAAAGTGACATTTCAATCACTTTTGGTTTTATCATTAAATACAGAGACATAAACAACCCCTCCTATCTAACGTTGCCTTTTCTTGCTCCTATTTTACAAACAGGACCGTCATCATCCAGTAAGTGCAAAAACATGCAGGGAGAGATCCTGGCTCCAGGAAAGAGAGATCTGTGTCACTAACTAAATTGGTGAATTGTCAGAATCTCACCTTTCAGTTTATACGCACGATGTGTAACGATTCAGTTTTTCCTTGTAGTGAACTTTAAAGGATATTTGCCTGAGCAAAGTAGCTGACAGTTCCACCTGCCTTCATTTCTGGACATACAAATGCCAAGCATTAAAGGTCAGCATTTGGGCGAACATAACTGCTCACCACCCTTGGATAAGTTGGTGTTTTTACCTATATCCATGTACGCTTTTTCAGACATAACCTAATTAAACAATTGCATTGGTCAGATGATATTATCAATATTATATCGATCAATATGCTAGATTTAAGTATTTTAAAATATTTAATCAGAAGTAGGGAAAACAGGATCTTTTATGAGTTAGGGCCTTAAAATTAAACTCTCCCTAGTATGGCTGTGCTGACATGAGACATGCGAAAGAGTGAAGAAGAAAGTGCTGAGAAAAGGAATGATCCTCTGGGAGTCACTGGAAGACTGTCAGAATTAGGAGAATATCAGAAGTAGAAGACCATCTCTCCCCCTGGCTCTTCACTGATGTTTTAGGAAAGAACAATCCATCCATACGCTCTTCGTGTTTGCTGAGGCTAGAGGGCAACACCCAAACGTCAGCATGGTCTAACTTTCGAGAAGCTTGAGAGGCTCCTCACTTCTGGGCAGGTGAGGTGTCAGCAACACATCCCACACCCTTTTCTTCCCCCACCACAAGAAGAGATGAGATTAGCCCATACAAGTAGAGAAAACATGGAAACACCAGAAAAATACTCACTTGAGTGGGCTGTGCTAACAATCTCATGTCAGCAGAGCAGTTCAGGAGGGGTGAAGGCAAACTCACATTTAAGGCTGCTCCTCCACAGCTGACTTGCCTCTCTGTGCCCAAACACCACAAAGATCTTGGAACAGATTTAAACCCCAAACTCACACAGTGCTACAGCAGGTGGAGTAAGAACTTCTCCAGAACTGCAGGGTTTTATTTGAAAATTCAAGTTGGGGTAATGTCTTCTGCTATCCTTCCATGTTCCTCCGCTGCTCTTTGTGCTGCAGTTCAGCGGAGCTGTTTCAAGGTCCTGTTAAGTATGTCAAGCCTTTTACATGCAAGTGCATCTTTGCAGCACAAAATGAAACGGATGAAAGAAAAAGAAACCATCTTTTAGCCACACACAAGTTCTGTGTATTTTGCATATCGCTCCTAACACACACTGGCAGCCCACACCAAAAAGGCTCCTGTTTTGGAAGAAAGTGACATTTGAGTCACTTTTGTTTTTATCATTAGATATGAAGACATCAAACATCACCTCCTGTCTCATGCCTTCTTTTCTTGCTTCTACCTTATGAACAGGGCACATGTTTCTGTGGTCCTTTAGAGCACTATTTGTTTGACTCAGCACCGTGACATTTTTTGGTGCCTTCAGATCATCCTGTAACTGCTGGAGCGTGTAAGACGCCACCCGAGGCTCCACTGCACTGCCATCCTCGCAGGATGTAGTACTGCTCCTGTCTTGAACTCAGGACAAGAGCACGAGGAACAGGCCCACGGCACAACGCTTCTGCTGCCAGCAGAAAAGGCTGGCTTTGCTTGCTGTTACCCACCCCCTTTCCACCCCACCACCTTCTGGTGAAGAAGAGGCCTCTCAGTTACCTGGCTTTTGCCCTTTGGGCCATGCTTTACTCATGCTAGTCCCATGAGTGAGCTACCCTTGGTTAGATTATGCAGTCAGATGAACTCAGAAGGGGGAATTCGGTCCTCTAAACCTTTCAGTCCCTTTACACAGTTGGCTCCATCCTTCTTAATTCCCCCAAGAGCAACAACATCCATTCTTTGACAACAAGCCTTTATCAGGCTTTAAAAAAAACAAAAATCAAACTAACCTGCTTACTTCAAAGTCATGCTCTCACAATTTTAGCTGGCACATCATGAACAAAATGGTCTAGAACTAACCTCAAACAGTCATCTGGAGAAAAACAACATATTTTCCCATGTCATCACCACTATAGCACATACTAACCACAACTATTCAGCCTGTCAATTTTCAGTTTATATTATGATAACTTTACCTAAAAGCCTTTCGTGGTTCAAAAACAGCAAGTGCAATGCCAAGGAAACATTTGCTGAACTGACGAGGATGGCAGCGCTGGTGTCAGGAATAAGCTTTCTGTAGAGCAGGAAGCAAAGTAAAAACAGATTTCACTGGGGAGAAAGGACTTATCAGAAATTCCCTTAAACACTACTTCAGGCTGCTTTAATCCCAAGTAATCGCAATAGATTGGGAAGAAGGAATCTTAATTTGGTCCTTGGGTTGTGAATCTTCCACAAAAATCTACAAGAACTGTGGTGGAGAGGAAAAGGAACACATTAATCTTTTTGAATTGCATTTGCATCTCTATTTCCATACACAGGAAGGTTTTTTCATGTCCACTGAGCATCTAAGAGAGGGAAAAAAACAGAGCTTCATGTGGGTCTGGTCAGAAAACTATCTGACAGGCTCAAAAGCAATGCATTTTTAAAAGGTCTTTAGCAAATACACTTCTAGCCATGTAATCCCCATGATTCACAAGGAACCAAGCATTATATAGTCTTCAGTTACTTTTCCCATTTTAAGGAGGACAAAGGCAAACCTCTCATTAACGGAGCACTGTGGCTCAAACTCTATGCTTAAAACCCCAGACTTCGACAATCGTACACCCACACTCAAGCTTGAGAAATACTCTCATGCTACTCTGCTGCTTTGTGTCATCACCCCAGGAGCAAACAAGAAGTCACTGCACCACTACCTAGTGATCTGGGGCAAGAAGAAGATGGTTGTGACTGCAAAAAAGTGAGCTGGATGCTTAGGTAGGAACAGCAAACCAAGCAGGAAAAAACAAAACAAAACAAAACAAAAAAAACACACCACGCTTCGACAAATCTATGAAAACACTCTGCAACCTACAGTACTAGTCTGTACCGATCTGCCCGAGGTCGGGTCACAGTGGTACCATGCAGTTTCCACATAAGTTCATTGGTAGCTTTCCTTTTGTGGGCTGCAAGAGCAATCGGAACCACTCTGCTCTGACTGCATCTTCCCTGGCCCTTCTCCTCCGAAGGGCATACTAGAAGCTTCCAGCAGAGAAGATTTCAAATCTGATACTGCACCTTCTTAAATCTCTTCCTGAGAACGCCAGAGACTTTCTAAGGGGCAGCTTAGACACACCAGGGCAGTTTTACTCCTGTGGACGAAGGGGAATCCATGTCCCCTTCTTGGTTTTGGTGGGAAACACACTGAAGGCGACTCGCTGTCCCCTAGGACAGCTGATTTCAACACTGGCTGGACTGTAAAGGGCTGCTCTGAGGCCAGGTGTTGCTCCCCCTCCCCACTTTTTATGAATTAGGAAGGTTGTGTGTTCCTACACACGTTCTCTCTGGGCAGATCTTCAGCCTGCAAGGATGGAGGAGATAGCATGAAAGAGGCAAGGATGGAGAAAATTGGGCAGAAGCCCTGCAGCTAAGCCTGTGTTTATTTCAGAAGTGATGACTGGTTATCCTACTGCAGCGCCCCACACCCCAGACTTACAAAGTCTGAGACACAAGTTTGAGCAGATCTTCCATGATCTCACGGTGAGTGTGTGATCGACCGCATCCAGCGCTCCCAAAACACACAGCTGTGCTGCTCCGCTGCTCTGACAGCGATTTATGTCAGTGAACGAACTGCTGCAAATGCGCCCTGAGCTCCCACTCCAGATGCCAAAGCCATGCTCTGCACAAAGCCCGGACTGTGTGGTGCCCGGGCACAGCTTGCTATTAGCTGGATTTTTCCCCCATCTCATGGAAGTTTTAAGGGAGCCACTAAGAGAAAAGCAGGAGCACTGTACGCTGTGTCCAACTGCTCAATAAACTAACCTCAATTTTTTTAAGTAAGTATTGCAACTCAGCAGTTCTACTATGGGATCCCAGAAAGCATGAGACATTCTTAATTTAGCACGAACAACTGCATACTATGTCAACTACTGAAAATCTCCGTGTACAGCAGAAAATGTTTTGAGTCAACAGAATGAAAAGCAAAGCAAGGCTGCTTGGATTTTTTTTTTTTTGATTTTACAACATGTTTGACATTCTCAAGAAGAGATTTAAGGAGATGTAGTATCAGATTTGAAATCTTACTTCTCTGCTTGAAGCTTCCATTACTTTCAGACTGTGTAGTATGCTTTGGTTTGATTTTTTTTTTTTTCAATATGAAAAACATGCTTTACAGCTGAGGCTTCATCAGTTTCACAGTACTTAAACGTATGCCTAACTTTAAATCAGTGAAGCCTGCTGAAATCAGAAAGGGGGTGCTAAAAAGCAAAATATGTCCTGAAGTGTTGTCCTGAATAGGAATGAGACTTAAAAATGCGATTAGGTGTCTCTAAAATAGGTCTTCTGTGTCTAATAACAAACAGAGATCACAACATAACCTTGTGTATCAAAGGGTAAGAAAAGCTTTGTGTCTTGGAGAGAATGACTGAGCAGAGAAAAACTGTAAGCCTCTGGGCATAAGATTTGATTGTTTTATTAGAAAGAACATTAACACATAGAGGCCAAGGATAAAGACGAAGCTCAAAAGGAATGAGTCAGGGAAGCTGTTCCAGATGGCAGAGCCATGTGGGATGTGACTCCACCATCTACTGTGGAAATAAAAAAGGAAGAAATGAAAACTTAGTGTTGAGAGAGCATATCGGGCTGAAAGGAAAATGAGAAAGCAAGCTGAGTAGTAGAAGGAAATGAAAGGCAGAGTGATGAAATGAGGCCTTCAGAAATTTTCAAGTGGAGCAACACAACTTCAATCAGCCAGCACAAAAAGGTTCATTTGCTTTGCTTTAGACAACCATAAGCAGCTCCAAGTTTTGATGCCTGTCCACAGCATATTCACTCTCCTCTGGACAAGACATGGGCTTCGACATACCACTTGGACAGCTTCTCAGGAGACTTCCAGTGTAGATGACCTGCAGTACCCCATCAGTGCTGTTGCTATGTCCCAACAACTTGAGTGGGACGGAATTATGACAGATGGTGTCTTGGGCAGTGTAAGACTAATGGGAAATTTTAAAAAGTGGAAATTAGGCTGAGGATGATACAGAAGTTATTAACAACTATGTAAGGGAAGTAAAAGAAGCTATGAGGTGTGGATGCTTGAGACTTCATAGGGCAAAACGCTTAAAAAGGCACTGCAGGGAACTGTCCTGTTTTGTCAGGAAAATGGACAGCATGATCTATATTAGCAAGTCTTCTGCACCTCTTATTTAATGCAAACAGGAGGTACATGAATATAAAACAAAAACACACACAGGCATTACGGGAACTCTCTGGTTTGGAGTCTTTTCATTACCATCTATGTATTTAAAAGGCTAGCCAAAATGGACCTTGACCAAGACTACAAACCTAATGCCATAATAGTAATAAGTTTGATATGAGAGATTCTTATTAAAATTGCAAAGTACACATCACGCATATAAATAATTTCTAGAAAATAATTTCAGAGACACATCTGCTCTTGCCTTTTGGTATCAAATGCTTGACCTAAGGTCTACAAATTCAATAAAAAGACTGAAGAGATTTCAAAGCTGACTACAGGGTAAAGAATTTTTCTATGACTGGTGTTTTTAAGTCATGTTCCTTTACAGTCGTGACTCCTCCTCTCTGGAAGAACTTCAAACTGACCTATACTAACATATTTGAAAACAACTGACCTGAAGGTAATTCAGGAGTCTTGGTCTTCGTACAATTACTTCCATAGAAACCACAGAGCCTGTGGTCAGTTGGCTATTTGTTTACTTGTCCCTTGCTCCCAGTGAAAGGGTGCTTACTCTAATACTCCCCCCCCCTTTTTTTTAAAAGTAAATTCAATTCACACATCAGTTCTCTCCTGCAAAGTTTAAAATCACTCTTCCAAGACACAAGATGAATCTGACCACTTTAAACTATGTTGGCTTTATCTGGGCACATAAATGAGACATCTAACTGTTTCAGCCACGTACGTCAGCAAGCTAGACACAAAGTAGTGCGAAAAACCAGGCTGCAACTCTTGCATATCTTTCATGCTTGTTCTTTCAGCCTTGAGGATGTTTTCTTGGTTAGTCAACTTTAAAACCACCTATTGTATATACAGCACTTTTTAAAAACAGCACTCAAGTGTACAAGATAAACATGTGCTCCTACTGAGTTACTAAACATGAGATAATAAATTTGCATCCCTGTAATTACTACTGCTACCGTGTAACTGCCTTCAATGTACAGAGCAATACAAAACAGGAGACCCATGCCAAGGAAGCAAGAGGCCCTGTGCAGAAAAAGGCCAGCGCTCTGGAAACACAAACAGAGCTGTGCAAGAAAGAAACTCAGCAGTCACCGAAAACGGTTTCTGCCAGACGTTAAATTTGTGTATCCAGGATAAGGAGGGAAGTTTCTTCATACGAGTGGGAAGGCTCTCCCACTCGGAATACACGGGGAGAAGCCCCAAAGTTGCAGGGAAAGGAAAAGGCTCTAAATTTGCATTTACTGCACAAGTAAAACGTGAGTAGCATGGAGGGGAAGGGAAGAGCCGGAGAGCTTTGCCAAAGCTGCCAGGAAAGATGCAAAGCTCCTTGCAGATGCTCTGTGCAAAAAGAGAGTGAAAACATTCGAGAGGATGAGGGAGGCATGTTCAGGGCAGCCAGGAACAAAGCCACCCCCAGCATTTCCAATAGCAAATTGAGTTGGAGCCTTTCTAGTAACACAGGCTGTGCCACTGGAAAGCAAAAAGTGCACTTGTTTCCTACAGATTTGTGGTCCATGCCCCTGCACCCCTCCACGCTCACCCCCCTCTGCTCTGTCTTCCCTCTGGCAGCCTCCAGCAGCTTTGAGACTTCTACTCCCTGCTGGATTTGGTGGGAACCAGCCAAAAGGCTGTGTTAGGGAGGGAATGGGGACAGACAGACATCATCACCAGCACACACAGCTCAGTTCCTTGGAATCCTGGCTAAAAAGCACCCCGGCTCTGAAGCAGAAATACTCATGAAAAGATTTCATAACACCTTACCAAGGAGCGATATCAGTATCATTATCTCCACTTTATGGCTGAAGCACTGACTGGTCATGACATGCCTCAAGTCACCCATCAGACAGCTTTTACTTCTGGCTCTGCCAACTGTTTCCCTGTTCCAAGCTGGTGCCCCACAGTGGAGCCATCCCAAACCACAGGCTGCAAGAGAAGGGAGCTGCAGGAGTCAGTATGTGAGTATCTAAATGCTCTTTGCAGACAGGAAGGGAAGGAAATAATGTTAAAGGTATGATAGAAACCGAGAAACCAAGAAATGTATTCTAAAAGGCAATACCTGCCTCCAGCACGTTCAACGCACTAGGTGTTGTAGATGCACTTCACGAAAAGGCAATATAGGACAAGACTAACTTCAATTACCAAAGAGCACAGAAGTGATTGCTTAAAGTAAGAAACAAGCCAGAACCAAAACAGAAACCCCAAAAATCTGAGCGAGGGCGATGGTGGGATCTGAACGCTAGCTTTCTGATTTGACGTCTACCATACCTGTATCATGATCCAAGCTGAACGGTTTGATCCAAACACCATCAGACCTTAGCCTGAATTAAATTTTAGCTTTACACACTCTTCTCAAAAACCTGGAGAACCCACTCTAAGAGACCCATCATGTTTCTATTGCCATGCTTAGCACTATTTGACCAAATCTTACCAAGGCAAGTTTTTTACTCTTTTTCTTTATTCCTATTGGGTGTGAAAAGGATAAAGTATTCAGTCAGGAATCATTTAAATGATCCCTTACCTAAGAAAACAATGATCAGTGGAAAGCAATTTCCCTTGCCTTATCCCTTAGGTTTCAAATTTTTCATATCAGAATAGTTTCTTACCAAGGGAAGAATGTTTCTATCTTTATTAAGTTGAACCTAAAGAAAAATAGAAAGAAGACAGGAATTACCGAATTTACTTTTTAATATCATAAATTCTATGAAAAAGCAGCATGAATTGCCATTTTATTTCCCTGTAATTAAGAATTGCATACTCCTCCCTTGTACCTCTTCCTTTCTGTTTTCAGGTAAAGATCAAGGGTATAATTTCTCCCATGCTCCGCCATAAAAGAGAAGGCAGGTAATGAGGCCTTCGTCTAACGTGGTGAGACTTGACCACTGCCATCAGCCTCCTACCTGCTCCCAACGAGTTTGACATCAGGGCGGTAGAAATGCCTCAGCCTGGCTAACATATGCTCTCCCACACTGTTTTGAGACTGATGGTCCACACAGATAATTACATCTGTATTGACAAACACTGTCTGAGATCAAAGTCATTGCAGCGCTTGGTTTGAGCTGTTGCATTGCTACCACTGTAAGTTACTGTATTCATGCAACATCAAAAAAAACCCACACCATATGGTGATGCCATGACATGGCGTTGCCATCATTTTGTGACTTCCCTCATCAAGGTATCAAATTGTCCTTCCTGGTACTCCTTTGAACTACTATAAAATAAATCGAGTGAAAGCATGTTATCAGAGAGGAAGGCCTTTCAAGAGCACGGTGGTTTGATACATGAGGATGCTCCCTCAAGTGAGTGCTCCTCTCACTTTGTTGCAAGCATGATCACACAGTGGGCTTAGGTAGGCTGGATGAAAGCCACCTGTAGCATCTTCAAGGGTCAAATACTGTTCAGATAAGGCACTCGTCTGATTAAGATCTACGAGAAAGCCTCCTACAGTCTCCGTTCCAGTAGGACAGTTTACAGACAAACAATCATCATCCACAACTCCTCGTCCCCCACACCAGATTTGCCAAAGCAAAAACAGAAAGACAAAAAAAAACACAGAAGCAAGAAGAGATGCTTTAATCACGACCAATCTTTTCTATACCCAAGCACTTGGGTTTTCCAATGAGATACAGGCACTGTGACTGAACTCATGAGAGTGCAATTTCAGTTTCAGCTACACTGATACCAGCTTTGCACAGCTACAATCAGATAGCTTTGTCTGCAACATTTTGAAGTCCTGAAGGAACGTTTAAAGAGAAATACCTTCACTGAGCCTTAAATGTTTCATGCCATAAGCCTTAAAATAACAACCATAATGTAATTAAGGAGCATCTACCCTGCTTACATTCACTTTCCTGAAGGAATAATAGCCACTGCTTTACACGTTACCTTTAGCACTGGCCTCATCAGACAACAGGCTTTGTGTTGGTATGGTGGTTTCCCTCTCTGACCACGGATAAACACCGCTCTCCGTTGCTTCGAGGCTCCAGCCCAGACATGCCAGGCAGCTTTACGAGCATGCACAGGTCAACAAGAAGGCTCAGGGCTCAAGTTTGTAACCAAAAAATCAGCTATTGTATGCCCCACCGGGGCCAGGGGTTGCAAACAAACGCTGGGATTCTTCCTCTTCCACCAGCAGCCCGGTGAACTTTCATCTGCAACTCTCTGCTTCCAATCCCAATGCTGCTGTTAAAGTTATCAGAGCTCTCCCCGCTCCTTTCAGGCCATCCTTGAGCACTTAGTGGGCGCACCTGGGAGCGATGGGAGATCTGGGAGTGAACTGGAAGCTGCCAGTCCCAACCTGACCGCAGAGCAACGCTAAACCTGCACTTCTGACCGAGTGTTCCTGTTAAGGTGCTCCGTCCAGGCTGCTGTTAGGCAGCTCGAGTGGAACGAGTAACAGGTATTCAACATGTAAAATCTGTGAAATATTTGCATTACAGAGAAAAATTATCCACGTATTATTATTTTGGTGCGTGGTTTATACTAAGGAGGCTTCCTCTAGAGACCGAGCAGTAGAGCTGTCTGAAGCTAGCCCGTCTTATTCACGCGCTGGGGGTGCAGAGCCAGCAGCCCTCCCCTCGAGAGAACAAAACACGTCCTCCCAGCATTAGATGCACCGAGCCAGTGTTTACATAGGGAGCTGCTAATAACCAGACCCGGGAATTCCAGCACAGGAGCTTTATATTTATTACTATTTTACATTACTACTGAGTGTGCCAAGTTCGGGCACTTTAAGTTATGAGGGCTGCTATCGCACGCTACTTTATCAGCCTTTCACACAACTGTGTGACTGAAGCATCTCGATAAGAATGTCTAAAATGTCTGCTATGTTTTAAAACAGCAAACCCTTCCTTTTCTGTTCTGACCCAGCCATTTCAGTCAACAAAGCTCCTTCCACTCTTTCAAAACACTTTCTACTCACTTAATGGCTGTGATCGTACTGACTGTCTCGGAAACTGCTAGTCCCAAAAATAATGCAGCACAGCTATTTATTCATGCTGGTGGCTTGACGTGATATTTTGAGGACTACCATTTCGCAATATGGAATGAAACATGGACATCCATCTTATGACAAGGGCTCTAACTATCACACGTCAGCCTTCATACACAGAACATTAATGCACTTTTAAGTGAAGAAAATTGTGAAACTGTGCAACTACAACAAACAACTTGCCAAAACCGGCATATGTTTTTGCACTTGGTTTTACATTCTCGGACTCGCTAAGATCAATATATGCATAGACACGCATGTGTGCATGTGTGTATACATATCCATTCATCCCTGCATTTCTCAGGAAGGTGCTAGTCAGAGGAAGAGCGGTCAGGACTGGAAATGCCATTTTTAATACAATGAGCAAAACTAGTTTTATTTCTTGTCATTCTGTTTGTGTTTGTTTGTTTTTAAGTTTTTTATTGGTCTGGTTTGGTTTCTTTTAAAAGAGCTCAAAAATGTTCCAGCATTAACTTCTAAAACCTGGCTTCTGTAAGGCCACTCCATGCCTTTAAAACAAAATTTGACTGCAAACCTACCTATATTGTAATAGCTACCATTGGAATTGAACGTTAAAAAACCACATTGTGAAAGCTACCTATCCCTGCACTCACTTCATTCTGCAGGAATTCCACTTGGGAAGGACAAAGAAGGGAGAGGTGGAGTGGGGAATGCACAGCTAATTAGCGAGGTTTCACAATCTAATTTAACCTGCCAACCCATTCTTCTGCCACTCTCGCACATGTAAATAGGATGAAAAGCAGAAGGTCTGAGTTCTTTGCACTGTTATTCCCCAATTCCACCATTTCTGATTGTCTACCTGGGTACTTCTGTCCCCTCAGCAGCCTTTCGTCTCCCGTGGAGCTCGACACCACCACATCCACAGCCAGGCAAGTTGTTCACTCGCAGCAAGATGAGCAGGAGCTGATGACACTTAGCAACACGTGTTCTTTTGGGAGCACGGAGGCTACAAGCAGCTCAGAATCTTCCCTGAAGCCAAGTGCATTCACTGCAGTCCCCAGCGAGTCACCCAAGGCTGAGTGATCCTTGAGAGCACGTATAATGAAGCTCTGGGATACACCTCATGGTACCAGACTCGTGGGCTCGTGCTGAGTGGGCTCAGACATTTTCAGGGAGACGTTGCAGGGCAGGGCTGTGCAGACACACTCCTTTGACTCTCACCAGCAGAAAACCAGTGTCAGGCAGCACCCTGCTCCGTCTAATTAGCATAATCAGGGAAGATGTAAGGGGAGAAGCAGCACTAATTAGCCTGAGCAAAGCACCTTGTCAGCTTGGGAATCTCTGCACAGGGCTCATGATGCATAACTCGATGTACCCGTTGTGACTGGGCCTTTCGTGCTCCCTGCAGTCAGCAGCTATTTCACTGTGGCCAAGAACTAGGCGCTGTCGAAGCAGCGTGCCTTGCCAGCTGAGAGCAGCGTGGGGCAATTCCTCAGTCCTTCAGGCCTTTTTTTTTTTTTGAAGCAAAGATCTGCAGGAGTCTTGCAGCTCGATGTGTGATGCTTCTGCGTTGCACGTGCTTACGTAGGTAACTCGACAGTCTTCCTTGGCATAGTCTTTTTTGAGAGAGGGGGATCCTATTCATGTATTTTTTTTTAATTTAATTCTATGGCATTATATGTACTTAGAGGGTAGGAACATGTTGCTACACAATCCTTTCACTACTTCACTGTGCCTTTCCCGTCTCAAAATACTCTCCAGATGGAAGGAGTTTATTTGTAAGTAGGAAAGCATAAGGCTGACTGAAGAAAAGTGATAATTACATTAGAATAATAATAACAACAACAAAACCTGGAGCTAATGAAGACTGCCTGCTTCATTTAATTTAAGAAGAGGCTTCGCCCTGTAATGAAGACACATGAAGCTCTGCAGCTCATTCACCCTTTCTCCAAATGTCATCAGGAGCAGTAGGGCTGCTCACTAAGCCAAATCCCTCCAGTTGAACTGGTTTGACTGGTCAATGACAACAAGAAGGAAACGCTTGTACTTTTATCTCCTCGATCACTCTGCAGGCTATCCCTCGGGTTGAATAAAGACAGTTATACTAACGTGTTAATGGATCTAGCAGAAGTAAAAAGCAGCCTGGTGATTCCCACTGTGGATCTAACGGGTATGTCTGAACTCAGCAGTAGGTTCGGAGGACCTCTCCCGCCTCAAACAGCAGCGGTACATGGCACAGACTGAGTGACAAAGGGATATCATTTTGCCTTTTTTTTTTCCTCACAGAAAGCTGACTTTAACAAAGTCACTTGCAGTGCATGCTTTTACAAGAAAACAACCAACACTCATTTCGAAAAATCCAAAATAGACCCAAAACACGTGAGCTGCACACCTGAGAAGTGTTAGCTCCTCAGTGCTCTTCCTGTTGCTCTACCCAGTGTCAAACTGCCTTTTACTGCACTGGAGGTCCGTGTTACCTGGAGTCTCTTTTTTTTAAACTATGAGCATCAGCAATGCTAAGTCAGGCTGCTGAGAAGAGAGGTTTGACCTGCTAGAGAGACGAGCTCCTGGCAGATGAAGGCTTAAAGCCCAGTTTGCCCGCTGCCTCCATTATGCTGGTCTCTCCTCTGCAAGGAATCTCCGTAGCTCTGGACAAGCGTCCACTCGTCAGGGAAGCCAAACCCCGTTTTGCTCAGCTTCTTTCAGCTGTCAGAGCTTTTGTAATGCTTTAGCAGGACTTAGTGCACTCCAGAAGTTGGAAGTGAGACAAAGAGAATTTATAAACCACCACCCCAAGTCTGACTGAAGGTTACCAGCCCCAGAAAGCCACAAACAACCTTCCTCTCCTCATCTAACACAACCTTCAATCCCCAAACCGATTTCTCCTATCGCTACTGAGTACGCTAAACTTGATTTGCCATAGCAGGGAGGGTTTCTTTATTATTTAAAGAGCTGACAGGAAAATCCACTAGAAATAAAAAAAAAAAAAAGACTACAGCGCCTCAGGTTTCATTAGCCTGTCCCTAGTTCTGACACCTCAACAGGGAAAGAAGCTCAGAGCAACCCTGGCAACCTGCTTCTTTATCTTCCTCTTGACCTTTGTGCCATCAGGTGCCTCTGAAACATCGATCCGTGCCTGTGGCTGGAAGCGCCAATGCTGATTAACAACCAGAAACATAAAGCTCACTGAAAAGGAACACAGATAGCATCAACGTTGCCAGTTTCTCTAAGAGTATCTAATATTCCTTCCCAACATAAGCATCCAGGGTCAAGGTGCCTGGCAGGCTGCAAACAAACCTGGAATAAATACGAATGAGCAAGTTGTGCAGGATAGTGTTCTGCTATGGGAGGGGGGGCTCGTGATCCCTTTAAATTAACCTACCAGTTTACAGCAGCCTTTCCTTTTAAACAGGCACTCCAAACAGCAAATGGAACAAAAAAAAAAAAAAACACCACAAAACCCTCCCTTCTAGAAGAGCTTAATTTATGTTCTCTTCCTGCTGCTGCCACCAACGTTATTAGCACTGAGAGGAGCATCAGCAGGCTACTAGATACCGCTGGGGTCATTGTGGGCGCAGAAAAACAGCTCACTAACACAGCAGCACAAAAAAAAAAAGAAAAAAGCAGCAGTGAAGCAGAAGAACAGTAAAAGAAAAATTCTGGCAGCCACGGGACACCTGTGTTTTGGTCAGCTGCACCCCAGACACCACCTGCAAATCCCCGAGCAGCTCTCATGCCATGCTATCATCCCCATTCGCTCCCAATACTTCTTGGTTAGCGCCGAAGCCTCTTGGACCAAGCAGTGCTGCCAGCAAGGACCTGAAGCCTCTCCAGCCGCTCTCACCAAATTAAAAATAAGAACAGCCATAAGCCACGCTGTCGAACTACAAGAGATGCTTTTTTCTCGCGGAGCACAGCGCAGCCACCCTGGCTCTGCAATCATTAACAGAAGCGTTCACCTGCCTTCCTTCCTCGGCTTCCTCGCTCCAACGCACGAGCACTGCCTGGACTTCCCTAACGGCAAATCATGAAACAAAGCTGACAGCGAAAAGCTGGGGCAGCAGTTAAAGAGCCTGCCAAAGAGAAATCTGTTTGCTCAGGCAAAAGCTGTTCTCAGTCCAAACATGGGAGTCATAATCTTACAGCCATTTGCTTGGAAGACAATGAAGGGAAGGCGGAACAGGCTGGGAAACTGCAGCTTGCCACAGTAAGAGAAGAGAACAATCTTTGTGCCCAGATTTCTTTGCTCTGCAGGGTAAGTTTTACAGAGCTGACAACCGGTAGCAACATGTAGTGGCCCCAGGCATCATGCCTGCCTATCAAAGACTTGGATTTTAGCCCTGGAGAAATTACAACTTCTCAGTTCTCTGGAAGCTCTATCGGCCGAGAAGAAAGCAAGAGAGTAATGAATGACCTAACCAATAATTATTTTAATACATGGATTGCATACTGCAAGCGATAAATGCGGAGGTGCCTGGGGTGCGGGGAGAGCTGGGGGAAGAAGGGCAGGGGGAGGACACCTCGTGTTTGACAGGAACGGGATACCCACAGGTTACAAAAGGCAACCAACGGGGCTGCGGCAACAGCACAGTACTGGAGCGGTAGGGGCTGGCACTCCAGATCGAAGTATGGATCCCGCAGATAAGCGACGGAGACAAAGGAAGGGGAAGTTCAGCGATCCAGGTTGGAAAAGGCAGCTCAGGAGGAGCCAGCAGGAATGCCGGGAAGAAAGAAGCAATCTGGAGAAGATGTATGGACGTGAACAAAAAGGCATTTGACCTTAAACGTCAGGTGCAGGGGTGCCCACACGCTGCCCCCAGGGGAGCTGTCCCACCAGAGGCAGCTCAGTCGCCGTGCCAGCAGGACGGGCTCACACCATGCATGCTCAGAGTAGTGGCTTTGGAGACGGCGAGCCAACCTGGCGTGCAGCAACACCTCCCACGGCCCATTTTGCTTCTGCCCAGGCGCAGGAGCTCTGCTGCGTTTCTGCAACATCCATTTTCACCCACTATTCATCAGTTACAATAAGCTGCCAAACCTAAGGCCTCGAGGTATGGTTGGAGTTGTTTTTTTTTTTTTTTTCTTTTTTTCAGCACTGCAAGAGACCCGAACTATTTCAACTTCCTCTCCCAAATGTCAGCCTTCAGCCATTCTGGTCCGTCCGTCGGAAGCATGTGATGTGAAATAAAAGCCAGGAAATAAGACTTTCTGAATAAACATGTATTTGGTGAGAAATACTTCTGATTGTTGGCAGAGAAATGTCAGAAACCTGAGGCCTTATGTATAGCATGCCTACAGAGTGCAATTTCTATTTAAAGGGAAGCTGCAGCTGTCTGTAGCTCTTAATGAAGAATAATGCCTGGGAATAAATTACCGCTGTTTCTGAGAGACATTTCTCAAATGACAGTGATTCTTCCTCTTTTCCCTCTCCTATAAATACAAAGTGGCACGTATTGGGCAGTTGTTTGGGAGAACGGACGCATGCGGCTCGCTCCTTTGACGGCAGCCTGGTCATTTCCGTAGAAAACCGTGCAGCAGTCCAGCACATGGATGCAGAAGCAACCCAAAAGCCAACACATTCAGAAACAGCGAGGCTGCAAGCGTCAAAACTTCCCATCGCTTTCCCAAGGCGCGTGCGGCCCACCACGGTGCGAGCAGACACCGCGTATCACTTCCAACTGCGGCACAACCCTGGCGTCGAGGCTCAGGATGCGGGAGATGGCCGCTCGCTGCACAATTTTAACCACGTCTTTAGGTTTCCCCAGCGAGGGGCTGCCGTGCCGGGGGCCTGGGCAGGCGAAGAAGGTGATGCTCGAGGGAAAGGGTGCGCCCGGGCTGCTTGCCCCTCGCCGGGCAGCTCAGGAAGCGGCACTGACATCAGCTCCAGCGGTCGGGGCGCCAGGAAAAACAGCCCGCAGCGAGGGCTGCCGGAGGAGGAGCGTCAATGAGATGGGACCAGGGCGAGGGGAGCAAGCAGGGCGAGGAGTGGAGAGAGGAGGAGGCAGCTGAGAAATGGGCCGGGGCTAAACTCAGCCCCCGAGATGCTCTCTGGGACTGCACCCAGCCCTTACGCAGGCTGCTTCCCACCGAAGTCACGCGCTGAAAGGCTGTCAGAGCGAGGAACAGGGATGTTTACTATCCTGCCATCTGCAGTTTGCCCAAAATAACAGCTATAGATATGAGATCAACTGAAGACGTTTCAGTTATTGACACATGCTGGAGTTAGAGATTTATTTTCCGTTTCCCACAAACTGTGCCAGAGGTTTTAGCACAAGTGCAAAAAAAAAAAAAAAGTGAAGAAATGCCAGCGAGTGAGGAACACGAAGAGTTTATTCATTGCTCCTGTCAGAATGTGTTTGTGCTTGTGTGGCTAGCACTCCAAAAAAGCTGCGGCATATGTTTTCAGGATGGAAAAAACCTCAGGATACCTAAATCCCACCAGACAATTACCAAATTGTATGCTGGCATTCACAAGGTACCCTTCTGCAAGAGCACAGCAGCCTCACCTCTCTTCGTTTTGACCCCTCACTAAATGAAATAACAGTCCTCCTTAACAAATCCTCCTGACATCTCTCTTTCTCTCTGTAAAAGCAAAATATGGACTTGATTTGTACAAGCTCTGCTATTCCAGAAATGCGCTTCATCCAAATGAGGAGAGCAGGAGAGAGGAAGCAAGAAATTTGTGCTGTTTAGTAAACAGGCAGTTTCTAGGTGGATTCAAGATGCTGGTCCCAATTTACTGCCCACCCCCCCCCGCTCTGAAATTTGCCTCGGTGGCAGAACGAGGAGGCGGAAGGGACGAGCACAGCTAGTGCTCGCCGTGTGAAAGGTCTGTGCTTCCCGTACATCTCAGCGCGACAACACCCTGCAAACACCCAGGGAAAAGAGAACGGGATTTTTTCAGTAAAATCATTGTGCGCTGGTATTTCCTTTCAGCAGAAAGGGCAGAAATACCACCCCTCCTCGCTTCTGGTATTCCTGTCTCCCGGAGAGGGTAAAGGAAAGAGGGGAGGGGAGAGGAGGAGCCTGGCCGGCCGCCTCCTTGCTACAGCACTGTCCTCCACGCAGAAGCGAGTAACTCTCAAGGAACTTCCGAAGAGCTCTCCATCGCCTATGAATGACCCCTCCTCAAGAACCGTGTCCTTGATGCCAGGGGGAGAGCCGTTTCCGAGAGTGCTTTCTTCCCATCTGTACCTGGTGAGAACAGTGCTACTCCCTCCTTGCAAGCCCAGGCTTCGGGAGTGTAATTTGGGGGTTTGTCACCCCAACAGCAGGCCGCCGTGCTGCGCCTGAAGTGGGCTCCTTTTAAACCATTCAGGACAGGGCAGAACGCAATAATCACACTGACGGCATCTTGCACAGATACTCCATCCCCTGCAACAGCCGACGATCACCTCCCTCCCTCCCCCGTGCAGTTTATCTGGCCCATCTTGAACACCGCATACAGTACGGGACCCGGAGAGCGCTCTCCTCGGCATGAGGTGGTGCTGCTGTTGCAATCAGTGGAGGTGATTGCAACATCTTAAACAAACATCTCCTGCTATCCCCACAGCTTTGCATGCTAGGACAGTTTTTTTTATTATTATTATTATTATTTAAGGCTGCCCTCCTCTGCCCTAGGAAGTCAGCGTGCAAAGTAAGCCCTTGTGGTTTCAAAGAAGGCTTTCAAAGTGTGGGAATAAGCTGATACGGCCACGTCTGCTTGGATACACAGACAGTGAGAAGCTCCAGGTCTCAGAGGCCCCTTATTCATCTTAATGAGTTATTAACTTGGCAACTTAGAGCTACTAGTTACTAACAATTCCCAATGTCAGCTTTGTTAACTATTTCGTGGTAGGTCATGGCATGCAGGAAAGGGGAGAGATTTTTCTGTCTTCTGCAGCATTTATTTTGCAAGCAGCCTTTTGGAAACCAGCATCACTTAAGTTCTGTCTTAGTCTGCTTCCCAAAGCCTGCAACCCAAAGGGAAAAGCAGAGCAAAGGAGGGTGTCCAACTTCCAGGGAGCTAGAAGGCATGCCCAGGAGTCAGCAAAAATACTTATATTTACTAAATTTATGGTAAATGCAACAACTAATTTACTCAAACTGGAAGAACCTGCACCTGCCTTACCACTGCTGACATCCTGACTAGTGCATGCTTTGGGCATAATTACCAAACTTAATACCAATATAAACTTAATACTTCAACTACCAACTTACCTAATCTTGAATTTGCTTTTTTATGACCAAAAGGAGGATTATTCTCAGACCTGGCAGGCAGAGAATTCTTGTTTTCCTCTGTTTTTAAGGATGCTTACATCTGATCTGTACATCTGCCCATTTCAACCCAGAAATGCACTGAGCTTCATAAGAAAAACAATGACCATAAAAATAAAACAAACTGATCAAAGGAATAGGAATTTGGAATACCAGATGCAAATAACCGCATTTGCATTCCTCTAATTTGGAAGTAGCCAAATGATTTTAATCAATGTATGAGCATGTATAAAACTCCTGAATCTGAACTGCATATTGCTGAACTGTTATCCACAATATTTTTCATTTTTGTTAGGCTACGCCATCACGGGACCTTCGAAAGACAGATAATATATTTAGCTAAAAAACAATAGTAATACATTAAATAACTGTAATGGTCCGAGGAGAAGAAACACAGCATCTTTCCTCAGATATCACCATTCTGCCCTTGAAAACTTAAAAAAAAAAACCACTAACAACAAAAAAGGAGTGAGAGGGAGAGAAATTAAAAGTCTGGCTTTGCAGCCTAACCCAAACGCAGCTACTCTTTGGTTCCAGCACAGCAGAAAGATGCTCAATACATCGCAGGGACTGAAGCAAACGCTACAACACAGATACCCCCACAGAGAAGACACAATTGCAGATATACATTTGGTGACATAAACTCACAACATTCACTATGTTCTTCTTCAGGGAATTCTGGATTATCCTGTAGCATGAAGATTTTTCAGAAGTTGCTGGATTGCTCACAGGGCTTCACTGGCTTTCCTCTTTCAAATAAGGTGAGATAGAGCTGTAAAAGATAAGCAAAACAAACTAAGAAAGGAAAAGCAAGGAATAAAAGGAGGAAAATCCATACAGCTCTTTAGCAAATGAACAACTGATTCATACATTTCTTTGAAGCAAATGCATTTTTAATGGGCTCCCAGGATGGAGATTCCTGTGTAGCGTGCATGTCAAATGCTGATCTAGAACAGGAAGAGTCATTTACTCTGCACTTCTTATTACCAACAATTAAAAACCCAGCTTGGAGTTGCTGAAACATAATTAAAGCAGTTCTTGGATAATTCTGTTGCCATAAAAAGGGGAAGAAAAAACTACTCTGGGTTGTTTCGGATAGTGTCTGCAAGTAAAGCTCAGGATGTGCAAAGAGATCCATACAGGAAGATTTTTGTTCTCAGTGAGCTCCTCTCAGGGGACACGAACACCTAACCATTTCTGCAGTTAACTGTAATATTGCAACAGAGGAGTACTGAAACCCAAAATATGTACATGCAGAATTGCTACTGTTCAGTATTTAGTATGTTTCACATCTGAGATTTTTAAGATTGTGTGGTTCTTCCATACTTATTTGACAGCTTTTCTTCATGAGCCAGCTCGTAATTCTATTTTATTTTTTGATATGTTGCATACAAGATACCAGGCTATCCTCAGTCTTTTTAAAAGGGTCTGAGAAAACTGTTTTGCTACATTTTCACTTGAACCCCACACTGAAGACTTACTTAAAATAGAGTGTGTACTTCCATAGGGCCCAAACTGAACATTTCTTTCCTTCAGTCAGGTTCCCATGGGCTACCTGCGCTTCCCAAATTCTTAGTGTCATGCCCTGCCACAAGCTCTTCCTATTTCCTTGACACAAGTCTCCTCATACATTTCATATGTCATTCCAGGTGGAATCCATGTTCCCTAACTGAAAGCACGTGCAAAACGAAGGTCTACACCTGAGACAGTCCCAGCTCTCTTTACATTCAGTGGAGAAAACTAGGCAACCTAGAAAATAATTAAATTTGACCTATCTGAAACATCTACTTCAGGACAGAATGAATCACTCTCTAGAAAGGTCTGTTTCTTTCCCTCCATAAAGTGAGTCTAGACGCTTAGCTCAGACTAGATGGCTACAGACGAATGCAGATGAATCTCGCCCTACGTGAAGTGAAGGCAGGAAACAAGTCAGACAGACGGACAAGAGCAGTTCATGGGTGAAGAGTAAGGGGAAGACAACGCAATGGTAGCAGGCAGGGGAAACTAATTGAAGTTACAGCCCTAAGACGGTCCATTTTAGTTGAACAAACAACAGCAAAACCCTCCTAAACCCAAACCACTGTTTCCCCAGGTGATCCAGCCAGCTTTGGTGGTAAGGCTGGGGCTAGGTCCTCGCAGAGGAACCATGTTCGCCATCTCCTCCAGCTGGCTGGGACTCTCCCTCGCACACTGGTAATGATGATGACGACTACAATCATCAGATGGTTTCTGCCCTCTCCCTGATGGATCATAGCAATGCAATACACCTGTTTCAAAAGCCTTCAAAGGTTAAGAGGTTAAGAAACCCTGAGCTGGAAGTACCGCTCCTCAGTGACACAGACACTGCGGCCTTAAGACCCTTCAGATATCCAGGCTAAATTTCCAGGACCTAGGTCAACAAACTTCTCCGGTAAACGGGACCCTGCTGCTATTCTGTGTGCACAGAGAAGCACGCAGTCAGACATTATCTCATAAGCTTTGCAACTTTAGAAATCCAACCAAAAGAAGTAAAATACAACTTTTAAGTCAAGCCTCAACATTTTGTTTAACCCCAAGCAATTTATATTCAAGCTATTTATTTTTTCCTTAAATTAGGTGAATCTCAAGATTAAAAAACAAAACAAAACAACAAAAAACTCAAAATACTCTACACATTTTGTTCCTAAGCGTTAAATTGAAACATTTCAGCATTTTCAAGATCAATTCTTCCGTTTTTTCCCCAATAATTTGGCATTCTAAAAACCTCCTAAAAAATCCATTTTTGATCTTCATTAACACCCTCAAAAATTCACCCATCAGGTATCTCTTGTCATTCAACATTGAGCTGAACCTGAAAACGGACTCCAAAGTACTACTAGAAAATATTTAGCATTTCTGCAAAAGTTAGGTGGCTTCCAATTACTTTTAATAAAGGCAGGGAATTTTACTCCAGGCATACCTTGTCTCCCGTAACAAATTCTGCAGTTCCTGCTTTAATCTATTCCTCTGAGTCTCCCTGGAGAGTAAGCTACACCGACCACTGGGCTGAAAAACTCACTGCGGTCACTGCATGTCTTTCCACTAACTTCAGAAGGCTGGATGAGGATTTTGATTTCAATTTGAACAAGTCCATCACCACCTACAGCAAGACTCAGATCATGGAATAATACCGCTGCATGCTAACTACGCAGTTATGTTGCTACAAGTCTGGGATTGTGTTGCAGACCACTTCCAGCATGTGGACACAAGAACATGTCACAAGAAGCACCCGTGTCACGCTGTGCATCGGTGACCTACAGCAAAAATCCTTGTACGTGCACTTTTATTTCATGGGAAAGATGGCACGAAGCAAGGTAACCCCCACCTCAGGGGAAGAAGGCTGAGAGAGCTTGTATTTACCACCGGGTACATACACATGCACCACGCACACAGCCAGTTATTACGGAGCAGATGATGTATTGTAAATTCATAAGCTAGTTTAATCTGCAACAACGTGCTCACTTGACCTTACCCTTAGGCGCTTGTTTCTGCAAGAGGCAAGTTGCAAGTTGCCTATAAATGTTCCCAGCCATTTTTACGCTTCAGATTTAAAGACAGCATGGCACACACTTCAGGACATGCAAGGAGATGCTCTGCCTCTTGAAGCACAGTCCTCTCCTGTGGAGCGGAGCAATCCTTCAGGAATTGGGACGACCTTTTAGCTATGCAGTATCCAGCAGTCTGCTAAGGCATGTTCTTTGTGGAGCATGTGAATGAGTCCTGGCTTGGAGGGACCATCAAGGAAAGCAGTGGGAACCATCAGGCGTATTTCACATCCTCTGTTCTCCCGAAGAAATGGCCCTGTGCTGCTGTCTTTCACCCTGCTCTACGTCCGGAGCAACTCCTCTGAAGGTGTGGGAGGTATGGACACATGTATAACGGGGTCCTGGTTTGCAGGACAAACTGAATTTCAACCATGCTTTTCCACCAAAGCTTCAAAAGGTTCAGCGAATCACTAACAAATATATGAACCTTACACATATGATGGTTGAAGTATATTCATATGGTTCATAACCGTACCACGTATATGGTTGCTGATCACAGCGCTGCTCTAAAGGGGAAGTGTTACACAAGGAAGCTGTATCTCGTGGTCCCGCAGTATTCTGGTTATTCAAATGTAGCAGCATAGCCCTGCCTTTGAGCACTGCAAAGGACATTGAGTTGACAGATTAGAAGCGAAACTGAGAGACAAACAGACCTCAAACCCAAGAACGAGGAAATACTTTTGGGGAGTATTTAGACACTAAAATTGGACCCCAGGGCAATCAACAAATAAGAACCACAGTACAAGCAAGCAATCGCAAATTGGCAAAACCAAAGTTCAAAAAGCAGCTCTGTGCAACACTCTGTATTTATTCCAAGAAAAGGTCATGCTCTCCATCTTGCTTTGAAGAGCAGGCAGTGAGACATCACCGTTTTTCCAGTCCTTTCCTGTAGGTTTTTAATTGTCATTCCTTGCTCTCTTGCCTCATGTAATTTGGTTTTCCTAATTCACAAATCAGCATAAGCTAATAAAACTGTTTAAGAGACAGCAGCATTGTTCCTGTCTGAGTTGTTTCGTTGTTTGCTATTATCCCACAACTAATCCTTCAACTCAAATAAAACCGTAATTCATTTCCTCCTTTATTCTCCCACTGCATGAAATAGTTTTAGACAGGTTCAATCCTGCCCCACCGCAAATGCGAAAGGCGAGGCTCTATCTTCCTGGGGTGTATGCAATTTCAATTACCCAATGCGCATATCATCTATCATGTCAGGAAACAACTTCTAAATGATTTTCAACAGGTCTAGCTGATTTTACACACATAGGAAAGATTTTAATGGAAAAGGGAAAAAAAAAGAACCCACAAATACAGGAATTAACTATCCTTCCAATTTCAGATTTCAAGTTAATAAAAGCTTCTCTACACAAGTCATGCCAAACTTTACCCATCTGAGAACCTGCTGGCATTTTGTATAGTGTACAAAGGCTGCTTCTGAAGGGGCTGAGTCATCTGCACATTAATTGTTCCGCTAGTTTAAAAAAGACTTAAATTACAATTATACCTACTTCAAGGCTTACAGCAAAGTACTATCACCTTAGCATAAAAGAGGCTTAGTCTGCGTAAGAGTCAGGCATCACACTAGCTTCTGATTAATGTCTGTTCCTCATCTCAAGCCAACAATATCTGGAGCTCGATTCTCTGCAGCTTTGTCATGTAAACCAGCACTTCCCATGGCTTTGCACGTGGTCCACAGTGAAATGCCCAACTTCACCATGCCGTATCCCCAGTTTGTGCAAGGTGAATAACCCCGTCTGGGTGTAAGGGAATAGTAAATCGAGCTGTCAGCACTTTGCATATCCTGCACGTTCTAAACCAGAAAAGCAGCATGCAGATCACGGGGCTCAAACAACAAAGCAATCCATCCTGCCCCACAATGTGTAGTGGGGGGCAGAACATGTACCATGAACACATCCACAGGCTGCTCCAGCCCCATGCACCTTTCCTCTGTGTGCACGCTGTTTCCAGTGCAAGTACTTACTGGAGAAATGAAGTGCTGCAGGATGGGAGCATCCATCTGCAAACAGCAGACAGAGAGGAGCAGGGTGTGGGGCTGCCGGGGTACGGCTGTGTCTCACATCCTCCAGCACGGTAGCCAACACTGAAGAGACCGGTGATTCTGATCAAGTAGCGTAACTGTTAGTCATACAGACACCAGTGCCCCAAGAGCTTGCCTAAAGAAAGGCATTACTCGTCATTACCTCATCTATCGTAGGAATTTTTCCCGACTTAATGCTCAGCTAAAGCACCACTGACTTTAGCTTCACATTATGCAAGCAGACCAGGAACAGGCTTTGTAAGACCTACAAGTGATCAGAAGACTGATGAGGGTTCACCAACACGGGGGCAGTTTTAAATACAAAGATAGGTGAGCCTGCTCCAGCTTGCACTGTCTGTTCACACGATGCCTAATAACACCGCAAACACAAACCTGACGAGGACCTCTGAGACATTACCTTTGCACAAACAACAGCAAGCACAACCATACTCATTATCTGTATTTCAGCAATATCCAATTTTTCCAATAAGACTTGAGGTTAAACTGCGGTTAGCCCTGTGCTTCACTTACTGTGCCTTGTCTCTGAGCTCTCCGAGATTTTCCCCATGAAGAGAGCGCAGTGTAAGGGAGTAAAAGAGCAAGCAAAGAGGTGGGCCATGGGTGCACCACACGATGCCATCAGGTGAAAAGAAAACTAACGAGCATGTCTAGGCTGTTTTGTCTAAGAAAAAACAGTACAGAACTCAAAGACAAAAAATACCACACAAATACGTCCGATCAGATGTAAGTGACGTATTTTTAATAAAAAGCCATCATCCCATTAACATCAACATCCCCTTTTTGCCACTCTCTCATGGCTAGCAAAACAGGAATAGCGGGGAAGGGGGAAGATTTCAACACCGATTTACACTTCTCTTAGACTGCCAACTTTCCTCTTTCTCACACAGAGGTTTTAAGTGAAAACAACTCTATTGCCTGCATTTTTGTAACACAGTCAGTCCTACAGGTCTTCCGAGCGCAAGAAATTGGAAAAAAAAATGCAAATGATCCATAATAATTCAGGCTCAGAGCCAGTAATGTTCAACAGATACAAGTAATAAAAGTAACCTCTCTGGATGCTTCTGTTCCACGGCACAGATATTTTTCTTTTGCGGAAGCTATTATGCAAAAAACGCAGCTTAGCCACGAGGAGAGACAACGAGCCTCGGCCATATCTGAGGAACCAGAGCTCACTGCTAACTTTTTGCGGATGAGGACAAGATCAAGGGCTGTGCCTCCGTTCAACATACAGATGTCCGCCCACAGGTGATGGCCACGGCACTTCTGCAAACACAGAGTTGAAGAAGGGGCCCCAAAGCTGCGAGTCCTGAAGCTCAGCAGTGCCAAAACCGGGTGCCGAGGTTCTGCGTATGTGCAACGAGTCAAGGACAAACCACCTGAGAAGACAGCTCTGCGGGCAGCAGCCTCACCAAATGCCAGCAGACAGGCCGGACCCTCGGCAGAGACTTTTCTGGTGGCAGGAGCAACCCCAGGGGATGTCCACCCTACCGACGGCTTGGTGCGGGCGAGGTTTGAGCTGGGGCCAGGGCTTTTGGTCAGCAGCAGGTTCCCAAAGCTATTTGGCTGCCAACCTGCTCAGGGCTCTCAGGGGGTGCAGCCTCACGTAGCAGGCTTGGCTGAGGGCGGCCAGAAGAGCACGCGTGGTGAGCCGGGGCCGCACGGACAGACGGCCGTGTGCACAAACAATGCCATCACGTGAGGCTCGCTTCCTTAGGAAGCCAGCCCAGAACCCACCCTTAACCTTCTCCCCATTTCCAGCGCAGCCACATCTTTTGTGCTTCTGATGCAACGTGAAACACAGCATTATAAAACAAAGGCACTATTGACTAGGGTATTTTTTTTCAGGATTACGATGACTGCACGGGCTTACAGCAGAGATTTCAGTGATTTCAACACCGAACGCTAAGTAACAGGAACACCGCTTGGCAATAAATCCAGAGATTACCTGTTGAAACATTAATGGCAAACACCTTTTGATGTGGGCTGCTTTATGTGGTGCAAAAGCCAGCACCGTAATTATGCATTTCCTTTCTATGAACCTAGTATATTTAAACCTGCACTATTACGGTGGGGTGGGGTGTGTGTGTGTGTGTGCATGTGTGTGCATGTGTGTGTCTGCCTTACAGGAAATACTCCACAGCTGAGTCTGCGATTTACCAGGGTAGCTGCACGTAGTAAATCTGCAACAGGGGACCTCCGCCGTTTCATTCATTGTGCGCGGAGCAGAGGGCTCAAACAATTGCCACACTTAAGACAAATGCCAGCGTGAGTCATCCCAGTCGGAGTGCAAACATGTTTGCTGTCGGGTGAGTCATAATATCACATCCTGAATTCACAAACCTGCCTATAAATAATAATTTCTGCAATTGTTGTATTTCTTTAATACAATGCAACTTGAAGTGTGATGCTGAAGCTACAGAAGCTCTCCTGACTACAAAGAACACGTTTTTCTCCTCATCCCTTTTGTTCTTGATCGCATCCATCTACCTATAGCAGTAAGCTGTCTGAGGTGACTGCAGCGGTAATCACGTTAATCATACTTAGCAAAACTCAAACGTGGCACCAAATGTGTGACAAATGAGAGCTATCACCCCCCAAAAAAAGTAGTAAGAGAGAACCAAGCCCAAAGCATAGACCGTTATGCATACTTGCCGTATTTGCCTTGCCTATGAGCGCTTCTTTGATGCCCTACTTGTGACATGCTTTAGCACGTTCAGCATTCGGGTAAGAGGAACGTTATGCTGCTGTGGGACAGAGACAGCGGAGAACAGGACGAGAAATGCCTCAGCAGGGGCGCTGGAGCATTAATGTTTCAGGAGAGGCCGTGGCGGCACAGCGGGTACCGCGTCCACAGGGAGCGAAAGCGAGGTCCCGCTGCCAGGAGCTCGCAGCCTGGGTGCAGCACGCAGCCGTGGCTGCTTCACGAGAACACACCTGGTGACAAAATTAACGCACTGCAATAATTGGCAGTGATAACCCACGACCGCCTTTAATTCAGGGAAGCAGCTGAATCAGAAAAGCCACCTAAGTGCCTTTTCAAATAGGGCTGAAGTTAAGTATGCGACCGAATTTGTTCTGAAGAGCACTGATAAAAACGTGTGAAATCTCTGCGAGTAAGGCAAAAATAAAAAAAAGACTTTGTGTAAGGTTTTGGGGGTGGGGGGGTTTCTAACTTGGCTCTCAGTTAGGAATTGGTTCTCCTTTTACACGAAAGAATTCACACACATACAAATCTCCTTACATTAAATCAAGACAGTCTTGCCTTCCCCTAATTGTTTCGTAGAGTAACCGCTCAGAAGTTCATTCCTGATACCTTTCTCAGGCAAAATAAAAGGCCTTTTAGAAAAATTTTATTGCTAAAACAATGAAATTCTCCTGGGAATGACTTCGTTATGGAAATGAAGTGACAGCTTCTTTTATCTAGCCAAGCAGCAAGTCTGCATTTATAAAAGGCATTCTGTGCACAAAGTACAGTGAGTGGGAGGACATGAAAATGCTATTTTTAATCCTGATTTCAGCGTTCCTCCCATACAGATCTCCTGGAATAATAACAGCAACAACAATAACGATAATTAATAATGCCAAAAAAGGAGCATCATCTTAAAGGTGACTGTCATGTGAGAAAGGAAATTGTAGTTAACGACTTACAAGATTTAGGGACAAATGTAAGGTTCTTTCAGATACACTGGCACTGAGCCATGGATTTCACGGGATTTGAGACTTGCCCCCCTAACTTTTACACTGTAACATAAAAAACTATAAAGCAATGAAGTTATTACTGTATGCAACATATGCTTTATCTCTACCATTTATTTTCTTGCTCCAATTGGTAGTTTCAGAAATGCAGCTATACTTGAAGTTAGTGGTGGAGCTGAGGCCGTCACTGTTTGGGTACGCGACTGTCACAGCTTTCAGACCTGGGGACAAAAGAAAACCTCAAGGAAATCCAGGGCCAGGCGAAGTTTTCAAATGCACTGAAAACAAGGGCAGAATGCAGGTTTTGGCCCGGAGCTTGGAAAAAGACCCCCAAAAGACCCTCGTTTACTTCACTGGCCTTTGGATCCGTCCCTCAAGAAACTATCACAGATCAATGACGGCGAATTAACACATGCAGAGAAAGCACGAGCCAAATCCTTCCTCCCTACCAGGAATACGCTGGCTTCAGTGGGCCTGGTACATAATTATCCAAGGGCAGAAGTTAGCCCTGATTATTGAAAGATTGTTATTCAGTTGGAATATCATCTACCAGTGGTAATTAGGACAAGCCTTTGGATTTCACACCTAATAAAAACGAACAAGAGCGAGCAGGCAGTAACAAAAGGCACGAGACGTGCGAGCACGCCGAGGCGCTACTCCAAACCTGCTGGTGTGATCGCGCTCGGAGTAGCCCCACCACTGGAAAGTCCCCGTTTCACCCCAAATTAGAGTGATCTGGGGGGAGATCATAGGTGCCATCTCTGTGGCTCTCATGCAAACACGTTGGAGCCTGGCACTGGCTCACAGCTCACACTGAGGAGCTCCCCTGGCACGAGCGTGTGCGCTCAGCACCAGCCTTGTCCAAGGGATTTTCCCCCAGGATTTCAGTCCCGTTTCGGCCGTGCACAACCCTCACCGGCAGTAGCATGGCCCGCGTGCAAACCAGTGCCCTTGGCACGCTACCTCCCCAGTGAAAAACGCACCAGCCGACTGCTCAGGTAGGATCTGCTTTCAAAAGCTATCATTTACAGACCGTGTGGGGCATGCTTGGAGGCACTTCCGCTCCCTCACCCTCCTACAGGATACATTTTCATGCCATTAACCTTTATTTGCCTTTTATGCGGCAAAATGCAAGCATATTAAAATATACAGTTCCAATTAGATGCTTTGATCACCTCCATCTGCTTCATGGGAGATGTGCGGTGGTAACAGAGGAAAAAACCAACAATGTAGGACTGGAAGAAGTTCGCCCCCTTCTCCTTTTTTGTCCATTGCTCGCTGCCAAACGTGCTCGCTGCTGGTCACTTGCTGAGCTCACTGCCAGCGAAATGCTCGGCTGGGCACGTCACCAGCATTTAACCCTCAATAAAATTAAATCGCAATAATACTTAGCACTCATTCAGGCTTCTACATATTACAAACACCGTAAAAAAAAAAAAATAACAGCACACTCAAGCCGTAACACCCCTGCAAGGTAAGCTGAGTATTATTCATGCCTTATGCAAAGGGGAATTTCACTGGAGAAGGGATAATTGACCTGCCCAAAGCTATGCAACACAGGTGCTCCCGTTTCCTGGTCCTCCGCTTATTCCAACAGACCGGTTTCAGCCCTTCCTGAAACTTTCAGTGAGTCAGACTCCTGCCTTCACTTCTGCCTCTCTCTGCAGCTGAAGGAAGTGAGGGAGAAGCTCCCTGCACCCAGGGGCACGAGCTGCACGTGGGGAGCGTGAGAGTGGTCCCAGGCTGTATCGCCTTGTGGAGCAGCAGCACCGATGGCAGCGGCAGCCCTCCTGTTTCCACCTCCCTGTGGCCAGCACGGAGGAGCTACATACAGAGAAGAATTTGGTCTGCAGGAACATTCTGAGCTCTTCAACTCAATGTCTCGGTCTCTGTGGATGCCTTCTCGTCCTGGAGCAAGGACAGAATGGGACTTAGCCACGGATGTATACTGCATGTATTCCCTCTCCCTTCCCTGTAACTGCAAAAAATGGCTCAGATTGAACAACCAAAGGTTTTATCCTGGATGTCACTCGGCTTCATACAGGAGCCATGTGAATACCACGGTAAAACCCTCTGACGGCTCACATCTGGGTTCACCACAGCCGAGGCCGCAGCAGCCTGCTTGGTCACTCCCTTTGGCATGCAGTGTTTTAACCACCGTTGAGGTGAAAGCCCCAGTGTCACGGGCTGGACAAGAGAACCATGCAGCCAGAGATCCTGTTACAACACCAGCTGCTCATCTGCTCTGCCACGAATAGCCACGGCGTAGGTGGGATCCAACTGCACTTGCGATGTCAGAACTCACAGTTCTTCTACCTGAAAAAGATCTGCACCCTCATGAGCAGCAACACGAGCAAAGCAGTCACCTCACCTGCTAGCTGTGTGGATGTAATTGTCCCAGATTCTTTTTTTTTTTGAAAAGGGGGCTTTTACTGGCAAAGCTCATCTCAGTTCACAAACCAAATAAGCCCTACCTTTGATCAAAGCGGTTAGCCTGGAAAAGCGTTTGAATGTATTGATCGGCTCCCGAGGTAAGACAAGGCTCCAACGGAGGGGTTTATCTCACCTAACCTCTCACTTTTAACCACGTTTAGTTGGGTCAGGGCCAACGTGGTGTAACCAGATCCTCAGCCCGAGCTGCAGGTTTTGATTGCACCGAAGCGTCAGCTCGAGCCAAAGCCTCTTTGGCTACCTCGCCTCAGAGCGCTCTCGCCCCTGCAGATCGGCAGATGAGCTCGGCGGTTTAAGTGGATTAGCTGTGCTGAACGGCTCTGCTCCGGCCACTTCTCGTGTCCGCAGCACTCGGGCTTTGGTCTGCAGTGATCTCACATTCAGCTGCCCCAAGAGGTTTTGCTGCAGCTGACTGAGGACAAACACGAGCTGTCCCCCGGTCTCGGTGGAAAGACGGGCTTGCAGCTCAGGCTGGGTGGGCATCCCGAGGGGCTCAGTGAGCCAGGAGTGTCTGCAGAGTGTCCCCCTTCTCTAGCACCAGGGTTCTGGGTTGGCTTGCCACTGCAGTTTGCGACTAGGATAAAAAACGGCACTAAAAGGTGTTTGGGTGAGGATGGTCACAGCTGCACAGGACAGCACATTTTCTCCAAACGCCAATAAATAGCGCTCTTCACCGTCCACGTTATTTTCAGTGGTCCGGTCTCCTTGTTCATATTTTTTCAGTGCATTTTACAGTGGCAGGAAGGCTCTGCCTTCTGCACAGATGACTGCCTCTCAGGAGAGGTTAATGTCTCTGGTCCTGCCACCCGCTGGATGCTGCCTTCTCGTGGCTTCTTAGGCAAAATTGTAAGAACCAGCATGCAGCAAAGCAGTGCTTAAACCGACACCAGCACGGTGCGCTCTTGATGCCACCTACCTTGGCCACCTGTCTTAGGCTGGGAAGAGCGGCCTTGGCCGTGCCAGAGCCCCTAGCACCTGAGAAGCCTCGGCTCCGGCAAATTTCTACCCAAAGGAAACGGATCGCATCTTCCCGGGGACAGCGCAGCCGGCGCTCAGCCGCTCCTCGCAAAGGCAGCAGGCAGAAGTGCTGGATAACATAATCGGCGTGAAGTTGTAACAATGTGGGAGAATGTGGCAATTCATGGAAAATGTCATCGACCAAAAGGCAATTAGCAGCGAGTCTAAATGCAGAAGCAGAAGGGAGTGGTTTCCTAACAAAACAAGCCTTGTTAAAAAATAAAGGAGAAAAAAACCTCCTAAACCTTGCTTTCCTCAAAAAAGCAGCATTCTCAGGAGACTGAAAGCATTTGAAAAAATACTTCTGGGAAGCTTTCTGTAAAGATTATTCTTTACAGACAGATTTGGCAGCCCTTTCTGCTCTGTCTCCTAATGCTGTTGAGCATAACTATGTTAAGTCAATAAGCAAAGCCACTCAAAGTTTTTTTGAGGTTTTCTAGGCCAAGAGAGGAAGCAGTGAGATAGGAAAGTTTTCAGAAGTGGGAGTTGTGCCTGCCTTGCTTCTAATTGTAGTGAAACTGTCAACCTCTGCGTTGTGTTTCAAGACTTTACACTTCAAAATCATTCCCTCTGTGCTTTGAATTGCTATACTTTTAAGCTAACTACTTCTAAAAGTGCCGTTTAAAAAAATGACATCTTCAACCACATTTACCATTGTGAATAAATCTGAATTTGCAAAGTCTCATTGGGTCCCTGCAAAAGTGCAGATTTTTTTTTATCATACATGACAGCCAATCTCTTGGAAATGATTTCTGCAGAAATTTAGTTTAAATTACTTCATATCAAGACATTTAAGAGAAAGTGTGTTTTTCTTTGTTATAAGCTAAAAATAACGGTGTCCTTTTTACCTCAGATTAAAAAAAAAAAAAAAACAACAACCAAGCAGCAAGCACCATTGAAACCAATTAGTAATCTTACAACCTAAAACCCTACCTACGTGCAGGCATGTATTAATCGCATTTCACAATGAGCTTCAGGCACACGTGGCCAAAAATAGTGAACTAGGATGAATTGCTTTATCTCTTGCGCGCAGCCACAAAAGAAAGTGAGTCCATGTACTATGGTGAGAGTGATGGGTGTTCAGTGCCCTTGCAAAGATGTTCCCTGCCCCTGAGCCCAGGGAATTGCTCCAATCAATGCCAGAATGGTAAATTCATAGATAAACCAACGTGCTACATTCCTCTTTACTGCCCAGACACTATCAAGCAAGGAGAGAGATACCTGCAGAGCAGGGAGCTGAGGAAGCCCAGCACTTTCCAAGTCTCCCTGCAGATATTTGAATTTTAGGGTAATTAGAAGGCCACGCTCCTTTCACACCGTCATGAAATAGAGTATTTATGTTGATTTGGCTTTAATGATTTTAAAATACACAGGATAATTTCAGGAGAGTAAAGACAGTTAGTTCAGTAAGACCTGGGTGTGTTCACAGCCCATTGCTCAATGTAGTTAACCCAATTCAGGGTAGATGTTTACTGCTAAATAGTTGGGGGAGATGGCAAACAAGCATGTAAAGCAGTTCAGAGTGCTGGCTGACAGTGAGATAGTGTCACTGCAAGCCTCAGCGAGGTCCTACCTTCTAGCTAGTGTGACAGTGCCCAGCACAAAGAAGTCCCAAGACTGACTCAGGCCCCTGCGTAACACTCTCCCCAAACAGAAAATTATACCGTACCTCATGGGGCTGAACAACTTTGAAGTATTATCTTGAGGTCTGCCAAAGTTCGAGGTGTTCCAGATGCCAGGTTTCAATTTAAGCTAATCTATTTTTCATATCCTTCTCCTGGACTCTTGTTTCTCTCGTCTAAAGGAGGACAGCACCGTGTTTAACCCCAGTGAAAAACTCTCCTGTTGCTCACGAATGACTCCCCCTCGCAGCATGCGAGGTTGCATCAGTGGCTTGCTAAGGGAAGTCCCACCCCACTCTTTGCTCACTGCGTGAAGGGCGCCTGGCTGGGCCAGGCTGAGGTGCTACAAACGTGCTCCCATGTTGGCACAGGTTATTTCTGCACCGAGGAAGCGGGGAGACGTGGCCTCCCCTCTACGCTCCTCTCACAGGCTCCTGCACCTCCAGTGTAAGACCCATCACCACTTCCCCACACGTGGATATGATTCCTCCCCGTCCCTTCCCCTCCAGCAGACCTAACCAGACGGGTGCAATGCTGGCAAAGCGCCTCCTGTTCCAAACTCTGGCCACCGGCTCGTGCAAGAGGTGAGGAAACACCGTCGCGTCACACGGGAAACAGCTGAGCTACAGCAAACAACGGCCGGCGGCAGTTTTGAGTAACCAGCCGGCGCCCAACCCCATCCCCGTTTCCCCACGAGGATGCTGCCCTCCGCCCGCTGCCCCTGCAGAACTCAGCAGGGCCGGATCGGGCTCTTGGGTGCCACGTGCCTGCCGCACCGGTCCGGCAAACAGCCCCATCAGATCATTCCCACGGCACGCAGATCTCTTCCTGGCTTGCCGCAAGGTGAGTACAAAGTTTTTGCTAGCCTTGCACTTTTTTTTTTTTTTTTCCTTTCCACGTCATGTGAATCACTCCCGTTTCCCAGCATCAAGGAGTTAATGGAAGAAAGAACTACCATGGCATGTGCTTCGTGCAAGGGTAAGTGGATTGGCCAGCTATCAAAGCAGATTGTTAAATACTGCAATGAGCTCCTGATTTTTTTCCCCGACTGCAATAAACGTAAGGATTTAATGTGGCCGTAAATTTAAACCTAGACCACATCTGCTGATAAAGCAAAGTCTTTGTACTTGCACAACTGCCGTTAACAGTACACAAAATACTTAAATTTCATGAATTCTCCTACATTCAAAAGCTGACCTGCAGTCAGCCCGAGGCGGCCAATGTGAACTGCACGCTCAGCAGAACTGCACATTAAAGACGGGGGAAAACGGAGGTTGTGTTATACTACAAAATTAGACTGCTAAGAAATTGAATCGTTTGTGCAACTGCTAAGTTCCTGGAGTGTTTCGGGCACCACTTCACCACACCAGATTAAACCATTTCTGCTGTGGTTCTCATCCAACAGGCAGCGCTGGGTGACAGTCACGTCGTTTGTCTCCTTCCTCGCAGGCACGAGCAGAAGTGGGGCCTGCAGGTCTCTGCCACACTCTGCTATTAAACTTTTCGTTGGAATTAATTGAGGCTGCTCTGCTATTTGAAGCATTTTACATCCCTGCAATAGCATTAATAGCTTGGAAGAGAGTGTATGTGTTGATGTACGTTGTTTCTTCTCCTGATCTCTTGGGAAACTTCAGCTGTAGACTTTGGCCATCAGCATTCATGCTACTTTTCAGAAGATAACTGAATTCTGATATAGTGATCTAATTTTAACTTATTTCTTGGCAAGATACTCTCTCCTTATGTGCATACATGTCAGACACGGATCCTGTTTCAGCAGCGTTCCCTTGGCTAATTATTACCAAACCATTTGAAGGTTTCTCCACCGCAAGTCAGGTGTAAGCAGCTGGGACCTACCTAACAGGACTCAGTCCCTGAACAGTTTCATTTTGAATGGCGTAAGTGACCTTCGACCAACTAACTTCCTTGTTGGTTCATGCCCCAGCTCTAAACTCCCCAGAGAAAGGTAACCCCGAGAAGCACCTCTCCCAAATCCACTAATCTCCTTTTTGAGATTCCTTCCTATTGCAAGTCTGCCCTAACTGCCCTACAGGCGTGAAATCCAGCCCGGGATGTGACAAGCAACTCTTTCTACCATCTGTATTATCATATTGCTATGAAAAAACTATTAATAACAGCAAAATGATCTCATTTACACTGCTAGCAAATCTAATTTTCATATGTATAATCAACAGAATTATGCATACAAACAGACGGTTACTCTTTCATCCTGGGCTTGGAGACACAAAAAAGGAAGTGTGTTTCATAGTTGGCCCCATGGCATCTACACGTACTCCTGCAACCTCAAGTTAAGCAGAAGTCTGCGGCATCCCAGCTTCTTTTCAGTTATCCAGTACTTTCCCAACCCAGGACTAGTTTCTTTTTAAAAACCAGCCTCCGATACAAAATTCACATCCAGATTTCAAAGACCTAACTGTGTTGCAAGGTCCACGTTAGATCGTGCTCTGTTGCATGCACAAGAATCAATCGAGAATTTTGGGTGCTTCAAGCTCAGAACTTGTGAATCCCATGCAGGGTCACCCCTGAGAGGGAAGAGGCTCTCTGCAATAAACACGTAAAAATGAAAGTCGGATCTCTGGGTTGAGAAGAAGGGCAGTGATTTTGCATTGGAACTGCACACACCCCACCTGCTGGCTTTTCCAAAGGCTGAGGATTGAAACAGCGGCAAGGCGAGCTTACCTTTTCATTGAAGGTACGTACTGAACAATGCCTGAGCGCTCAGTGCTTTACAGAGAGGCGGGAAACAGCAGCCTGTCCCGGCCGAACCGCAAAGCAACCCAGACCTGACAAAGCCACTCGGAGCCAACAGCGGTACGAACGCGGGTCACAGTCTGGTGAGAAGAACATGCTCCGGCTGGCAAAGGTCTGGGTTGCGCTGTGCCGCTGCCGCAGGGCCCGCCTGGCTGCTGTGACACGGGGCAGGCGGAGGGGTAACGTCCAACGCAGCGAGTCGAGGCTGCAGAGCTGCATCTGCAGCAGAGACTTCGGTCAGCGCTGCTCCTCCGCTGGCCACGGCAGCGCACGCGGAGCACGGCCACCGTGATTTTTAATGTTCACCCTCACCAGTGCTAACAGCAGCTGGGAACACTGCTTTGCCACTGAGTGCCAAATGGTGACTCTTTGACAAATTAGTAAAGTGAATATGTCCCCACTGCATTTACAGGGCAATCAGGCAGAGTTCACTCGTTCATTTCTAACCCCACAGCTGCAGACAGGGACTCACAGAGGTGGCCACCACGACGTGAATCCACACTTTGACCGGTCTAAAAACATTGAGATCTGTCCACACACCATTTCAATGTGAACCACTTCTCCTCAGGTATTTCACAGACACTCAAGCTATTACTGACAACGTTACTGAAATACGTGCTGGTTCTGCAATGTGGATTAGGGGGAGTCCCAACCTTCTGGGATTATTATCCTTGATTTCAAATGAGTCTCTTTTGGAAGTGCTTGGTATTAACACACTAGTGCTTTGTCACAAAGACACATAATAGATGTGATTTCTAGCAAAAGCTGAAATCACAGAAATTTTATTTGCACATAGTGTCAGAGCTGCTTTGGAAACAGACTCTTCAGTTATCTATGATGTTTGAAGGAACTCGCAGTTGCAGAAAGAAAAGAGTATTTTTCCTTCATCTATTACTGTCCTTCACCACAGGCCAAATTCTGCTCTCGCATCCAGTGCCACTTCAGCAGCATGGCCTGGGACCAAACAGGGAATGATGTAACACGCTTGCCTTCTAAGAAATCACAGAGTCATAGAATCATTAGGGTTGGACAAGACCTCCAAGATCATCTGGTCCAACCATTCCCCTACCACCAATATCACCCACTAAACCACGTCCAACCTTTCCTTGAACACCCCCGGGGATGGGGACTCCAAGGAAATTAAATGTCCAATTTTCAAATACTAGATCAAATTTCTTGTTAAAATATTGTCTTTACTCAAAGCATTTAAAATCTACCATTTGATAAGAGGCTGCTTTTGCTGTTGATCCATTGTTTCCATTTTCTGTGCTGAAGTTGTGAAGGCATAGTACGGTTCTGAGCTACACACCAGCCACAGAGAACAGTGACGTGAAACCGGTATTTGTGTTTTGTCAGTATTAGCAGAGGTGTGTCTGCACAAAGCCGTGATAACTGTCAGCACCTCAGAGCAATTTAGATCTCTGCCTGTCTGGGTACCAGACAATCTTCAGAGCTGCAGATCTCTGGTTTCTGAGTGCTAATATCTCAAAAACTTTAGCTACATAAGACCCCAAATTAAAATAGCACATTCATCAATTTCTTGGAATCAGCCGCAGTTTGGATGACACATCATTCCAGCGCTCGGCTCCTTCTGGCCGCAAATGCATCCTAGAGGTCTTAAAACTCAGCCCTTGTTCAGCTCCAACTGGAGCTGGACCAAGCGTCCAGCGCTGGCATCGGACCCAGTGCAGTGCCAGAGCATTTCAGTAACTAACCCAATAGTCTAGCAGACGTTTTCAGGAACCCTGTGCAGAAAGCACCTCTGCCAACATGGTTCAGCGAGCTTTCTGCTGGGGACTCGAGCAGACGTATCGGATGTCAGCTGGTATGTTTATCTTCTTTAAACACTGAACTGCCTTTCAAATAAAATCTAACAGGACAGATTACTGGTTTAATGCTAATGGAAACTGATCAAAAGACCCTAGATTATTTGGCTGCCTTGCCTTAAAAACTTTTCCTGCTTTAGTTTCCATGCAAAATACATCAAAAGAGGATGCCTATCAGTGGAGACCCTGTAAACTAAGCATGAATGGAAATGAGGAAAACTACACTTAAAACTGGGTTGTAGGTAAAAAAACATCAGAAACCCCCCAGGCTAATTTAAGGATTAGCTCCACACATTTTCACAAGAGCTACTTTGGAAAATAAGAGTTAGGGACCTACTCCATACAGCACATTTGAAAACGTTGTTCCTTATCTACAAAAGGATTTTTTTCCTCAGTTTCCATCATGGTTCATTTGGCTAGAAACAAAAGTGGCTGGCATGCTAGCGCAAAAAAGACACAAGTAAACGCTGTCACTTTAAGCACTTGAAGCGAAGATAAACAGCAATGGTCAAACTTCAACCAGCCAGCTCAGCTCTGTCTCCGTGCCTCTTTGAAGGGACGATGGCTGGGGACCACCTGGATCAAAGCTGTCCACACATTTAAACGCAGGAACGCTTTCACGATTCCAAGGCAGAACAAATATTTCTTTTTGTCTGAAGACTTTTTAGAAAACATGTACAGTGACTACAGAGCAGGACATAGATGCCTGTTAACAAAGCCAGCAACAATTACTGCTATGTCTAAGAATCAACAAAAAAAACACATACCAGTGTATTCCAAAGGCATTCGCTCACAAAGCAAACTCAATCCGCACAAGCCCCAGCAGAGAAACCCGATAGTATCTCATGATTTACAATCTCTCAGCAGGTTGTACTGGGTCCTCCAGATTCCGGGCTTGCCTTTGAAAGCAATTAAGTTTCTAGCACTTCTGGGAGCGACAAAAGCTCTCGCTATGAAAACCTGCATGCTGCACTCTCGCTGAGGCTGCAGCCTGGCAGACTGAAACAACGGCACCGGCACCGAGAGAGGTGCGAACTTCCCCCACTTGACTCATTGGGGAGCGCGGGTATGTGAAGGGCCACCTCCCCGCGCTGGAGCCATTTCAGAATTGTTCCTTTGTCCAGCATCCAAGCAGCCAGCTGGGGCTGGGGCTTTGAGAACATTTGCAGAGCCCCCTCTCAACCGGGAAAGAAAAATCCCTTTCCTCACCAGCCCGCACTCAGGAAACCGTGCAAGCGCAGCCAGTGCGAACTATTCCAATTACTCAGCAAGACTGAGTACCCTTACTTACATTACAGCATGTCCAAAAACCGTGACGAAACCGAGGCCCTGCTGCGCTAGGCTCTGTGCAAACACACATTAGGAGGCAGCACCTGCTCCACGCAGTTCACATTTTCTGCGGAGTAAGCCGTACCTAAGGTAACGTAAGGGCAAGAAGCACGTGTACGACAGGCGCCGCACACAACCGAGTACGAACGCTGCCTCTGAATTACCATAGTACAGCAGCACCGTCTGATCGAAAACAGATCTGTGATATGCCCCCGGCTGAATGAAACGGCTCCTGAACACCCCGGTCCCAGCAGCAAAAACACCACGATGCCTGCACAAGGACAGCCCAAAGCAGCTTCCCATCACCGTGCTGCTTCTCGTTTTACTACAACCACAGACAGATCTTGTGAAGACAGAGCTACAGCGGGGCTGAGGAAGGCGGCACGCTGCAGCGGCTGCCCGTGCCCTGCATCTCAGCCCCGAGCCAGCACCTCCTTGCAGGCGGGGTGCTTGAGCCGCCTCTGCCTCACCACAAGGCGCCCTGGCACAAGGGCGCATGCAAGGACAGGCACCGAGGGGCTGCTGTCACGCTGAGAGTTCACACGCAGTTTATTCTGTGGTGAACGTGCGAAGATCGGCGCTTTCTCACACGCCAGTTTACTTCTGTGCCTCAGACTCTGCGTGTTTGGTTGTCAGAGTTGCTGAATACTCCGAACTCCAGATGAAATCAGCCGGGGCAATGCACGCTCAGCACCTCGGGAAGCTGCCAGCAGGCCTTCTGGTCGTTTTCATTTTTCACTTACCGGTGTATCCGTTTCCTCTGCCACACAGTAAGACACCCAACTCCTTGAACAAGCTCGGTGGAAGTAAGAGACACAGATCGTTTCACGTATCGACGTTTTCAAAATGATTTAAACCTAGTTATGAGAGCTCACCTGGCTCTATTTCCTCGCTGATAACATCTCTGGTTTCATGGCCGTATTTTCTTGCATCTTTTGCTCACCTGTTGCTGTGCAAGGGCTTACAAATACAATACTTCAAATTTCTGCCAAGATTGGCAGAGAATAAGTTAGAAAAAACATTTTCCCTCTTATCTCCTTTGGCTAAAGTTGCAGTCATTTTTAACAACCAGAGGTAAGCGCTTTTGGAGACAGAAACGTGTTTAAAGAAGCGTGCAGACAGAAGTGTAAGGCGCTTTAGTGTCCTTTAAACCCTCATCAAAGTGCTCTAACGTCTTTGGACAGAAAGCACTGAGCAACTGCAGGCTTGGTCACAAACAGTTCGTTACACACACAAAGATACACAGACCCGTCAAAAATGCTACGTTTGCAAAATTAAGAACTAAGAGACAAGGAAATACCAGGAAAATGGCCAATTACGCAACATTTCATCTTGTTTAATTTTACGATCGCAGTATTTTTTTCCACAGGAAATGGTGCCATTCATTGTATAGTAGGGCTGGTGTTACTGAATAAGCAGTACTCGGCGTTTTGCTTCATTCTCACTATTAAAAATGGTCCCAAGCCTTTTTTATATCTCTACTTCAAACCGTGCTTTAAAGACAGAACAAGCAATTCCCTCATAGGTTATTTTCTGGCTGTCACCATATTATCTAACTGCTTGATATACTAAAATTAGTCCTTGTTCACAACACCCCTGTGAGAAGATTTTTTTCTTCCCCACTGCACAGACTCCAAGAGATTGAGGTTGTGGACAAAGGTCCCTTCCAAACCCAGCTATGCCATTTGAAGAGGTTTTCCTCCCACACACATGCTCGGCACCAGCTGCCCCTCTTCCTGTGATGACTGTCTCCCTTCAGAAGCGCTAGCAGTCTGGTATAAAAGCGTTTTGCAATCCCTTATGGTGAAAATAAACTGAAGAGGCTACAAACTACTCTTTACGCTCTCCTGTGCTACCCCAGTTTTGCCTCCACCCGGCAGGGGAGCATTCACCTCCCCAGGGCAGGCCCAAGAGGTTCATTTCCAAGGGGAGGTGCAGGGAGCACATGGGAGCTTGTGCTGACATGGGCACAACCAGGATGCCCCATCCCTGGAGGTGTTCAACGCCAGGCTGGATGAAGCCCTGGGCAACCTGGTCTAGTGGGAGGCATCCCTGCCCACGGCAGGGGGGTTGAACTGGACGGTCTTTAGGGTCCCTTCCAACCCGAACCATTCTGTGGTTCTGTAGCTATACCTACCTACAGGTCAGTATCATTTCAGGACTGAACCTTTCAAATGCAGCAAGCAGACCTCTTCCACGGGAGGCACTGGAGTAACTGCAAGCAGGAACGGAGGACAGGGCTTCACGTGAACTAATGCTGCAGGGTTGACACATCATTTGCATCCACAGATATGTGCTGACAGCACAGGGACAGCAAGACTAAGAGGTAGGAACAGGTGGAAATAGATGTGTCCATACAAGATATTTCTGCCAGACAGATACTTCCGGTATCCTCTTGGAGGTTATTTCACCACCACAGAGGTGCTGGAACAAACGGCTTGAATGTTCCTTATCCACTTCCAAGCAGAGTTAGACACTCTAAACAGACCTAGCAGCAGTTTAAACTGAAGTGTGTGGTTTCACGCCAGGGTTTTTGCTCTGATGCAGAGGGGCAGCACTTGCATAATTCATTCTGCTGTCTCAGTATGGGACTGTATCAAGCACTTGGGCTGTAAAAAAACAAGTGGAGGTGGAATAGTCCTGTATCTTTTCACCAAGTAGGACACACAGCATCCAACTCCAGCTTCAGTAATCAGAAACTTCATCCCAACTCCAGTAATCAGAAACTCCATCCTCCCAGAATACAGATTTCCTTCTGACCTTCTCTTCTGTGCTTTCAGTCCCACTGCTTCCCTCCTCAGACTTTTTACCTGTTTCCTCCTGGATCCTCATCTTAATCCCAATCAATCCATCCCTGACAGCTGCACCAACCCCAAAACGCTGTCCCCACGCTTGTTTCTTGCAGCCATAACTGCCCTCACCTCTTTGTTCAGACGTCCTCCACTCCTCGATGTCCTCCACCCCTTCTCCTGAACATGCCCTCCATAGATTTTGTTCTCTCTGCATCGCTTCCTTCTGCTCCACCCTTTCTGGGCAACCAACAGCTTTGCTGAAAACACGAGGGGACAATCTCCTTCCTCTCACATCCTGTGCTGAGGACCACAGCACTCACTCCTCAGGAGACAGATGCCACATTATCAAACCAAGCCCTTCAGCTTTAAAACACAGCACGCTCGGTGCAGCGCTGCCTAACGATCCCCTGCTGCATAGCCACAAAATGGCACATTTCTGAGTTTATAAACTGACTTATTAGAGAAACCTGTACCTGTAAATGAGAGGCAGATCCCTAACACCAGGGCACCTCCACAGCCAAATTTCAAATACACATCCCCAAGTGTAAAGGTGCTACACAGCTACTCAATGAAACATCTGGCCTATTTTTAAAAAGGGTACAAAAAGTGATTTTCTGTATCTTGTTCTCAAGACAACCTGAATCATTCATGCTGAAATGTAAAAAATCAACTTGAAACAGCCACTGAGTTTGGAAAAATGTCACTTCCAAAGGTTATCCTGGAAAAATACTAAATGTTGTGCAGTGCTGATTGGAGGCAGTTCAACCAGCTTTTCTTACATTACCTGCTATTTCCTACAGTTATGACTGAGAAAGGCCCCTAAACAAATCCATGATGCAGAATAAAATTGAAAGATCATAAGCTCCAGTGGTGCCTGGACATATCTCGACAAATAGAAATGCAGGCTCTAATAAAAATAATGCCTAGTAACAAAGCAATAGATGGTGAATGCAGAAGCCAAGTCATCACTGTCTGAAGAAATTTTTTGATTCAGATATGCAAGAGACAGGAAATCCAAGTGTCACAGTCCCAGCCTTTTTACAAAAATTAGGAGGAAGTGTTGATTGGTTTCTATAGACACAAACATTGATATTCACACTAGGATCAAACAATTATTCTTATCACTGGAAGCAAGGTCGAACTCTGATCATCATAGTTCAGCAATCCGACAGAAAGACAGCAAGAAAATCCTTTTGATACATAGCCTTCGCCATACACGAGTCAGATGATTCAGCTGCCAGAAAGCAAATAAAATTACTTTAAAACAAACATTTAGGTCTTTCTTTATAAAAACATGTAGCTTTTCAGCAGATGACTCAAATGTGAAAGTTTGTGGTCTTTGCTCCGGTAGCTGGGTAGGCTGTATTCTGATCTGCTATGTAAATGACTTAAGTGTTTTTCATCTGCTAGGGTGTGAGTTGCACTCCTGAACCTTCTGTAGAAGGGACCACCACTGCTGCTGAGCCACAGACGAGGAGAGCAATGAGGTATGAAACTTCTTTTCCCCCACAGGGGACTTCCATGATGCGACAGAGCAGTTGTAAAGGCACTTTCTCCTCATGTAAGGCTTCTGAAATACAACAAAAGGCCTATCTTACTAATTGTATTAGTAAGCCATGAGCCAGCAATGTGCCCTTGTGGCCAAGAAGGCCAACGGTGTCTTGGGCTGCATTTGGAAGAGTGTTGCCAGCAGGTCGAGGGAGGTGATCCTGCCCTTCTGCTCAGCCCTGGTGAGGCCACACCTGGAGTCTTGTGTCCAGTTCTGGGCTCCCCAGTACAAGAGGGACATGGACATCCTGGAGAGTCCAGCAGAGGGCTATGAAGATGATTAGGGGACTGAAACATCTCTCTTATGAGGAAAGGCTGAGAGAGCTGGGCATGTTTAGCCTAGAGAAGGCTGAGAAGGGATCTCACCAACGTACACAAGTATCTTAAGGGAGGGTGTCAAGACACTGGGGCTGGACTCTTTCTGGTGGTGCCCAAAGAAAGGATGAGAAGCAGCACACATAAACGGAAACACAGGAAGTTCCAGCTGAATGTAAGGAAAAACTTCTTTACTGTGAGGGTGACAAAGCGCTGAACAGGTTGCCAAGAGACTGGTTGTAGAGTCTCCTTCTCTGGAGATATCCAAACCTGCCCGGATGCCATCCTGTGCAACGTGCTCTAGGTGACCCTACTTGAGCAGGGGATTGGACCGATGATCTCCAGAGGTCCCTTGCAACCTCAACCATCCTGTGATGGTCATCTGTGGTACAATGGACTACATCCACACTGGGAGAACAAGAGGTGTAGCTGCCATACTTGTGTAACTGCAATGAGAGCTCGAGCACAAAGAAAGCCTGTGCATTTTGTTACCCCATCCAGACACAGATCTAACGTTACTGACCGCTGTATTGAGTTGCACTTCCTGGCTCTCACCCATCTGAGTCAAACAAACAAGTTCTGCAAACAATAATGCCTTGTTTTCTGCACTCCCCCATTATATGGGTCTGTTATGTAGACCAATCTGAACTTTTCCTCCACTGGCCAGGTAAATAAACATTGGGAAGAACCAGAACACATGCAGTGCAGGCCAGGCTTTCCTGGTAACCCTAACGACTCAGGCAAGATCGAAGAAGAAGCAAGGAAGAAGGAAACCTTCCTCCAACTAGAGATGAATGAATCCAAGCCAAACCAACAGCGATCCAGCAAACAGCCTCACAGTGGGAATCCACCCAAATCCTTTCACTTCCAAGCAGAATTGTTACAAGGAAGAGCAAACCAAGTCCAGAGAGACGTTTATTTTCTGAAAAAAGACTAGCTGTTCAGATCACAAGACATACATGTGGATGGCCTGACTTTTATTTCATGGGGTGTACCGGAGTTAATGTTTATTTACATGGGTTTTGGATAAGCTACCTGATAACTTCTACACCATCTCAGTGTCAGGCACTTCAGAAATGTCACTGGTTGAGGCAGGTAAGTAATAACAACTCACCCTCCTTGTCATTAGTATCATCCTGATTTTCCCTTAAGTCTTCCAGGAAAATCAGATATATGGATCTCTCATCTTGACAATTCATCCATCTCTAGACTACACCGCAAGGCTCCATAACGATCCATTTTGGCTAGCAGAGCTGTAAACAAATGTGGAAAAAACCTCACTGACTACTGAAGAAATTCAGGGCAAGAAAATAACCCAGAAGTACCTGGACTGTGCCCAGGTCTCCTCACAGCTTTATGATGAAGACTGTTAAGAAGCAGAGGGCATGCTTCAATTTTAAATACCCAACTTTTTAAGTGTAGCATGAAAGAAATTGAGGTGTGAGGAAGATTACCATCAGCATCATTCAAAAGCAAGCACTCTGGAACAAATTAATTTGAGCTTTTCTAGGTTGATGGAGCTACATCAACTTACATCAGAGAGAATGTGCCTCACCGCATCTCATGGAGCACCATTATTTAAGGTTCAGATGGTTACTGACTTTTCACAACAGATACCCTAGAATATTTGTAAGTTTGGAAAGGAAAATCTCAATGGGCAGCCTACCCAGAAGCTCTGAGACAGCCACAGGACAGGAGATCAAAGAGCTCTGAAGAAAAGGGAGGTTTTCTGGAGTGAGGGTGAGCATCTGAGAAAAGCACTCGTGAGTTTGAGATCATGCTCACTGTGGTACAGAACAGGTCTGGGCTCTTCCACTCCTCCAGCTAACACAGAGCAGGTCTGAAGGAGGCGAATGGCATCACCTGTCATACGTGGAACATAAAGGTGTTCACAACTCCCTGATCACAGAAGACAGCCCTGGGTTTAGCCTCTGGCCTCCACGCTGTAAAGCAGTTCTGAAAACTGTACAGAGAAGACAGAAATCTGGGACAAATGGCTTGTGTTTGTTACACATATTTTTACTTCAGGTTTTGTGTTTTTTTGTATGACATCCCTGGAAGAAATAGTTCATGTAAAGGGCCATCTGAAGGTCTGAGTCTTTTTACAACCAATATTTAAATTTGGAAGGTGAGTCAGCGATTGACAGAAGGAGAAAATAAAAAGGAATTTGCATAAATGTAACTTCTTTTTTCTTTTTCTTTTTTTTTTTTTCTTTTTTTTTTTTTAATAACAAAACAATTCTACCAAGTGCAGAAAAGAAACGCAAGGGGTAAGCTGCAAGTTAGAGGACTGGACTTTATGAGTTGATACACAGACCGAAGTCTGTTCCACAGCCCTGGGGCAAACTTCACTCTCTCTCTGAAGCAGTAATTTAGAAGCAGAAACTGCTCAGTGACATGTCACTGTCTCGGAGTGCATAAATCCTGCTAGTCCAGGATGCAAGACAGCTGAGATAACTGAGCTGTGATCACTCTGGAAAAATGGGAGTGGAAAGAGCAACTGAGTGACATTGGTACAAAAAAAAAAGCATGGGGGAAGGATTTAGTGTGATCTAGAGGACAGAATAGCTGCTTAGGATTTGGGAAACTGAAGTCAAAGCATGACATCACCAAGCTCTTATGTACTGCTGAGCTTGTCCTTTAGCCCTTCTGTACAACTACAAAAGAGGGATAACACCAGTTGCCTAACTCATATGCAGATATGGGAATAAAAACATAAAGAAGAGCAGAGCACTCAGACGTCAGGCTCACAGCTCAGTGAAGAATGCTTCTCTACTCAACAGGAGCCTCCACCTCCCAAAGAAACTTAATTTTTGAAGTGGTTGCACCACTTGCTTAAAAATGAAGCCACATGCTTAATCTCTGGGCCAGAGACTCAGAGAGACAGATTTTGTGTTTACTTTGGCACTAACTGATTAAAATAATTTCCTTGTTTTCAAGATTTTCCCACAATTTCAATTATACACATCTAGATTTATTGCACACTTAAGAAATATTGTTGAAGGGAATACGTCCATAAAAGTTCTTATTTCATCCCACTGAAACCTGAAATTCTCACTAAGACACAGACCGAAGGATTTCAATGCCCTTTGCACATAAAGAACTGGACAGATTTTTACATCTTAACTGCTTTTAACAGTCTCTAGGACCTTGCACATTAGGAGTCCCCAGGCATCACGCAGCAATATCCATAGGCAAACACTGTAGGAGAAGACCTGAAAAGTCCACAAAATAGTGAAATGTATTTCAACAATACAAAGCACACATTCCCAGAACTCAGAAAGAGAAATTCTAGTCCATATTATTCATTAGTTTCAAACACAAGCTACCAGAGAAACTTCTGCCACAAAAAGAAGTGGAAAATACAGAATCCTACCGAGGTGTCTATACGTCTATGATTTCCTAAGATCAATTCATTGCAGCAATTAATTGATCTTATCAGTCTTTCACAGTCTTTATTAGATCACAAATTCATACAAATGATTAACTTCTACCACTGCTTTCAGTACAGATCTGCTTAAGGACAAGTCTTTGGCACGTTCCTCAGTTTCATACTAATCTTGCAAATGTGCCAGTATACTAAGAAGAGAGGAACAAAAAAACCCAACCCAAATCCTGATACTAAACAGCAAATGCGAGGCCAGAAATGCACTAGTTGTTAGGAAGAAAATACCAACAGTAGAACCAAAAATAGCTCTTCAATCATTTGTCTTTTCAAACCTCTCTATTCCTTCTTTTCGGGATCCATGCTTGTCATAACTGACTGTTTCTTATGCTTGCTCTGGGGTGTCTCAGAGCTTGTTTGCACTGAGATAAAAATATGCCTTTTTCTCAACCATGTTATTAGCAATCATAGCAAGTGGTTTTAATTCTTTTTCCTCCATGACCTTTCTCGAGTTCTGCCTACTGTTTATCTAAAAGCAAAAGCTGGTTGGTGCTTATCACATTTTTTATTTTATCAAGTATTCAAATGAAAAGTGATGCTACCTCTTATTCTAACGTATATGCAAGCCACCTGTAGTTGGGGGGCAGGGAAGATGGAGGTTTCCCCATTGGCAAAGCTGTGCCGTACCTGTTTTTCCCATTTACTAATTTTTTTTTCATATCACAGCAACTTCTGTTTTACCTTTTTATTTTTTTAAATGTGACTTGTTATCAGAAACAATTTGCTTGGGCTCACAAAAGTCAGCTTTTAGGCTACTCCAACTTAAATTGTAATGACAGCCAAAGTAACAAGGCAGCAGAACTATCAAAAGTCACCTGTCAAAACAAGAGTATGTAAATACCGGTAAAAGTCAATAAACTCTGCATCTTTTGTGACACAGTGGCATTTCGTGATAGTTATTCCTCCCTAATAATTAACAGATGACAGTTCAGCTTTAAAACAAGGACAGTTTGTAATCAGTGACCCATCTATGCTGCTCAACCATCTGATCTGTCTCAAGGTCACTGTCTTTAGTAACTTGGTAAGAATTACATCATCTGTCCTAGTATAGGGCACTTACATCATCGATCAATACCTGAGATCCGAGGATTGTCAACAAATTCATGTTAGGGATGAGTTACAACTGGGCAGATGCCACAAAAATGACACTCCTGTTCGGTCCAACCCACATCCCCATTAAGACTACATTATAAAACTATCAACTCTATCACTATCATTTGTATCACAGTGGGAACTGAGTGCTAAGCAAGATGGGGTGGAGGAGGTGCCACAGCAGCATACCCTTTGCAAAGACACAACAGCCTTTGGTTTGAAGAGCTTGCAGCAGCCTGAAGTGACAAGAGCAACGGAGGGTGGGAGCAAGAGGTGTAAGCAGATGGCAGCAGACCACATGTTATTTCAGTAAGCTTTTGGTGGCGGTTCAGTTTGAGGTGCAGTCACGTGTTCACCTCCAACAGGGATAAGTGTTTTAAGCTATTTTAGTTTCCTTTGCCTTGAAACAGACCTGGCAGACGCAGACGGCAAGCTAAGGCGTCCCAGTGGAAGATGTGCAAATGGACAGCCGCTGGGTCGTTCCCTCCCCTACAGCTGGTTTGGGAGCGTAACGTGGGACGACACATTCAGAGTGGAAGAGATCAGTTCAGCAGAAGGTCTGGGAAAAAGAGGATAAAGATGAGCCACTTAAGAGTGAAATTGAGCAAAATGAGAGCTAGACTGAACCACGAATCAGCCTAGGTCACAGCGGGTCTATGTACAGCTTAGGCCCAGAGTCGGTCTCTTGGGTTCATTTGCAATGGTGCCTCTTCTGGACGAGGTCTTCTGGAAGGGGAAACTCCTTGATTCCCACTTACAGGAAACTGTTAGAGAGCTGGAGCTTGCTCTACCCACCTTTGCTCATCCAGGGTTTTGAACAGCCCTTAGGACAAGCGTAGACCAAGCGAAGCCCCACTAAAATGCTTCGGCAAAGACACCTATAGTAAGATTCAATAAAAGGTGGTAACTCACACATGGGGGAAGAGATAATGTACAGCAATACCTAGAGGCACTGACCTACTTGGCTCCTGTACAGGCATACAGCAAATGACAGTTCCTGTCTCAAATACAAAGAGCAATACTTGGAATAGGAGTCCCAGGGAGAGAGAACACCAAGCCGACATTTTCACCCCTGGATACATTAAATTAGGTACCAATCCATACTTCGGGACCTACATAGCTGGCCTCCTTCACAGTAGTGCTGCATGCACCCAGAGGCCCATTAAGGTAATGTGAAGGGTTGCAGATGACTTGCATGCTCTGGAAATCAGGCCAGGACTAACCAGATTCAATGGCTCTGATCTTAACAGACACGGTTGTGAAATGCAGACGAGACCCCAGCACTAGCATGGAAATTATATGAGGTTTCTCAAGCACAGATCAGATGCTGAATCTTACAAATACATATGCTGTAGCTGTGTGTCCTGAAATGTCTCTAAGGGCGAGGCCATTTTAAATGCTGACTTTTAAAACACTTGATTTTGCAGAGCGTAACTCCATAACCTGAAGGACAGATCACCTTCTTGTCCTCAGGCAGAATTTTACTGTCACATACACACAGTGGATATATTTGCTACACATCACTCAGTCTTCTCCCTATGCACAAACACACATCGGTCATCTTTAACGAGAGCAGAAAAATCATAGCGTCAAAAAGGCAACCACAAGGAGCACATCTCAGAGAAGGGTTTTTTTTGCATCAGATTAGGGCAAGGTAGTTCATGATAGCTGTATTTTCCTGGTAGGACCCGCTCCTGTATGCTTCTCACCAAGAGGCAGGAAAACTCGCATCCTTTGCAGTAATTAGCAATGCAAGGTCTGCCTCGGTGGGGCTCATTACAGGGTAAGGGCATTAGTCCCTTTCTGTTGTTATAAATCCTTGGTGTATTTGCAATAACAAAAAATTACTTTCAGAGTTGTTTGTTTGTTTGTTTGTTAAAGTACTTCAAGTTCAAAGTGTTCAATGCCTTACTCAGGTCACATTTACAGCTGATTTAATAGGGAAGTGCTGCTCCAGAAGGTACTTTTTTACCTTTCCAGATTAGAGAATAATTACACACAGAGAGGCTAACTCTACCATCTCCTGTGCCAGTTTTATGCTGAAATAACTCCATTGATTGATGAAATTAAGATGGAATGAGACTGCAGTAATCTAATACTGAAACAGGCCACAAAAAAATAAAATCTGCTTTGTTAAAAATGTAGTCAACTCAAGAGATTTCCTTCCTCATTCTCTACACAGAAAAGCTCTTCTATTTTTTCCACATGAGGAATTTTGAAAAAGCAAGGCCTGTAGGATTCTGGGGTCTTTTTTTATTTTATTTTTATTTTTGGCTATTATATCATGCTCCATGGGAAAGCTCAGCACAAAGCTAAGTGCACATTCCTCACAGGTAAGAGGAAATTAAGATACAAGATGAAAATAACCCGTCTATACAGCTTACCATGTAGTTTATCAAGCGGGTAAATATGAAGTTAAATAAAAAGTTAAATGCTACTTCAGTTACATGACTGCTAGCTCTTTATCGCTGTCTCAGAACCCAGCTGTGTTCTGTGGAGGAGGAAACATGTCAGTGCAGCAAATTTTACCTGCAATGAGAAGTAATTTATTGTGCCTAACTGTGAAAAGCAAATTGGTATCATCATCTAGAAGTTTGTATCTCACAAGTGTTGTTTCTGTAATTTGCCTTTCTTTTAGAAAGGACTAAGGTTAGAACAGCAACGCAAAAACTTGCGGCTAAAATTAAATTAGGCTGGATTTCCTGAAAAGTTGTTAGGTGAGAAGGGCTGAAAGGAGGTGTGAGTACAACACAAAAAGAAGCACAACAGAGTTAAGAAAAAATAAGCTATTTCTTAATTGCTAGTGAGATACCTTAGTCTCAGATACCACCAAAAAATCTAAGAAAAAAAGACCTTTTCCTTTTAAAATGTGCCCCTAGTAAGCCAATTTGATAATTGAAGAAAACGAAAAAGCAAAAGAATTGGATATTCTTTTTAACCAAGATTGTGTTCACCTAAAGAAGACAATCTGCATAAGCATGACTGGGGAGGAGGAATTAAAAGAAATCTAAGTAAGGACCAAACTAAAAATCCAACGCTCACCCTGAAGCACCTCACCAGGGGATTTCTTTAAAACACTCTCTAAAATGCCATCACTCTTCCCAGCAGCAAGGATGACAGTATTTGTATTTTACTGCTGGAGCAGTAGCTAGTTAAGGTTAAGAAAACTGAACAGGATGGGGTGGGACAACGGTTGGGACAGGAATTGCGTACATCGCTGAATGTTCCCATTGCTTTGCAATTGCTCGACTGCGTAAGAGGGAAAGAAGACAAGGGCTTTCCAACAACTGGTTTATGTCTCCTCTGGCAGAACTCTTTGCTCTGCAGCCACCCAGCTCCCACAGAGGTAAGGTATAAAAGCCCAAGCTCTTACTAGCCTGTTTACAAAAATAAACTCCAATCTTCTACACTGCTCAAGTATTATACACAACTAAGGAGCCTCCTGTTCCTCAACACACTGCCAGTACCTCCTGGTATACTTACTTTCCACTCTCTCCTCTCTTGTTCCTTCCTACCCGACTTTTTCAGCCGTCTTGTACCCTCTCTCCCCCTCCTGCAGTACTTGCTCCCATCTCCTTTATCCTCCCAGCCCATCCCTCAACCTGTAGCTCCTTCCCAAGTTACATGGCTTTCCAGCTTCTCTCCCAGACGCTGTGGTTATCCATCCCGCTGTTCTGTTTCTCTGCTGATAATCTGTTTTTAATAACAGGCCCCGGTTTGGGTGTGTTTTTTCTTTTGTTTGCTTGCTTTTAACTAACACCAAAAACTCAGAAAAAAAGGTGACAGGTATCTAAGGAGCTTATAATAGAATAAAGCATCACCTTTGCCTTTCTTTTAGAAAGCAGAACATAAAAAATGTCATAGTCAAAGGCAGAGATGAAATTTATAAAAACTAACTGAAATCAGTATTCAGGACAGATGGGTTGACACCCCTTCTTGCCAAGATAAGCGTCAGGCTCACAGGACCTTGCTATTACATGATTTCAGAAAAGAAGGCACCTCCATCAGCATAAAACCAGATCTTCAGGCTGCACTGCTTCAAAATGGAGCATGGAAAATACCACCCAGCTGACTCCCAGGAGAAGCCTTCCCATATGTAAGGGAAGGGGGGGGCAAACCCTGCAGCATAAGAGAAAAAGAAGCACGGAGTGGTTAAGTGTAATGCCCCCAAATGAGACTGCGAGTTGGCAGCAACACAAGTACAGAGAATTTTCAGGGCTCCTTGGACCTTGGCTACATCAAACTGCTAGAGGAAAGCTCTTCTTCCTTAGCTGTGAAGTATGGCACAGCTGTAGAAGAAGGCTGTCTTAACCGCAGACCTTGGTTAAAGAAAGACCCTACACAGCACACCAAAGCCAGAGAAACTGTCCTCTGGGGACACTTTTCTCTAATGAGGTCAGGGAGCTGTGCTCCTCTGGCAGCCACTCTTTAGTGAGGGTTTCACCCTAGTGCACCTCAGCAAGTTGCAACCTCCTCACTCAGGTCAGCCTTCACCTCCCAGTGTGGAACACCCTGATGAAGGCGATGAAGAGTAAAGCTTAACTGATGGCCGATGCAGCAGGTGTGGTAACGTTCGCTTGGTGATAGCAGCTTGGAGCACGGAAATTATTCTCTTCACCCTTTTATTTCCCCCGGCTCTCCAAACGAGTGCCTTCTGCTTGCCGTTGCGGTGAGAGTGACTTTCTGAGGGAAAGGCCCTGGAGAAAGCAGAACTGCACAGTGGCTGCTGTGAGCAAGAATTTGCCTTGCAAAATGGCCAGGCCACCCCAAAGTCCCAAGTGTGACAGGGCACAGACAGAAAAACTATAATAAATGTGCTCAACCGCACAGAAAGGCGTACCATGCAGGCTGCACTGATGGCAACGAAAAACTCAAATATGGCCAAATACCACTGTGAAGGTCTTTGGTGCAATGGTTAGGGGACTGGAAAAGGCCTGTTCTCAAGGAGAGCACGGGGAAAAATGCACTCCGTGGGGAAATGAAGGTGAATAAAGCAGAATACATGCCTGCGTTGGGCACAGAAGCTGCCCTGTTTCGGGATGCAGTCTGCTCTCACTGATGGCTCTTTCCTGCTGCTCACAGCAGACTTCAGCAGAACTACTGCTTGTGCTTTCTAGCACTGAAAGCAGGACCAAGCCTGTATTCAAATCAGTATTGACGCCACACTTACTCTCAGTTTTACTCTCTAACAGCAGAAACTGGTGGTAGTCAGTAAAGGCTTGTTAAGCATATTCAAATGAGCTCAGTGCATTTCTACGTGCAATTAATTGTGATTTATTTGAAGGCAATCTGTTAGCACTCCCTTTTTCTGCTTCCTATAACTCCAATTAATGAGGGCCAAGCCTCAATCTGAAACAGTTTTATTTCATGTCTTGAACAAAAATGATGGAAAAAAAGGGTTATTATCCAAACCAATAAAGTGCTCTGGCAAAAAAAATAAGTAAAAAAAATTCTTTGCATCTTTCAGAAAAACAAATGTTTTAAGGACAAAGGTTGGGCAAGCTAGATTAAATAACCGTAGCAAGTTAAGACTCTGGAAGCCAAACAGTTTTTATTTAATAAGAAGCTAAGTGGTGTTTCTGCCACCAGTGCTATTAGTCCTCTACTTTCCACTGTTCTCTGTTTAGTGTCTACGTGTCTTATGGCCTCGGAAAACAAACTAACTACAATGTCTCTAAAGCAAAGGAGCAAGGAAATAAGCATGTCTTGTCTGTTATAAATTAGCTATATGTATTCTTGAATCTGTAGTTTGCCTGTTTAAAAACATTTCCAATAGCTCTTTTGCGTTTAGGAGGGAGAAAATCCACTTCTATTTTCTCTGGTATTTCAAGTCAAGTGTTTAGGTAGGATAAAACCCAGATTATTTTTTAAAACATTTTTGTCCTAGTCCGCAAGAGTTGGGGTTGGTGACTCTCTATGGGTTTCACCCATCCAATGAAACGTTCTATCACTCTTCCCTGAAGAACTTCAACACACTGCTAACAGTGGTCCCTCTGCACTAAATACGAGTGAAAAGACCATACCCGTGAACAGTCTTTTGTCCTCCAATGTCTACACAGAGTGAAAACAACTGGTCATACTGGCCCTCAGGTTACAGGTACCCCCTAAAAGAGAGGAGATGTATGCTTTTATGGATACAAGCTTCACGGTGAGATTTAGAAATACCACATTTTGACATGGAAATCTGTGGATTTTTCAAGTGCTTTCTGACTACCTTTTCCTTATGTCAGTCAAACAAAATAGCTAGCTATACATAACTTGTGCTGCGTAAGCAAGTTCCTTTCATAATATACTAAGTGCTTTGATACAATGCTGGTTGGCACTTCAGACCCTAAGCCAGGTTTGCTAAAATCTGTCCAAATACCATAAACGAAAAGATGAAGGAGCTGTGCTACAAATAGAGCAACTGCAGAGGCTACGGCCCTGCCCACATTCACTCTCATGTATTTTTACACAAAGCCTAGCACTGTATGATGTGGGTGCCAGCTATAGCTTGTACCATACTGCCAACACAACAGGATCCAAAAACAGATAACAAGGAAAATTCTAGGGCAGTGTCTGTGTACTATGAGAAATAAGATTTGTTGTTTTTTTAAGAATCATCATTGTAACACGTTTCATAGACGTTGAAAATACGGATGCAAATCGCACTACAACCGTCAGTCAAAAATCATTTCAAACTCATCACCTCCCTCCCCAGAAGGGAGATTTTTTGAGTGAGGTTCTGCTTTAGCTCCTGCCTCCACTGCAGAGAGTGTCATATCATGACACAATAATGTCATGACAGGTTTATAAAGCGTGATGAATTTCACTGTACAAACAAGGTAATTTTACAGTCATGGTCAGAGCCTCTGGTACAGCCCTGCCAGACTGCACAGTCCCAGCACACACACAACCTTAGCACGGTTAATTCAGTCATACAGAAAGTTTTTCATGTTCATGGGACCTTACTTAGGTAAGGCTTTATGAAGTAACTTTCCAGCAATATTTTGCAGCAGCAAGGTTGACTTCTTTCCTTCCGCCGAGCTCACTGAACCCGGAGAAACGCTGCCTGTTTGTTCTCCTTGTGCCACAAACAAGCTCTCTGACTCCCAGGCTTACCACAGCTAACTTTTAGATACTGACATGAGAGGACAGAAAACAAAAAAGAAAATTGTGATGGTGGAAGAAAAACCTCTGAATTGTTTGCAATTTGATGTCCTTCTATTTCAGATTTTATCTCAGAGTAGAAATCCCCAGCTGAAACAGCTGTGAATTTCTTTAACCATTTACCCCCACAGGGGTCTGCAAGAGTCAACAGCTCTGCCATCCTGTGCACATTTTCGCCTTTTATTTCCCTTTACTTCCCCGTGAATGACACTGCGCTGTAGTAACCTTCAGTTTGGCAAAGACAGAGCCGACCTAGAAGCCTGCTCGTGCTGCTCCACGCACACGCAGAGAAAGCATCTCGAGCAGCACAGGCAGCCCCGCTCTGCTCCCCCTGCCACAAGCAGCCCCCGGCAGCAGCTCACGTGCCACCTGCGGGGCTGCTGGCACCAACAAGAAGCGAAACGAGGGCTGAGACAAATGGGTTGCGTCTCCCCTCCCCAACCTGCATCCCACCAGGGAAATTCACCTCAGGGACTCCACTCCTCCAGGCGGACGGTGCGGGCTAGCACTCCCCTCACCCTTGCCTTTTTCCTTCACCCTCACCTCGCGGGCCCACCACCCCAGGGGCCCACAATCTGCAGGTCCGTCGCCTCGCGGGCCCACCACCCCGCGGGGCCCACCACCTCACGGGCCCACCGCAGGCAGCGGTGCCTCAGGCAGGTCGTGCAGCACGTCGCCATTGCTGCCTGTGGCGGGGCTTTGCTGGCATCGTGCTGACAGTTCGGCTGAGCCACCCCACGGGCTGGACTCCAACAGGATTTAAGCTTTTCCGTTCTGTTGAGAAATACTACCAGTCTCAGCCTGTGGCTCAGCCCTATCGCAGCTCAGTGCCTGGGAAAAGCTCCTCACAGCCCTCTGCTTGCCACAGACATTCAGGGTGCCCTCCTGACGTATTTATTGGGCTGGCAAAACCAGAAATGGTCGGCACATCCAGCGCCAGCCCCTCTTCTTGTTATTACTATCACTCTTTTCCCGAATGGCACCGAGGAAGTGGTGGCACTGACATTCCCTTGCTGAGAGCCCCGGTCAGACTCGCTGCCAGGTCTGAATCACCCCTTGCAAGCCTTCACTACCCTGGAAAGGCAACCAAAGCTGCTCAGGCTGATCCTGAGATGCAGGACACCGCGCTGGTGGAAGCCTCCAGACTAGAAATCCAATTTCACGATCAAAAGCCAATCACAAGGCGCTTTACTACATTTGGGATTTATGACGGAAGCGCCTCAAATTTCTATTTTAAATCATTCCTCCCAGCAGGCTAGCTTTCTTTTTGCACCGCCTTCCTCTCCACCTACGGCATTTCAAGACCTTCACTTTTACTATAATCTGGAGAAAAAAAGGGGTTGCTAATACCTTTACTTGTTCTGCGGACTGGAGAACATCTGGATCCCAAAATGACAACGAAAGAAGAGAAATTAAAAATATATGTACCTGCACTAAGAAATCAAGGATTTACTTTTCCTAAGAACACTCAAAATGCAACAAATGAAAACTAGGGAATATCAGTCTTCCACAGAATAAGTGATTCGATTTTCACTCACGGAAAAAGGACTATATTTAGAAGGCATAACAGATTACTTTTTCTGCTGGTAAATTCAGTGGAATTAAGAGAACCAGATGGCCAAATATCTATGGAGTATTCAGATCTATTACACTGAAACATTAGAGAGGAAGAAATCCTACACGTCTTGAGAGTAGCTTGTGCAGACCACATAATAACGAATGAGATCATTATGCGCTGCCTTGAAGCGAATGGTCTTTTGACTTTCAACAGTTTACGTGTGCCTTGGAATTTCAAGAAATTAACATTTTTTCTATTTAAAAAAAAATCCTGAAGCACCATTCCTTCTGATTTAGCACAAAGATTATACGATGAAAAACCTCTACTCCCAGTAAATAATCATTTGGCAACCTCAGTGATCACAGGATTTGAAAATACTGGTGTTACAAAACACTGGTTTACTATTTAAGGGCGAGTGAAAAATGAAAAGCATAGCTCAGAATCCCAGCCTGAAAAAAATCAACACGCCCACCACAGCATCACTGCTGCACACAGCGAAAAACATCCCCACAAAGGGGAAACAATATCACCGGTTTAACACTCCAGCAAAGAAAAATTCCTGGACGAATTGTGTCAGCAACTCCACAGGATCCTCTCACGATGGAAGAAGTTTCACTGCGAGCTGATGGCATCAAGGAGCACGCCTACAGCTTTTGCTCAGTTTTAAACCCATGCCAAGTCCTCACCCTGCAGAACAGAGAAAGGATGAGGCAGTGCTGAGGGCCCGGGGATGGGACTGGGGAGATGCAGCCTCGGCTCCCTGCCAGGTTGGGCCAGCACATCAGCATACCTTTGCGTTTGATTCTGCCGCCTGAGTGATGGAGACACCACCACATCCCCATCTGAGGGAAGCACTGGAGGTCAGGCCCAGGAAAGGCCGAGATGCTCAGGAGGGTGCTGATGTGCTGCACACAGACTTCCTAGGCAGTCCTTGGAAAGCGAATCCTGCATTGCTGTACTCTGCTCTTTGAGAAACAGACAACTAGAACTGGAGGTGGAAGATGAAGGAAGCGGCTAACTTCGAATTTAACATAGACAATGAAATTCTGGCAAAAACTACACTTGAAAAAACACTGTTTCAGGCACACTTCAAAAATAATAATAGCAGCTCTGTTTTAATTTTACGGCAGTAGTTACCTTAACATTTGCAGTATCACCAAGTTTCTGAAATACAATCAATGATCATTAGAAAGGAGAATAGTTTTAAGATGAAATCTGATGTTACATTTTCTCAGGCTGCAAACAAAAGTGATGAGCACTGACATGAAAAGCATTTGAGCTGTGCAAACAGTGTTTTGTTCTATAAACACTAATAGGAAAGCACCTACCAATGCAGCCTTGACTCAGTCTAGCTGATTAAAAACTATTTTAAGCAATGTCCCTATACATTGTGTTAAAAATAATTTAATGTTCTGTTTTATAACAGGGAACTGAAAAACAAGATGACAACTGAAGAAACATAATGTGAAACACAGGCTCTGGTTTTAAAGGATGTTCATGGTGTAGAGGATCATGAAATAATTTTCTAATGGTATTTTCCTTTTTTCTCCCCACAAATTTTAATATGAGCATGTTCTCTAACCACGCATCCCTAGAAAGTATTTACTGGGAGGATTTCCCTCCTGCTTACCCACAAACTGTTCAACCCCCACAAAACTGAAAAAATTGCACATGTCAGCCCAACTAATTAATTCAAGCTCACAAATAGCTACCCAATCATTGAAATAACTGTACCTACACAGTATTTTCCCACACCATTTTACTGATTTATTTTATGTTTAGATAGCCTAATATATCAATCAGTGTGAAAAGGACCCAAAGGGTAAATTAATTAGATGGTTTATGCCTTGCTCATGATCTTTTTACTTGCCTCAAGAGTGTAAAGTGACCTTTATGTGTAAGAAAATCAAGATGTAGGACTTGTACTTTTTGTACTACTGATGTGAAAACCTTAGCTATACTCCCAGTTTTGGCTGCAGTTGTTGTAGTCCCCAAAATGACCCTTGGGGCTACAAGGTTCTTGGGTCACAAATAAAACAAAACCAAAAACCATAAATCAACCTCCTTGTGGTTTCCTTAACTAAACTACAGAATCTTGTCCCATGCAGGGGAAACCTCAGTATTTGTGTACCTGTTAACTACTTTTTACACTTCTGCAGTTAATTCAAACATTTTCCTGGTCCACATCAAGCAAGCTGCCAGATGTCAGACACACCGATAGCTCGCTGAGGGTCAGCATAGTGAGCGTCCTGCCCGTGAGCCTAAGCATCCACACACAAACCACTCAACACGCACACACAGGTAGGTTAAAAAGGGGGGGCCTTTGGTAGGCATTTGGAGAAAGCTGTGAATTCCCATCTCTGTGACACGGTACACATAGTGCATTATCATATCTATGCTGTATGCCCGACACCCAAGCTGCCTGGAAAATAGCTGCCATCATTACCGTTAGCTCCACATTCCCGTGGTCAGCAACCTCTCACAGCTGAAGCCATGAGCTCCTTCTCAGCAACACGTGACCCAGCACCCAAAAATATGAGCCTGCCAGAGGAAGGGTCAGCATCTGTAAAACACCTTTTTTTGGAACCGGTTTTGACTTACTGTTACGCTAAAGCACCACTACCATTGCTAGTCAGACCTGGTGCAAGCCAGAGCATCAGCTTCGGTGCTTTTCTGCTAGGAGGAGGAGAAGCCCTTAACTAGCAGATCAATATCCAATACACTCAATGCACTTCAAGTAATGCTGTACTAAAAAAGGACACTTAAGCAGAAGTCCTAAGTAACAGCTTTGTATCTTGATCCCAGGCACAGCACAAGCACCTGCAACTCGGGGTGCCTGGCATATGTGCAACCAGCACCTTACAGGGTCGGAAAAGACAGCCCAGTTGCCACTCTCACCCTCTCCCCCTGGCAAATACTCACTTAGTCAAGGGAATTTTTTCTGCTAGGAAATGATTAGAGACTAACTACTCATTTCCATTAAATCGCTGGGCAATGATTGCAATAGGGGTTCCAATGCAGGAGGTCAGGTTCAGATTTCACCTAAATAAGCATAAATTAGGTTAATATATGTAATTCCAGAGACGTTACAGAATTTTAAGAAAGAGGAGATTTGTCCTTTAGTTAAGATCGATGAAGGCCAAATGCAAACTTGCAGTTTGGACTGAAAGGCTTTGAACACTGGGGAATGCATCTCACGGGTGTAACTCAGTTTAATGACCAGGGAAATTAGGCTGGTCAGTACTAGCTGAGAATGTGGCCATGTGTTGGACTTCCCTGTATAAAGGATAAATATAACCAGCCAGGTAGAGCAGACAGAGACAGACAGCTGTTAAAAGCTCCATAGATAATCCGCTGGCAGTATCACCCACATAAAGCAGATTCTGACGAAATTTCATAGACAATAATCCTGGAGCTCTGATACCACAATGCAGTTGAAATCCAAAGAATATGGTGGTGTTTGTTTTTTGTTGTTGTTTTGTTTGTTTTTTAAGTGACACAGGTGATTGTCCATTTATTTCATAAGAGAAGGCCAGCCACATCCAATAACACACTTCACAAATCACTAATATGGTGGAATTCACTTACTGCTTCTTATTCTCAGAACACATACGGAGAAGGAATTACGAAATATTGTCAATCAGAGCAATACCGACTTGCTAAACAGCGATCTACTTCATTTCCAAATGTTGTTGCTACTAAAACTTACCGAAAGAATTGTCTCTCCTGATCACTTCTCAAAATAGTCTGTCCAATAGCACAAGGCTGAGGCAGAGAAGCTGACACAAGTTGCAGTCTGCAGCACAACATGTTTTTTATCACGACATTTTGAACTCAAAACTGAAAAGAAACAATTCTGAAGCACATTTTAGTGCAGAGCTCACAAGGAAAAGGCTGCAATTCCAGACTTTTATTGACATTCAAGCCTGTAATGCTTCACTCCCACTATTGTTCTGAATGCTGAATAGACACCCTCCTCGCCACGCACACTCGCACACGCGCTCACACGCGCTGCGTGTTACATCATGTACTTCACTGCTAATAGTAAACCCGGCAGAAAGGAATTTTATTTTTACACTTTCACACCACCCACTCCTAATTAATGTCAATCAGTGTCTCCTGCATAGTACACACTGCAAATATGCATGGCCTTATCTGTGCTGGGTTGTTTTTTTTTTTGGCAAAAATTTCCACTGTTGCTAAAAACCGACTGGGCTCCACGAATGGTGATGGATCCGCACAGGACCAGCCTGGAGACACACCACCCTCCCGAGGAGCCATTAAAATGGTCTGACTCTGGGGGAATGCTTCTGTTGGTTTGCTCGAGCTTTCCCTACCACCAGCCCGGCCACAAATGGGAAGTCATTGTCTGGTTCAGAAGAGCTGTTGCAGGCTTTGCAAAGTGCAAGAAGAGGGAGCAGGGAGTTGTCAGTACATCCTGACAGCTGCCGGGAACAGGCGCAGCGGTGGGAGGGACAGCAAGGGAATCTTGCAGTTGACTTCAGCAGAGCCGGCGTTTCAGTCCATGCTGTTTAGACCGGAGCCAGGCAATTAAAAACACTGTCAGCTACCGGGTACGCGTTTATACCTACACTGCCAAGCCGTCCCAATAACCACCACAGCAGCACAAGTCAGGGTGGGAAAATTTTGCCCCAAAAACCCAAAGCAGGCAAACTTGCTTTCCCAGCACACGCGCACACACCACTCACTTCTTTTTATAGACTGCTTTTCCCTCTGATGCAAAAGTAAATCCAGCTCAGATGATTTCCCTGCCTTAACTTTTGTACAAGAGGAAGACAGGAAGCTAAAAAAAGAAAATTAGACACTTCATGAAATCCGTGATTAAGACACAGAAACTAACAAGACAGATGGGCTGAAACATTCAGGGAGCTTCAGTTCATCAGCCCATGTTTTTCAAAAATCTCCAGTAAGCTATTGTCTTCCTCATTTAGAGTTTTAAAATCCCATTTTTCCTTCCAATAATTTAGCACCATTTCTAAACTTGGAGTCCCCTTGTCGGGTATTCCAAAATATTTACTCAAAGGGCACGCTGTCCTAGAACCCAGCTACGTTTTTTCCCTCCCTTTTCCTTTGTCTCGTTGTCAGGTGCAGCTACACACATTTGCTGGAGTGCCCTGGCACGCAGCCTTCAGATCTCATCTGGCTGAACGCATTCACCCTACGACGTTTGCTAACCAGCGGCGACAGGCGAGCATGCTATTATAGCCACACGCGCTGGCCAGTCCTCCCCAGTACATCCCGCAAGGCAAGACCTCAAATTTCACAGGTAATGCTTCATCTCAGGCTACCCTTCCTCACCTCCTGTCCCTCCCTGCATCACAGACACCAGCAGAAGGCTGTCAGCAGGAGGTAAGGGCCAGCACCTGCTACAGGCAGCGCATCCCAAATGCTGGGGAGCGCTGTCTGCCCCAGGGGAAGCCCTCCTTCCAGCTACGTGCTGGCCCACGGCCACCCGAGGGATTCGGGAGAATGCAGGACAACAGCACGACCTGGCCAGGAGGAGGGTGGAGGTGAGGATGCAGAGCAGGGCAGCAGGGGGATGCAGCTTGGGCATCACCGAGCTGCACCTCGCTCTGCTGCACTGCCGCTTTGCTCCCTTGCTGATGTTCCGGGGAGGAACCACTGCCAACATCGGTCGTGTGAGTGAGACCAGTTACACAGAAATGTTATCTCCTCGGGGTAAGGAGGAGCACTCAATACCACGCTCACTGAGAACAAGGGCTGACAAGGGTGGTCTGGCTCCCCCCTCAAGCTCCTTGCTCAGAACAAGCACCCAGGCCGGTCCACAAGGCATTCCTTCCCCCATCGGGAATGCATTCCTCTTCTCTGCAGGGTGCACAAAGCAGCCGCTCACCCAGGATGAAAAGAAAGAGACAGGGCGGGAGGGGGGGAGGAGAAAAAGAAATAAAAACCTGTGACTCCGCACTTGGCAAAAGCCAGCGATCAGCAACAACTGCCGAACGCTGAGTCACTTCTTTCCCTTCCACCTGGCGAGTGGCTGCCCAGATCCATTCAGCAGAAAGCCTCTTTTCATTGAAACTGGCATAAATCTGGAGTAATTCCCTCCGCTCCAGTGGAACTGCTAAGGATTTACGGCAGCGTGACACAACAGGCAGAATCCAGGCCACGAAGAGCTGCAAGCCCAGGTTTTCCTGCAAGGGAGCGTGCCGCTGTGCTCTCGCGGGCCCCGATGTTAGCTGTGCATCGGCGCTGACGCCGTCGCTGCTTCTATTTTTCACGATGCCGTAATCTCCAGCAGATGCTCTGCGAGCAGAACCCTTGGAAGAAATCTCCCTCCTTCACGCACTTCGGGAGAATTTTGACAATCTCTGAGCAGAAGAGCGTTTAATAGCTTGAATTAATTATTTTTTCAGATCTAATTTTTTTCTTTCTTCAGATTTCATTTAATGCTCTAATTTGGTTTTGCCAAGATTTATAATTATTATTTTTTAACGTCTCACTGGACTGTGTGAAACAAGAGTTCAGAAGACGGCAGAAATATCTTCCGTGCAGATGATGTGTGAATAAGCAAGGGAGAAGATCAAGATTTAGGGAATACCAATCAGCTTTGCCAGACAATTATCTACTGTATTTATGTTCTCAGCTTAAGTAAAAGCATTGTGAGAGGATTTATGCATGCATTAGAAGGCTTCTATAAGCGAGGAAAAAGCCTGAAAAAGCTCCATATATTCCCCCCTCCAAGTGCACTGTGCAGCGGCAAGCAGAATAACAAATGACGCTTGAATGCAAAAAGCAACCTTTGAGACAGAACTCTTCCAACAGATAAGAGCTTCCTCTTTACTATAAATACTACACCTATGTGAAAAATGCATTCGCCTATATACCGAGGGACTGGCAGGGTTTTTCTAAACAAACGCAATGAGTCTTGTCTGTCCTGGTTAAGTACATTTTACAACATTTAAGAATAGGATGTAACTGCCTAGAAACAGCAGCGTTCATGTAGTCCTTTCAACAAGGGGAACACAGTGTGCTCTACAAATATTAATTTAGACTGAACAACCAAGGAGGTATGCAAATACTACTCCCAGCTTCAACCGGAGAAGACTGAGCACAGCAGAGCTGCGAGGGGGATTTTCAGTAGCATTTAAAGGAGCCAGCTCGAAGCCAGGGACACTTGCATGTCTGCAAGTGCTGTTGATGGCCCTGTCCTCACCGACTTCCTAGCTGTGCTGTAAATCAGAGCCCGAAACTGAAGCCCTGCTCCTTCTCCTCAGGGGACCCCAACGAGCAAACATTTTCTCTGCCCTGACTGGTTCCACTGCCAAAATCAACAAGGCAGTGTGCGGACACGGGTGCACCCTGCGGCACCTTCCAGGTCCGAGAGGCCCGGCTGGGACATACCAGCTCCTTCCCCATCCCCCTGCTGGAGCTCCCTCCCCGCAGACACCAAACTTTAGGGTTTTGTCCCGAATCAGGGTTGTGTGTGGAACCAAGCAGAGCCAGCACCTCGACTCACAACCTGGAAAGCTGAAGGCTCCCTGGTTTCGGCTTTGTCTAAGATAAACCACTGCAGACATTTAGCTGGGCAAGAGGAACTGCAAGCATCCCCCGCTGGGTATTGCCACCTCCACCACTGTCCAAAAAGCAATTCTGGCCACTGATAGGGTAAAAGCAGAGTAAAGCAGGAGCTTCAGCAAGTGTCAGCAGCTTCGTATTTTCTGGGAGGGGCAACGCTGAAGAACCCTTGGGACACAACTGACGAGGACAAGGCCAGAACATGAAGGAGTCCGACAGTCCTCACAGTGTATTTTGCTTTTTTAAGTTCCATCTCTTATTTAAAGGGAGGAGAGAAACATTTGTGAAGTAAAAGAAGCAGACAAGGAGAGAAGAGCTGAAACAGGAAGATCTAAGTGACCTGAAAAGAGGCATCTCCTGGACCATTTTTTTCTACCACTCAACAGAATATCGTGAGACGAAAAGTGAAAGGCAGAGAAATGGGTATCTCGGGGAGGTACAGCCCTGCAGCTGCTTCCATGTGAAGACAACACCTTTGACCAGCAGCTCGAAGAAGGCGATCCCCTTAGCAACCATACACTAAAGACACTTAAGACTGTCCAACTATCTGCTTCCAAAGCCTTGGTTTTAGGTGATTATAACTCTTTTACAAGTATTTTAGTTAGAATCTTCCATTCAAGCGTCTGCCTCAGATTGATTTTTTTGGGGAAAGTTTCAGCAAAAGAAGGTTGAGATCTTTTGCAGAAAGACAGTAGACATATATCAGTAGCTTCGACTGTATTAAATTTACTTCTGCTGCTGTTGTTCTTACTGATTTATTGAGGTATAAAAATGGCTTCAGGCTCTGGAGCAAGCTTGAAAATTTGGCAAAAAGGTTATGCTGATCAGAGATGTGTTTTTAGCTATTCCTCTGAAAAAAACACCTACCTATGGTCAATTTAAAATCCCTGGGAAAACAAACAAACGAAAAAAATCATCATCTGGCCTTCAGACTTTTCACCAGTGTAAACTTCATGCCTCAGGCTTCAGCACAGCTCCATACGGGCCATGGCATCTATGAAAGGGTCTGTCCTCACGGGATTTGCTGCAGAACAAAAGACTGAGTTCTGAACAGCTTTGGGACTTTTTAAATCAAGAAGCCACAGTTAGCAAATAAAGATGCAGTTATCTCAATATACCGTTCCTTACCTGAATACGAACAGGAACAAGGAAGAGACACAGAAACACAGAGAAAGGTTTGGATTTTCTGTTTGATTTTGTTCGAAGAAAGTAAATCCATACTAGCTGCAAAGCACAGGCAGTTAAAATATCCCAAGCACAGAACTTAGCAGGACAAATATTTTCTGGTAACACAGCATGACTGTATCTAAGATTCATGGTCTGCTGTTCTCTGAAGTATTCTTTCTCCCTTTTCAGGGTCAACACGCAGAGAGAGTGACACTGGAATGCCAAACTGCCCTCCCTGTACTGCAAGGCATCTCTTCTTAAACCCCACAAAATGCCATTTCTTAATTGTCAGAAATCTTTGTTAACAAATTTCCCTTTTCATTTTTTGTGAACTCTGCTTTTCTTTTTTTGTTTGTAAACAAAGAAACAAACAAACAAAAAGCCAGAATGTGGAAAAGCTCTGCCAGAACTCAATTAATAAATAATGAGCATCGAGTGGTTTTGATCATTTCCTTCTGTCTGAGCCTCAGAAACTGACAGTAAAACAGTGTATGACCCTTTACAGAACAATTTTACTATCACATTACATCCTCATTGGAAATTAAGCAACACAAATTCGACATTTTGAATGGGAATAGCTCATCCAGTTTGGTGCAATGTTACCCGCTGGGAAGTACAGAGAGAAATACACTGCAAGTTTGCACAGCAGGATTTGCAAAGCATCTAGCTAGTCGCACGGAGAACACGCGAAATACAGCAAACCCTAGCACAACCTGCGCTGAACTTTTCCCCCACACTCTGCACTATAAAAATGTAACGCTTTTCAACTCACAAGGCCATAGGACTTTGCTGGGCTTTTTGCATCATGTGAATGAGGTCATAATTTGAGCTGGAGCTCAAGCAGCTTCCCAGGATGTGTGAATCCAGAAGGATGGATACGGAAGGGCAGGAAGGGAGAAAAGTAAAGACATCCTGTCCTGCTGCTCTAACTGGAAGCATAGCAGTGGGAGAAGTTACTTTCGAATTGAAAATAAGTAATTGGAAAAAATGTAACTATGTCCTGAGACAGGAGAGAGTACTGGAGGTACTGGAGTACAGAGGTACTGGAAAAGTGTGGCTACCTGGGAAAAAACAAAAAAAAAAAGATGAGTAGAGAACACTGAGCTACAGAGAGAGCCTAAGAGAATAAAAGAAACGCACATAAAGTCACAACTACGCAAGCAGCTTCCGTCATTTTCTTAAAAAATACACGCCGTGAGGGCAGATTCTCATTCCATCTTTACTGGCGTAACCTTGCGTGATGGGAGGATGTCAATTTACACCAGCCATACACCTGCCCCTTTCATTTAGAAGATACAGTATGCAAAACCAGTCTTAATAATAGCTTTTTACGCCCTGGCGTCCCTGAGCACACCACCTGTTTACATTTGGAAACTGCAATGACTGAGGTGCCCGCCATGCATGATAAACTGCCAGAATTCATGAAGTGAGTGGAAAGTCAAGATTCACAGAACTTCAGCCCTAGCTTGACTGAAACAAGTCAAAATTTGACAAAAAAAAAAAAAGATTAAAGTGATCTCTATCTAAAGTATAAGCACTTTCCTTACAGTTTAAATGCCAGTACTTTAAAGGGTTCTGTTTGCATGTTATAATCTCTTTAATGAATAAAACCCAATTGCATCCACAAAGAAAAGTAGTGTTTGTTGACGCATCACTGAAAGGAAGCAAATAATGGCTCCCAATACTAAGAAACCCGATGACAAATGTAAGGGAAATTACCCTTTGAATGATTTATGCATGACCTGTAAATTTTAGCAGGCTACAAAGAATACCAACTCAACAGTTCCGTTTTGCTCTCATACAGATACGTTAAAAAAAAAAAAAAAGGTATGTCTCTCAATGCGCACTTGCTCCTTTTTTTGAAACTCCTGTTACCAATGTAACAATCACCTGGTTTGTGAAAGACTGGATTTGACCTCTCAGGAGAATCACACAAACAAGCTTTCTCAGAAAAATCAACGCAGGTGGACAATCAAACAAGCAGAGGGGACAACCTTCCTCCCCTGCCTCTTTAAGATAGTGCTGCCTTTCGTGCAGACAGTTAATGCTGCACTCAAATAACAGAGCATGGATTTCTCTTAGTAACTGCAGCTATAATTGTAGCTCCTGCTTAGACTGCTTCCATCCTATTAGCGTTACAATTGTCCAAAGCATCACAGCTCAACTAAATTGCCATAATTTCTGATAAATGTCTGATTTCTTTTATGTAACAGAAAAAAAAACACACCTTCAAAGTGTTATCTCTTTGCTACCTTATCCTTCTTTAACAACAAGAGCATTAAAAAACAATACTGTCTCCGTTTCCTGCAGTGTCTGGCAGCCCTTTCTTAGAGCAAAACGCTCTGAGTGGATGCTCTGCCCACTACCGCAGATAACACACCTTTCCCTAATCTGAGGCTTTTAAGGATAATGCATGGCAGCCTTATTTTTAATCATTCACCTACCACTATCTCATTCAATCTACTAAGAATTGCTTTATACCATTTTCCCCTGCTGTACATGGTATTTGCAGGCAGTTACTATACATCATCCAAAACAGCTATCAAAATAAATGGCCTGTGTTGTCGTGTTTACTCATACTTGGAGTACGTATCTTGGGCAAGGACACATCTTGCCTCTCATGTCATTAGGACAAGTAAGGCAAAAGCATGAAGAGTCCTCTTCTCTGCATGGAAATAACATGTTGGGCCAAGCAGTGGCAATAAGAAACCCAAGAAACGTAGGTGCTTTACCAACATTTATTTCCCTATACTGACAAGAGAAAAAAATCCTGTGGAGTCAAAATGCTAGACAAATTCTACCATTTCGTGCTGCCAGTTATTCCTCCTATGTCTTGGTCTGTTTCACTGCAAAGTGTTATTTAGGGAGCACGTCGTGATTTATTTTTAGTAGTTGTTTTTCAACTAAAAGTATTTTGCCTCTTGCACTTCCTTTTTTTCCTTAAAGGAAGGCTGGCCCAATAAAAATTTAATGAGAAAGTCAGCAAGAAGTACAATAGCTCTGATTTATAGGATCAGATGAAGAGATCAAAGATCTGAACACTCCTTCCAGTCTTTCTTCTTGATCATTTACTCCTTTGCAGATTTTCCTTACACCCTCACCATAAGACACCAATAGGCCAACTTAGCTTGCTCTTTACCCAACAGATTCCTGTTATATTATCATCCCACGTTTCAAATAATTGTGTGTGGTCTTGTGTGTGGCTCTTCCACCACGATGTGGATGTCAAACACAGCAGTGGTAGGGAAGCTGCTGGTTTAGTGATGCAATGCTAAGAAAGTCTCAGAAAAAACATACACTGAGCATGTAATGGGAATTAAGCACAAGTAAACTTCCCCCTCCAAACACTCTGAGGAAGAGATAGGTACCCTCAGTAACTTAAGTCCTTAACAAGAAGTTACTTCTCAGTACTTGCAAAATACTCCTGCGAGTTTTTCAAGCATCATGGGAACGAGTGCATGCCATAACCTGCTAATTGAACAGCCTGTTTCTCTCTCCCCTCATCGAAATCAACTGCCCTTAACTTGAACAGTGTGAGACGGGGGCCTTTCCTACTGCTGCGTTCGTTGGTAGAGCTCTATAAATGTCACACCTTTATTATATTAGTGAAAGCCACATTTTATATATTCACAATAAAAGCATTCTTGTATGCAAGGTTTTTTGGCCCCCCTTGTGACTCTGAATTCCTGAAGGTCAGATAAAACAGTCTACAGAAGGGGAGAGAAGAAAATGTTTTGCGATATTCCTTTAAAGAGCCTCTGCAGAAAAAAGGCACTAAATAGCTGATTTGTTACATGACTTCGGGACAGCCACGAATGCTAAGACCACAGCTAAATGAACCTGGTCATGAAAGGAGCAGCAGCTCATTCAACGCTGCATCTACATCAGTTAACGCGTTTTGTGATTTAAGTCCAAGACTTCATATTGTTCTACTTCCTCCTATTCCTCTGCTCCAGATTCCCTTTGTGACACTTTATCAATGGAAAATCGAGGGAGGGGTTTCCAGCTGGGAGCCCAACAAAAAAACAGGAGGTTCAGTCTGGTTTTCTCACTTGCACTGCAAGAGCCATTTTAGTGCCAGCAATAAAAGAAAAACTACACAAAGAAAAAAAAGACATGACCTGAAATTATTTTATCATCTTAAATGCTGCACTATTCTTTATTCTCCCGCACGCTTAGTCTCACACGTTGCTACAATAATTTGCTAGCTTAAACAGAGCTCCTTGCAAATTAAGTATTTGTACTAAGGGACGATGTCAGCCAGCATTTCAGGGATACATTAAGTTACCACTGCCATCGGTCAAATCTTCTTTTTGTTATGCCCTTGCTATTTTTATGGATTTATAGTTGCAATGTCCCACTTAAAATAAAAACAACAATACCTGATTGTGTTCTCTGCTAGAGTTGGAGAAAGTATACACAAAGAGCAAGGGAAGCTCACTGGCGTACTGGGAATTGTGCAAATCGCATTTTGCACATGCATGCTCACCTGGCTACACCTGGGGGTGTGACGACAGCAGCTGGGGTGTAGGCACAACTGCAGCCAGTTGGGTGCTTGCATTAGAGTTGTAACCGTAAGAGGCGGTTTTGAAAATAAGATCATTTGCCCTAAGAGGATTTTCAAGGTAAGTCAACGGATAGATTTGGTCTCATTTAAGACCAGAAAAGACTATTAATCATACACTGGAACATTACGGCAGCGCAGACCATTCATCTTGGGAGGCACTTTGTATAGTACATTTACGTGAGCTCTGTTGTTACAAGAGCACTGCTCAACACAGACAAGTTCCTTGAACTCTGGAGCTACCTACCAGTAGCTATTTTCATACAGAACCAAGAAAGTCCTGGCTACCAGCACCTTCCCAACAAAAGGACAGATGCCTCAAAGGCTTCAATAGGCTATTATCCATCTGTTGGCTCTGCAAGTGTCCCAAAGACAAGGGGAATCTCACACATACAGTGCCCAAACAAGGTGCCTGATCACGGCACCATGTCTGTTATGGCTCTGTAGAGAAAAGCATTTTGAGACACAACAGAAAGCAAGGCTGCTAGGACTAGAAGGCAGCAGCTATCATCTCAATTGCCTAAGCCTGGCCAAGCTGCAAAGCCCAGACAAGCAAAGCTGAAAGGAAACTACCAGGGTGGATAATCAGGAGCGAAGGCTCTCCACTTAACCACAGAGAATACTTAAAGACACATCTTGATGAAGCAAAGCTGGCAGTCATCATGAGCAAACAGCCTGAGAGTTTAGAAAGCACCTGGGAGAGCCTGATAGAGTACCTGAAGAACCAGAAAATATTTTTCAGTCTGTTGGACAATTTTTAACATTTTCAAATGGTCATATGGATCCTGGGTACCTAAACCATAACCAAATGGTAAATCTTGAGAACCAATGGCTACTGTTCTCCAAATCTGTACTGCTGACTGCAAGGAACAAGTGTCTGGGGGAACTTGGGCAGCAGACACCTGCCCTGCAGTTGCAAAAGGGCACATGCCAAGCACATGCACTGTTTGTGCTGAGATCGGTGAGGAGGTGCCTTCATTCCTAATGACACTATAAAGTTTTTTAAATAGGCTGCTGTAAAGTCAGTACCTGCTCCATTTTCCATCAAGCTTTCTTAACACTGCATATATCCTCCCTAAATACATACATTAACTGAATCCATGACCATGGTCTCTAGCTCCAACCATTTACTTCATTGCCTTCCACAAGACATAGAACAATTTTAATTAAGCAGTTCAATGTGCAGGAATTTAGGGGAGAGGAAATACCTAATCCAAAAGTAATCCTGGAGGCAAACTATGTGTGGGGAAAACAAACAAAACAAAAAAATATATTTAACTTGAAGTCATATGAAGTAACAGAAAGAAGCCTATGTGATCTTAGCAGACACATCCTTACACCACAACACAGACAAAGGTGACAGAAGGAAAACCATCCTTGAAAATATTCATTTTCAGTTCCTAATCTGGGTATTGGCACATAGGTAGGTCACGTTAACCAAAATCATCAAAGAAATCTTTGTATTATTTGGGATCTACTCTGTCTAGAGTCTCGTCTTTCATTGTGGCCAATCTTTGAGAAAGACAACAGAAAATACCAAAAAAAAAAAAAAAAGAAAAAGAAAAAAAAGGTAATTACAAGCCAAAAAATGAACTGGGGGGTCCGGAGTTGGGCAATTATTTCCTGTTCCTGCAGGTAAGGCTTAAGTCCTAAAGTACTAGATATGGGAATAATTAATTAGAGACCAACAAGTTAAACAGCCTAAGAGGGTCTTTTTAATTTATTAAATATATTTTGCTTTAATCATATTAATTTTTCAGGGATGTACAATAATCTTTGTGGTTTAAAATGACTTTGTATTCATTTTTAAAAGGAGAGTATTTTTATTCATCTAATACATTACCCTTTCAAGAAAATTACCATACTTGACTACAAGTACTTAATGAGGCACTAATTAATACTCTTGTTTCTCCCCATTTAAAACTCCTTTGAGAAATGAGGTCAGAAACCTGGCGGAATATACAAGACACTTCTCTAGGGGACCCAAAAGGCATCTGCTTCCTGCCACACTTCTCCAAGGGGGACATCCCCTTTGAAAACTGAAGACTAATACAAAAGTGAACCCCGTTTAGGAGCTGCTCCCTCCCGCTGAGTTGGCACTGATGGTAACCACCTGTAGGCTGGCAGAGCAAGGCACCCCTCTTCTCCCCAGTTTGCAAACGAAGCCAGGTACTCCCCCGCCTTTCGTGTAGCAGCACGAGGTTACCTTTCCCACTCCCGTAAGTCTGCAGCACGCAACCTCCCTTCCTCTCCCCTGGAACATAGCTGGAGGGCTATGGCACTGCAGCGTGCTTGTAAAGCCACTTATTCTCCTGCCCGATTTCTGCCGAGCATGGTAACACAATGAAAGGCAGCTCCACCTTCCTCCGCTCAGCGGCCCCGACGGAGCTGTGGCTTCCTGCCAGCGGCTCCAGCCTTTGCTGCGCCTTGCGAGGGGCGCGGTAGGCGAATTCGGGTTATAAACACCTCCCCGAGCAGCAGCGGTCGCTTAGCTCTTGAAGGATTTCAGCAGGTTTAAAAAGCAAAGACCAAGTGCAAGCATTCCTGAAGTTCTCAAGAAATTTGCACACACTCACCCACGAACTTCACTCCCGGGTTTGCTCCACATTGTACACTAATTGCAATTATCTAAGAGCGGCTCCATGATGGGAGGAGGGGAGAAGAGGAAGGCTTCCTTTTGGCACAGCTTCTTCAGAGTTCAAAGGACACATATGGCCTGCAAACACAGCGCAGGGGATAATTTAAAATTAAAGGAGGGATGGGAGGAAAATGAGAACACAGCAGGGACAAGCAGTGTTGTTCTGGATCTGCTTGACTGGAATTTTAAATAAAGGAAAAGGAAAAAAGAAAAAAGAAAAAACACACCCCTATTTTCATTCCACATCCAACCAGAGCCTGAGCCAGAGACCCTGTACAGAACCTGTAAGATGGCACACAATGTCTGCCTGAGGAGGAAGAGAATGAAGAAGAAGGTGTCTGAGTAAGGCAGGGCCAGGTTTGCCTTGCAGTGCCCAGGCAGCCTCGTAAAGGGAGTCACACGAAGTCAGCAGCTTGCGAGATGGTGCCTGTGCACACCCCGAATCCCAACTGACACCTGCTTGCGGCCCTGCTCATAGTTAGGAGAGACACCAAAGCCTACTTGTCCACTGAAGGGCACATCAAGCACTAAATAAACAAATATATAAACAAAACAAACAAAAACAAACAAGCAAAAATCATCCACAACAATCCTCGGCCGTAATTTCTACATAATTATTGCACAACAACCGCCCATAATGAGAGAATGAATTTATAACCACACGCAAGCTATATTTACCAGTGGACTGGTTACAAAGCAAAACAGCAGGAAACCACAATGTGTGTCTTCATACGAGCTCCTCCGTGGCGGAGCGGAGCAGAGCGGGGCTCCCCGAGCAGCGGGGAAGGCCGTGCAGGTGAAATGTGAGCACCGCGGCCAGAGAGGGGCACGGCCCCGTGGGGTGGGAGCCCAAAGCCAAGAGGGCACAGAGGTGCTACCTAACATTTGGGGCATATAGAGGTGGGGCTAGAAAGACTTGTTTGGCTTCAGGGTTTAATAGCTGGGCTGCCCAGACATAAAATGAAGGGAGTCTCACCTCAGAACTCACCCAGCTTCTGGAAATATCAATTGCCTAGAGGGCATGAAAAAATAAAGCATGTAATAAAAACATAAAACCAAAAAACCTACCCCACACTTGGAGGTGTAGCCTCCCAGGATGCTCAGGATCTAGGAGGCGAACTGTTCCTGACCCTGGAAATGAACAGTCATCCCCAGAGAGCACCGCACTCTCCTGTCGGTGGTGCAACAGGCGCCCCAAAATGGATGCACTTCACCCCTGACAGGGACGCCAGGACCGTGCCTCATAAGGAGGCCCAAGGACAGTGGCTGAGCCCCTGCTGACAGCTTTCTGTCACTGGGGAGAGTTGACTGGGGTCTACCCTTTCACTAAACTCAAGGGATCTTCACACCTTCAAAAATGGTGCCTTTCAGGTAAATTTGGCTCCAACTGCCTCACAGCTTTGGAAATTACCAACAGTGCATCCGGGGCTGACAGACACAAGGAAGGATAAGCAGCTTTCTGAGGAGAGCCCGGCTTCCTCGGGCAGACACTACACACCGATGAGCTGGATCCGGGAACAGATCCTGCTGATTTTTTTTTCTTTTTCTTGAGGGATTATTTTTAACTTGGATCGTTTCCCAGGCCTGGCTCGGAGCACGACTACACAACGCTTATGTCAGCACAAGGAAGCGATCTAACAAGCACCCAAGGGGGCGGGAGGGGGGCAGGACGGCTGCTTTTGCCATCCTGGCCACCTTAATGAGCTTGTAAAACAAGGGCCTATGGACAGCGGGTTAAAAAGTCACAGAGCCGCAGTTAACCAAGGAAGGCAGATGACAAAAACACAACAGCGCACGCACCGGTTACCGACACTGTCGAAATGCAGGGAAAGCAGGGGACATTCCCTCCAGGAAAAGAAACCCCACATTCAGCCCCAGCGCACCAGAGCTCCTGACACTCGGGCAGGGAAAATCCTGCTCCTCGCTAGCTCCTAAGCAGGTTACGCAGCAAAAATGCACCTCGTAAAACACTGGTATCTCAGACAACCATTCTCTCATCTTTTAGGCTAGGCTTGCTCTCCCTGCCTTGCTCAGTCCTTGGACAGACACCAGACAGCCCATCCCCACCTCAGAGTGGAAGTATAAAAGCAAGAGAGGAAGGCGAATGGGGAAAACATCTCAACCTTCCCAATGGACAACGGGTGCAAACCCACCACATCGAACGGTGAAACCTGAAATGCATGCTACAATGGAGACAAAAACCCATCCGTGCTGATTACTGCTTCTTGCATTTATGCTGACCAACGTTCTCTGATGGCAATGAGTGAACCTGTGACGAAAAGAAAAGATGTGTTGGGCTTGTTATCGATCCTTGTAATTCCTGCCTAAGTACAACCATACCATCTTGAAATAAAGCCTGAAAGGGCACTGTTATTCCGGAATTGAGTTGCTTTTGGAAGATGAGTCAAGAGCAGCTCCACATACTTAGATCTCTTCTAGAGGCTGCTGACAATTTTTCCTGGCTTTACAGTCACATTTTCTGATCCTTAATGTATTTTCTTTCCCTTATTGCTGAGAGAAAGAGCCACACAAATAAAGAGAAATCTGACTATCCCAGGAAATTATGTAACTGACTACACAGAGGACTGTCAAATATGCACAAAGTAAACTAACTGAAGTAATACGATTTTTCCCTCCAATATCCTTCATTTATAGTCATTGTAGGTGTTACATGTAGCAACAGTAAGTGGAACAATTTCATCGAGCACTTTTCATATTGAGATAGCTATGCTACATCCCTCTGTGCAGCAATTTCCACAGCTCACTTTGTGGGATGGCACCAGAGTGAGGCACCTTGAAGTAAGCCCAGAGAGGTAACTGTTTCCTAGAACCAGAGCTAATACCTAGACCAGTGAGCGGCCACATCTATAGCCAGAGTAACTCTTTCTCACCAGTAAAGATTTGGCAATGCCTGTATCCGGCAGGCAGAGGAAGGTGCCTTCAAAAACACAACTCCACCTCACAACGGAGGCTGCCAACAGCACCAGATACACACACGCAGGGCTGACTCCTGTTGCGAACAAAACGTTGTTCGGGGGTCAGCACACATGCAAAAGAGTTGCTTGACACTGCGAAGGATAAGCTCCTATTTGTAAAGTATTAGAAAAACGCTACATAAGAGGCTTTTATTGCTCTTATGTGGATGAATGGAGAGGCCTTGGTTGACAGCACTGCTACACTCCCATTTTTCACTGGAGAAAAAAAAACACACAGCTTAAAATAAATAAATAAATAAAAATTAACACACCATCCAGCCCAAACCACATCCAAACCAAACAATAAAAGACAAAAAGTAAATGCATCCTGGGCACCCACTGTATTTTATGTTCCTTTTCGTCATCAGTTACAGTTCCTGTGATGTTAATAATGTGTAAAATGACAACTAAGCACAGATTACACAGCCAACCAGAGATGGAGAAGAAGGTCGCATATGCCATCAGATGTGACATGTCACAAACACTCAGAAGATAACATAACTCAATAGATTAAATATCATTTATCCCCAGTCATCATACTATTGCATCCAAAAGAAAATACATATTTCAAGCATGGCTAGAACAATAGCACCAAACAAAACACATGATACTAATTCAAGTGTCATGACAAATTGTTCATCATAGCTGGAAAACAGAGAAACATGGCCCTAAAAAGCATTATGACAACAATGGCCTAACAATTTTAGTGTTCAAATTTGCATTCTAGCATATTCATAAACCACATTATTTCTGAAGGTAGGAAAAAAATGGGAAAAGACGTTAATGAATTAAAAGTAAATCATATGGAAAATTTAAAAAATCAGAAGAAATTTGAGCTTAGAAATGAAAAAGATTCTTTGTGTGTGCATGTGTGTGAAATTTAATACAATTCCTACTTCAGATCTCTTGGATTACATCTGTTTGTGCTGTTAAGATCTCCATTTCAGAACTTTTGTGTTTTTTTCACTCATGGTTTCAGAAAGACTGCTATCTCTTTAACAGCGAAGTTCTTCTCTCCCACTCACATAATATATTCCCACTGTCTCCAGCCAGCTTAAGGTAACTACAAATAGAATGGAAAATCTGAGGTAGATTATTGGAAAAGATGGAAAATAAAAGCATGGGCTACTAGGCCATTCATAATGAATAGCAAGTGAGTATTTTTTGAATTACCAATCAGGAAAAACAAAAGCACTAATATTTTACAAACGTATTTGATAAAAAATACTAGGTATTATTCAAGCCTTTGTTATTGAATTCTGACTTCTTTTCACTCCATCAGCACTCTCAAGAGCTTATAAATGTAAAGCAGAGCCTTTATAATTTGCAATAATGTTTAGGATACCTACTCTAAATTAATGGATGAAATCAATAAATTTATTAATCAACAAAAATGCACAGAAAAGAAAAATAACAAAACACTTTCTGTTCTATTACTCTGGCAATCCTAGCTGGTGTTTCAAATATTCATACAAATATCTCTTATGCATTAGGAAATGTGACATATTAGCATTCCCATTTTTTTAAAAAAAGTCATGGGCCCCAGTTCAGGAACATGTTTCCTTTCAGAAATACAAGGAGGCATTTGAATACTTACTTGTATTTGATTTTACATAGTTAAATGCAACCCCACCTAGGATCCAGAATACTGCATGATTACTCCCCAGCACTCTGTGCTGAGAGCTGACCCCATGGTAAGTCACGCAGCACCATGCAGCCAGGGCAGGCACATCCATAACGGATCAAAACCACCAACTAAAGAATTATCCTTGGGATGGTCTAAAGCTAGGCTCTAAGTTTTGGCCAAGTCACTCCTCTTTCATCACCACGTACAACTCTGCATGTGTTCTGTATGCAGATCCCCTGGCTCAGCCACTCACTTGTTCCGGTTGCCTACCCAGTAGCTCTGTGCAGGTAGTAACTATAATTCTTGGAGAGAGAGACAGCAGCAGCACACTGGAAACTGTAAAACCTGTGGGTGAAATTCCAGGTACAGGTGGAGTTCTTCACATGATGCCTGTGAGCCTCAGAGAAGCTGAAGCATACAGAGCTCCAAAAATAGGGTTCCTTGTCACGTCAGCAGGGCACACAACGGGTTAACAAACCACCGCTCTTTATATTATCTATTAATCTCACCCCTCCCTTATTTAGCAACTTCCTTCTTAAATCCTGGCTTCTCTTCTCCATTTCCCTCACAATTTTGGGTCCTTTTCCTCCCAAGATGATCATCTGCTAGAAGTTCCCTCTGCATCCCGTGTCCACATTCCAGGCTTTGTCCTGCTTCTCTACAACACTTGATTTCTGGCTGGGCTCCACGCTCATTTCAAATTTACGGCTCTCCTGCTCTTCCAAGCTTGAGAAGAAGGTTTTTACTCAGCTGCCCGCGACTTCCAGGATGAGGAGCAGAGCCTAGAAACTGGGAAGAACAGCTCGTGAGCACCAGCCCACCAGCCACCAGGAGAACAGGACTTTGTCACTAGAAAACCAAGGTGGAAATGCATGCCTTGCATCTTATTTAGTTCGAAGCCTAAATGTTTCTGTCTAGAACGTCTGTTTGTATCTCGAGTCACAAAGAAGCCATTAGTACCAATAATGTGTCATTACGGGGGCGTCAGCAGAGACTCTGCAGCTAAGGTTAATTTGAGATGCATAATTTAAAGCAGAACTAAAATCCTTCCATTTCACACTTTAATGACTGAATTCAAATCATTCTTCAAATTTGACACAGTAGCTCTTAAGGGGACACTTGCTTTTTTTTTGCTTTTTTTTTTCTCAATTTTTAAGTAAAATACAAGCTATCTATTGTAAAGAAGAAAAACCTATGGATCCTCCCTTTGCAATCATCTTAACCTGTTTTCCCCTTCGATGTCTTTTCAGAAATTTCATTCTTCTGAAGGCTTCATACTTCACCCATTCGTTCTGACATGTCACAATACACCTGATACGGGCCACTTCTGCAGTTTGAAAAACAAATATGCAGAGTTAATAATTTCACTCATGGTAATCCCAATTATTTTGCCACAATCAGCTGACAATATTGCCTAACTTTAACACACTACATCACTGACGTACCAGTAGTATCTACACAATTCTCAGTCCTTAGCACTGCTACTCTCAGCATCCTGCTAAAACACAGAAGTGACATAATCCTCATTTTTCACACTAGGATTCAAACTGAGGCGAAGACAGAAGGATGCTGTACTTCAACAGCTGCTTTAAGCTGATCCAAGTGTTGACCAAGAGGGGCAATACTATTTTGTCTACCTCTGTTTCCCAGTGTTTCTGACTTCTCCCTTATGGCGGAAACATCATTCCTGATAAACTAAGCAATAACATGGACTCACCTGCCTGAGAACTAGCTCTTCACAAAATAAAAATAAAAATGGAGCAGCCCACACTCAGAGTACTTTAATGACCACAAACTGTATAGTTTAAGAAGTTTGTCCAAGATCATACAGTGGACTTGCAGTGCAGCAAAAAATTGAATTAAAGTCTCCCAAATCCACAGATAATTTGTTTTGTCAGGCAACTTCCCTGACCACATCTGAGAAGACACAGAAAATAATTAAGCAGTATCTCATCACAACATAATGAAGCAGCATGATAGGCAGATAGCCACACTGCTCAAGCAGGGATGCAACAAGTTTCCAGAAAACACATCCTGCCTTTTCCAGCGAATTCCTCAATCAAGCTCACATAATGTTACCAAAATACATACAACCTTTTTTTGTTGTCTGACACTCAGGTCGATTTCGTTCTGAATTTTCAAGAAATCACAGTTCAAGCACAGACATTCTTTGGAGAACTGCCCTCCATGCTAAAAATGGCAATGGAATTGCACAAGGGAAAAAAAAAAAAAGAGAGAGAAAATTCCAAGAAATCTTTGACTCATCCATTGTTATTCATCAGGTTTTTGGAGCACAGAATGGAATGCCGTCAAGCTAAAATTGACAGCACTATTTTCTAATCCCTAAGTGATGTCAATCCTTCACAAAGCCACAAGTGCTGAGAAAATTTTCTCTACAAAATTCTAAGAATGACTCTTAAATTTTGTTAGTTTTTGGGGATGAAAAAAAATAGAGCTAAAAGAAGCACTTGAAATTAAACTCCTACGTAGGTGTGCTTTTGAATACTGAGAGTATTAGGATTCACAGCTTTGTGCTATCTGTGACTCAGACTTACTGCCACAGGTGTCAAGAGACCTAGTACCCAGCTGGAGCTCTGTAGAAACCTGTTGCATTGGGAGATTTTTTTTAAAAAAATTTACTATAGAGTACAAGATTTGCCCTAAAAGACTCAGTACAGACCTTGTAGCTTTTTAGTTGACATATTTTACTGTCCAATTAGCTTTCAGCTAGCAAAACAGATTTTTCTGGTGTTTAATTCTTAAGGTTTTCAGAAAACCATGATGTCGACCAAATATAACATCAGAAGTGGCTTCAATAAAGTTCTGTGAATAACACATCTACACTGGCACGCCAACACACTATTTTTAATTGTAGCTCATTAAAGATGTAATAGGAGAAGAATTATATTCACTTCCACCACTGCTCCGTCAAGGCAGTGAGATAATCATGCTGCTATATCATACAAAAAGGAATGCTCCTGCGTAGTGGTTTAGGTAATCTAATTGAAAGGCAGAAAGCAGTGATTCACTCCTTGTTCTATCTGTTACTGCAATGTGTTTTTCGCCTATCACAGGGCCCAAGAAGGCACACAGTGATTGGCTGCAAATGCTAGTGAAACAGAGACCTGGAGAACGAAAAAAGGCAAGTCAGTTGAAATGCTGAAGAAAAAAAAAAAAAGAAAGAAAGAAAAAAAGCGATCTGGACTGCAGACGAGGAGCACTTCACAGAGCAGCATGCAAATGCAGGCCTCTAAGGTAATTTAAACCAAATGCAGACTGAAACTGAAGTAGTTTGGTGAGTCAGCACAGTACAAGGACACTAAAATTACACATGAAAAATAGCACAATCCTTTCTGTATAACACACACTATTTTATTCCAAATTTACCAGAAAACAAATTAATTGTCTCCTTCGTGCTTTGCCTCCTTCTCCTCTTCTTGGACTCAACCTCTACCTTCCAGAAACAAGCTGCATGCAGGCTGACGAGCTGTGAACTCTGATGTCTAGGACTTTAATTTCCCTTTCACAAAAATTTCATCTCCAGACCATGACAACCTTAATAAACAATCGCTGGCATGAATGCCACTAACTGTATTCCAAGTTACGATTACTTTCCTCTGGAAATAAGAAAAATACTTAAAACCAAAGCTGTGGAGAATCATTACAGGCTCCAACAATGGTAGATGTCTCGCAGATTGTGCCATCCCAGAGGTTTCAGCCACCTACAGCTCGGTGCGGACCAGGTCTTTAATGCTAAATATGCTTGTGATCAGTCAAAGGAAGGCTAGCCTCATCTCTGCCTCAAACATTTTTAAAGCCATAACCGTTTTTAAACTTACAAAGCAATATTCATCTTCATTTTCATCTCATTCTTGCCTCATACTTTCACAAGAACGTAATTCTGTGAAAGCCACAACAATTGCTTGTTCAATGGAGACTGTCACTCTCTGAAGTGCTTTCTGAGATAGATTTGTATGGACAGACGTGGGTAGAAATGAATAATCCAAAAATATCCACAATAGATAACGAGCAGAGTCTAGAAAAAATACCATGTACTGCAAACGCAGCCCAAGTTGGAATGAATGCCTACAGTAGCAACCGGACAGGAAGAGCAAAATGTTATTGTACATTACTGGCACACAGCCCGTAATTACAAAAAATACTGCAGTATTCCCCAGTAACAGCAGAAAATATTATCATTTCAAACAAAGCAGCTGCAGCACCCTGTCCGCTGCAACCATGTTCTGGGCACGTAACAGAGCCAGCAAGGAGAGGGCAGCTGGCTGCCGAAGGACTCCCAGCCCGTGGGGTGGGACATCTTCACCTCACGTCCACGGCTCCCCTGCACCGGAGCACAGAGACCCCTGCTCGGCAGCAGGGCGCTCCCATACGGGCTCCAGCTGCTGAGCCGTCTGGCAGGGGAAAACAGTTTTTGCAGTCTTGCAAATCCTCCCATTCCAGCTCCTCAGTGCTGTCTTACCCAGCTGCCTCTAACCCTCTACCAATGTTTTTTTAAGAGGAGATTAGCAGGAGGGTCCCAAGCATCGGATGACATGTACTGCCCTTACGACCCGTTCGACTCCCCTCCTGAGATGGCAAGCAGTCACTCTGCTATACATCACCGAAACAGGAGGCAACGTGCACACAAGTTTACGGGCAATGTTCTTCCCCAGCGCTCTGCCCAAGGACTGCCAGCACAGTCCCACCAGCCACAACCAAGTCACAACTCAGCCCGTCTGCTGACTGGCATGCATGGCACACTAACTGGCAGTTCTAGTTCGTCATTCATAGAAATAACTTCTATAAAATTTGGTTTCTACATGGATCGTGAAAAAAACAAAAACAACTGGCTAAGCAGCCAAACAGTTTCTTGAAGCTTTATGCACTTGCAGAACTAGCATACAGAGGAGAAGAAATGCAGAAGTCTGAACAGTGAGGTTAGCAGAGGAGGAAACACTGTTCAATTGAAAGATACCTAAATTCTAACACGTTTCCTCTACAGGCTGCAAACAGTACAGATTCTCTGGTCCAAACTGCAAAGCCTCAGCTTTGCTCCAGCTACCAGTGCTGCCACAGGTACTCAGCATCTCCCCACAGTGCCGCAACTCTAAAGCTACGCTTGAAATATGCAACATCAGCTGTTTAGGCAGCCTCTCTCTGAGATATTTGAATCACCATGAAAACTATTCTCTTACTGCCAACCAGAAAGACGATGCTTTTAGGAGGGAGCAAATTAACTGTCATACCATAATACTTCCCAGTTCACCAGTGCTTCTTGTCTTCCACATACCAGCTTTTCTCTGCCAAACACAAAGATGACTATAGCAGGAATATATGCAGTAGGTTGAAAGACTATATTTTTGTATCCTCATAAGCCATTCGTTGGTTTATGGATTCAAAGTCCCACAGGGAGTGCTGCAAATCCACATAAAGTCTCTGGGTGCAGGACTCGACTCTCTGACGTACGTAACAGATGTGTAAAATAACACGTAACCAAACATCTCTCCAGTAACTGTGCAGCTAGAGACTGAAAAGTCCTAAAATGTCATGTCCAAGGGCAAAGGAGAAGGGGATGGATAAGAACAGAGTCCTGGATCTAGAAAGTAAAGAGAAGTTTGGGCTTTATGAATTTCTTTTTTACAATTATTTTTTTTTTACATTTTTTTTTGTATCTGTAATTAAGCTGTGGTAACAGCCCTCACAAGAGAGGGCTATGAGAGGTGGGGAGCCCAGTCACTGTGGCCTGGTTTGCTCCGCACCAGACCGATAGACTGTTTCTTGATTTCTGGGAAACTTCAGGGTCCTACCTCCAACACCTCCACTGTGCTCCCAGAAGGGAAGGCCTAAATCAGCAGAAAAACTGCTGTGGACAAAAAGCACATGGCTGTGTAACAGCAGTCACCACAGAGGCCCCCTCTCCGCTCCCTGTGCTGATGTGTCCTGGCCCCAGTGGCTTGGAGAAGGCGGCGGGTGCGCTTTCGCAGTCAGCTGGAGAAGAGCGGTGGGTGAGGAAAGAGAAGTCAAGAACTTGTTTAAAAGCCTCAGTTTAAAACTTCTGGCGACTCCCATTTTACGGACTAAAATCAGGCTCTAGTAGGAACTGCCTGAACCACTGGCTTTAGCTTGGGACCCTGCCTTTCGCAAAGCTGCTGGTGGGCCTGGAGCCAAGGCCTGGTTCAAGCTCTTATCTAATCCATGCTAAAATGACTTAAACCATGCATCCTTTATAATAAATAGCCTCACAGTGAGGAAGCACAGTATTGGCATGTTTCATATTTACATTACCCGTTTGAAAGCCAGTGCACATGGTTTAAAGGAAAGCGTTGGAAATATTACAGCTTTTGAATATTTTGCCTTATGTGGTTTAGAGCCAGCATAGTCAACGGCCGCATTGGCTTCACCCCTTTTTGTGTGACAGGCTCAGAAGCGAAAATCCCAGGTGATGCCCAGCAGTATTAAACACAACACGTGCACCAGTAGCATCACAGATATGGCCGTGTCCTGCTGAACAGGGGCCCTGGGCTGTGCCACGACACTCGCAGCTCCCCGCAGTGAAGGTCTCCATTCTCTGTCCCCACCACCTCCTCTTCACAAAGGCTTACACACACTTACATAAACAAATGAACAATTCCATTATGTGCCTGGCAGCCCGTGCACTTTCTTTCTGCTGCACAATAGAGGCGCCCCATTGAAAAGATCCATATACAGGGAAAAAATCTAAGCAAGTCTCCAGCAAGCACACATATTATCAAAGCCTCATTTCCACTTAACACAAGTTGCTTTGGGAACAAATGCAGCTGACTTGAGGGGAAAAACACAAACAAACAAACAAACAACCTCTTTTTCCATTAGCTAGGGAAAAAAAAAATCGAACTGGTGCCATCTTTGTTGAAGAGCTCCACTAAACTAATGGTTTAGGAGAGCTGAGGAGCATGGACGGGGGACAATTTGCGACTGATCACAGCCATCTGAACACGGCACACTGACAGCTGAAAGAAGAGCAAAGAAAGGCAAAACAAAACAGGCATGTGTTTAATTTGGGCAGGCTCAGTCCCCCATATTTGGTCCCAGAGAAAAGCACAAGGCAGGAGAAAGTCGGTCCCTCCGCCTGCTCTGCACCCACATAACTCCCTGGCACGCATCACAGGACCTTCTCTGGGCACGCAGATGGGGGCATTATTTCTTCACATGCTGAAAACAAGCATCAAGAAAAGGCAGGAGTAGCAGTACAATTTAATATATCTTAAAATGCATCTCTTGCCACCAAAGAACCTCTCTTTCTTTAATACTCTGCCAACAAGCTCCTCCACTCCTGAACACAACAAAAACTAAACAAGACTCAACAATTTTGTGACTGCAACCGAGAGCTGATCGAATGATTATAAAGGCTACGCAGATGCTGCGAAGATACCTTCCCCTGAACTTCAACATGAGCTTCCTCAGAGAGCAGCAAGAAGGCTGCTGTGAAAGGAAAATCACATGTGTTATCCTGGTCTGACATGAATGAAAAAGTCAGGAATAAAAGTGTGGTGACTTGCGCACAGCAGAGCTAAGAAGGAATGCTTGCCACTAGGAAAGGGGGACTGAGAGAAAGCAAGGTGGGCTCAGAGATAGCATACATGGTCTGCTGTGGCTCACCCTCCCACTCTCACCAGCTCAGGCTGGCCACAGTTGCCATCCTGTGCCTGAAAAAGGGTGAGCTCCAGAGAGCAAGTGTTTTCCCACCTGAGCTGCAGGGACAGGAGGAGAGAGGAGAAAAGAAAGGTGGGGAGGGTAAGAACCACAGCTCTTAAATGTCATACTGCAGCAGTTGCAAATATATTTGCATTAATACCTCATTTCACAACTACAAAAATTGCCTCAGACTCCTACTGAAAGAGTCTTATATTTCTGTTTGGGTTCACAGTCCCTAACGCAAGCACTGCATATAAAAAGGGGTTGTCTACACTGATTTGCAAAAGTTTCTAACTTTTTGGATAAATCAGTACAAATGCCTACAGGACTAGTACAATTTCCCAAGCAATGGCTCTAGTCCACTGACCAGAAAGGAAATATTTAGCTCCCTGCAGAGAGCCTGTTGATTTCAAAAGAAATTTAATAGCTCTATTCCTACAAAGCAAATACAGAGCAATCACCAGGGGCCAGCTATGTTCTCCTCTCTTCTGCAACCTGGTAAGCAACAAATGTCTGCAAATGCCACAAGCCAAAGGGTTTCGATATTCTGCACAGTGGTGAGGCTATATCCTCTGCTTCTTCCATGTTATGTTGGTCCTTTTCACTCTGCGGGCTTCTTACAGCAATTTCGTCTTCTTCAGCATACTCATGGGGCAGAAGGGAATAAATAACTTGAATTTTAATTTTTTTTCTTTTTCTTTTTCTGTTTTCATTTAGGCAACATTTAAGTGGCTGGTTTTACAACTGTAACATTTGCTCTTTGCTGAACAAAAACAAAATCAAAAAAAGACTCAGAGGTCATTCTTTTCTAATGAGAGAAATGAAGAAAAAACACAGCAAAGACCAGAGGGAAAAGGTGGGCTTTTCATCGCAATTCATAGTTAGTTGTCTTTACTAAAGATAGTTAATAACTCAAGACAACACAATTCAGCCTCAGTCAGGGAACTCTTAGTTCTGCTGCTATTCAAACATCCAAGTGCATTTGCAACTCTAGTTATGAAAAGCAACATTATTTTCTTCATACTTTTAACTCAACTTGTTCAAAGTCACACTGATGAAGCAATTAGGGTGGACATATTATTAAAGCTGGTGGTGAACTTAAAGGCTCTGTTAAGAAGTTTGGTAAGCACCAACAAGGTGCTTAAACATAAAAATGAGAACTATGTATTTAATACAAAAGTATCACTTAAGTATGCTGTAAAATCAGATTGCTCATGACATTATCACCAACAGTAAGATATCTGTATATGCATTTTTGTCTGTGCATTGTATTTCATTCAGTAGCTTTCTTCTGCAGAGTTTCCATGTTATATAGATGCCAAACTTGGAAATACTTAGGCACATGCCTAACTTTCAGGGAGAATAGCCTCATTGATTTAAACAGGGTTCGACCCTGACAAATGTTACAACAATCGACTGTTTGCAGGATTGGAACTCATGGGGCCCATTTTCAAAAAGATAAGTGCATTATATATTTTGACTGCTGTTTCTGGATTTGCCATTAAATTTCTCTGCTTCCCTCTCTCAGCTGTTTTTATTGCCACAGACAGACATATCATGACACTCTGAGGTAAACAATGAGTAACTTAATTACAAACTAACTGTAACTACGGCAAGACCCTCCAATCACTCACCTCAAACCGTATGAGTGTTTCAGGATGCTATTGTAAGTCTTCTTTCTTCTATCCCCTCTCTCACGTGAGATGTTGCAGCCTTTTTATCTGATGTTTTGCTTTAAAACTCTTCCCCGGGCTCCAGGATCTTAAACAAAAACAAACCAAGAAACACTCAGAATGAAAATGTCATTTCAAGTGATTGGTGGGTGGCTCAGGGGAAATCCCTGACCTTTCTCCAATGTATATTTCATTATCTAAAGCAAGTGTGATAACTCCCCACAGCAGAAGCACTCTCCTGTGGGCTGTACTTAAAAATAAATAATAATAAAAAAAAAACACAAAAAAAAACAGCTACTTGAGACCACTCAAAACCATGTTATTTTTAAAATCTGTATGGTAGCATGCTACAAAGTACTCATTTAACATATGATCTGGTATATAACCAGACTCCACAAAATAATGAAGGAAAAAAGGGAAGAAAGCCCAGAGATGCAAATCATGAAAAAAAAATATCATTATGTAAAGTATCGAACTGTTAGACGGGCGAGTAATCATCGGTTTTATTATTATTATGGTTATGACTAGTAATGTTATTACTACTAATGCTGTGTAGACGTCCAGCTCCCTACATCCAGTTCCTGCGTATGTTTGCAGTACGGGCGTGGGGAAGCAGTGGCCGTGCTGGAGAACCTGCGCAGAGTTTGCACTACACGACCCAGCCCGGCCGAAGAGAGGGAGGAAGGAAGGGAGGAGGAGGAGCGACGAAGCAAATGAGTAAGAGAAACTGGCAGGTCCCTAACACGAGCAATTTTGACATTCTCCACCATCGCCAAAAAAGGTCTGAATGGGTCTGGAGGTGACAAGCGTGCTGCTGTGCTGCACCAGCGTGCTTTCTGCCCCCTGCCCCGCGGATCTGCCCTTCTCCCTCCCTCTCCCGTACCTGCAGTGACACAGCCCAGCAGCTGTAAGCCGCCAAACTGGGCTCTGTCAGCAGGAAAATCCCTTGGCTACGAGCAGCAGACGCTGCCAGCCAGTGCAGAGTTCACTTTCCCTTGGAGAGCGTGCTCCTGCATTTGCATGGCCCCTCTGGATCAGAGGCATCCGAGTTATTCCCTCCCCACCATTTTTAGCTCCGCCAACGATATTCAGCCTGGCGCTGCAACAGCCCTGAACGGCAAACCATTCCCGCGGCTACACCTGTGACTATCCCCATTGAAGCCAACAAACTTTCACAACGTGACAAAGAAGAGAGTCTCACCTTGTGTGAATTTAAGCCAAAATTTTGCTTTTTTTCCCCCCCTCAGCTGTGACAGACAGACAGCTCTGAATAATTTTTTCCATTGCTTTTAATTAAGAAATGGAGACACTATCCACAGCCCTCTGTTGTTGTACATACTTCAGAAAATACAACTTTCCCAAAAGTGGTCAGAAATTCAAAAAGTAAAGCTTTCCTCATGGCTTCTTTTCCGTCCCTGCCCCCAGCAAACAACCCCAAACTCAGAACAAAGACCAATGCACAAAGAAGGGGCAAAGGGGACTTCCCTTAATACCTGCACAGGGGCTGCACCTACTTCACCATTCCCCAAAGCTGCTTACACTACGAACAAACCCCAAAACACTCTGTTTAAGTTACCCTGCTGCCCCGCTCCACCGTGTTTCTTCTCGCTTATGTTGTGTTTCTGCTTTCTCCAAGGAGCCTCCTCTCACTTGACATGAGTAAAGGCTGCAGCAGCCGAGCCTACAGACATGTAGGAAGAGGACAAAGCCCTCTGAAGCTGTGACACAAATCCAGCAAAGGCTGGAAGTTCAAAGTGAAACGAGGACAATCTGTCCATGACTCATGCCACCTAGAAACGATTCTTAATTTAAGAAAAAGTGTTAGAAGGACTATTTTACGGAGTGTCACCCCACTGAATCAAGCAGCTTCTGCCTCTCATTTTTTCCCCGATTCAAGTACAGGGTGGCTGGGGACTCTATATTAAGATCGAAATCAGTGTAAAATCCTCCTCCTCTCACGTACACACTTACATTTTTAATGTTCTGTTACAGAGACAAATACTCTTGGTTGAGGGACAGATTCCCAGCTACCCTCCAGACTTTTTGCGTGACCTACGGGCAAATGATACGTGACGCTTCCTGAAGGGCTGAAATAGCTGTAAATGACACTTGAGCTTCTCCAGCGCCTTTTAAGTACCAGAGTTTGGCTCCTAATGCACATCATCGCTTAACCCCCATTTTCCTGTGCCTCAGTTTCCCCTTACTGCACGGTGAAGATAACAGTGCTCCCCCAGCTCAGCGGGTCGCTGCAAGAGACACGACAGCCCTGCTGAATTAGTGGATAATGTGGTAACACGGACAAGCTTACAGGTACCTCTTAACTCATCTGAAAATGAAACTTCACGTCCCCAGAAAACGACCCCGTAAGCCAAAACGAGGAGTCGGGCATCAGTCCGTCCCTCTCTGGAGCTGTGTTGCTGGACATTCATTCTGCTCGTACGACTCCCTTCTCTTGGGTGCTGCCGGCGAGCGTGGGGGAGACTGAATGGACCCACTGTAGTCACACAACAGCTTTACAGCTGCTGAGAAAAGGCCCATTGTAGCCCTGCATTTTACTATCTCGAGTAGCATACATTAATTTGCTGTGCAGCTCCCATTACCCATCTGATCTTTACAGAAAAAGGAGCAACAAATCTGGGTTTGCCAAACGGAAAGTGGTTTAAATGTAATGGAAGGATTTTTCTGGTTTTCAAAAAAAAAAAAAGTGGGTTACATACAGTTTATGCAACCAAGGATAAAACGCTAAAAATTCAGTGTAGCAAAAAAACTTTAAACTGGTCCTGCCCTCCTTTTTTTTTTTTTTTTTTTTTCTTTTTGCCACATCATGATACTGTGAGCCAAATTTCAAGCTCAGAAGACAGCGGCAGGCCTGCCATGTGCACGTGTGCTCTTCCTGCAGCGACCGGCTGCTCGCGGCTCGCACCTCTGTGCATTTATGACATTTGATTACATTAACTGAACACTATGAAAAACAACAGTAAAATCTTAACACAGAACGATTCGGTCGCACACTCGACAGTCACATGTGATGGACTTTGCAAAAACACGTGCAAGTAGATTTGGCAGCCCAGTTCTAAATGCCTTGATTTTCCTGCACCGTGCCTCAGCTCGAGGCAGGGAGGAAGGACAGTCCTGCATCAGGCACATTCCTCCCAGCATCTGACTACTCCACTCTCCCCCTTCTGGAGAAATGGATGCAGCTTCAAGCAAATTAGACGAGTATTTTGTCAGCTCCTTTCATTCTTCTCGGTGCGATAAATGAGGCAGTGCACCGTTATTACAGACTTCAGACTTATTCTGAAGTACGGATCCCCTTGCCTCCTCCCGCACACATGGCATTGACCCTACCAGCTGCAAAGAAGCTGAATTTGGCCACAGTTCCCTAAAAACAGCGTTGCATCAAACCTACAGCATGCTGTACTGCTACAGTACCCCAGAAATTCAGTGATGATCAATCAGTACGTATCTCCCCCAAACGTGCTACTTCCCTCACAAGCTCTGAGGCCAGACAAAAATCTCAAGGTATTTACCTCTGCCTCCAGAGCCAGAGGAATGCAACAGGTGCTGTGCTGTTCTGCAGCTACAAAGCAGAAATATTTTGCTTTTTAATGCGAGCTGAGACAGACAATCCCCCTTGCTTTGGCAGACAGAGATGTTAAGAAAACCTCCCAAGAGTTGCAACCTGGCAAAATGCCATCAGCGGGACCCCCCTCTCACCCCAGCCTTCCCTCATTTTGCACTTGTGCTTTTCTCAAAGCTCTGCATGGACTGAGCTGATTTTCCATTCCAGTCAACTGGCACATTAATTATTTTAGCATGACTTGACTATGATCAAAACCAATGAAAAACTAAGGCAGTGGAAACAAAGAATCGAGAAAAGAAAGAAATTAAACCCCAGGACGAGCTACAGAAAAAGACTCAGCTTATGTTTCCTGTGGATGGGGAGGGGAAGGTGATTCTCCTAGCCACATTTTTGGATTTGGGGTACGCTGAATATTGGGACAAGCTATGAAGGATGGGGAAACGGCAGCACCAGGCTCATTGCATGCTCCCTGCCCCATCAATGGGAGGATTCTTGTCCCCACATCTGCAGAAAAGGTGATAGAGAGCCATGCTCTCCCGCTTACCCAGAAGGATGTTAGGTCTTCTTTCCAGGTCATAATCAGCCTTGCCTCCCCACACACTGACCTCAGACTCTCCTGGGCACCTTTGTAAGTACCTCATTATCCCAGGATCTGAGTACAGCACCAACATTTGGGAGAAATGCATCTGAGACTCATCCTGCCACAAGCGGACCTGCCGTACAACCACCTGCGCTCACTGAGGTGCAAACCTCCTCCTCTCACTTCTTCTGAAAGCCAACAGTGCCAAGATACAAACACCTGAACACCACCTGCTCACAGCCTCGCAGGATGACCTGGCCTGGAAAGCAGTACCTTTTGTAAAACTTCAGTGCTCTGCCCCCGAAAAGCAACTAGTGTCTCTCTCTGCTAAACATCACGTATAGTTTCGAAAGAGATGTTAAGAAAATGAAGTATGACATGATCTGCAGTATCCAGGTACATTCTGAGCTCTTCAAATTCAAGGGCTGTAGAACAAAGAAGAAACACGTTCTTTGGGAGAGATGAATCTGGTATTTTTCCTACTATTTCTGCTTTACTTACACCAGCTCGCCTACCTTCTAGCTATACGAGGTTGGATTTTGAGACGCATTCATTTGCTGGTACATACGGAGATTACACAATCCATATTCCGTACACATTTAAATATCTCCAGTGCCACAGAGAAAACAGGACGCTTCAGTAGAAACCTGTGGCGACCTTTGTTGCAGGAAACTTTGGAGGTTTGACCACAAGCTTTTTTTAGAACAGAAATTTGACTAAGCCACAACCAGCTCAGCACCCCTGTAGTTAACAAATGGTCTCACATTTTAAGATTAGCAAGACTATGCTGGCAGCCTGGTCAGCAAATAAAATCTTCCAGGCAAAGAACAAATGTTGTCCTCTGCCTGGGTTAAGTGAGTTGGTTGGCTACAAAGCATGGTTGGCTATTGCAGCCAAATCTACTCTTTTAATCAAGGAGAGACAAGACGCTGAAATAGATGAAGCTTTTACATAAGCCTACTTGCCCAGGCTTTTTTTTTTTTTTTTCCCTTTCCTTAAAGCACTGTGCTACTGCCTCTGTCATCTCTACTTCTACTTCCTTTTCTTCAGCACAAATCGTAATACGAGTACTTCAATAAATTACAGGTTTGGTAGTAAGCTCTTCGGGCTGCCAACTGTCAGATCCAGAAAGCAGGACTGTCACATCTGCCAGACTGGCTCTCACACCTACTCTCTAAGGTAACATCATATATTTTCCAAAGTCATGCTAGCAATAATATGACATTACATCTCACCACACCGTATGTTCCTTCCCTGCCTCAGGACACACACCAAAAAGAGCCTACACACCTTTAAATTACGGATGCCTAGCCAGCGTCCTATAATGACTGATAACCTCGGTTCAGCGCAGGATCTGAGCACCCTCTTTCATTTAAGGATGTGAGCACTGTCTGCTGTGGCTAATGCTAATGTCAGCAAGTCAAACACAAATGTGAGTGCTCTGTTAGGGATGGGTCATTATTTGTTAAGCATCTAACGTGCACTTGCCATTGTATAAGCTCCTAAAAGAAGATATGATCCCTCTTTCGGTAGAAGATTTCTTCTTTCTAACTTCTCAAAACAACCTTCCTTTTCTGAGGCCTACTCACACCAACCTTCCCCTTTCAGTAATAACTACGAAAAAAAGGGAAGAACATTAAGAAAGAAAAATTATGAAATGTGTTTTACTAACTGGTACAACTACGAGATCAGATTGCTGAAATACACCTTTCTTTCTATCCCTTTATCCCACAGGTTCTCTGTAGGGCACATCCACATTTCTGCTTTTGCTCCGCTCAGGGCTATGGCTTTTGAAGCAAGCCTCCGGATGATCCCTCCTGCCTGAGCTTTTGCTTGCATTGTGGGGTGGTCCTGGAGCACATGAACTGAATCCCTCTTGGGAGGAACTAAACTAGAAGCAACATGTTCTCCTGGAGCACGACTAAAGCTACAAATGGGCATGCAGTCAGTGGGACCTGACTGTTTAGAAGTAAAAGTAATCCTGAAATCTGCCTGATGTGAACCTCAGGATCCCAGCATCAAGTTCTCCGCCATACAGATCTTCCCCACTTACTCCATGCCGCTTACTAGTGTTGTCATAACCATTAAAAAGAAAAAAAAGTATTTTGCTGTCATGCATCATTATGCCACCAGAAGAATAAGAACACAGTATTATATTCTAATTTAACATTACAACTGTGTAATAGTGACAGGAACAATAGCATCTTAAAGTGAATAATGGAGATAGAAGAGAGAACAAAGTAGTTTGAGCTACAATAACTAACAATTTCTGGAGTTATAAAATTAATCCTACTTTACCTTTAAAATACTTTCTTATCTTCTTCCAACTATACAGTAAAGAACCGTTATAGAAAGGAAAAAGTAAAACAAAACAGGTATGAAAGAAAAAAAATACTACCTTTCTCCCACTGAACTCCATGAAAATGGTAAACTTTAGGCACTAGTTGCAAAAACAGCCAGCAGAAAATTTCAGGTAGTAATGCTTTTTTAAGGTGACTGCGTTGACATCCCACCTTAAGTCAAATATCCTCTGATATTTTTCTCATGGTGGATCTTACGTGCTCTTTCCAAATGTCACTAAAAAGACCCCCAAAATCTTGAAATTCCTCAAAACTGATTTAAGTAGTAAGACGGTCATCCCACCTTTTTTCAGTGCAGGAAAGGTAAGGATCCTGTGACATGATGTCTAACTTTCTCAGTTACCTTTTCCACCCCTGGAGGTTTGCAGGCCACCACCCTGAAGCCACACATCCACACAGTCCACCACATCTGTTGAAAACATTATCGAGAAGCGAAAAGGCATCTTTTCCTCACAAGCCGTTTTTCCCCTAGCAATAACAAAAGCATAATACACAAGCGTTTCACTGGGAGTTGCTGAGAAATACCTGGTGGTGGAAAGCTCCTTGCATTCCTGGTGCAGGAAACAAACTAAAGCTGGTTGCTCCCTCTGCTCAGGTTTTGTTAAACTTTTCTGGACCTGACAGCAAATTCCAGACAAGGAATGACACTGAGCACTCTGCTGAGGACCTGGCCGAGGCCAAGTGAAACGCCTTCCTTGTACCCGAATACTTCTTGAAAGCTTCTCTCTTCCTTCACGTGCCTTCCACTGACCCTCCACACACGAGACAACTCTGAGCTCACTGCGAGCTGGAAGCCAAAACCTGGAGGAAGTATGTGTAAAATCCACAATCTCACTTCACCACCACTGTCCGTTTTCATGAATGAAAAGGGCAAGGACAGCGGGGGAAGCCTGGCCCTGCCACGACTGCCAACATGCTGTGTGTCCCCTCTCTTAAAATCATCGTCAGTCTCTGTTTGTTTCCCTCAAAGACAATTGCTTCCACGAGTGAGACACGTGCTTTCTAGTGGGGCTTATTTTTAAGAGTGCAGCTTTGTGCCTAACCCCTCACCTTGCATTTCCAAGAGCCACCTGAGGTGGTTTTGGACCTTTAACAACTGGTCTGAGTGTTGAAACCACATTCATGAGGGACTCTGAGCACAGGACAGAAGAGGTGAGTGGTCCCACAGGCTGGGCTCCAAGCTCCAAGCCCATATGCAGGGGTCAGCGCTGTATTACGCCTCCCATCCAGCCTCGGCCACGTCACTTTGTCTCCCTCTGGTTCCATTTGCTACCTGCAGAACATGGGAAAGGAGCATGCTGCTGGCTCAGAACACAGAGGGAAGCTGGAAACCTAAAAAGACGACATTTATTGGGCCAGTGTAGCAAAAGATACTCTCCGTCCTTAAAAGACCGAGTAGTGGTGGAGTTCATGAAGGCTGGTTTCTGGTGCCTTTGCCTCTGGCACGGTAAGAGGCACGATCTGAGTAAAGCTAGCTCTGCCCTGGGAGCCCTCTCCCATCTGCAACAACATGGGCGAGCCTTTCCTTCAGAAAGGTCACCGATTTCTGTCGCTGCCCTACATCCAACTGTCTGTTTCATAAAACCGCTAGGAATTCAAGGTCTTTGTGATCTCAACCTTTCTGTTAAATTTAGCTGAAACTGGCCAGCGGATTCCAAAGTCATTACAGGGAGGCTAAGAGAAAGATAGCATGCTCCGGAAAGAAAACAAGCTAAAATATCAGTCTTGGCCCATGAAAAGCAATGTTGGATTGGCAAGAAAGGTAAACAACCGGACCTGATGTTAAAATTCAGAACTGTAGTGCCAATTCTGCGAGATTAATTAGCACTAAATCCAAGCATAGTCTTGCCCAGAGAGATTTATTTTACTTACGCTGGTTTGAAACACAGCTTTACTTTTACTCACTGTGAGTTGCATTCTGCTCATGAATAATATTAGGTATGTTTTCTGGGGAATTAAATTGTAATCTTTCCTCTGTTCCATTTCTTTAATGCATTCAGTTTACTACTGTAACTTGTTTGTGATACCACTCAACTGCAAATACAGAAAGTGGGACAACATTTTGTTCCTATGCAAGACAGGAAAAGTGTATATGTAGATTTAGGTACTGATAACAGATTCAAATCTGCTTCAGATGACACAGGACAAGTAGGTGTCTGGGGTTTTTAGAGGGAGGTGAGGTAGAAAAAGGGTTTTTCCCCTGGAGAATTGAAACAAGGTATTTTCCTTTAATGTGATTCATAATATAAGATAGATAATGACAACATCAGGAACAAAGCTAAGTTTGTGGAAAATTCACAATGGTGCATATTATTATGTACGCTTTATTTGCTTTGGTGAACAGTTTGTAAACAGTAAAAACACCAAACCTCCAACTTATGTAGGATGCTTGGGCTGGAGAGCAGTCTAATCTCTTCAGCAATTATTCAGACCTGAGACAAAACTGCTTTCCGCCTGCAAACATCTGTCATCCCAAAGCTAGAACTCAACACAGCTTCATTTTCCAGTGCCAACCAGAGCACACCTTCAGCTCACACCGTCCTTTCCACATTCCTCGATCTCACACCCAGGGTTTCTTTTCGGTGTCCACAGCCAGTGACTGCAGCACCACGTAACTCTCCCACCGCCACCGTCCCGCACAAAATGAAAGTAACCCTGCAGCCAGTCTCTGCAGAATCACCGAGATTTGCGAGGAAACTAACTGCACAAGTTCCCTTCCAAGGGGTGGAAAAAACAACATCCAGCTTTCAGCAAGGGGAATGTTACTAAACAGAGCTAATGATCACCACATAATCACTTTAAAAGAAATACTGCAGTGTCCGAAAAGCTACAAAACCCCTCCTTGTGCTAGTCCCTGGACTCGTATTTTATGCTAAAATGCACATGCCTCGATGACCGGGTATATATTCAAATGTAATATGAACCACATTAACCAATTTAGGCTTTAAGCACAAAGTCAGAGATTTTAAAAATCAGCAAAGACCATTAAGTGCCTTTAGACTTATACTAATCCATATAAGAGACCATACAATCTCAGCCTAAAATCCCTTTAGAAGCAGGAATCACCCTTCCATTGCTCATGAGCATTATCCAGCCCCAAAAGCTGCAGTGTAGCATTTTCAGAGAGACATCCAAACTCTATAAAAAAAAAAATCATCCACCCATGATCATACCTAGGCCTCTTCACAGTTATTACTGGGATCTTCTCCCTATCATTAAAAACAAGCTGATCTGCAATAAAACATTGTGAAGGAGGGATGCTTTCCCGCACAGCCAAATCCCTATGAGTGTGAGTTTCACCGAGTATAGGCACATTCGTACAGTAGAAAAAAGCTAAACAGAAAACAAAAATCCTTCACTGTCATTTGAATATTTTTTCAGAAGTGCTTTCCATGTATCTTAAAAGCCTCCTCAAATTAACATTTGCTATTTAAAATCTCTGTCTCTGAAAAATAATGGCAGTTGATCAACATGCAAGGCATGAGATATTTTCATTTGCTGCATCTTTTTTGGAACACTTAAGATTACTAGCATGTATGAACAAATGGATGCGGATTCCCTCCACTTTACATGCCATCAACACCACGAGCTACCCACTGGAAGTGAGAAAAGACTTGTAATTTGGGGGTTTTCCTCCATCATCAGGTTTTGCTGGAAATTCTCCCGAATAAGCCCAGGAGGCTCCTTCAAGCCCCAAACCTATCCATTCACGTGCTTAACGTCAGGGACTTCAAGAAGTGAGCAGGACTGCTCGGATTTGGAAGTCAAACGCCTGCCCAGCCAGACCTGTAACCCAAGCCAGCCAGCGGTACCTCTGCTAGCCGTCCAGGGAGCCGAGCAGCTCCTCTCCGCTCCTCCAGCTCCCCCTTCTCCTGCAAGGAGAAGAACAAATGGGCCTTCTACTGTTTGTGCTAATCACCTGTTAGTCACATTAGTCTGAAAGGCAAACTGACACATCTACTCGTTTTGACTGTTTCCAGTATTTATAGTATCATTTCTCTAGGACTGTGAAGTAGCTGCCAATTATTACTAGAATTTGGCATGCAGAAGCTCATGTATATGAAAAAACATGATCAAACAATATGCAGCTCATTAAAGGAAGTTTATAACTCCGTTCCCTGCCCTAATACTCTGTTTTTATCTCCTGGAAATATTTACCACACCACCTGATTAGGCTGAGCTCCTTCATGTATTTTGAAAATACAAATTATGCCATCAGTCATCCGCAGTATGACAGTAAACTTGCAATTACACAACTTTGGGAGCTCACGCAGTGCACCAAGGCAAGCACAACCCAGCCCCAAGTGCCGGCACAGTGCAGCCGGATTATCCGATTGTTACCCATCGAAAAAGAAAACTCGGGCAGTAAAACAGCTCACGCCCTGAAGAACAAAGCCAGGACCGGCTCTAGCCCTGTGGCCAGGGTGAACGGAGCCGCATCTCTCTGCTTTACCTCCGCAGGCACGGAAAGAGGGCAGTGCTCGCGGTGCTGCTGGCACACTTTCCTGAGAGTACAACAATGCAACCTGAAGGCTCATTTCCCAGAGTCGGGCATCTGTGCCAAGAAGTTATCGGACCCTAATCCTATGTTAAAACCTACTGTCATTCTTTCTCTTTCCTCCAGCTTGCTTTTAACATGATGCTTCTCACAAACACTGAGGATTCAGTCCCACACATCTGCGCAGAAGCGCACATCCAGGGTGTCACTCCTGGCCTCCAGCAGCAGGATCCAACGCTTCTGGACCGTGTTGGCTCAACACAATTAACCCCACAGCCAACAGCAGAGGCAATGAGCTTAAGGACCTTGAGAAACCTACCCTTAAATATCTGCATTCTTCCTCATTTCTGCGTCTCATCGCAAACTTAAAAGCCCCTCCCCACGCAACACTGACAATAATACCCGTAGCGAACCAGCAGGCAGAAAAGAAACGCAGCTGTACGTGTAAAATTCATGCTCAGGATTTAGGAAGACGCTCTGATCTCATGCCTCTGCCATACCACGATTAACCAATTCCCCCAATGGTTAACAGCTAGTTTCCTCTCTAGTGATGCGACATACTATCTCGATTCACACGATACCGGATTCCCAAGGCTGCAACTCATTCAGAAAGCTAGCACAAATGCCACGTCCAATTTAAGGTCTAAATGAGGCTTTAAAACACAGGCTTGTAACTGCAGAAGCCTCGTGCCAGGCTGCTTGTGAGGGGAGAGCATCATCCGAGCGAGCCTTTCTGCCCTCAGAAGCCCCAACCTATCTGTTCAGCGTGAGAGGCGCAGCACAGGTAGCCGCAGAGGACTGCTCTTCTGCATCTCCTCGTGATGTGGAAGGGAACAGCGATTGGTCCCGAGCAGATCTGCATGGCACCAGTGATCTATTTATACAGCTCTAGCGGGCTGAAACTCTGCCTAGAAACTGCAGCCATCTCTTCAGCTCTCACACTGAAGAGGCTGGTTGTCTCTAATTCTGATTCCCATGGTGTTCCCTGCAAAAATGACAATTATTTTAATTTTGCGTGGGGGAGAGCTGCCGGCGTGCTTTGTACGTCTTTCTATACACCAGCTTCAAGATTCTTACACCCGAAGGATGTAAGGATTATCCACTTTGTCACTGGGTGTTACATTCCACATCTGTGATTTACAATATGGCCACCCAAATTAGATCGAGGATAACACTCCCCTCTGTTCGGTCCAATTAGTCAGTAGGCACTGATAGTTTCTCTTTTTTTCTTAAACATATGAAATGATAAAACAACAAAAAATGCCATTTAGAGTCATACTATATCCAACTGTCATTTGTAAGACTTTACTGTATTATTAGTCAGAGCTTCTGGTGACAATGTAACCCACAAGACTGAAACTTGAGTGGTTTATACATGTCATCAGAGCTTTAGATAAAAATGCTGCCTTAGAAAGTGGGAGTATTTAATTTTTTATAATACTTTTGTACTAGTATAAAGTATTCACTTAATTTACATCAGTGACTTCTTTTCTTAAGGTATTTGTATCTGTTTGATCTTTTACAAATATCTAGTTCTCTTCTTCAGATCTAATAATGCCGAGCACTTTGAAGACATTTTGCTGGGCTTATTAATTAGAATTCCTACAAACCTTTAGGGTTTGGGTTTTTTTCTTTCCTCTTTTTTTTTTTTTCCAAACCAGGGCACAGCACTTGCAAAAGCAAATTTGCACCACCCACCACCCCCCCCCCCCCCTCCAAGTCTCAAATTCATTTTATGAAGAGGCAGGGATTAGTTATGTTACTTGGTAACAGCTGCTCGGCGTAGTGGCTGGTGTTAGGTCTCTGTACAAACTCATGTCCGCAGACTGTAAAAGGAAAAGCGACAAATTCTCTGCTCCAGCAGAAAGGCTAAACCCCACTGAAAACCAGCTGTGGAGGAATGCGGTGACTCAAGGTCAACAGCCAGAGCTGTGGACACTACCACTAGTCACACAGCATTATTAATTACGTACCAGAACCTGATTACTGACTTTTCTAGTACAGAAAAAGCTCACAAAAATGGAACGTTATCAGAGCATAACACATTAAAAATGTGCTTACTGGAATGATTACTGGACGAATCAGTTGATTTTATTGCAATTTTCTACCCATTCATACTGCTCCAGTGCTGCTTCCCCATGCTCATGGATGCATGCATGCACACACACGCACAATTTTGGGAAGTGAAGGACTAAGAAATAAGTTTTATGAGCAAGCAAAGAAGTTGAAATTAAAGAACTGATTCATCAAACCAATTTCCGTTGTCTCCAGTGGAGCTTGACTATGGTTAAAGCATTTTGTTGAATCAGGGTCCTCAAAACATGGGGCTGCTCAACTTGTTTCATCTGATCAGGACTTTATGTGAAATGTAACACTTAAAAGGGACTAAAGGTAGGGAAACGCTCAGGTTTAGCAAATGAAAACCTTGTAGGAATTCTACTAGTTAGGAAAAACCCCGTAGTGGCTTCGTAAATTTTCATCACCTCTAGCAGTTTTTGAATAATGCAGTGGCCTTTTTGGCAGCTTCATGAAGCTGTAATCTGCACAAGAAGTTCTACAATGTCTCAGCACTTCCTGGGGACTTTTAGCAGTAGGATAGTCTTGCAACACAAGCAGAGATTAATCATTTTCTAATGCATAGTAATAAATAATGTATCCCCCATAGTACATAAATTAAAGCTGTAATTCCATCCCGGTTCTGTGATGACACCAGAAGCCCAAGATGGAATTTCAGCCTAGTTATGACCAGTCAGGATACACATTATTCCTTAAATTATGTTCTGAGAGTTGATAATGAACTGAGAAGTTCTGAAGGCATTACCAAAAAGAAATAACGTGTAATTACAAGCAGAAAGCAAAATTATTGTCAGATATTGTTTGCAGATCTTGCTAAAGTAAGCAATAAATCTCATCCCTGAAACGCCCACTCAGCATATTTCTAACAAGGCAGGCAAAGATCACTACTACTATCAGAAGACTGCAAGTTCTTCTAGTGCCATACAGCAATGCCCCCGACAGCCACCAGTAAGAGACCACAAGTTACAGATCAGGTACCAACTGGGTGCTGTACTGTTCAAACTCACACGTACACTTACGACTCTGAACCTAGCCTCCCCCTTGAACCCTACACAGCATTTTACTCAAAAGTCAAATAAGCATCCTACAGGTACACAACTACAAGTACAAAACACCAAGAGGAAGTCACAATAAGCCCCAAATCTGCATCCCTGTTTGACAATAAACCTACCAAACAAGCAAAGCGCTTGTGATGGGAAGTGTTTTGTGTTCTTGATGATTATGTAGAAAACGCAGTCTAAGTTCTTAAAGATTTTCATGAAGAACACAGTCCCGTATCATTTTTTCTGCAGACAATTTCAAGAAAACTTACAAAGACTCTAAAGGCATCTTACAACTTTAATAACAAACACTTTAATAGAAGAAGTTTAGAAGTATGAAGACAGAGAGCCAAAACAATCATCTATCTAGAGTCAACTGCTGCATTCACCCTGGACTTTTGATACCAATTCCTATGATTTTTAGCAAATCCTGCAAGATTTCAAGTAGGTCTGGAGTCAGGTTTTTTTTTTTTTTTTTCTGAGGAAAGAAGAAAATAACCTTCTGACCATCTTATACAAACAAGGCATAAAACTTTACAGCATCTCCCATGGCTTGGAGTGGTTCCAGGTTCTGAACTTTTTTTCATGGTATTATTCACAAATTTGACCTTTTCTCCCAACCCTCACCGTTCTTGATAATGTGAGAATCTAAGTCACACGCACTCTGTCTTGCTCTCCCCCTTTAAATTGTTAGCTCACAGAATTGTAAGAAAAAGTAAAGGAGAAGCCTAAAGATCATGATAAAACAGTCAAATGGAGTGGTGCAAGAAGTTGGTATTTTAAGAAGCTGAAAATGTTCAAGCCTAGAGTAACTGTTTTTGAATACCAGAGGCTTCCCCACAAGCCATGTATTACCTGTTCCTTACCTCTCAACTCTTCCCCTTTCCACTTCCTTCTTTTGACGTTACGTAAAGTGTTCAGACCTGAACACCTGGACTTACATGCCTACATTCATATAGGAGCTCCTTAACAGGAATGGGCTAATATTCAAGGGGCAGGTCACCTGGAAATAACTAGCAATTTGCTTGTTTTCTTTAAATCACTTAGACAACCAGCAAAATTTAAAATCTAACTACTTACATGCCTACAAGCTGCATTTAAGGGCACACATCCTCCAAGAATCCATTTTCTCACCTTTTGCCTTTCATGGCTGTTCATACAAACAACAACGTATCGAAAAATCATGAGAAAACATAATCAGGACAAAGAAAGCAAGACAATCAATGCCTAGAGCTCCTTGCCTCCATGATCTCTACACACAAAGCACATCATCACCTCTAAATAGCAACCTGAAACCTACTCAAGAGACTTACATAAGACATGACTCAAGAACTAAAGCAATGAATGTCAAAACATTCAAAGACACAGTACCCTCTGCTCCTAGTAGTAAAGGAATAACTACTGGCAGCATACAAAGGAGATCTTTGCAATGGAGAAAAATACCAGTAAAAACTTTCTTGGAGATTCAAAACCATCCAAACCAGTGAAGCTACACACTTTGCAACAGTAGTACAATGCACGACTAGAAAATCTTCAACCAGATGAGGTGTTGAAGTTTTCTTATGCCTCAACCAACTGATAGAAGCTCCAGAAAAAGTAACGATAACCTAATACCTAATATATGCTTCCATCTGACTGCTACTGGGGGCTCAAGAAAGCAATGGTTTTCTCTGAGACCTCTTAGCTAGCAGGTTACATTGCTTGCGATATACGGTTCACAAGGAATGGCAGCCTAACACGGAGACTAAAAGGTGACCCTGTAAATAAATGTCAGCTGCAAAATCGAATACCTTTCCCAGTCTGAGCTGAACAAACATTGCAGTATTGACAATGTAAGCAAAATGCTGAGGGAAAAAAAAAAATTACAATGAAAAAAAAAAAAAGGGAAAAAAAAAATGAAAAAAAAAAAAACCACCCTAAGAAGAAACTAAGAGGGAATGTGAGAGGGAAAGAGCACATGGCAAACTTAATGCTAGTGTAACTCTGACCGATTCAGGTTCTTCCCGTGCTCATCGCCGCACCATCTGTGCTTAAATAAAAATGGAAGGGTTCCCAATCACGTTTTCTTTCTTTGTGCAAATACCATTTTCACATTCATATATTTAAAGGACTATGTGACTTATTGATTCAGAAATTAATCTAAAATGATGCTTATACAATAGACAACATATTGATTCATCATTTCTGTCCAGCAAACTGCTGAGGAATACCATCATTGCACTAGCCATAAGAACATACAGCAGAAATCGTTGATCAATTTCTTCCAACCTGGGACTTATGTTAAATGACTTGCACTCTAAAAAGACATCATATACACCTGAGTTTCAGCACTACCCCATTAATTGGCTTTCCTTCCTTGCTCATTAGCACAACGTACAACACAAGCCATGTATCAGGCCTCTTACCAGAAGCAGTGAAAATCTCAGTGCTTACAACCCAAGGAGGGGAGCAGACTTCATAACTGTGTAATCACAAGGAAGAAGAAGTGTTATTAAAGGATCCCTGTTTCTGAAACAGCACAACCCTGAAGAAACTCCAGCACTTATCACAATGAGCTGTATGGTGAGGAGTTCCCCCACCAACACCACATCCAGAGACGGGGACTTTGCACTGCAGACAATTCAAATTTCCCTCCTGGAAGAAGGAAGGGGAAGAAGGAAAAAAGACTTTTTTCATAACATTTTTGGATGATCAAACATTACTAACTTAAAAATACCCATTGCCAGTGAGTTATCAGGTTGTTCCAACATAGGCATTAAGAATCCAAAGCAGAAGCTGTTCCTGCCATCAGATTACTGCTAGCGATTCCTTCTTGACAAAATATAGGACAAATGAACATACTGCTAATACATACTGTGTTAATTATTCTGTGGTGCCATGTAGTAACCCTGACGGAAGCTCAGACGAATTGTGACGGATATGGACCGAGATGGTATTATATATAGCTTACATTTGTATTCAGTCAAGATGGCAGCTATAGCACAGGAAGACTGCGTTGTGAGGCTGAAATGAGCTTATGTTATGCTATTAAATACTAGTAATGGCGTGAAGTTCATAAAACCAACTTCAGCACTGTCCTGTAACTTGATATAGCCCCAGTCCTCCACTATAGATACCAGCTCCACGAACCATGTTAGCCTTTACGCTGTAAGCACGCACCAGGCCAGCACGCAGCACCGAGGACGCCGTAAGGAGCGAATGGCCACTTCAAGACACCATGCTGCCAAAACACAGCTTTGATTCAGAGGAAGAAGCCCCCTTGCCTTGGCTCCCACCAGCCACGGGCAGGTGGCGGGGTGCTAAACGCAGCAGCTCCTGTGGGCACACCGCACCCGTCGGGGATGAGCCGGAGTCGAACCACTGCAGCTCGTGATCGCTGAGATACCAGAACGCACACTAAACACATATACAGTTTGTAAGTTTACGTGGACTTATATACAAGCTCTTTCAACAAAAACACACGCTTACAACATACAGCTCTATTTTCTGACGCCAAAGTTTTGTTGCCTCCCCCACACTCCCCGCAAAGAAATCTCCGTTCACTTTCCTCAATCATTAATCATATTAGACTAATAAACATTCTGGCAACAACACTGTTTAAACAGCCTTCTCTCCACCCAAAATCCACTGGCAAATATTTTCACATACAAGAAGACCATCCCACAGCCCTGCCTTTGAACGCTAATCTAAACTGAGCTCTCCGAGCCAGCACAGTGAAGAGCTGCACTTTGGGAGGGGGAGTGCAGAAAAGAAATGAGAGAGGGGCCTTTAAGATGAAATAAAAATAGACTCCCTTGATCTTACCATGACATGGCCCAGACATTCTCCCTGTGGGGGAAAAAAATGTTTCTTACTGCAGTGATAGTTTTTATAACATTTTCTTCTTTTCATTTTCTTTTTTTTTTTTCCCTGTGCAACTTTGCTTCCTGAAGAATGCTTTATATAAAAGACGCGACATTTGGCAACCCAGCTATGCTGCTTTGTGAAATTCTTTTGGCAAGTGCCCTACGTGCTGACTGCATTAAGCACATTGTTTATTTATTTATTTGTTTAGGCAGAAGTCGAAGGGAGCAAGCCGTAGAAGTAACGCACGACACGGCGCTGCTCCCTTCGAGAACGGGAGGGAAGGCGGCGAGGGAGGGGCCGGAGCCTCGGCTTTTGGGAAATCTCACCATCTGAGAGGAGATGACTCCAACCTCAAAGCGTTGCTGCAGCTCTGGGGCACGCGCGGCGAGCTCCCGGATCCCAAGGCATTTAGCAAACATCAATTAATTAATTAATTAAGCCTCAATTCCACAACAAAGGCCGGTAGCATTACACATCTATTTTGCATACGGGTAAAACGAGCCACGGGGTAAACCTAAGCCCGCGCTGATCTCGCCCCGTGTCCCGAGGCGGGAGGCACGCTGCCTGGCTTTGCCACGCAGGAGGGCACGGCACCGCCGCCGCCCTCGCTTCCTCCCTCGCTCCCCGAGCGAAAGCAGGAATGGGGAAGTCTCCCCGTGCCACCGTCTGCCTGCGGGCACAGCCACGGCACAGGACCCCATATACAGCCTGGGGTTGCATTCTCGCAGAGGCAACTCCACAGCCTCCAAAGGGTCGAGGGCTCGAAGCAGCAAGCCCCGTTGCAGCCTACCCGCACCACCACCTGGCCAGCAGGACGGCCGTATGCTTGTGGTCTGGGGCTATGGAACATATTTATGCTTACCAGAAAACAAGACACTTCTCAGAAACAATGGGATATTTTGCTTACGACCATGATTAGCCCCATTTATTTACACCAGGGACCAGCAAAGCTTGGTAAGGCATCCCAGGGGACACACAGCAACTGCAATTCACAGAACTGTAAAGCTTTCAAGCTGAACTGGAAGGAGAGATGGAACAGGAAAGGATGCGACACACCTGCCCAGGGACAGAAACAAATTCCCGAACATTTTCAGGCCAAACTGTGAGCAGCAAAAGGCCCAGTCCATCCAAACCAATTCTTTGATCAGCACATACACCATCAGGGAAATGCTGAAATGCAGTCTGGTGCCTTCCAGAGGAAGCTACCAAACCTCTGACCAATGTGACCTGCTGCAGAGGGGCACAGAAAGGCATTTTTCTCCATCCCAGAAAGCTGAGACAGGCCTGGAGAGCCTGGTGGATCAGGTGGTGCTGCTTCAAAGGCAATGTCTGAGCACACAAACAGATCTATAATGCACATATCCTTTGGAAAAGTTTTAAGCAGTTTGGTCTAAAAAAAAGTTACATGTTTAACATTAGGAAGGGGTTTCTACACAAGTCTACGAGAGGCAGCATTCACATCATTTGTTTGGGCCCCTGATAAAAAAAGAGTTTGATTTTGTTCCTAACAAAAGAGAATTGACACAGCAATGTAAATGTGTCTTGTCTTTTGCTAGAAGAGCGTGAGTAAAAACTTCTGTCCCACTTGTTCTAAAACTTCTTCCTGCATTTTCTGACCTTGATTTCTAGGCCATTTTCAATGACATCAAGGTAGTTATCACAACAGCAATATACAAGCCCAATTCTACAAGATTTATTCAAAGCAAAATGACTTTAATCAGACCGCCAGTTTTAACAGAAGTTCGATGTGACCAAGGGCTCAGGACAGTAAGAAGCAGACCTCAGCAGTCAAGTTAACCACAGAGCAACCTTCACCAACCATCTGTCCTTGGTGAAGCATACACCAAGCTCTCCTTTAAGAAGGGTTTAGGGATCTGAGCACTGGAAAGGGCCAAAGGGACAAAATCCATCCACACAGAAGTCACTGGCAAAATTCCCCTCACCCGAAGGAGAGAAATGCCGTAACTTCACAACTCATTCTCTTCAACCTGAAAGCTATAAAACAGCACTTCACGTAGGGGGTTCAATCCCAGTACACCAACAACAGACTGCCCACATGGATGCTTGTCTTGGGCTAGGACCGATTCTAGACGTGCAGGCCAAAAGCAAGCAAGGGAAACCTCAGCATGAGTTGTCTGAAACTATGGTCTCATTAGCCCAACACGCAGGCAAAGCTGAAGTCAAGAGGTTTTGGTTCTGCATGTGTATACTAGATAGCAAGATAATGAAATACGTTGTCCCAACACAAAATTTCACACCAAAATATTAATAAACACGCTTTTACTTTAAATAACTTAAAAAAAAGAAAAGAATTATTCTCCACCAAACACATTTGTGAAGGCAACTAAGAGGGAGTAAGGTATTTTAGGATGATAGCTCACTAGCCTCAGGTACATGGTTCAGAGATGCTCCCAAAGAAAAAATTACACAGGTTAAAACTCAGTTACAGGTGGTTTACTTGTGGGGGAGGATGAGATTATGACAGAGGGGTAAGGCTTTGGGGGTAAAGGGTAGGACAGGACAGCACAGATGAGAGGGACGAGACTGGGTTGTTTTTGGCCTGACACTCGCTGAGAGAAAAAACAAGCGTGAGTCATAGTAAAGGTAACTCTAAGTGTGATGTGACTGCAATGGAGAACTGAGCAGACCACACTGCATGAGTCAGCAGCGCAGATAAAAAGGGTGATAAGAAGCAGCAGATGGGACGTGTCTTTACTAAAACAGCCCTGCAGGACACAGGCCTTCTTTGCTCTAATGCAGCGTCCGTGCCAAGCTGCCGCGCGCTGGCGCGTACACTCGTGATCCCATGAATCAAAGCAGCCCGCGCACAGAGGTTAGGAAAGCAGCAGGCAAACAGGTGCAGACAGATCCGCAGGCAAAAAGGCACAGGAAAGCAAAGGGAACACCCCCCCCAACACACACACACACACACCCCTCAACCCTGCTCAGACAGCGGGGTGGGGAGGAAGGGATGGGGGGAAGGAAGCTGTCACCGGGCTCATGGCATTCAAGCTGGCCGCCGGCCAGCTCTGCTGCTCCTGCTGCTCACGCTGCCTTCCCAGCCGGCGGCTGCAGCACGCCGGTCTCCCCGGCCACTTTCTGCCTCCCCAGCCGGGAGGCAGCCGCAGCAGCATGGCTCTGCTGCGTCTCGAGAAGCCGAAAGGGCAGCCGGGGCTGCTCGCCGAGCTGTGCTCCGCTTTGCCTGCAGCTCGGACAGCTCTGTGAAACTCCTGGGTTTGAAAGCTCTTTCTGCACAGGATTGCAAGCCCTGCTTTGCTGTGAGAGCAGAGCTTTTAACCCCGAGAGCCCAAACACCGTTTTCTTGGGTAGAAAAACCATACGATCATACCCAAGCCCACATTAGCTGCAAAAATGCAACTTGCCACCCTGACCACAGAAACAACTTGCAATGGCGGTTCTTCGCGGGGAGGAGACTGGCGCTTTGAACCCGGTCAGAAAAGACCAGGGCCCCCTGCCACAGCTCAGGGGAGGACAGAGACAGGAGGTGAAGCTCAAATCGCCTTTCATCTTGCTTCTTGGCTGAGGTAAATTTATACCCTGCCTGCAAGGGGGTAAGACGGAAAGTAAAATGCTCTATTTTTAGACACAAGATCCTGCTTCTTCAGGTTCATCTAATTTCTAAGAAACAACCCTTGGCAAAAGGTCTGCATTTGAGGGGGATGAAAGATGACTTGTTTCATTTTCTTTTAGTGCAGCTCGTAGCATGACTAGCATAAATCTAAGCAGCTCTGCTTTAGCCACATATACATGCCAGCTGTTTCTATTTGGGAGAGAGTCCCTATATTCTAGGAATATAGAATATTATACATATACACTCGCACACGTATTTCATTTTTCCTAATCCATCCTGCCAAAATAAGCACGTTGTGTCCAAGTATTTCAATGGAGTTAGAAGGTGTGCCTATCCCACCCCCCGCCCCAAAACATCCCTATTTATAGCTTTCAAAAGCTGGCGGGTTTGCCAAGGAAGAGCAGTTGCTGAGCCTCACACGGGCTGCAAAGCAACAGATCTGTTGTAACAGATTAACAGGCAGAGAGAGAGAGACAGGAAAGAGACACACTTTCCTCCTCTACACATGTCCTTGCTCTCAGAAGCGGCTTCGCGGAGATAATGACAGTAACAGCCCGTCTAAGGGAGCCGGACCGGGAGCCAGGGCCCATAGGAGCCCCGAGATGGCGGCGCTTGGCTCTGCGGCCTGGTCACGCACTGCCCTAGGCCGCGCGCGCAGGCTCCCGGCAGTAGGTAGAGGAACTGCTCTCCTACGGACATCGCAACCATTAGCAAAGGGGGAGGGCGGTCAGCGTGCAAGAGAAACGGCGAAGTTAGTTTTCATTTCCTGTCGGTTTTAATCTCGTCTGGAGGCTTTGCTCGCTGCCACTTCCATTTTACGGCCTGCCTGCAGAGGAACCGCTCTGCGCGCTCGCTGGCAGAAGGTCCCCGCTCGCTGCCGTCTCTGGTGCTCCTGAAATCCACCCCACCCTGCCCACCATTCACTGGCTGCAGCAGCAGTGAATCAGCCTGCAACCACAAATCACTGTGCTGGTCTGCCCCTCGGAGCTGTACAAACAAGCACACGTCTGATTAGAGCTTCCACTGGCGTGCTGGTTGAAAGAGGAAAGCGCACAGGATTCATGGAAGTTGATGCATGACTTTTTTTTCCACGGTCTCACATCTTTCCCTTACCCTTCAAAGGGTCTAGCCATCCAGAAACCCCATTACGCTCCTTTTACTGCTGGTTTTCTCACTCAGTGGGCTCTTTGATATCCTTTGAACTCCTGATGTGAGTGCTTCTGTGTATTCTGCAGGCGATTCCAGAAATGCACTGCATAATTTGCACATGGACATAACAGTGCCTGCTAACCTGATGACAATTAGTGACAAATTATGATCGCAGCTCAGGCACAAGCTCAGAGAGGACTCCCGTGTCCTCAGCCTGGAGAAAGTGCTGCACCGACAGAACTCTTCAGCACGGAGGCTGCTAAGTAGTGACAAATCGATGACAAACCAGTACTGATAGCTCTGCAAAAGAGGTTCATACGTCTCTCAGCCACAGCCCCCTGGTAATACACACACTTCTGCACAACCCCTTTCAAAAAGAGTCATCGGATGCACTCAGCCATCCAACACAAGATGCAAGACACAGCCAGGTAAGGGTGACACCCTGCATCAAAGGTGGCTGAGGACAGACAGGCGCTGAGCTAGGACAGCAGAAGGCAAAGGTGCAAGTGACAGAGCACAGGGTTCACGTTGCTGAGAGTTAACCAGCACAGTACATGCCAGGAGCAGTAACTTCCATCCTGGGTGAACTGTGATCGGGAGCAATGCCAGAGCGTGCGCAGCAGAGGAAGTCATGGCTAAAAGAGATGGAATAGGGGAAACTACCTGATCCTCAGCCAGAGCACCTCTCTGAAGATTTATCTCAGCACCACATCCTTAATTCCTTTACCAGTTTCCAAGAACTGGCAGTTCAAGCACGCAGTAAAGGACGAAAATGAGCCTGCCTTGTATCTTTACATTCAGTTGATGTTTGCAAAGCCCTCTGAGAAGAAAAGCACCAGACTCCACAAGCGATCGGTGTTATCACACTTGATCCACATGTGCCTGTGAGCTTGCTGCCCTCCATGGGACCAACAGCCATCGCTGCAGTCCTGAAGGGACAGTGGCGTAAACCAGTAAGTAGCATTTTGCTTGCCTTTTTCTGGGAGAGATTATGTAGCTGTAGCGCGTCAGAAGACAAAATTGCAAACTTCATTCCTAAAATCTCTAAGTAGTGCTCAGTCTCACTTGCTGGTTTACAACTGGGTAAATTTGAAACACAGAGTCACTTTCATGAGACCCAAGAACATGACTGGGAACTCACTGGAAAAGCCCCAAATCCTGTTCCACTCCTCTATCCGCTGCAGAGAGTTATTCTCTTACACTGACCAATGTGGACCTTAGATTACTGCTATCTACATGCTGAATAATAAATGATTTCTCACTTGCTCACTCCTATGTACACACACACAAACTTTTTAAACATTAGAGGTTAATTTCAGGTATGCAAAATCTGCATTGTGAGTGACTAGCCCTGGGAAAAAACAAATAAGCAGAAAAAAAGCGCCTAAAATTCTAAATATTCCTCTTGGCTACTGAGTAACTTTCTTAAATTAAGAAAAAGAGGCCGAAAGGGTACCCCCCAAAGACCTGCACTTCAGCAGGCTCATGCTCTGTGGTGCATTCATCCCCATGCTGTCCCTGCAGGCCTGGCTGCCCAGCACAGTGTGGAGGAGCAGGGCCAGGGGCTGAGCAGGGGGAGCCTCACGCCCTACGAAGAGGGATGGGTGGGCCTGACGGTTCAAACATACTAAACTTATTCCTATACAGATGCACAAACACATGGTACGGGTTGTTTTTTTTTTAAAAAATGCTTTTATATATGTAAATTAACACATGCATTTTAAAATTAGGCTGTGGTGATCCACATTACATTCAAATACTGTATCAATTGACACCATCTGAATTCAGGGAATTATGGTCTTACTGCTAAGTCTTGAAGAAAAACAAACCTTGAAACTGACAGAAGTTATTGACCACACTTCTTAAAATCAGGCCTGACTGAATCCTACATCAGCTTTCAGTAGCTGTGGTGTTTCTTCTGCAAGGCCAGAGAGAGTATCTTCTTTATTTCAATGCATTCAACAGCCCAAGCTAAACACTTACCTCAAATAAGAGAAAGGAACTGGAAGTTGTAAAATAGGAGTTCAAATACTTTCTTAATAGAAGTGATGTGCAACAGTTCAGGATCTACAATTCACAAAACTCTCTAAAATACTGTGATCACACACACACACACACAAAAAAGTGGTTTAATGACTGTAATTAATTGCAGTGGCTTAATTTTAATGCAGAACAAGCTTTTTTTTCTTTTTTTTTTCTTCTTTTTTCCCCCTCTATTTCCCAGCTCCTATTTTAAGTAAGCATTTTGGTTATGTGACAGAAATGTTTCATAATCTCCTTTTTGTGAGCTTTTGCTGAACGTTTATTTTCATTTGAATGTAGCTTGATACAAGTCACATGCAAAAATATAATCTTATAAACAGGGAACTGATAACACACCACTGATTATAAGAAGAAGTAGAAAACTCTTGAGGCCCCTAGAAATATGCGTTGGACTATCTCACTGATGGAACATCTGTAGAAATATAACATTGTCTAAGTTGGAAAAGACATATGAAATTATTTGAAGTACTGAAAGCATCCCCTTCTTTAAGGACAATACATAAAAAGAGTAAATGCAAATCAAGATTTAGAAGCTGATTGTTTTAATAAAGGTTTCCTGCTTGCAGATTTTAGTCACGACTGAAATCAGCATTTAAATCCCACCGAATAACCCCCCACAGCAGGAGCAGTGCTGATTCATTTCTCATGAGATGGGACACTGAAGATCATGAAGAAGAGTGTTACTTTACTGATGCATGGCAGATGCACTGGGACAGAGACAAATGCACACTAGTATTTTAAATTTAAAAAAGGCAGGAGGCTAAAATATATGCACATATGTGCACGTGTGAATGTACGCCCTTGTTTTCTTATCACACTAGATCACAGATCTGAATAGCAGCAGACTAGAAGAAGGAAGCTTTTGCCCAGAGGTAAGGGCCAGCAGCTCTCGAGCATTCAGGGCAGTTCTCCCAGATGCAAAATAAGCGAGGACTGGCACAGCAGCTAGTTTCTCTGAGTAAGCACAGCACTGCGTGGCCAGAGCTGCATGGCTGGGGACATGACCACGTGGTGATGTCTGACCGCTCTGGGTTAGCGTGGATCCTGCCAGGATTATGATAAGCCTTGCTAAATCCGTGCTGGGCACACAGTGACTCTGCGCTGTCCTCCGCCAGTGCTCCTAGTCCCAGGATGACAGTGACAAAACAGCCCTCAGGGCTGTCAAATTGGGAGCCACACTGAGCAGGAGCAAAGGAGCCTAGCTGCTCTCACCAGACTCAAACAGCATGGTCCTACCTTCTCAGGAGCCTCACAGAATCACAGAATGGTTGAGGTGGGAAGGGACCTCTGGAGGTCACCTGGCCCAACCTCCTGCTCAGGCAGGGCCACCTCGAGCGGGCTGCCCAGGATCATGTTCAGGAAGCTCCAAGAAGGGAGCCTGTCTGGGCAACATGTGCCCGTGCTCTGTCACCCACGCAGTAAAGAAGTGCATCCTGGTGACATCCTGCAGCACTGCTGACTGTTCCCACTTGCTATGGCAGCACAGATCTCCTCTGCCCTGCCCTGCCCTGCCGTGAGGAGGGGAGAAACTCTGTTCCAGAAAGAAAAAGAAAAAAAAAAAAAAAAAAGCCTTTTTTCTCCTGTGGCAGAAACTGAGTTAAAAGGATCCAGGGAACTTGCAGAAACTGGCGAAATCACAGAGGTGATCCTCCAGCAAGAATGAAAGGAGGAGAGTATCCACTGGGAAAGCATCAGCCATTTCTCAAGGCAGGAAGTTACACTCTGCAGAAGAGCATCTCCTCTTCCCCCGCGCCACCCCCGTGTACTGAACGCCAAGTGCACGGGGAGGTGCATTCACGGAGGCTGCACGAGCTGCCAAAAGCTTTTTTGGCTTAAGCAGCAAAGGGCGAGTTTGAGGTTTGCTCTACGATTGCTGTCTCATGCGCTTAACGTAACAAGACAATGGAGGAGAACAACTCACACAGACAGCAATGAGGTAATTAAAGCCTAATTCTGCTCAGCCTGCTCCCCGACTCCACACAAAGCAAATACACGAGTGCAGCAACACCTAGGTTGCAAATACAACATCACGCTCCAGCACAAAGCTGCCGTGCCTCACGGAGTACTGCTGGCTTTACTACGGCCACGCTATGCATTAGCGGGTACTGATTGTGTTTGCACAATATTTCAACAAGCAGAGCCAACCAACATCACTTCCTCTATTTCTGTATACGAGTAATATATTTACAGGAACAGCCTTTTGAAACGTTCCAGTAAAATTAGCTTACTCACAGATTTTTTTTTTTTTAAACTAGAACAGAGAGCAGAAGGATAATATCATCATCGGGTTTTGTGCATAAATCAGTCGGCTATTTACCGCTGATGTGTTGCAATAATGAATTGCCACTATCTTTTGAGTTAGTTGTTGTTATTACAGTTTACCTAAGTTCACGGGATCACACATTCGCGCACAAAAAACATTCCTCATTATTTCCTGAGAAACGACCTTCAGAGGCATGTATTCCACCTCCTTCCCCAAGGCAATGCCCAAAATACTCCTGGAGGAGGTTTGTCTGTTTTATAAAAACCTCCGGCGATGATGCTTCCACAGCTCTCTCAAAGGCAAACGACTGCAGCACCAAAATACCCTTATCACTTGAGAGCTTTCTTAAATGCTTACCTACGCCTCGCCACCTCCAAATTAAGCCCGTTTCTTCCCATCCTAACCCTAGCAGTCCTGCAGTTCAGCCTGTTCCCTCCCTCCCCACAACAGCCTTCCACATATTTGCACACTGCTATCACGGCTGTTACTGGCCTTCTCCCATGTAGACTAAACAATCCTAATTCTTTCATCTTCTTTCCCAGGTGGTGTTTTCCAAGTCTTTGATCATTTTCACTGCCTGCTCTCTCTGGACGTCGTCCAAGTGGCTCTCTACTAGGCTGTACCCCAAACCGGGTGTTGGGCCGCTTCCAGCACCGAGCGGATGGGGTATTTTGTGGGTTTTCTTTACACATCCCAGAACAATGCTTGTCTGGGGAAGGGAAGGGAAGGGGAAGGGAAGGGAAGGGAAGGGAAGGGAAGGGAAGGGGAGGGGAGGGAAGGGAAGGGAAGGGAAGGGAAGGGAAGGGAAGGGAAGGGAAGGGAAGGGAAGGGAAGGGAAGGGAAGGGAAGGGAAGGGAAGGGAAGGGAAGGGAAGGGAAGGGAAGGGAAGGGAAGGGAAGGGAAGGGAAGGGAAGGGAAGGGAAGGGAAGGGAAGGGAAGGGAAGGGAAGGGAAGGGAAGGGAAGGGAAGGGAAGGGAAGGGAAGGGAAGGGAAGGGAAGGGAAGGGAAGGGAAGGGAAGGGAAGGGAAGGGAAGGGAAGGGAAGGGAAGGGAAGGGAAGGGAAGGGAAGGGAAGGGAAGGGAAGGGAAGGGAAGGGAAGGGAAGGGAAGGGAAGGGAAGGGAAGGGAAGGGAAGGGAAGGGAAGGGAAGGGAAGGGAAGGGAAGGGAAGGGAAGGGAAGGGAAGGGAAGGGAAGGGAAGGGAAGGGAAGGGAAGGGAAGGGAAGGGAAGGGAAGGGAAGGGAAGGGAAGGGAAGGGAAGGGAAGGGAAGGGAAGGGAAGGGAAGGGAAGGGAAGGGAAGGGAAGGGAAGGGAAGGGAAGGGAAGGGAAGGGAAGGGAAGGGAAGGGAAGGGAAGGGAAGGGAAGGGAAGGGAAGGGAAGGGAAGGGAAGGGAAGGGAAAAGCTGCCTGCTCAGCAGAGCACTGGCAGCACATCTCCCAGGGGACAAGAGAGCAGGACACGCCACAGGCTGGTTTCCTCTGGTGGTCTGGGAGCCAGCTGTGATTTTTAACACCCTATTCAACTAAACCAGGCCAAACTGCCTGCAGCACGGCCCAGCTCCAACTCACAGACCTTCCGCTGCAGGACCACTGTTGAGTCAGCCATTCCCCATCCCATGCCGTGCAGCTGGGTATTTCTACCCATGCACAGTGCTTATGTTTGTCCCTTCTTGTTGTTTTTTTCCCCCAAACCATTCGTCCAGTTAGTCAGGGCCACTCTGAACTTCAGTCTTGCCCTCTGAGGAGCCTGCAGCCCCCCTCCGCACTTCCTATCCTATGTAAATTTAATAACTGCTCTCACTGCTCCATCAATCATTTCAATAATGAAAACAATGAGTATTACCAAAGCCAGGACAGATCCCTGGGGAATCTCACTCACTCCAGTCTTGCAGTTTAACAGCAAACTGAATAACTACTTTGAATAGTGCCTGGTGAAATTCTCTGCACCCACATTACAGACTGACCGGCTAGCTCCACAAGCTGCTTAAGAGAGCACCACGTTAGAAAGCACCCAAAGCGCCCCATTAAAGGTAAAACAATTTCATTTCCATCAGAAGTTCAATTACGTTGTCACAAGCACTGTTGGAAAGTCTGTGTTAAGTACTGCCGTAAAAATATATAGCACGCTGGTAGTAAGAGGAATAGGAGTGATGACAACCAAGCTTTAGGATGGCAGGAAGAACTGCAGCTCAACTGAGAGAGACAGCAGGAGCCTGATTTGGCTTCCAGCAAGAGAGAGGCTTGGAAGAAGCAAACTGAAACCCAGTATAAAAATGACAGGAATTTCGTACCTGCCATCAACTGCTGCTATCAGTAAAAGAAGATTCAATCACAGAGGTAGCTTAAAAAAAAGCACACACAAAACCCACAAAAACAAACAAACAAACAAACCACTTTCTTAGCTCTTCCAGATATTCTACTGATAGCATCCCTAACAGCCTACCCTGCTCACGGACCATACACATGCTAGACACCAAAGATCACGACTCCCAGAACCCAGAAAAACGGTTTCATCAGCCACTAAAAGCATCCCCAGTGCCACACCAGAACCAGAAGCAAGTGGCAGCTGCTGGTGCCTGAAACAAGGAGAAAGGGTAAGTTCCATGGAAAGTGAAAGGTGAGGCAGCTTTCCAAAGCTGGCTCCCTCTGCTTGCCGAAATAGCAATGCCCTGCCCACGCCTCGCTGTGACTTCTGCGGAAGATGCGCTTGTTTCCCAGGAGAGCTCACTCTCGCAACGCAGATGTGTTTTACTGAGGCAATCGCCTCCCGTTGCGTAATGCAACCCGGAATTAAACGTTATATGCTATTTAGTATATTTCTAAAATGTAAACCAGAAGTTACAGCCGAGCTCAATGACACTGCCAAGAATGTGAATGCTGTGATTTTAGCGGGGAAGAACATATTCTCCTCCCACAGCTTACTCCGAGTCGTAATTTTTCCAAACTCTGTTGTCGTTGTCAGGAAAACGCGAAGTAACACATCTGTGCTGCTTTCCTTTCGATCTTTGGCAACCGTGGGTACCACCAGCTCAGGACCTCACGCTGCTGCACTGCCCACAGGTGTTCTGGTGGCTGCACTGAGGTACAAGGAGCTGGATCGTTCACCTCACGTCCTGCACTACTGGGGCAAAAATCATGAAGAAAACCCCCTGGCAGCCATTTCCAGTCACCTGCTTGAACCAGAAGGAACAAGACTGCAAGATGCTGAGGAATACTTTGGATTTGTATTTTTCCTATAGTTTCCAGGAGTTGCACAATGCTATTCTTCAGAAGAATACAGGTCCCTTCTGAAATGTATTATGCATAACCCAGTTTTCCATGGCGGAAAACTCACCACGGGAATACTGTTTGCTCATACCAGCAACGTATCCCAAAATTACAGTCATTTATAACCTCATTTCATTGACAAAAGAAATAATATCGTTCTCTTCTGACAAATATCAGTACACAGAAAAAGTAATGAATAAATGCCTATAAACAGGTATCAAATAAAGCAACTATCAATCACTGTAACAAAGTTTTAATTAAATCATATGTTAAGTAAAAAAACACTGAAGTAAAACCAATCCACATAAACCAAAATCAAAATAAAAATCTGTCACTCATGCCAAAGCAGAAAAAGCACAATTCAGAGCACTAAAATATCATAACCTGTTAACTGAATGGTCATCTAATTGTTATTTGTCAAACTCCAAGTTTGCTAAATGAAGCCAAACGTAGGGATTCAGCAAAGTATTTAGGCACGTGCTAAAGTACATCTGTATTTTAAGAATGTTTTTAATGTGACAGAGAGCTTAAAACTCTGGAAGTATTCACATATTCCTCTACAATGATTTCTTTCTAAGAGAGAGAAAATATTCAGTTATCTGCACTGTCCACATTTTAGTATTACAAATCAAGTCAGCATTTAGCCTAAGTTGAATACATATTTCTGGAGACACATTAGAAAGAACCCCAAGGATTAGTCCCAACACAAAAGGATGAGGGAGTTGCCTGCTGTCATCCTGCCAGTTTTGCAGAATAGAAGAGTTAGCAAATAAGGCATGAAAAGATATGAGCAAAGAAACTCATACCTGCGAAAAATGCAGCAACATCAGGTGTGCAATAAAATTATAGTAAGTAGTAACAGGCCCACAAGAATTCACAAGAATTACTGGCCAGCTGAAAGCCCTTTTGGCCTCAGCTGGCAATACCCAGCACCCTTAAAGCTGGCTAAAACCTCCATTTCATCTGCTACTGTAAAGTAAAGGATATTGTCTGTTTTTTTTAATCCCTTACGTTGATGCTAACAGCGATACCAAACACACGCACCTTACTGCTTTAGGGAGGGCCCAAAAAGTCCTCTCTTGGGCTTTGAAAATCTCTCATTCATGCAGCAGACAGCTTTCACAGCACAGTGAGTTACAGAGCAGTGAAGAAGGAAGAGCATCATTCAAGTATGTGGGTGCATGCACACAAGCGTGCAGGGAAAGTGAAGAAAGAGGCACACACACTGTATGATAATTTTCTGAATACGGCAACCCAACCACAGACAGTGCAGATGGACAGTCATGTTGTGAAAATACAGAGTTGATTCAACACCACCATGTCTAGCAAGACGGGCTGGCAGGTTTCACAAGGCAAAGGCTACCTCTGGGGGTGGGGAAAGATGCAGGGGGGGTGAGGAGCTCTGCGCCAGCCTGGAGCTACCTTAAAAGTCACTTTAATTGATCTGATAGATAAAATTCAACAACAAAAAGATAGGGAAAAAGAACAAAAAGGCTTAACTTACTGAATTAAGACACCACTTTAAGAGGTTTCCCCACTTTCCCTGCTGTAAAGCACTTCTGAAAAATTCAGCCACTGAGCTACTGCTTTTCTTGACCTTTTCGCTGAAAGAGAACAGAGTAAAAACAGGAAAGAGCTAAAATGATATGCAATAAAGATGCTTCATGTTAGGAAAGTCATTTGAGTCACGGCTGCAAATTCAGTCTGTGTCAGATTTGCCAATATAATGCTTGCTAAAGACTATCTATTAACAGCACCAGCAGTCAAAATGAGTGTATGGTCTCTCAACACAGCACACCATATACCATGCAGCTCTACAGTATTTGCCTCTGTTCCTGGTTTTCTGCACCCAAAAACTTACTTCAGGTATTATGATTAATGTATAATAGCCTGAGTCCCAAGGAGATTTGCTCTTCTGATTGCCCTTTTCTTAACAATAATGCAAATAAATATGGAAATACATCTATTGTCTGAGGAATCCTTCCACTAATTTTGTTCTTTGATGGTTTGGCTGCTTTAGCATAGCTAGGAATCAAGAGTAAAGTGGATCATAGCTCAATATAGAGTGTGGTTAATCTTCCCTTTGCATAATGCTGGTACACTATGGCCCAAATACCAGAGATTTATTTGATGTGTACATGCTTTCAAGCATTAGTAAACAAGTTGCAACCCATTATGAAAGAAGAGCGGATCCAAACAGTTGTGAAGCTCTTTATATGTGCTAGACTGACACAGGCAGACTAATATACTTACATTTGCACGTGTGCTAACTTTTTAATTTGGGAGACTATTTCACCAAGAAATACTGTTTTTTAAAATATGACTAAAAGTGCACCTGAGATTACTTCCCATGTCCTGCTGCAGTATTGTCTGAAGCATGACAGAACTGGTAGTTAGAGAGGCACAGTTTTCTCTTTATCCTTTTCTAATTGATTTTATTCCTCTTATCCACTTAAGCGCACGGAAGTTACTTATATGTATCAGTGCTCTTTAGATAAGAGACCCAGTGTGAGCCTACAGTACTTTAACACATAGGCAAAACCAACCAAGCTTTAAATGAGCCATTTGCACGATACGGTGCAATTTTTCTACCTAGTAAAGAAATATGACCCCGTGCTCTGGCGCTGGCATTAGAGGACAGTACCTAAGTCCTTGCCCCTCACATATACGCGTGATTTTCAGCAGTTCTCCCGGAGTTTATACTGCACTCATTGACACCCGCATAGGCTGCAACCGGACAGCATCAGTCACTTGCTGTTTCTGGCCCAGATTTTACCCTCTTCTGTGCTAAACACTAACTTGAAATGACTCAGGAATAGTTTCCTCTGGTTTTTCCCCATAACGAAGAAGCCATGACAGGGGTAGAAAGAAAACTGTGGGCAGAGGGAGAAGGACCTTTCAGCCAGCAAATCAAAAATCTCAGCTATGGAGGGAATCCAGCAAACCTACACTGCCAGAGTGGGCTCCTCAGATGAAGTCTCAAAACTTGGTGGCAACTAGCAAACGGACATAAAAGCATATGCCTCTGAAAGCAGTGCTGTGAGAACAAACACATCAGTGACTGTGAGACTCCAGGATACCACAAAAAAAAAAAAAAGTAGCGCAGTAAAAAGAGAGGATGCCAGTGTCTCAGATAAGCAGTTATGGCAATGTTTACTTAAACTGTTCTGCTGAGTTGTTCCCATTTCAAACACAAAACTTTGATTTAAGGAAGAGACTTGCAGTACTGTCTTCGTATTTTTTCCCCCTTCAAAGCATGAAAGTACTTCCTTTTTCAAAACCAAATGAACAAAGTTTACATCCAAACCCTCTCAGACCCCCAAATCTCACATCTGAACTCTATTAAAAGCAACAGTTAGTCCAGCCAAACACTCCAACAATATATTTAATAGCCTATAATGTTTCTAACGCCCTGCTGCCTGAAGTCTAAGATCTGGAAGACAAGCCAAGCACAGGCACCCAGGGGCAGTGACCACGACAGGGAATGTGCACAAAGACCTGGTTATCTCCCTTGGCTCTGCAACCACCACTCTGACCGGAGCAGGTACTCTCCCACTGCAGAGGGTAGGAACACAGCCCACCTCTCAAGGAGGAGGGGGCCTGAGGCAAGGAGATGAATCAAAGATGACAGTTGTGCCAAGCTTGTAAGCATGGAGCTACTCTTTCAAACCAAATCGTACAGTTTTGTGTGTGTTTTGTTATTTGATTTTATCAGACCCCATCTTTCTCCTAGCCTACTGCTTCCCTCTTGCCACTTAAGGTTCCTCCCATTCATTCTTACTTCACATTCTTCAGGCTGGAAGATTTCTCAGATCACTTCCCCAGTTCAACTACAAATAAACTTAATGGAAAAACTTCTGGACCCCCCTCGGAATTAGATTGGCCATTTGCCTTGTGCTCAGGTATGAGCATGCTGCACATCCAGCAGTACTCCTCCCTAGCTGGCCTAATGGATGCCTAGGAAAAGCGTTTTGATGCACACTTGCTGATCGTGACACTGGAAAACACAGTTCATGCTGTCTCCTGACAAAAAGCCACAGCACATGTTCTTCTATATAAGGTGTACGTGTAGAAAATTAAAAATATCTTTTCTAGTAAGCTATGCAAAGCAGAAACAGCCTCCTGGTACTATTACAGCTCACTGGAAGCTAAAATCATACTAATTATATAGTTGACCGTGAACTCCAGCAAGGCTCCACAAATTCTAGGTGTCCTAGAACGAAGAATATTGCTTGGGTAAAGCCCCTGGTGGGTGCCTCCCTGCCACCACGTGTGGGCGAGTCCCACGAAAGCATTAGGGGAACACAGCTGGGAACCACAGCTTTTCTGCCTGCTGCCCCTCCTCTGCTGTCCTGCATCATTGCACCAAAAGGTGAAGGACAGGAGCAAGGCCACACCTTGCTGTTTTTTTTTCCAGGGCATCAGGAGCTCCAGACTGCATAGCCACATACACCAACAACACTCCTGCAGTCATTTTTAGGTCTGACATGAACCCTGCAAGGGCCAAAAGTCTTACCCACAAATTCTCCATCCCCTTCAGAGCAAGACCTTACTCCCCTATGTTGCACAACACTGTTCTCCACGTAAGGCTTTTCTAAACATTGAGCCTCCTACTGATGGGCATATTCCACTGACGCGCCAGTCTTCCTGTTCAAGATTAAGCAAAATTGTGGATGATTCCACAGCTCGTTTCATGTTATCGTGCCAGTGGGCTGATGTGAATTTGTGATGAAGCAACAGAGGATGCACATTCAGATATGAACTACGCTGAACTTTCAAGACTAGTTCTTCTGTTGTGGGCCCATCTAGAAGGGGTGCAGTGGAATTTTTTAAAAAGCTTTCAGAGACATTGAAAAAAAAAAGGAAAAGAAAAAGATTATTTGCATAATATCTAAATAATGTAATGCAGGCTTTTTCACTTCCACGCTTCGGTATCTAAAAAATGGCCAGTGGAGTATGATCATGTACTACAAGGTCAGATGAAGGAATGGATTCCCACACACTGACAGCAACAGTTTATTGCCTTTCATAATGAAAACAAGCAGAAAATATTTCACTCTGAAGGATGATTTTCCAGCAAACTCTTGAGGTCTCTGAAAACAGCCATAACTACTACACTGCTACTAGCAGAATGTTTGGTAACTTCACAGAAGACATTGTATTTTAAAGATTACAAAGTTACTGAGATTAATTACTTTATTCAAACAGCAGAGAATTCTGGATATCAAAAAACTGCAGATATATTCACAGAGAAAGACAGAGGTGTCAACCTATTGCAAACCTACATGAAAGAAGCAGGAGAAATGACGTGAAAATGAAAGAAATGTAATTAATAATCTACAACGTAATCAGGAAGATTGAAAAGATAACTTTATGATCTCCTTTGGCCTATGGGAAGACTGAGCAGGCTTTCTTTATCTTTGTCAGTTTGCGCGTTGCTCCCCTGGAGAAGCAGCTCACAGTCAGCAGGTCCACAGACCACAGCCACTGGTCACTGCCACCACCACAGAGCACAAACTAGAAGCCACCGCTGCATTACAAACCAATTAACCAACGTAACCAGTGATGCTTTACAGCCCGCAACCTCCAGCCAAGACTGCAATGACGTATGCTCTCCCAAAGGCCTACACGGTGCAGCACCGTCGCATCCCCACAGGAGCGCCATTAACGAAGGACAGCGCAGGTGCTTTCGCCCAGCCACAAGCTCCGTGGCCAGGAGCAAGCATAGGGCCTCTCTGGTCCCTGAGGCTTCAGGAAAACCTCAGCTGGTCCTGCCACTGAGATGTCCCCCTCCTGCACAAGGGGGAGTTCGCAATTAGCACTGTGTGAGGGCTAGCAGGCCCTGGCTGCGAACAGGGCACGGCTTGCCTCCACACCTGAAGTGTCACAGGCTTGCCTGAGGTGAAAGATGAGAGGTGAAGAGAGTGGGATACCTGCAAGATACAAGTGTAACAATGCATTTGTTTATTTAAGGCCCTTTATCACACAAAGATCCCACAGAGGTTCAGGTGCTGTACACAAAATAAACCTGCCACACTGAAGTGCAACAGAAAAGGGTGGGCAGAGGCAGGCAAGAAAAAAGATAACCTGGTCGCCCACCTCCGGGCAGTTCCCAGTTCCTCAACAGCATGCATGTAGACAAGGCCTCAGCTTTCGTGGTTTCAAGCAAAAGATACCTAACGCTGCAGTAACCTACTCCCCAGTCTCCTAACCGCCGCTCCAGGAAGGACAGATGGCTGTCAGTCCACAGTTCCATCATTTGAACCCCTACTCCTGAAGGTTAAGAGACGCAATACATGTAACTTCTCCAGATTCAGTGAAATTAGTCTCTGATGTAGCACTAGCTGTCCAGCACTTTTTCTGAAAGGCAGGGCAATGGGCTGCACCCTCAGAGGCAGGGCATTCGGCTAGCTGGTTTCAGTGCTTCACACGTATTAATGAACGAGACAGCAACGATGGAAGAAAACTTTCTGGGTTACAGTCCTGACTTCAAGGTTTTAAAATCACTAGCTGGGAAACCCACTCTCCAGCTGGCTAATGATTCAGCCTTGAAAGCAAATATTTAATAATTACTTAGTAAAGGGAAGTTGTGGACAGTTACACCTCAGGGTATTTCCAGAAATGACAAGTATTTTAAAATGCAAATTTACAAATTCTGCAGCATACATAATTTGAATATCTAGTGTACATCCTGGCCACATACCATACTGCTAGCAAATACCACAGTGGGAACAGTTTTTCCAGGACTACATATATCCCCAATGACACATTAGAATGCAGTTTTAAACAACAATGCAAAGATAAAACCATGCTGCCTATGGCACGCTTTAGAGCTGTTACCATATTCTCTGTCAGTAATCTATGGATTAATAGGGCCCTGATGCACTATAACACGTTGGCCGCTCACAGCTCCATGGAAGATTATTCTCTTACCATGAACATTAGCTGAGGATTAGGCATATGTCACAATTATTCATTCAGATTTTTAACTTGGTCAACTCTAAGATACTACAGTTGGTGTTTAGTTTTTATTATTATTATTTAAAGATATGATCCTAATTCCATTAATTTGCACCAATATCAAAGGAGTAGGTTCATGCTCTAAATGAGAAGATTAATGTTATCTTAACAATTTATTTCTGTCTCCCTAAGAGCAGCTATACTAGATAAAAAAATACATATTCATTTAACCTATTATTCTGCCACTGATCGTAGATGCAGCTGATACTTAGGGAAACAGTTGAAAAAATAGAGCAAGTATAGGATGTAAAAAAAAGTAATTTGTTCCAGCATGATTACTCCCGTTTTTGGCTGTGCTCAAAATCAAGATGCTTTTCTAAATCTTGCTGTTAGGAACAGGCAGTAAAACACATCTATATAATCATCTGCAACAGCAACCCATCTTGTAAACAGGCCAAAATCTCCTGATTATTTTGCTTCCTTGGTTTTAATTTAGAACAGAGTGGATAGTCAGGTGGATAACTGGCCACAAGATAAAATGTCATTTACTGGTTAAGACCTGACCTAAGATGTGGGAGATTCACCTTCCACTCCTTCTCGCTCTAGAGACTCCCCATACCACCATCAGCATTTGAGTCTGTGCAAAATGACTTCAAAATAATAACAAACTGGAACACTTCCAGAACAACATTTTCCATCCACTCTGTAAAGGCTGTGAATCACCTAACAAACAGGGCAGCCCTGGAGAGATTTCCCATGTGTTACTATTTTGCCCAGATCTCCTTAGCAAAAGTGAGGTTGTCCCTACCACATTCAGCGACTCGGGCCGGCTACAACACCACCAGCATCAGCTTGGGGTCAAGAGCCTTCCTGCTTTGTGTCTGCGTGGCGGCAGTGGGGGATTTGCATTACTTAACAGAAGTGCTGTTGTTCCAACCTTCGGACAGGAAAGCTGACGACCTTCAAGGATTCAGTATTCCCTAACATCCCTGTTGGGAAACGGGTGGTTTCTGTGTAGGTTACTAGCACCGAGACATAAAGGCACTGCAGCAGTTCTAGTGACTTGGCCAACTTCTCTTCCTAGTTATAGTGGGTGACACACAGCAAAAATGAGGCTGCTCGCACTTCAAAATGCAGAAAAGCACATCTTTGTCATAAATATGTTGAAGTAGCTAAAAGTAGTAAACATTTCAGAAGATAAACTATATATACATATTTAAATATATACCTACCTTTTTTAATTGTCTGATAAGCTGTTTGTGCAGAGAAAAGCATTATACTGTGCACAAGTATGCTAAAATTACATTTGCATTCTAAAGATAAAAGTTACCATTAATCACATCTGAAAACAAGATTCTGAAAGTTCAAGATATATTTTTGAAGGGAAAAAGAAGTCACAAGTACCAAAGTGCTTTCAGAAGGGAGGCTGACAAACCATTTCTTCCTGCCCACCCCCCCAAAAGAAAACTTAAACTAGCTTGCACACAGATACCTAAAGAGCTAGATACGAACTGGGGCAACCTATACCAACAGTATAAAGCCAAAAGCATGTTCCTACATACTCTGTTACAGGGAATTTTGGAAAGCAATGTAGCTGGTGATAGCACTGATAGGTAAGTGACTTACCAAATCATCTACGTAACAACATAATTGCCAAAAGTTATCAAAGTCTTATCAACAGTGGGGCACCATCTATAACAACACTGCACTACACACAGTGACAAAACATAAACAGAAATATTCCTGTTCCTCATGTGGGCTTGGCTTTGGCTGGCCTCCTCTCTTTGCAATGTACAATATCAGTAGTGATTTTCACCAGTCTCCATCTTTATTTTGCATCCTTTCTGGGAGAAATTTGTTATTCTGTGAATGCAAAGAGGCAGCAGTCCTTGGGCTCCGACAGGTATGTAGGCTGCCACTTCTTGCGTACTTGTACATGAAACACTGCACCCTCCACCTACCCTGCTACCACCACACATTTTTATAAGAACAACGCAAGCCATAATGAACTTACAAGTAAGAGGGTGTGCAAACACACTCATCTGCACACAGATGTGAGGACAGAAGGCTTGCTTCCTTGTTAAAAAAATAAAGGAAAAGAGAAAGCCAGCCCTACTTTATTCTCAGAAAAGAAAGCTCCCTCCTTAATAAGTACTCTGTAGCCACATCTGGATGCTACAGAAGATAACGTTTAACAAATTTCAAGCGACTTTGAGGCTGGACAGTAAAGCCAACACATTCCTTTGCATCTTTTCTGTACCTACACACACTTTTGTATTTGGACCTGTGAATCCAAACCACTTAGTAGCCCTGTGCTATTGACCATTCTGAGACAGTCTTCATCAATAGAAAGTTGGGGTGGGGGAACTAGAGGGAGATTGGAGAAAATGACAGAAAAACACTTCTCTGCTTCTAACCTTACCTCTAGAGAGGGATTCCAAAAACTGGATATAAAATGTCCAAACCTGAAAGACAGTTTTGCCCCAGTTTTCATACGGCATTTTTCAACATATCTGAAGGGCTTTAAAACTTCTGTTCTTATCTGATGAAAACGCTGTCTTTCCTCCTGCAGTCCTGGCATTCTTTGTGGTGAGACTGTTTCAGTATCAATATTAATATTAAAATGTCAAGTTTGTGACACTACATTTCCTGTACTATTTAAAGCATTCAGAACAATTATTATCCGTGAAATATTAAACAGTAAATTTTTGCTACCTGCTTACAGTATCAACAGCCCTGACTGTGACAGAACAGCACTTACACCAGTCACATGCAATTTTATATAGAGATGTATTGTTCAGCTTTTCTAGCAGTACTCATACATTTCCCCAAATTGACTTTTGTTGTTTTTAGCAGAGCTACATATTTATTCTCTTTTCTGGAGTGCAGCCAAGGTCTGAATATCAATCGAATTTACAGCTCTTACTATTTCAGACTTTTGGCCCATATATATTCCACAACTGATAACAAATTTAACATAGGGTGAACCATCAGGTTTTTTTTTTATAAATATTTATGGAAAGGTAATTGTTTCCTATGTTAATTCTGCTGCTCTCAAAAAAAAAAAAAAAAACTTTAATTTTTGCCTTTTTTCCCCCCTCGTTTCAGTACTTAGTTGAATCTTTTTCTTTCATAATTAGCTAAACTGTGGTTACATATCTTTGGCTATAAGAGGTATTTTTATTATAACATGTAGGTGTCTTTAGAAGTAACATACGTTAGAGCACCATAGCTGAGAATGCACTAACCTGCCACTCCTTCCTACCAGGCTGCCAAAGTTTTGGAGAAGCTTTCATATACTAGTACAAACTGAAAACAACAAATGTTTATTCCTGTGTTCAGAAAGGTGTATGTTAATTACAGAGACAGGTTTTTCTCCTTGTCAAAGAACAGCTTTATGAGGAATGGACAAAAATTATGTCAAGCCTTCCATTAACAGACAACTTTACAAGGTAAAGGTCAAATTAAATGTCCCAAATAACTCAAGGGAAGCTCTACTTTCAGTGTACAGCTTGAAGATACCACAAAGTACTTCGGTATCATTACAGAGGTCAGTTATTTCCACTGTTCTCCTCTCTGAAACTTCAAGAAGATTACAGAACGTGCATGCTTCTTTCAGTCTTAATTAACTTCTCTGCAAATTTGAGCCAAAGGGGTCTGATCACAACCCTCCGAAAGCCAACAGAAGGAACGCCAGTGGGAATAGGGCCTAAAACAACATGCCTACAGTAGTCAACAACTCTTGAGCTATATAAATGCTTGCTAATATCTCTATACTGACCGGTCATCAACATTTCCATTATAATTCTTGTACTTGGGGACATTTGTATGCTGGATCCTATCCATACTCCTCTCTAGCCAGCTGAAAGGAATTGTTTTTGAGTGATACAAGGCACCTCCCTCCCCTCCAGAGACCAGCAGACAACTAATGGAGCCCTCATTTTCCACACAAATTAACAGGACCCTGGGGTGAAAGCTAGTTTACCTGCTTTGCTACACTGTGCTGTTGCAGGGTTGTAAAAGGAAGCTTCAGTTTTGTTGCAGGAAATCAAGGGCTACCGGCTTTTTCATGTAGTACGCCATGACGTGAAATAATCAGGGCTAGGAATACAACAAGGAGGCCTGAACAACAGTTAATGAATAATATGCCCTGCAATTCCTCATCATTCTGTTTACACTGAACTGAGAGTTATAAATGAAGTAATATACAGCAAGATCCAGACTGCCAATACAAGGAGCCTGTCAGAAATGCTTTTTAAATATACCAGGGGTAGTGCTAATATCACAGCCAGTATTCTTCCCACCCCAACCAGTGAAACCAGCCTTACATTTGATCCCCTGCTGCACCCAGGAAGACAGCGATGTTAGTCTACAGACCCATGGCAGTATTATAACTGAACTCATTATTTTAAAATGTTTGAAGTACCTTGACAGAAGAGCATGACAGAAGACATAGAAAAACAAATTCCATTCTACAATATGCAATTCATACTAATGTTAATTAATTCACATTCACAACATAAGCTGAAGCCGTTCCAAAAAAAACATTATGATATATTCTGAGAACAAGTACTAGGAGCAAAACGCAGAACTTGGCTTAGTTTAACCAATCTACTGACGCACCATTATACATATTTCCGAAAGGAGTCCAAGTCTATCTTCTCCTTCCTGCTCCTGGAGGGACGTCAGTATCAGGCCCACCACACTGCATTAGTCAACAATCAGCTCTAGAAGTAATTCTCCTCCTTTCTGCAGAAATCGGTTGTTAAGTTAAGAGGGGCAATATTAACAGTTTTCAGCAGTGATGCAATAAAATTTGAGTGGAAACCCAGCCCCTGGGGGGGCCCAGACTTCCACAGTAAAATATGGTCCTCCCTTCTCTTGTCCTTCCAGGACTCCTGATATCTACCAGCTCACGCTCAGGCGTCCCTGGATGCCTGGAAGCAGAACGGCAAGATGGACAGGCATGTGCAAAATGATCCTGCCACAGCCCCCCAGAATTTCCAGCTGCTCTGCTCACCTGCATAAGATGTAATTCTGCTGAAGAGAACTTGCTGAGACCCCAGAGCACCCCACTCTGCAGAAGGTGAGACAGAGACAGCATGACAGACACCAGTAACATGGCACTAGCTAAGTGAGGTGAACTCTACATGAAGGCCAGCAGCGGGTTCAATCGCTGGTGCAGAAGCTTCTCAGTGTTTTGTCTGAAGTACAAACACACAGAGTTGATGTACTTGTGTTGGCAGGTGAACAGATTTGCTCTCAGTAGTAACCACAAATTCTTTTCAAGTCCTGAGCAGAAGTAAAGAGATGACCCAGGTCAATACTCATACATTACACACCACAACCTCTCTCAAATACATGAAAAAAAAACAAAAACAAAAAGCTCAGCTACAGAGCAAACCCCGCTCACACACACCACAAAAACTCTTTATTTTCCACGCCCATCCCCAAACGCAAATTCTCCAAAGGCTGAATACCAGCTCTTCAGAAAGGACTCCAAGCCCATCAGAGCATCAAGCTCCCTGCCAGCCTGCCAGCTCCGAACTACAAGGCGCTTGCACATTACACAACTGCCCAAATGCTCGTGGTTCCCCACCAGGTACAGCGATGCACTTAGCATCTAGACAGCATCTTGTGTTAATTGCACACCTACTTGAACGGGTCACTGTAAAAAACCACACACGGAAATTTTACTAGTGAGAAGGGAAATCAGTGGCTACAACTGCAAAGCGCTGTGTTGCTAGCCAGAGACGGAGAGCACACAATCCAATGCTGAACAACTGCCAGCAAGGAGGAGTCCCAGTTTAAGGCCTCAAAAACACTTGGAAAGCTGTTACTTGGCTGATTACGTCTCTGCTGAAAGGGTAAGATTTCAGAGTAGTGTGCAGAGCAGATTAGACGCACGGCTCCCAGTACAGCTAGCAGGAGCTGCAGATCTGAACCACCACACACACTCTGCAACTATACCCCGGCGCGCACGAGCAATGTAACGTGCCTCTGAGCTCTACTATGATAAAAATAATTGCATATCAACAAGACTGTAGTCCACGGCCAATGACCACAACACTCTCTTTGAAATGAACTGGTCTGTAAGAAATTTTAAAAACCAAATGAAAGATATGGTAAAATTCGTATCAAAAAATAGTAAGGGCAGTGACTCTGAAAAAAAAAAGGGACAATTTGGTATTTGCAGTGTGTACAAGATGTCTTCATACACTTTCCTGATTCCTTGCCAGTAACTATTCAAAAAAGACCACTTAACAAGCAAACAGGTCTTCAGCACAACAAATAATAAAAAAGAGAGCAAAGCTTGTGCTATTTAAATATCATGAAACATTCTGCTAATCATGCACAGATGGAAGTACAGACGCTTCTGCCAGACGCCTTGTTCAGAAACTTTGCTCTATTTTTAATTATTTGATGCACAGAGGACCTGTTTGCTGATTAAAAGGGCATTGCCTTTAAAAGGACTCTATCAATATGGAGTCTAGTCTTGTTTTTAATAGAGATTTAAAAAGTACTAACTCATATCTCTGAACTCACTGTACCAATTTATCTCGTCTTATAAGCATGTCGTTGCTTTTTTTCAGATACTTCTCTCACCTTGAGAGACTGCCTATATACAGGAAAAGTGAAACTAACTACTTGCAATCTCTTGTCAAATACGCTGAGTAAATCCATTTGGATAATGCATATTTTCCAACAATTTCCTTCCGTTTGCATCTCTTTTGGTATTATCTATAACAAGAACAGGTATCAATTTTTAGATAAAGGCATTATTTTTGACAGCTTTCCTTTCAGTCAAAAGCATAGTTTTTTTGTTTTTTTTTTGTGAAAACATCTCCAAAACTTATCAACCAAAATACTTATTGTTTTTTCAATCTACTATAACCACACTATTGTGCCAATAGTCAGATCTTGGCAAAAGCACTTGTAATGATATAAAAAAAAAAAACAACAACCAACTGTGGGGGAAAGAAGCAACCCTCACATTTTTTCACTTCATACCTTCTGTGAACTTCACTCATTCAGTGGGTACTTCATTCCTGTACTTCCCCACAGCAGTCAAGGAATTTTTCCCTCAGTGAAGAGCCTCACTCAGAATGCACAGCACGTTCAATTTCTTTTTTTTTTTCTATTCTTTTTCTGAATTAAGTGCTTTTCAAACATTCTTTTTTGGCTTAGTTTACAATTTATCTCAAAAGTTTTGTAACCTATTACCATAGCATTTTGCCAGTATGAAAATGCCTGGAAACCAAGAAAAACAGTCCAAGCTATTGCTTTTGTGCCATCAGTATAGTATGTAAAAATATATTTTTAAAGCTTACTAATGTTACCGATTTAAACTGCTGCTATTAACACAATAAAAGAGTCCTCTGACTAGCAGACCACATGATATGATAGGAAAGTAACAGTGACCCCTTTATCTTATGAACAAATGACCCAAAGAGGGTGGCTCCCGACTCATGCTCAGGTACAGAGAAAACAGCTGAGTTATTTTTAAACTGCCAGCATGTAATATTATACAAACAGATAAATGCAACTAATTTGCTAGCAACCAGCTGATCAGCCTGAAAAGCAAGACACCAGCTGAAGAGACAACTGCAGCTGGAAGCCAGGGAAGACTGGCAGGGGCAGGCAGGACTGAAAATCCAATGTTCAGCCAGTGAAACGGGCACCCACAGTGAAGCTTCAGAGAAGAAATAAAGGTTTTTTTCCCATGAGGAGAAGGGGAGGGCCGTATGGAGTGAAAGGCTTGTCCGGACAGATCGTCAGGGTTGCAAAGCTCAGAAACCAGCTATGACTAACGAGGAAGGAAGAGAGGTAGATGAAACGACATTCAAATGCGCAGTTCTGCAGAAAATTACTGAGGTATTGAAACCCTCTAAGTAGAAATGGATGTTAGAGACACAGAAATACACACAGAAATCAAGCCCAAGAAAGGGCTAGCAGGCAACCAAAGCAGCAGGCAGGTAGCGAAGCTGGTGAGGCAGCCGTACAAGTAGGCCAGGCAGCAGCAAGAAATGCTGAGCACAGGAGAAACTCAGCAGAGAAGGAAGGGGCTGAGGAGAAAGATTAATTGGCCAGCCACAAAACAATAAAGTCTGGAAAAGGCTACAGCAGGACAGAAGGATGAAGGGGCAAAACATTGCTTGGCTTTATAAAGAAAGATTAGTCTAATTCACCAACACGTCCATCTAAAGACTGGAAAGACAACTGATGACACCTGACTGAGGAAGTTCTCATTCCCTCTTCCCATGAAGGAAAAGCCAAGCTAACACTCGACTATGGCAGCACCAACCAAACAGCGTCCTGTCAGCAAAGCTGACCTGCCACCAGCAGCTCCAACTTCATAAGGCCTTGGCTGCCCCCAGAGAAGCCAAGCCAGATGCCATGCTCTGACACACTGCGTTTACATGCTTGTGGTTCTGCTTCAACCACCAAAGCAAGCAATGGAGGTGGGAACCAGACCCCTCAATCCGCTGCTGGCCCTGACTGAGCACCTCAGTGCGATAAAGGACGCGCAGAGTTCATGCTGCCCAAGGCGAGGACAGCAAGAGCCTGGCCGCGGCCGCTCGGGCTGCACAGCACTGCTGGTTTCACAGAGACACGCCAGCTAAGTAAGGCGCTGTATAAACAGCCCCAGACATTGCAGCCAGCCCGCTGACAGCTCAGGCAAACGGACCTCATAGTACCGCTGCAAACGGAGCAGAAGTGTGTCTTAGTTTGCATTTCTTCCATTCCTTTCAACCAACGTGACGTTCAGCAAGTTCAAGTCCTTAGGTAACTGGCGTGTTTGATTGCTGCTGTTTAATGTGTTGCAGATGCTTACTATGTACCTTCTATCCATCTTCATTTTCCTTAGGGCCCTTTTTGGCTGTACTCTAACAGATAACAACATCTGGAGAGCAGTGTCATGTAACAAATGCCACTCATGAAGTTTATTATCATTACTTTAATTCACTCAGTCGCCGCACACTGTATTTCCCCTGAATCTGCCACACAGCTGCAAGCAAAATAACCTCGAGGTGACCAACACATTCTAGGACATACCCAAGCTGGTTTGTGGCAGTCTCATACCTGAAGAAACCAGGCACAAGGACTGAGTAATTCCTTCAGCTTGCGCAAACATGGGACAAAATAAAGACTTGTATTTTTTATTCAGTCCTTCCAGTATCGTAGTATCACATATATTTTAAGTCCCTCTATAACTTACTTGTGCACTACCCAGAAAAAAGACACAGTGCAATTTTAAACTATAGGTTATTGGCCCACGACACCCACCATCCCCCTCTTTCCCCATCAAATACAATGCAGGCCTTGAAACACATTACAGAGACTGTATTGCTGTGTCAGCTATCACCCCACAATTTAATTAACCGTCACGTTCAAAAAGCAAACGTCAAATGACTTCCAGGGCTGTATCAACAACACGTATCAGGCCAGATCACAGCGAACATCCAAGAAAATTTAGCAAGATTGATAGCAGGAAACCTAAAACTCATCCTTGATTGAAAGAAGAGACAGACAAGACTTAACTGGAAAGGTAAAGCAGCTTTCCAGTTCTGCAAACCAGGAGATGCAAAGATAAAGTGCTTGCCCAGATCCACCTGTTTGCCTTTGGCCTTTCCACCAGCCCTTGGGATGTACTGCTCCACATGTTAACAAGATGCGTTTGTTTTGTTCTGTTTCATTAAAACTGGATGCTCGAATCTTAAAACAATAGTATGAAATCAGTATGCCTGACAAATGGCATTAATATGACTTTTTGCCTGACCAACAAGATGGCCTTCTACGATAGGGTTACAACGCTGGTGGATAGAGCAACTGACGTCATCTACCTGGACTTGTGCAAAGCATCTGGCACTGTCCCACATGACATCCTTGTCTCTAAATTGGAGAGGCATGGATTTCACGGATGGACCACTTGGTGGGTAAGGAATTGGTTGGATGGTCACACTAAATAAGTTGCAGTCAACAGCTCAATGTCCAGGTGGAGATCAGTGACGAGTGGTGCGACAAGCAGTGTTCCTCAGGGATCTGTATTGGGACCGGCACTATTTAACACCTTAGTCAGTGACATGGATGGTGAAATTGAGTGCACCCTCAGCAAGTTTGCTGATGACACCAAGCTGTGTGGTGCAGTCAACATGCTGGAAGAAAGGGATGCCATCGAGAGGGACCTGGACAGGCTTGAGAGGTGGGCCTGCGCAAACCTCATGAAGTTCAACAAGGCCAGGTGCAAGGTCCTGCACCTGGGCTGGGGCAATCCCAAGCACAAATACAGGCTGGGCGGAGAGTGGATTGAGAGTAGCCTTGAGAAGAAGGACCTGGGGGTGTTGGTTGATGAGAAGCTCAACATGAGTTGGCAACGTGCGCTTGCAGCCCAGAAAGCCAACCGTATCCTGGGCCACATCAAAAGAAGTGTGGCCAGCAGGGCGAGGGAGGTGAATTCTCCCCCTCTTCTCTGCTCTCGTGAGACCCCACCTGGAGCCCTGCGCTCAGCTCTGGGGACCCCAGCACAAGAAGGACATGTAAGAATTAGAACCAGTCCAGAGGATGGCTGCAAATATGATCAATGGGCTGGAGCAACTCTCCCACGAGGAGAGGCTGAGGGAGCTGGGGTTGTTCAGACCAGAGAAGAAGAGGCTCCAGGGAGACCTTACAGCGGCCTGCCAGTACCTAAAGGGGGCCTGCAGGAAAGCTGGGGAGGGACTCTTTGTCAGCGGGTGCAGTGATAGGACAAGGGGGAATGGCTTTAAACTAGAAGAGGGAAAATTTAAATTAGATATAAGGAAGAAATTTTTTACTGAAAGCATGGTGAGGCACTGGCACAGGTTGCCCAGAGAAGCTGTGGATGCCCCATCCCAGGAGGTGTTCAAGGCCAGGCTGGATGGGACTTTGGGCAACCTGGTCTGGTGTCCCTGCCCATGGCAGGGGGGTTGGCACTGGGTGGTCTTCAAGGTCCCTTCCAACCCAAACCATTCTGTGATTCTATGATTCTGTGAAATTAAGATCTTGTAGTAGTTGAAGGGTCATGTTCACAGACAGTAGTGTTTTACTTGCACAAATATTGATAGAATAACCCCTATTGGCATGTCTGGGGTGAAATATTTTAAGTAAAAGTTCAATTTTAATGACAAGGAACACTGCCTCCCCTTGCTGAGGGAAGAAAATACCATTGACCAAATCTGTAGTCCTTAGCAGCAATCTCTTCTGAAATCACAGGCAATGCTGCCTAAGTAGAGGCTCAGTCTTTAAAGCAGTACTGGTTAGCCTGAAGAGGAAGATGAATGGAGACTGGCTTGGACAACTCATGGGTGGATAATCACCACTGCAACCTTTTGCCTCTGAGCAGGCAGATGAAGATCATCCCAAATTATCAACCCATAACTCTTTGGCTGCCCCTGTAAAATGATTCTGACACCGAGGCTCGGGAAGAAAAAAAAGGAACTTATTTTTGTCTTAAAAATAAGAGAAATCATCACCCAAGTTACAGCAAACATACAAACAGACAGAGTGTAATTGTGTTAGTATTTGAATTCTGTACTTCAAGCCACCTTTGATCAACTTGATTAACATCCCTTTCAAAAATTTTATAGCTGGTGTACTTCATGAACACAATTAAAGTAGATTAATCTGCTCTGAATTGTACATTTCATAAAATTACTGTTCTTCTGATTAATCTTACAAAAAACACATGTAACTACATACAAATGCATTTTTCTCATTGATAAAATAAGCCTGTGACAGAGTTTCCAGTACCTGGCCAAGAGATATCACTGTGAATATCTAATAAATCAGCAAGCCCGATGATGCAATGTCATGTGAGCTAATACACAAAATACTACGCTTCTCCTTCTACAAGAAAAGCAGCCCAATTCTCAGCTTACAGCACGAGTGCCTAAAATCCAATTCTTTAGGTAACAGTATCTGTGGGACAACGCTGCCAGCTAGCCAAAGGGACTGCTGTTGATCCACAAACCTTCCTCTACTGAAGTCAACGATAAAACGTTAATCAAATTCAATGGCATGGTTTCACACGGTTGAATTTCAGAGCCATTGGGTCTGAAAGGGACCCCGATCTGCAGGATAGACTCACTTTGACCTTACCGAGACTGCCATGAACAGACTGATGTTACTTCACCCCATAAATCCCCTCGCCTGGTGCTGTAGCTAAGCGCCGCTGAACTCAGGTACCCTCTAAAAACACTGTAACACAGTAATTAGCAGTGAGGCTTGTAATGCATTCCCCAGCCAGAAACAAGTGTTGCTGTGGAACTAGAGCAAAAGAATGTGGAAAGGGGTTGGGGAAGGATAAAGAAAAACAGGTAACAGCAAGAAAACACAGTGATATTTTATTTAAGTATCTCATATTAAAACAAGGCAACAACTACCATTACCAACTGAACTGTCAAACAGGTATTACAGGAAAATGGTGATTTAAATATATATATATATATATATTTCCTTTAAAATGGGTTATTTCAGTGGAGAGGTAAAATGATACACAGGAGATACATCTGACACAAGCTCTTATTTCCTTATGTCTGTGTTAGGTTTTGTTTTGATTTTTGGAGAAATGATATACTTAACATCCTGTTTGCAGACTGTTCTATTCCGGACACAATTTTAAAATGCAACCGCACCAGTAATCTACATCCCCCGTTTATTTTTTGGCATATAACTGCATCACTCACGTTAAGCTTACCGTTAACTGTGAACTGTTAACATGTCTTAGTGCGGTTTCAATGTTCCTATGGCAAGGCTAAACAGCATTTAGAAAACAATGATATCCCCAGGCCCGCACTGTAGTTTCTGAAGCACAGATTAAGCATGGTATTCTGCTCAACAAGCTCATCACTGTTAAGTAACTCATCAGAAAATAAAGAGGGAATTACCAAATGGGAATTGCCAAGTAATTAGTTCTCTGAAGCAGATGACATACAACTGTTAAAGGGAGGGGCTTCCCTGTTAGTCATATGTCAGAGTAGAGCCTACTAATCTGTAAATAAAAATGCATTACATATGATTAGTGCTATGGGTTTTTAACCACTAGTGGTACGTGAGGGATTAACTCGCAACTTTTTCCAGCGTGATAAGGCACCAAGATTTTTTTCTCTTGCACACAATGAATTTTCAAACCGTTCTGGACCACTTTGCTGTCAGACCACCTGAGGAAAGCTATGGATGCAGCCTAGTACCAGAGTTGATGTGCTCAGGGGCTAAGGAAGAGGACCAATGCTTTTACTACCATAGTAACCAGAAAAGGCACTCCCTACTCAGCTGCTACACGTGATGCTGAAAAGGAACGGCACCAATGAGGAAATACTCTCTGGCACAAAAATTCTGAGTGCAATAAGGAAGGATTAAGCCTGCTTTTTGTAATTATCCTTCTCCATTAAAGCCTGATTTTCTTTCAAGTAGCTAGTCTCACAGCAATGTGAAATTTGCAAAACTACAAGGGCCTTCATGCGTGGGTACCTGACAAACAAAAAAGGTGGTAACAGTCACAACCACACTCCAATACGAGTGAGAAACACTTAAACTTTTGTCCTTTTTATAGACTGAAGAGTGACTCAATAAATCCTTAAGTCGGAGTTTCAGTTAGTCTCAAAACGGGCTGATCACTAGAAAATAAAGAAGGAATTATCAAACTGGGGGTTTGCCTCCATCGCAGTACCTCACCACAAGAAGCCTCCCAGCTAACAGATTCAAAACCAGATGCTGCCTGGATCTGGACTAGCTTTCAACCAAAAGCATACCCCTGGTATCAAGGCATGGCAAAATCCAGCGGGCAGCCCCTGCCCAGCTCACACAGCCAAGGGAGAGGGAAGGAGGAGAGCATGCACAGACACTGAGGCACACACTAAACTACCGATCAGTGATGGTAATCTCAACGTTGTGGCCCTCAGCCCTTCAAAGTGCACTGTCTCTCCAACACTTACTCCAGCACCCAGAAGACCACGCTGAGGTAATGCCGGCAAGCCACAACGCGGGACAGATCCTCCACAGTCCCTTATTCCAGCTGCAGGCACAGCTTTTTAAAAGCACACGCTGGAAGGTGAATCAAACCTCAGGTCTCGGCTTATATCACGTTACATACGTGAGCCTACTGCTTTTATCTAGGCAGATCACTACACTCAGCTCCATTTAGACTTCAGACCGTGTTGCAAAACCTTCAATCAATCTGACATCAGGCTAGCAGCATCTGCCCAGGGAACAACAGAGCAGAACCATGAAAGGTCACCGCCGAGGTGACGGGGCAGGGCTGAGGAGGCGGCAGAGACTCATTTCTGAGATCGTACTCTGCATTCACATCTTTTCATTTAATTTACCAAAGCGTTATTCACTCACACACAAAACAAACAATTAAAAAAAATTAAAATGATTTCTAATTACTCTCCAATTATACCTAGTTCACATCTTCGTTTCACTTGTGCTCTTAATACGTTCAAAATCTCCACCACCTGCCTTCTTTTAGCCCTACAGCCATTGTAGGCCTTGACAAACAGTGTAAGAGGGAAGAAATAAGATCAGCTATGATAAAACAACACCGATAGGGCAATCAAAAAATTGCCTTCGGACGCACTAATATAGAGACAGATTACCTCTCTTTACATTCACTACAAAATATTTTAAAAGGATAGATTGTGGTTCATTTACAGAGAACAGCAGCCAGAAGCCTACATAAAGCAGAACTTACGCCTTATGTAAAAAATAAGCCATACGAAGTAGTGCACAGCTATACTTCTGGAAAATTCAGCAAAAAAAAATTATTACAAAAAGGCTGTGGCTGTAAATTCAACCCGATACTATAATATGATTCATAGATATCAAGTGACTCGAGAGTGGAAAAGATTAAAAAGAACTCTTTAGCTGTTAAGATGTCCAGTGTCTCATGCAAAATCCTCTCAACACAACCGTTTAAAAGAAGGCATTGAGTTATTTGCCTGCATGGAAGGATGGAAGGAGGCAGTGCATGCTCCAAACAAATAACAATAACTCTATGGTTTTTAGCTCAGGCTAAAATTAACTGAAGTCAGGATTGAAAAAAAAAAAAAGCCATATCTCAATGTATGCAATCTTCGTTTTACTAAGCCCAATGTCCTCAAACAGGCAAAAAGCACAGCAGACTCTGCAAGGAAGCTGCTGGAGCTGGAGTGGTGGGCACACCTGAAGCTTGCACACCAAAGCAGCTTTACTCCCAGCAGGCAGGCGACTCCTTGTGTGAGTAAAGCTATGAAATACACATCTGGGGACACCAGGACCAAAGCAATATTTCCAAGGCCTGATACTGGACGTGATCAGTGAAACGTGCCCAATGCTCAGGCCCTCTGACAGATACTGTGGTAATAACTCAGGTCTGCATGAAATGGAGCGGGCTGCTGTCACCTTTACCCCTGAAACAAATGCGAGCGCCGGAAAAGATGCTGTGCTGTAGCATACAGTGCTCGATCTCGATCTGTGAAACCTATTTGTGGCTGCTCACTGCGCTGCTCCGGGTCACGTTTGTTTCACGTGTTACTACTTTGAGCTCCCTTCTGTTAAGTGACAGAGATAACGCTTGCAAGCAGGCAGTTGCTATCTCAGTAACTTCTACTTTACTTATTTATACAGTGGGCCTGATTTTGATCATTCCCTAGAGAAAACAAGAACTAACGAGGCCAACAGAGAGGTACCCCAAACTCAGTGACTAAAACGGCATGTCCAAGAACAAGAAAAGCAGCAGAAATAAACCTGTTCTAAGGTCCACAAAAACAACCCTATACTTCAAACTCCACTGGTACAGGAAAAAAAAAGCAGTATAGTCCGTATTCCTGTCGTGCCTGTAGCTGAGCCAACTACAGCAGCCTTAACTAGGTTATTTTTTTTTAAATGCAAAATGTTCGTAACATATATTCATTTTTATGCAATCACAGGAAACGCCAGACGCTAAAATACTTGAGGTGACTTAGCGATAGGTTGTGGGTAGCACAATGTGATTATTCACAGGATTTGACCAATATACTACAAGTGATTACTTCTAGTTAACAGACAGAAGCCTTTCCTGTAGTAATTGTTCCTGTAAATAAATACAATTTCATACAACCTAAGCCAATTCTGAAAAAAAAAAAAGAAATGCTTTGTGGAAATGTTCATGTCATAACAAAAAGCTTCCTTCTATTTGATCTCCCAAGCCAAGAGCTGCTACCAAGTCAGTTTTCTTCCAAAACCGAAAGATGAAATGTGTCAGCGCACGGGCACTTTGTCTGGCTTTTCAGTCTCCAGAAGTTTGTATCGCTCCAAAGAGGTATATTGGTTACAATCCACCCCCACCGTTCAAGCTCATTTGTAAACCCTAAGAGGCATGTCTTTACATGTAACTGCTTGCTTAGACAACTTCCCTTTGGAGCACAGCACCCTGCCCCACAGCCACAATAAAATGCAAATTATGTGCCACACACTTCTCTATGACATGCTGTACACATTGAAAAGTTATTCTACAATGAAGACTTTCTGGTCAGCCCCTCACAAATAGAATGCTATAGTAATTGAATTTTCTGGCTGCGCATAGGGGAAAAAAAAAAAAAAAACACCCAGAATTTCTGCAAGTAACCACTACATTTAAATTTCTTTTATTTAAAGACACCAGCAATTTTCTTATGACCTTATATCTCTTTTTTTTTTTTTAAGCATTAGCAGTATTGCCAATCCCAAGCACTCAAAAATCATAAAACAGGTCCAAAAAAATCAGGCTGGCTTAATGACAATCAGATTAAAGAAATAAAATAAAAATTTATGTTCTTTTTATTGGCAGTATGATTGTTGAGCCTTGAGACTTGGTTCTTTCAAGGTATTCTCCCCAGCCATATGGGAAGGAGGGGGAGAGGAAAGGAAGAGGAGAGGGAGCAGAGACTGATAGATGTGCACGGTTACATCCTCTGGTTCCAGAATTTCAGGGCAACAAAATCTGAAAAATTGCAAACATACCTCAAACTAGTGTAAAAGACACCCAGGCATGTCAGTAGTGACTGGCTATCCTGGCAAGTATCCTCATGTCATACACAGTTTAGCACATGAGAAAACCAGGATGCTGGAAAAGTCCAACAGGCTGCAAGCAACAAGAACCACTAAAAATGTTCATAAAAGCGCAGGGAGGATTTATATAATTACATGCGTGGCATTTTACAACAAAAAAAATCAAGGCCTGTAAACTTTTCCATTCATACTACAGTCTTTTAGCAACTGAGCGTACTCTGACCTGAGGTGAACATGAAACCACTCATCTGGAACCCAGTGTCCTGTAAGTCACCAAACTGAGTCACCAGCTAATGGAATTTTTCTGACGAGAGTTTCTCAAGGACCTCTACTGCCAGGCAAGGGAAGTACAAACATTTCGTGGGAAGGTAATCACAGACACCACACCGTTCAGGTGTCCGTGTTGACCAGAACCCAGAGCAGACAGTGTACGCTTGTTAGAGGAAATAAAAGGCATTACTTTCTCACCTTATTGACAGTGCATCTCTGTATGGCGAAAACAAAAGCAAAGGTGGTCACTGTGCTACAGGGGTCAACAATAAATTCACAGCTTGTGTTGCTTTTCTGTCTGGCTTGGCCTGCGATGTGACTCTTGATCCAGAAGCTGAGGAGATGGGAACCAACATGAAAAGAAACAAAAACACAATTAAGAATCAAGCAATTTACGAGATGCTAAATCACCCCAACTAAGACTGAGAAAGGCTGCTTTTACTATTACTCAAGCACGAATAAAACTATGGATTTAATCCCGCAGCCAGAGCACATACAGGAGAGAACGTAGCCCATTTAGTCAGACTGAGTGCTCTTTTCCTAAATGTGATCTTAATGAGGTGAAGAATCATAAGCAAGTTGAGATGACTGTCATTGCTGCCAACAAAACATATTTTGTTTGAGGAGGGGCATCATCCAGAAAACCTACTCCTGCGACTACTAAAATCAGATGAAAAACAATCAGCTTTGGGAATGTAGCATTACCTTGCGCCCTGCTTTGTCAAGGTAACACTGGCATGCTAGAGGTGATGCATTTTACCCCAAGTGCCCAAATAATATGATTAAAGGAAAACACTACCAGTGTGATTTTTTCTTCTATTTCTGAATTTTTCTTCAGTAAAATTACAAAGAGCCAGCATTGAATTTCTGCTGACATCACATATTAAACAAAATACGTTTTGTTTTTTTCACTTGGAATCTCACCAAGTATTTTTATCACTCTTGGGACAATAAAAGGATTTAGTGAGACCGTTTCTGCCTCACTGAGAAGCATTTTTGTTGTTTCAGTTTATGAGCATACTTACTCGTTCCTATTTATGGAAGGATTTACACACATACTTAACTCCAGATAGGTTCTTTAATCAATCCTCATTCAGCAAAACCCTCGCTGGGACATGTACTGAAGTAACTTTGCAGACTGGGACTGATACACGCACACAGATTTGCATGTGTTTTAGAGCCATCCCAGACTACAGCTCGGGGTGGGGGGAGCATCAAGCATTACACTCTCAATGTATGTGCTGAGATCAAAAAGGAACTAAGGTCATCGATTCAGTTTTCATCTTTTCACAGAAGTCTGGAGTCTGCAAAGTTTCTTACATTTAAAAACATGAGTCATGTATCAGCTAAGCCAAAACCAAGCTAAAATCCTCAACTTATAAAGAACGTGAACCACTGTACAAGACATGCATATGACCTCAGATTCCAAAATACAGTGCCTTTGTCCAAATACCTACTTATTTATTTATCTCACTTAAGAGACCTGTATAAAAGCACAACAAAATGAGGAGGTCAGGATTTTCAGCTTGCAAAGCTTAGGCTTTGAAAAGTATACAAGTTCCTGCCCAGAAGTCACTGGAATATAGCAGGCCAGTTCTTTGAACTGCACTATTTACCTGTGCCAAGCCTGTCGTACTTCTATTCCTCGTGCTAATTATATTTTTATTTGCTAAAGCAGAGGTGGTTACGGTAGCCTCCAAAGGGACCTCCATTTAAATCTGTTATCTGAACTCTGTGACTTGTACACAGTGTGCCTGTACAGTCTCCCAGATCGGAACTCACTCCGAACCTGTGTGCCTGGCCTGAGACTGCCCCACCGCCCGACTCCTCTCACGGCGCACCAGCGCGAGCTGCCTCCCACACTGGAGCAGGTCTGCAACCAGCGAACGCTTCAGGCCATCTATGCAATTCTGACACGCATTTCCTTTAAGCCCTGCGACACTTCTTCATTGCATTTCCCCTTCAATTAGTACACCACAACAAAAGCAACTACACTGCATGAGCAATGACAATGACAATCCTGGCTGCCATGTACCAAGACGGGCCGCTCAACTTCAGCGAGGGGAAAATTAGGCCTTTATTTTGCTTTACTAGCTATGGTGTTAAAACAATTATTTTCAAATTCTGATGTTTAAATCATTAGTTGCTTTTCAGGTGACTGCATTTAATGCCTATTTTCTTAATTAACACGAAACTAGGCCACTGGATCTATTACATAAAAAAAATTGTTAAATGAAATTCCAGGTCTCTTGTAAGAGTATCTTAAAATAAGACTAGTTTTTTCAGCCTTTCTGAATAAATCAAATCAGGCCAGAAGGGCAAGAGAGAAGAGTTTCACTGTTTATTTTCAAAAAGTCTTTTAACTCTGTATATATGGCCTTTTTGAAAATAATTACTTTCTAATGCTCTTAGTCACACAGGTAATTTGTCTTACAATAAAATATGTATAAGCAGCACGAGGCAGGCAGCGGCTCACTCTACAGGAGCCGTGCTGCGTGCGATCATTTCACTTTCTGCAGCCGGTCCCCCTAGCAGGCTCTTCTATTTCCAGCCACCCCCTCGGCACAGTGGCCCATAGCGGAGGCGGCCGTGCAGAGGGGAGGATATTCCTTCCTAGCACGGAAAGCAAGTCAGTCAAGGCTGTTCTTCAGTGTATGAAACTGCCTATCCATGCTCTCGCCCCTCTGAGGAGAAATGCCTCCGGGCTGAGACCTGCCAGCTCACCGCACCGGGACTGCCGGCCACTGCAGGAGCCGAGCCGCTGGCGGGCGTTCCTCCTTCGTCCTCCAAGTGCGCCGCTGCAAGCCCAGCGCTGTTAAAAATACCTGTTTCGCTGAGACGGTTCTGGGCAGCGTTACACTCCTGCCTGGTACTACGAGCTGCGGGCGCCGGTGATTTCTCATCATCGAGACACGAAATCCTCCGGGCCAAGCTCCATAGCAGCGTAAATGCACACGAGATTAGTGGCTGGGAGAGAGGTGTTCGCCGCTTCGGCACGTGGCTGAAGCAGCTCCTTCATCAGGCAAAAATCCTATTAAAGCCCACAGTGCTTTTTGCCGTAAAAAGAGAGAGAGAAAATTATGGCTATACGCAGCAGATCACTTTCTGAGCTCTGTTACTCTACTACATGCCTGGATTAAGTCCAATAAATGGAGTTATTCTAGATATACACCCGTGTAAGTGGCTCGCAAGCCAGTCCACTGGAGTCGCTCCAGGCTTACGGCATTAGAGCAGAGCGCCAAATTTGGTGCCTTAAAAAAATTATACCTGCATTTGTGCAAGGGTGGCACAAGTTAGTGGTGCCCTAGCACTGAGAACGAAGAGAGACAGACATTCCTCGGTTAAACACATTTTTAAGAGCAGTACCCAGCTCTAAGCTAATTAGACTGCATATTTTTTCAAGGCATTACAAACTTCGGGGCAGAAAGTCTCCTGTTCTACTGCTATAATATTTAGATGAGCACAAATGGAAATAAAAGGCAAAAAAAAAATCAGAATATTGGAAATGAATTATTTGTTGATAAAAAAATTGGTTTTAATACTGTATACTCCTTGGGATTTTTAATCACGATAAAAATGATATTTCACCTAAAACATAAAAGGGCCCTGTGCTCTCTGAGAACCACAGAGAGACTTAGCAGCTGTGAGTGCCGATAGAGGCAGCCGATATTACCAGTTTTAATTTCACTGGCCATAGCGTGCTCAGCACCTTGCACGTGAGCGGAGAACTCCAAGGCTGTGGCCTAAAATCCCAGCGCTTGGATGGGAGCTGCCACAAACTTCCGACCGACCGCAGGCACCGAACGGTTAAAGGAGCCAGCCGCGGAGAAAGGGAAACTCCGAGGAAAGTTTTATGCGAGCTTTTATAAGCGAGGTGCATTCTTACAGAGCACCACACCTTTGTTAATTTGCTAGCAGCGAAGGCAAGCAAGCGGAGCTGAGGATTTAGCTAACTTGATAAGCATGCCACACGCCGCCTGATCCGCCCGATACCACCGGGTACGCGGAGAACACCCTTCCCGAGAAGTTCAGCCATCGGGAAATGATCGCCGGCATCCTTCAATTTTCTGCAAGAACAAGCCAGCGGCCGAGGCGGCCGCGCAGCACAAACGCGGCGCACGCAGGGCTCGAGGTAGCCCGGGCACACGCCACGCACGCACACCTGAATGGACGAGGAATCCTGT